>NW_027226498.1:2545000-3181250 GCF_022539635.2 Chironomus tepperi | reverse complement strand
AGAATGGATGTTAATGAATGAGAAAATTGAGAATGGCAAGTCAAAGATTCGTGTGAAATTGGAGATGTATAATGATAAGGTACACCAATAAGGAAAAAGAAAAAAAAATTACTCGTAAATCTTGAAATTCGATCAAATCTTTTTATCGAGAGTGAAGTTTGTCAACCAAATTCAAGCTAATTTCACACGAATCAAATGAAATTTGTTCTAATTCATGTATTCAAATCCACGAGACAAATATTCATGAATATAAAAATATGAAACATTTTTTATTTTTTTATTTTTCTCTATTCTCTCTTCATTTTTAATCACAAAAATTCTAATGAACTTAAAGAATAAATAAATTAATTAATAAAGAAAAAAAAATCAATCAAATCAATGCAGTGAAATTGAAGTTAAAATCCGTAATAATGTAAATTAAATTAAATGAAAAAGAAAAGTATTTGTATATGTTTTAATGTTAAAATGATGAAAAAATGATAAATCATGAAAATAATTATCATAAAATACCAAAAGCCAACCAAAAAATAAGGAAACATACGACAAGTCTTTATGATTATGAAATTAAAATAATAAAAAAATATGATTTAATATGTCGCAAAAAACGACAATAAAGGTGAAAAAATGATGAAACAAAAAAATAAGAAATTGAATTGAATTTTCATTTGTCCACTTCCACTAACCCCAATATTCTCCTTTTCTTATTCTAATATTTGTTTGCAGCATTTTTATTTTAATAAATAAAACATTTTTTGTATAATATTCATTTTTATTTTCAGCTTAATCAGGAAATGAAAAAAGCAGCAAAAGAAAACTCCAATTTAATTTTCTTTGACTATCTAAAAGGTTCTGCTGGTTCAAAATTGAATTTCAAAAAGTCTTTATGGACTTTCTGCTTTATAACTAAATATTTTAATCTTGAAACTTTTTAACAAATTAAAAATTAACTTTAATACTTGATGAAAAAAAGTATCTCAAAAAGCAAAGAGCAACTTTACATCACTTTCTGGTGAAAATTATATTAAAAAATTGTCCGTGCATGGTAAGTTCAACTGATTTTTTCAAGAATTTTTTCCTAATATTAAGCATTAATAAAAAAATCGTATAAAATAACAATAACCTTGCTGTTTTTTTTTTTTTAAATAAACTTTTTATTCATTAAATTTTTAACTAAATTATGTACAAAGTTTGGATAAATTTTATTTGTATTTAAAATTTTAAGGATTCTGACTTATCGCCTTCAATCACTTAGTTTTTGATTTTATTTTGAAATTGTTTTGCTTTAATTTATGTTGTGGTTTATTCGGTGTTTCGCGACGCAAGACGAGTGTTGAAATTCGCTTGCAACTTTCCGACGTAGTCCTCAATAGAGGGTATTTTTGCTTCAGTATGTAGATCTGATATCCTTTCATATCTTGTTTTGTTGAGAACAATTCTCAAGAATTTGTTTTGTAGTACTTGTAGTTTTTGTAGATGTGTTTTTGCCATCCGTTCAAATGCTGGACAGCCGTATGTGAAGATGGGTCTCACGGCTAGCTTGTAGATGAGAAGTTTGTTTCGAACGTCGAGATGTGAGTTCCTGCTGATGAGGGGATAAAGTAGTCTTAGTGCAGTGTGAGCTCTGTTGGTCACATATTCTACATGCTGCTTTAATGTCACTCTCTTGTCGATTATCATTCCCAGATATTTAGCTTCGGTTTCCCATTTGATGTTTTCGTTGAGGAATTTGATGTTGTCTCTTGGAAGTTGCCTGGAGAATAACCTTGCTGTGAACCACATTGAATTTTCATTGACATTGTTAATGCCATAGCGTATTTAAATTGATGACCCATTTCAAATATTTATCTTTAAATCATTTAATTTTACCCCTCATAAATTTACAGCCCGAGCGACACAAATGAAAAAAGATCCGCCTCGGAACTTTAAATGTTCCACAAGGGTTGCTAAAAACAGGACCTAGTGTATACACGTAAACATGTTTGGATTTTTACTCATATCACTACACTTTCCCTTGTATGTAAATGAAATAAGTGGAATATATCTACAAATTCTGTAAAACAGAAAATGTTTTGACAACCCTGAGCTCTAAAAAATTAAAGAAATACCTAAAATTACATCCACGACTCTTTTTTACTTAATAATGAAGCTTTAAGTAGACAAGAATATATTTAGATTGAAATAAATGAAATTTTAATGGACCTGTGACAGAAAAGGTACACATTTCATTATTCGTGCTTCCCTTTTTATTGATTCTCTTAAGGGTGATTTGTTCATGTAAAATTCGCTGAAATAATTTAAAGTTCAAATAAGGGAAACAAGCTTATTAAAAGAATCCATTATGAATAAGATGCATAAAAAATTAAATAAGTCAATAAGAAATAGTATTTCAAACTTCGAAGTCATTCTTTAATTACGTTATTACGAATTTTTAGACAATGAGGAACATGATTAAATATTGCAAAACTTTAATTTCCTTTCTTCCAAAAAGCGAACGTAATAAGTGTACGACCCCCAAGGTAAAATCCGCAGAATTTTCTTCTGTTTATCTTCTTAGCTTTACAAATTTTCTTCTAGAAGGTTTTAATTAAAATTGTTAAATTTTTAATTGGATATTTCAACTTATACAGGTGTGCATATATAGTGCATGGTGTGCAAGCATGGTGAAAAGATCCGGACTCCTTTGAGGATTTATATTTAATATGTTAACTAGAATAAACCTCTACCAAGCATGGTGGGAAGATTTTAATTTAATAGTTTCCCGTGCTTTTATGAGGATTTTTACAATAATTTTAAATTCTGAGTTCTGAGATTCTTCATAAATTCAGGTAAATAACAACAAATTAAAAAAGTTTCACAATTTTGGTAAAAAAAAAGTTTTATTAGGAAATTTGGTGTTTTTGAAGAGGGGCAGAGGTAAGAGTGGAATGACTGACAGGAAAACATATGAACTAAATTATATAATTACAAAATTACTTAGTCTTAAAATTATATTATATTAGATTAATATCAACTTTTTTCATTTTGATTTTGGACAATATCTCTTTTTTGTAAGTACCTGCACCTTATGTCAGGATTCTGGATATTATTCTGTTTAAAAGTCTTGGATGTAACTTAATTAATAGTCTTGGACCTAATTTCAATTAGGTTACGTCTATCATTTTTGATTGATGTTTTGTCAAAAATATTCGTAAATAATTTTTTTAAATTTAATCATGAATGCTTACGTAAAAGCTTCAAATCTCCAAATTTCAGATTTCGTTTTTCCATAAAGTTAAGACACCATAATCATTAGTGATCAATTGTTCGTTGATATTATTCATATTTTCTTCTTCAGTTGATTACTTTAAAACCAATAAATTTCTTCCGTGCTTAGAATTTTTCTTGCAGTAGAAACAAATAATTATTCCAATTGCCATGCAGGAAATTCGAAAGGTTCTATTTGTCACTTACATTACAAAGCATTTAATGTAGGTGAGTTTATTGATTACATTTATTCTAGATCCTCATCTTATTCAAATATAGTATTTTACAATACCACAAAAAAAATTGTTATTTGAAGAAGAAAAATTAAGAAATTTTTAAGGTTGATTTCCTGTCTTTTGAGAGTTAAAACTGATGAAACTTCTATTGATAAGGAATAGTGTCATAATGAAACAACAAACTGATATTAGATTATGAAAGTTTCCCGGAACCAGAACTTTTGTGCAATGAGCAATAGAGTACATTGATTGAGCTCTGTTAATTCATTTAATTAATTAAAGAGAGTGAAATCGAATTGATCATTCTATTGGTCATTTCTTGGTATATTTATCAAAATCCATCATATCCAAATGCGTTCAATCTATGACAGTTTTCAAACTCATTATCTTGATCAATCCAAATAATTTTTTCGATTTTATTTGTTTAATTTCAGAAAATTTTATTTATAATATTAATGACTTAATTGACACAAATATTTTACGTCAATTTTCCCTATCTATCAATTCTATTTCTTTATTTTTTTTATGATTATGAAGTAAATTAAATTAATTGCTTCAAAGTGACAACGAAAACAAAGTGACATTAGCGGGCAAGTCATAATGCTTCGAAAATAACCTTTCTGTGTGTGATGTATATAAAATTGCCGTCCGTTAGAGCAGCAAAAAAATCAATAAAATTATTCCTTTTACAGGACAATTTCATACAATGTAATGAAAAATCTCGTGATGCACGCGATTCAACTTGATACTGGTGTATGAATGGAAGCAAATGAATATAAAAAGTACGAATATGATTTGATAAATTTTCAGTGACGTCTTTCACATAAATCTCGACCTCTTCAGCTTAATGTATGAACAAAAGACCAAAGACTGCGCCTTATACGAATGTTATTTTAACAGATTATTTATCATAATAATAATAAATTGTATGTGGTCGCTCATTAATACCCTACCTTATCCAAATAGCCGGTACACCACATACAGTTCGTGTAATTTTCTCACTATATTAAAAAAAGTACTGTTGTCGTCATTAAGAAGAAAAAAGGAGAGAGAATTATTATGGTTGGCGGTTTAATAGCATTCAAATTCACACGATATATTTACATATGGTATGTATGACGAGTAGGAAAACTTTGTCACTATGGAAATAACAAAGTAAACGCATAACCTTAATAAAAAATTTAAAATCTTCACTCAGTAAATTAAAAACGGATCAAATAAATTTTGGATATAATTCTGCATTTTTAATATTGTTTAAAATTCAAAATTCCTTGAAGTTTGTAATGTTTGAGAATATGGCAAGTTGGCATTGTAGAGATCACTGAAGCGAAATCCTGAAGTTATTCAATTCATAAATTTGAAAATTGTTTGAATGAAATAGAATGCATATAAGACTGTTACAGACCGTGATGGTCAACACAAATAAATAATAATAATAATGTAAATCAGCTATCTCCCAGAGTTCCTCTTCCTAAAGAATTTTAATAAACTCCTAAATATACAAATCATAGTATTAAAGTTCCATAATTTTCATGGTAAAAATCCGTTATTTCAATTTATTTTCAATTTTTTGACAGACAGACACACAAAATTTTACTCTCAAAAGAAAAAAGAATATCATAAGAAATAAATCTACACGCGGATGTTATGAAAAAAATTGGCAACCCCAAAAAAAAACTTCAAACGCATGTCATCTAACTTTATGTTAAAACATAGAAAAAGAATCACACACAGAGAAAAATTTAAAGAAATTACTTTGCACATTTTTCTCTTCCATGTTATACAATCATTGTGTGAGTTGCCGCAAATAAAGCACATGCGCAATGTGAAGAAAAAAAGCTCTCAGCTTGAAAAATAAAAACAATTCAGAAGTTGTGTGAGGGTGAAGTACATTTCATTTCGACATTTCTCAGCTCGACACTGACTCGAATTGCTGGGCGTTTTAATAGGCAAAAAAGGCTAAGAAAAGTGGTTTAATTCGTTAATTGTAGCAATCAGTAAATGAAAGTCACTTTCTAAGAAGAGGAATAGAAAGTCTAAAAGGGGCACAAAATTATATCAATATACATATCATATCAAGTGCAACAAAATTTCAAAATGTTTAAATTTTAAGGTTGAAAAAATCACACAAAAAAGTTTTTTAAGTGAAATCGCTTACATATCATAAAAATAAAATAAAGTGAATATATCGCAATCTTATTTTAAACATTTTAATCTTGAATTTCAAACTTTCAAGAAATCTACACATATCCTATAAAGTGCAATTTCTAATATAAAACTTTAAAGTAGTTCGTAAAAAAATTGAAATTCTATCATAAAATTAATAAAAAAAATATTCATAACCGTGTGTTTGTGATTGTGTGTGTGTATCTGATGTACTTTATCTCATAAATAATTCAATTAAAGGAACAACACAGAAGAAAAAAGAAACCTTTTTCTCATCGTCAATAAAAAATTTTCTCCTCATCCCGATAAGAATGTAAAAAAAATATAAAATACTCGGCAAAAAAGTATAAGAGGAGCACATAAGGAAAAAGAAGTCAATGCCCATAAAGTGAAAACTAGGTGGCGCATTTATCGGAAAAATAACATTGTATGTTATGAAATAAATGATAAAGTTTAATACAACTCTTGGCAATAAAAACTTTTGGATTGAAAAATTTGCTGACAAATTTTGATTGAAAAGTTAAAAATTAAATCTGAGAATTGAAAGGTAAAGTTACATTAATTAGTCATTTTTCTATTGAAAATAATGAAAATTCATTAGAATAAAATTTTTTAAAATACACGTGCTATCATATTTACATATATATGATAGACTTTATCTAATTCATAAAATTGTCACAAATTTTCATTCTTAATCCATAAAAAAATTTACAAAATTCTCATGAAATGTAATTTACACAGCCATTTAATCTCAAGGTTTAATTTTTAATTCAACCAGAAAATTACAATCCTTCAAAAAAAAGATCAATAAAAGAAGCAGAGCCATCAAAACTTTTGCTATTTGTGTTGCTACGTAAAATTCCCAAATCAAATAACCTACATGCTTGAAGCATAAAAAAGACGTTGAATGTTGAATAAGTTGACTTAATTTCGAAAGAATTAGTGATTTATTATTAATTGGTTATTTAAAAATTGAAATCATAATCAAAACTTAATATAAACTTAATAAGATTACAAAAACAACAACAACAACAAGAGAGAATATACAAAAATCGTGTTAGCAGCGGAGGAAAAAATTTTCATGTCATTAAGAAATCACATAACGATATAATAGCAGCAGAACGGCACATAGACGCAGAGTATTTTCAGGATATATAGAGACATCTTCTATAATAATGTTCGCATGTGTAATATTTTAACACAACAGTGATACCATATATTAATGTATATTATACACAAATGAATGGAATGAGAAGCCCAGGGACATTAATATTTAATTAACATTTTCCTTTCTCCAAGTTTTTTATGCTGCCGAAACTTTTTTCTCTTTATGTTTGACAACATATACCCCATATACATACGTGCATATCTAAATTAGACTTTACATTTTACTGCTTTATACTTACATTTGAAATAAATTAGAACTTGTAAGGTAGAACAAATTATCAAGTCAAATCCTCCTTAATCAAGGGAAATAAAGGCAGCATTATAATCATATCTTATTTAAAAAGAGACAAGAAAGTTATATAAAAAAGTGAAAATATTTTTTAACACTGAGAACGAGTACCAGAGTGTCATTAAGAAGCTTTGCGAGCTGAACAAAAACGAGAAGAAAATATACGAGAGTAACAACTTGTAACAACTTGTAAGTATGATATACACATCAATTTTTCATTCCTTCTTTTTCGTCTCACTTACTAGAGACTCTCATGTGATGAAGTCTCGATGATGAAAATTTTACGGAATTACTTAGACTAGTATGGCTTACGTGCTTCATCTTGAATTTTCTACATGAAAAATAAATACTTTTGATGCACGAAAAGTAGATGAATGAATTATTTTTACAAAATATTATGATGAAAAATATTTACCTAGATAATTTAATCTTACGGATTTAGATCTTAAAATGTTAGCATACGCCAGGCATCTCTCTTACTTTGAAATTTCAAGGTGTTTTTATATTTAAAAAAGAAGGAGATAATTTTATTATTCATTTTATAGGAATCTAGGATTGGGGTATCTTTAAGCAAAGTAAATTTACATTAAAGAAATGCAATACTTGCTTGTATCAAGGTTTTTTGTTACAAAATTAAATTTAAAGTGGGTCTTTCCACTTTTTGGAGAGAATTCTTAATTTTGCTAGGGTTTTTCTTGCATTAAAAATATATTTTATCAAAAAACTGCCACAGATCAATACTCCCTGAATAAATTCATCATTATAACCTTAACAACCATCAATACTAACTACAATTTCCTATTATATATCTCCACTGAGACCTACTTCACATAATCCATTTTCACATAATTATTTTATCGAAAATCAAACAAACGTTTCTTGAATTCCCTAATCATATAATTTCATTGCAACTTATTACTTAAAATAAATGAGCTATAACTACAAAAAGTAAAAGCAGCATAAGCATTACAATGATCCTTCCCTTCTGATAAACGAAATATGTTTGTGTCCAAAAATAGGAGTATTAAAGCAGTAGAAGAACATAAAGTAAAGTAGTGTAAAGTACACATGAATATAAATAATATAATTATTTGATATACCTAATGATAAATTTACATTTGCTAAATTATTAAAAACATTATTTTTTGCGTGACATACGAAAATATTATATTTGGAACGATGCATGATATGGGTACCGTGTAGCTTCGTGATAAAATGCAATATAAGCGACAAACATTATGCTATGGAATTATTGTCCGGCTTACGATTTTTATTATGATATATGCATATGTATATGAAAAATAGAAGAAAATCTGGGCATCAAAAGGGATTATAATTGCTTAGCTTGAAGTCACATATTTACATTATAATCTTGTGCCTCACTTCATTGTTCTTAAGCTAGTTCATTGTGTTTTATTCATTCATTTTTTGTATATATACACACATAAAAAATATGTTAAAACAAATATAATTAAGAAAAAAGAAAAGAAAGTTTCAACTATAGGAACAATTTCGTCAGATTTTCATTTTCTTATAATTAGCAGCCAGTTTAAAGTTATGAAGGCAAATTACTCCTGTTGAGTTTCGAACTCACGATGGAGGGCCGGTTTTATATTAATAAGGTACCAAAATACTAAATCATTCCTCCACCGAGCCACTTCGACATTGAACAAAATACTCTTAAATTCCCTTACAACCTTTTAAAATTCGTCTCAAAATTCACCTCAGGACATTTAGTACCAGGTTAATGAGTATAATAAAACAATAGAAGATATGAAGACATTTATTTATTTACCAACATACATGGATGATGATGAGAAAGGTTCTTTTCACCCTTTATTTCTTCATCTTCATCATCCATCCTTGTCTTCTTTTGTAGTTGTTTGGATAATTTTAATGAGACAAACTTCACATTACATTCGTAAAAAAACAGTCATAAGCATAAAATATAAACCCTTTGCGTCGTGACATTCTTTTTGTGTGTGAAAACATTTTAAATTCTCTATGGCGTGTGTTTATAATTTTCTAACGAACATACGTGGATATTTGTAAGAGTTAATGTCATACATCTATTCTGACGATATCTCTTTCATTCTCATGCTCTTTAATAGTAAATTATATGGTTTTATTCCATATGCCACAATTTTTGTAGGTTTTTCTCATTGCATGTTGCGAGTTAAAAGCTTTTTCATATAAATCAATTTTTTATGGCGAGGCATGAACAAAATTTTCATTTTCAAAGTTTTTCTTTTTGTTTCCTTTTTTTTAACTTTGTGCACTTATTTCTTACTTCACATCATTTAAATTAAGGGAAAAAATGAGTAAAGAATTTTAGATTTAATGTTCCTCTTTCCTTTCAAAATTTCTTATAAAATGATTATTAATAACTTAAACTCCTTTTGTCTTCTGTTGGTAAAAGCAGCTTTTATGAACACCCAGGGTAAACGGATAGTGTCCTGCTTTTAGCATTCATATTTTAGCAGTGTCCTGCTTTTAGCACTTATGTTTGAAATTTGAAAAACCGTTAGAAATTTTCACAAAAAAATAATATATTTTTGAATTTAAAGCATAAATTTCAGTTTTTATCGATAATTAGTTGATAACTTGCAGAAATATTATCAATTTACTTGATTAATTCAGCAAATATCAATTAATATTAACATTAAAAATTTGATGTTTTTGCCGTTAATTTTTTTTTCAAATTTCAAATGCTAAAAACAGTACAAATTCTTGTAGAACCGTACAAAAATAACTGTCACTTTTTCTATGCGTTTACCCTGGATGAACACATACCCTTAATAAATTGCGTTAATTCTAGTTAAAATGAATGATTTTTAGATAAAATGACAAAAACTGATTTTCAACAAACTTCAAATTATGCAGTATTTTGTTACCAAATAAAATTAGAAATCGTCCTTCAATTTATGAATGACACACCTTCTCAACAATCATGGTCGTATAAAAGTTTTTCAGAATTTTCTTTTCATATTCATCAAAAAATATCGCCGATTTCCATCATAGCATGACAAAAAATTGGCCCATTAAGACCTAATGTCCATTAAATTTTCTAAAAATTAATCATATTTCTGTTCCAAACTAACTTAATAAATTTGATACATAATGCAATAAATTGAAAAAAAAAAATATTTAATTAACTTTAAGGAAATTAAGCTCATTTTCAAGTAAAAGCTTTTTGTCTCTGTTTATCCTATAATATTTCGATGAGGCTGGCTATTGAGCAAAGTTTGTCCAAATATATGAGGACAATATTGAGTTCAACATAATTGCTTAGATGGCCACAGACAAGAAGTATATTAATGTTACCATTTTCTCACCTAGGACGAGGCCAAAAATGACGTAAATCTCTTTAATTTGATAGCTGTCATTATGCCGTGCTTGTAGTGTTAAATATTTAATGAAAATTAGCACAATGATAAATGATGATATTTTCAAAGTCAATGACAATTTAATTGTAAGGAAGTGATTAATCATTGAATTTAAGTTTGAATCATCATAAAATTGTTTTCAATTATCCTAATTTCTGATAATTGCTTAAAAGTATATTTGTATGATATTTATGGATACAAATATGAAGAATTTTAAGTGTGTTAGATCTACATAAATATCTAATGCCAAAATCAATAGCATTCCATTATTCATTTTCACTTTTCTCATCCTCCTCCTGCTTGTTCTTTTCATGTTCCTCTCATCCTCTAATTCCTCCTCAATAGCTTCTTATAAATTCTAGATGTGATGCCGATGCGATCCAATTTTCATAAAAGGGTTAACTGCTGATTCTTTTCTCCTCTCATTCCTTCTCACCGTACACAATTTAAAGGAGGTAAGAATAAAAAAGTAGAAATATTCATTTCTAATAAAATTTTCATGGAGAAAAATGGAAAAAAAAAATTCTTTATGCCTTACTCAGCTCCTATTGTTCATGTTCAAGAACTTTCCTTCATATTTATATTCTATTTTATTCATACGCTAACAACGATGCGAAAGAGTCAGGAAAAAAGCATATACGCACATTGAAAATTACCATTATGGCATTTGGAGCATGATTTCAAGTCAAATGTATGTGCCTATTATTATATTCCATGACTATCTATTATTCTATTCAAATTGCCACTAAATTGTCTTCTACTTTATTTTCTCCTCTAAAAGCATTTGTGATTGAGAAATTGAGTAACTAATTTCAGTTTTTCTTATGTTCGACGTTTAAGTATTATTAACAGTTAAATCATGAACAAGCATACTTACAAAAGATCTTGTTCGGGGGCCATTTATTGTCTCGCGGAGAGAATGTCTAACGTCGACAATATCGTGCGAGAACTTATGCCAATTTGGAATGTTAAGGTCTTTAAAGTCCTTTCCTACACGTCCAATCCAGGAATTCTTTTACAAGGACAAGCATACTAAAAAATAAAATTCTTTGGCCAAATGGCCGACGAACCATTTAAATATGCTTTTTATCCACAATAGTTCACGTTTATCCTACTTATTTTTCCGCCCGGTAGCATGTCTATAGTTATATATGGCATATTTTTTTATTTATATGTACATTTCTACTTCAGTCATATGTATTAGATGAGAAAGAGAAGAAAAAGTAAAGGCAATGACGATGTTGGTGGTTGGTTGAAGTGTGAGTATGGGAACGCGATGTGTTATTATTTATCAGTTGCTATGACGATGAGGTCGTTTCATTATTGTTATTATTATATTTTATTATGAGAGGAATTCAAACTTGAATCAGGTACGACATGAAATAAACTCAACGACGACAACTACGATGACTGTACTGTCAAAAAAAGAAGAAAAAATGTGGAAGAAACTATGATTTATTCGGTTTATTCAAAGTCACCTTATTTTAGGAAATTTCCTATCGATAATTTATGGCGATTACCCTCGCTACTTGACATGCACCTTCGTCGTTGTATTGATAAGTACAGCTATTTTTATTATTTTTTTGCGCCGAAAAGAAAATTTTCGTTCAGCAAATATTTCACTTTATCATTCGCTGCTTTTCCAGTACTTTGCCATTCCTCGTACAGCATAAAAAATGCGAGAAAAATAAAATTGTTATGCAGATACACTTTACAGTCCATTTTGCTTCGATTCAAATTTTTTATTTCCATCCCTAAGAAAGATTTGTTGCTGATTCTACTTAGGTTGATGATGGTTGCATGTATATTGTTGTATGTGTTGGATCTTCACTGTTAGTCCCGTCCTGTTTACCTTAAATTGCGTTATTTGTTCAAGTTGATTTAAAAAGTATCCAGCCTTAACATTCCTAGTCCGATTAAGAGGCTGCCACCCTTCACACAAGGTGTTTTGAATAGGCTTTTAATATATCCTTTAACGTCCTTATACTGCTTATTCGCCAACGGTATATAAAGCGATATTAGAGAGTACCACAAGAAGTCGCACACTTGACATTTGGTAAATTTCGGTTCCCTAATTCCCCGGTTGTATAATCGATAATCAAAACATTTTTTATGAATCCTTATAAGGGAATCAGCTTTTTTCTTTCCATTACAAATTGTTCCTTAATATCCTAACGAACAGTTTCGATGTACTGCAACAGCACTGACTGATTTTGTAATTCATAAAAAAAGATTTTTCCAAATTTATTTTTGCTCCATTTTTGCCCTCTCGCTTTGCTTCCTCTCATTCGCTTTTTAGATGATAACAAATGATTATTGTCTGCCTTCAAATAAAAAAAATCTAATACCATTAACCATCCTGAAAGCTCGCATGAGAATTATTTTGTGAGCTTACGTTATTGTCTTTTCACTTCCTTGTCATGATTGTATCTATGAGATTTTTTTCCTTTATTCAGATAAAGCTTTCCCGTCGTGGGAATGAAGATAAGTTCTTGTGTTTATATATTTTGAGAGAAAGTTTAGTTATTAACTTAAGTGAGATATAATTTATGTATTTCATAATTTTATATTTACAATATTTATCAATATGTAGATATACAATTTGAATATATGCATGCTAAAGAGCCTGTTAGTTATGGATAAATCCGATAAATAAAAGACAATAGATCTAGAATAAAATTTAAAGTTGCACATGAATTTTTGAAAGAAACATGTACAGATGTTAGCCACTAATGATCAATTCATCCATTTTTCCAATAAATAGTTAAAGTTTCGTGTTTGCCAATTAAAGATAAGGTAAATATTCCTATCATGGAACTTTAACACGTAAAACTCCCCTAAACTACTTTCGTGAGCTACAAAATCTTCTAAAAACTAAATCATGATTCAACCTCACAAATCGATATTACCTTTAATGCTCTAGAAAATATCTTGAAAACAATAATTATTTATTAGCAGTTTAGATTGCACCTAAATTCTTGAATTTTCTTATTATAACTCAGAAAAATTTAAGAAACGGCACAAAATGCAAACCAGACCAGCATGACACTGATCCGAGGCTTGATTGATATAATCGGGCTGTGGCTGGATTTTCAGTCATTTCAACGTAGTGTGCCTGCCGGGATAGGAATCACGATAAAAAATTTCGTTACTCAAAACTAATTTACTTCAATAAAACTGAATCAACATACTGAGATCAAGATTGAATTTGTAACTCTGAGAAAAAAGGAAGCAGATTGAAATTTAATTTAGCTCAAATGAGCCTAATAAAAATTTCAACAGACTATGATAATATATTCTAATCAGCCACCCCATCAACATGAGAACAAATTTGTATGCTGAATGGAGTCAGTCAGTATTAAAACAAAATCCGAAAAGTTCATTCCGTCTCTAAAAATACACAAAAATAAAATTTTACAAAACAGTTGAAGGTCAAAAAGAAATTGAAGAAGCGGCGATGAAATGAGCAGAGAGAAAAAAGAAACAAAAATTGGCTCCATAATTTCAACATTTTGATTCCCTTAATAAAGAATACACACCTTATTTTGAGGCACTTTGATATACATTCACACAGCTGACATACGAGAAGAAACATTATTTTTTTGTACGAGAAGGAAACAGGGAATTTTTGAGGAAGGAAGAAAATAAATGAAAGTAAAGGAAGAGAAGAAAAAAACAAAAAATTCAGCGCATGTACATAATCTAAGAATTTTTATGCCTGAAACATCGAAATAAACAAGAAGTCGAAAAAAATACAAAAAAATGAATTCATTCGTGAAAACGAATAAAAAAATTGGGATTCGAAGGATGTGTGTTATTATGGGCATGCAAGTAAATTTACTAGACGAGAAACCTTTTTTTTGCCTTTTTCTTTGCTGATTTGGATATAAAAATGTAATCATTTTTCTCAAATGATTTTGCAATTTACGCCTACAAACTTTGACCTGTGTGTCTTCTTCTTTCTTTAAATATCACAAAATGTCATCAAGTGACATCATTCAGACAAAATAAGGTTTTAAAACAGTTTACATGTTGAAAATGTCTAGAAAATTAAGTAAAAGTCATTTTATTTGGGCTTAATACATTATTCATTTAAATCTAAATTAAGAATTTATTTGAAGAATCATCATATATGACATTGTATGAAACAATTTGGCTCTGTATCCAAATGATTTAGTACTTTGGTACCTTATTATCTAATTATTGCAATCATGGCTTCGAGATTCGACACGGGAACTTTTTAACTTGTACTTTTTCGAATCATATGTAGTGGATAAGCGGACCCTGTCTTTAAAAGCTAAAAGCTGTAATAACATGAAAGAAGTGGTTCTGTCCTCCTCATTATGAACTTTAGGTCTCCTTAGTTCAGCTAAGGAATTTCTGAGGGATTCTTTTTTTAAAGTTGGGAACCTAAGAATGCTTCGGTCAGTTCTTTAATCACAATCTTAGTTTATTTTTACAATACCAACATTTTGATATGCTGTGATGTTTTTTGTTGGTCTATAATTTGAAATACCCCACAAGACATTACAGTTTCATTTAAGTTCATTAAAATAATTAGGATATTAAATGCAGTGGGCAATTGAACAATTTGTGCTTCTGTTGCGACATCACGTCAAAAATATACAGAACAAAAGTAAAATTTTGTTCCTTGTATATAATTAATTTATAACATACACTTACTTATTCTTACTAGTCCGCTACATGTGCTTCGATAAAATAATACGACAGACCACGAATTAAATTGTCAATTGAGAACAACAAATTATATTGAGTGTGGGTGGAAAACGATACAGTAGCATACAAAAAATGTCTATTATCATTAGAACGAGAATATTCTTGGATTAATCCGAAATAATTTCTTTTTGCGGGACTGAATACCATGAAATATTCACACAGAATGATATAAGAAAATCCTCTTCAACTTGTTAATTATTCAAATCAAACAGATTTAAATCTCAAGAAGGCATGGCGAAGAAACACAATCTACTATTTGATATTTGTAATGAGACATTTTCTCTTCTCTCAGTCATCATTAACAATCATTGATTCTCCAAGACTCTCAGAAGAATTTTTTTTCTCTCTCCCAATGTATTTTTTATCCTATTTCAAGACCAGCAACTAAGCGTCGAGCAAACGTTGTTTAAATTTGCATAATGTGCACTTGCAATTTTGAATATTTTATGCGGGCTGTCTTTTCAAACCTTCTCAAAAAAAAATTAAACCTGCATTCTTCCTTCAACATATCCCATTAAGCTATCTGCTCTCTATTCTTCTATCAGTACTGTTTTTATATTACAATGCAGTTTGCTTGCCGTCTTCATGCCTGATGCTTTTGCTCGAGACTTAAATATTCATGAATCAATGTAAAGTTTTTTTTCTGAAGTATATAAATATGAGATGCAAATGAAAATTTATTGCCATAAAGGTACAGTCAATGTTGCTGCACTTGATAGAAAAATAAAGGTAGTTGGAAGTTAATATTTGATAGACATGAGGAAAAACGGTAGTATAGCCAATGGCGATGAATATATATAAATTCATCTCGAAAGATTGCATTCGACGTTTTTTTAAAGGAAGGAAGATTATAAAGGGCAAAAGAAAAGTTATGAGGATAAAAAAAGAAAGAAAGAAATTTAATTTTCTTTATGCACCCGCTTTTTACGTCTTTGCTGACCAACCGCAACGTGTGCATCATTTTTTTTATATTTTATTGAAAAGTTATCCAATTTATGAGTGCTTCCTTTTACCGATCAAATAAAAATTGTAGATCCGTTATCATTTTGTCACAGTTGAGGTCAGAGTTAGCTGGACTCCGACTCCAATACAGTCGGATTCTCAAATAAAGTCATAACAACTATAGCTGAGGTAATGAAATTGTGCATATTAGTAATTTTTGGAAAAATAGAAGTGACAAACCCGAGTAGACAAGGGGCATGCTCATGAATGTTCAATCATATTGATTGAATATACTCACGCTCATTTAGCCGAATATCAATGTCTGTTTGTGAAAATTGAAAAATAGAACTAGTGCTGCCTGACAACTGTCATACATAATAATTGACTTTCGAAGCTATTCTTCATTCTTTAAAAAAAATGCGCACTATCCACTCCTTCTAACATTCAAAATTTCCCATCTTATTCCTTATATTAACAATCGAGAAATGATCGTACAGCTGCAACCCTAATAGTGAAGGCAGATAGCATGCACAGGTGGAATATACGTATATACATTTAAACACAGCGATATAATGTAATAATTTTATGTTCTTGACTTGCAAACGTTACATACACTGTAGTGGTTCCTGCTGTTGTAAAATGCATCACTTCTATACATATTTAATTTTAACCGTATAAAGATGAAAATTTTTCCTTCCTACCTGTGTAAAATTTTATTTTATTACAAAAATTTCCCTCATTCTCTGATTTCAATGTTGCATGAGTCGCTCTCAGTGAAAATATATATAAAGCGGTAGTAAGTCTCTTGAAACAGCAAATTTAATATCTTCCTTTTCTTTTACTTCTATTATAACATATTTCTTGTGTCTTGTTTAATCGATTTACTTATACAAATGTACAAAACAAGGTGGAAATGTAAAGGTGGAAGAGAATTACATTTTTCCAGTGTGCTGACTTGTGTATTACCTTTATAACTCGAAACATGTGAATGAAAAAGTAATGAGACATTACATACACATACTAATGAATATTCTTGCATGTATGAACGATTTTGTTCTGTTAGATGTCTTCTGTTGTGTTTTGTGTTGAGAGAGAATTTTTGTTTTGTGAGAAATTCTCTCAATTTTCTGAATAACTTTGTTTTGTTTGTTTGATAATTTCTCACAAGCGAGAGGTTCTCAATTGCATGTGTTAATTCTTCTAATGTCATGTCACTAAATATTTGAAACTGTTGGCAAGCGGCACAAGTGTATCCTTGCATTTTCATTACACCTGTCGATAAACTAGCTCACAGAAGGTTAAGAATTTATTGCTGCTCTTAAATTAAAAATAAGCAGGTTCTATGAATAAAATATAGTAATTCCGGTAAAGATTATTTCTAGGGTTCGTTCAAAACTATAGGCCAGCGGTACTTAGCCAAAACCTTAATTTTATCATGGAATTAGAAATGTATACATTTAAATTAAAATTGCATACAAAAGAACCTAATTGTTACTGACACCTTCCAAAATGGACAAATATAAGTCATACATAGACAGGTCAATGTCTAACTGATGACTAATTCTAATGCTTTTTTCTAGTCGAGATTAATTCATTATGTTCCAAAATCAATCAGATTTCTCAAAATTTACTCAATATCCGGAAAAATTGTACGGCTTCTATGACAATTGATTGCTTCTTCCTCCGAAATATCCTTCCTCTTCTTTCCTTACATTCGATTTTTTTCATCAATGGCTCTCATCATCATTTCATTCTCTTTTTCACTTAACAATCATTGCCACTCAATTATTTAGACTCTCATCATATAGACTCTCTCTATAAAATTTACTCTCAACATATCTCAAAAAGTATACAGTTCTCTCATTCGCAATTATTTTTCTAGTCATTCACTTCAATTGTAAATTTTTACTCGATCGCAGAAGTTTAGTTCTTTGCTGGCCGTCGTGAAGATTGCTCGCAAATTGTAAAACATAAAGAATTTTTCATTGATATAAAAATAAAAGATCTTAATCTATTATTAATTAATCAACCAAATAAAAAAAGTTAAATTGTGTGTATTCAAAAAAATCAATTTTGATTATTTTTTCGTAAAATAAAAAAAGTGGTTTTAAGACAAAAAAAAAGTTAAGAAAAAGGAAGTTAATTTTGCGGAATTAAACGAACCATCGCGTTTTGAAAATTATTGGATGTATTTCGTGGTGTAAAGAGTAAGAGAAAAGAAAGAATTACGATTCATTATTGCTGTGTTAGAAATATACATAAAATAACAATTGTATAATAATTCAGCCTATATAAAAAAAATAAGTTTCGTACATATAAAAAAAAAAGAAACAAAAAGGTGTATTTTCTAAAATAATTAATCATTTGCATATTATTATTGAAGTTTTTCTCACTGAATGTGAAAAAAAAAATAATTATAATTTTTTCATAAACGACGTATAAAAAAATTAAATAAGAAAAAAAATTGAATTATATATTTTTTGCTGTGGCTTTAGATTGCATCCATTATTCCATATATACATACATTATTAAAGACAAAATTTGCTACGAGAGGAAAAAAAATTAAAACAACAAAGTTTTTGTAAAATAATTATTCAAAAATTCAGTGGTATAAAATACATGAAACAAAATAAAAAAAAAATCATTGCTGATACAACAACAAACATTTCATACACAGTGTGGAGATAAATTTACGCTAAGCCTTCTGAAAAATAAGCAAAATAGCAGCAGCCAGTTTGTGTGTTGGAGTCATAAAAATTAAATTATTATTTTTCCAACAACAAATCGCATCATTTGAATGCCGAAGGAATTCATTTATACTTAAAACAAAAATAAGGAAGAGAGCTTTTCAACCGAAAATAAAGTAATTCTATATTCATACACGTAATGTATACATATCTTTTTAATAATGTGGATGTTATTGAGAAAATTGATATTTTTAATAATTTTTCTACGCGTCAAAAATAAATTGCTATTTTTAATGATTTGAAAATCATTGATTAAAGGCTAAGGTCTATTAAATTTATTAATCATACAGACAGAAATTGTGTGATGTAGATTAGATGACATTTTGTGGCAAATTATTGATATAAATCAAAAGAAAATTATTTGTTTGAATATTATGATGTAACATTAGTTTCAAATACCTAATTTTTCTCGTGCTAAATTTAGTAATTTATTGGTATTTCTGTGGACAATTCAAGTTGGAAATTATAAATTTGATTTACAAAATATTTACAATAATTCACTGAAATTTTAAAAGAATTTCAGCAAAGCTAATTTTAGTTTTTACACAATCCTTCAAACTTCTATCTAAAATTTCCCGTGTTGACAGAAAAACGTTATAACTGGTTAATACCCAGTTGATAACTAGTTCTAAGGTATTTTTGACCACTCAAATTTCATACAAAAAACAATGTTGACAGCAATAAATTTATTAAAATATAAAAAGTCAATTGAGCTTTTTCTTTTCAAATTTAATTTTCCTACATGTCATGCCAAATTGTTGATTTTTTTCCTTTACTTTTTTAACATTGTTTAAAAAATCATAGAAAAATCGGTTGTTTCTTTTTTATTTGAAACTCAACGAAATGGAAAATGTTTAAGAGATATTTACCTCAAATTGAAGAGAAATTGTTCATAGCTGAAGAAATGATATTGAAACTTATGAAACATAGCTAAAGGTGCAATGAAATCTGTTATAAAAAAATATGTATTGAAAAACTTTTTCCTTTTTTCTGTCTGCTCGACTTCAATATAAAATTAATTTCCGATTTCTGAGCTTTATTTCTTTCTTTCATCTTTCTTCATTTTTGCTGCCTTATAAACTGTCTCGAATTATTACTCGGGCCTGCATTTCCTGTATTTTAAATACGCAGAATTGCAACTTCTTAACTACGCAGAAAAAACTTATAAAATCAAAAAACACTTTAAAATCCTTAATTTTCATCTCAAATTTCAATAAAAAGCTTATCTTTTTCCCATAAGCCCATTAAAATCCCATTTGTATTTATTAAAGTGCAAACAACCTCGCATTTTATTCATTTGACACCTAAAGTTTATTCCAATAAAAATTTTCTTTTTCATTTTATTTTTGTCGATCAAATAAAAAAGAAAAAAAGAGGAAAAAAAATTTCGTGTACTGTGCGAGTCCCTTGTCTGCCTTTATGTAGACTCACTTCTTTTTGCCTGACAATAATAATAACGTAAAAAATAATATGATAAAAATTGTTCAGTACTGATAAATCAGACCTCGTATTCTCACAAAAGAACAAAGGCTGAGTGAGGGAAAATGAGGAAGAATTGCTTTTTAATTGAAATTGTAATTATAATAAAAATGGGATATACATATTTTTTGAAGCACAAATAAATTCGTTATGTTTTACTGTAGAATCTATCGATTCCGATGATATTCATTTCATGTTCATATTAATTTTCAATTCTGAAACAATGATTGAATGGAGATAAATGGAAAAAATAACTAATAAAATATTTCACTCAGGTGCATTCTACATATAAATTTATTTTGCGAGAGACATAGACATGTGAATGAATTTTTTCCTGTTTTTGTTTTGCTGTTGATCATAAAATAAATGAGTTAGAAAAATAAATAAAAGTAGATATATCGTATGTGTGTGGACTGTAGTGCAAAAAAATGTAAAATAAATGGAATTTCAATTTTTTTTTGTTGATTTCAATTTTAAAGATTAAAATTTTTATAAAATACAAACTGGTTAAATAGAACAATAGTATATCGATGTGCTAACTCTTAAAGTGTGATGAGCAATCAATGATACCCGAGCGAAACAAATGAAGAAGGTTCCTTCACGGAACCTAGTCAAAATTTGGTAGCCATATGGAGCCTTCATTATTTGTGTCGCTCGGGATTGAATCTTTAAAAAATTCAAATTCTTCAAAATCCTATGTTTATTTTACTTTTGAATAACGCGACCAACGCAATATTGACAAAACTTTAAGTATCCCTTTTTATCACACAAATTTATATGTATGCCTTCTGCGAATGCGGTAAAAATTTGTATCTAAATGCTGGTCAACAGATGCTTTAAACGTTAAGTTTGCCCTTTTACGGATGTTCTTTTTTGTACGGATGCGACATAATTTTAAAATGTTAATTTATTTTGTTCAGTTCATTCATTTTAAAGTTCAGTAATTGAGACCTATTATATAAAATTAATGGAGATTATTTAATTAATTAATAGACTTCATGTCAAATTTTGTATTAGTTGACATTATTTATAGAAAATATTTCCTCCAATTGATAGAAATTCATTCCTTACTCAACTCTGATAGAAAATTTGTATTAAATTTGTCAGATGTGAAATTCTCAATCTTGTTTAAAGAGACACTACAACAAGGGATTAATAATTAATTTCTTAGCATTTTATTCTATTGGTCAAAACTGCAAACTGGTTCATTTAAAAGGAAAAAAAAACTTTTAATATATAAGCTTTCTAAAATAAATCTTGATATTTCTTCAATGACCTTATATCTCGAATTCCAATCGAATCATCACAAAAAAGAGAATATAAATATGACGTTTATTGACTATCGAATTACTCTCAGTATTCAATTAGGTATATATTAAATTTGTAATGTGAGTCATTTTATTATAGAGCATTCTGTAGGAAATCGTCATGGTAGAATTAACAGAAACGTCATAATTACTTGCAAAAAATAAAGTTTTATTCTCCAGTTTGATTCTGACTTTTTAAATAAAATTTCCAATTTAATTAAAACTATTTGAAACATAATTATTTTTTTACCCATAAAAGTTGGTTCCATTTTAATTAAATTGAACTGCAATAATTTTTTATATTAATTCTGCAGATAAAAAATGCAGGTCCAAGATCTTAGACGAAACTTAATTAATTCTAAAAGCTTCGACATATTAAATTTCTATGGAAATAGAAAAATCAAAACTTAATGAGAAAATTTTTCTAATTCCCATTTTATCGAAATTGATATGACAACAAAGCATTAATGTGATTGAATGTTGAATAAACAGGAAATAATAATAGAACTTGGGATATTTTTTTGTCTATTTAATCAAAATTAAATGCTAACTATTTGAATGGAATTTCGATTCTCAGATGGATAATTATTGATAAAGTAGAATACTGTGGATAAAATAATTCACAGAATTTATCCCGGCACCTTGCCCAAAGCTAATAATACTTCTAATTCATATCTAGATAAAAAAAAAACTTTTAAATCTCTTTAAAACATGAATTTTAAGGAGCTTACTAATGTTATTAAGTCTACCAAAGAGAGAACTTTTTAATGAAGGACAAAAAATTCATAAGACATAGAGGCTCTCATAGAGCTATAATAAGACATCAACTCAAAAGTTGTAATCTGTGTGGCAACATCTTTCGTATCACAAAAAACGGTCCTCATTAAATATGTGTCGCTTTTAACAGCTTCTCGCAATTATATTTTTTCATCTCGCTGTGATACGAAAACTTTTTTCATCTATAAAATAGGTCTCAATTTCATTTTTAATACAAAACCTGCACCTTAGTCATCATTTTACTTCATTTTATTTTCAACAAAACATTAATGACGTTAATTTTCTAACACTAATTATAGTCTGTGTGAATTATCAATTAAATCTCAGCAATCTTGATATTACAGTTCATATTAATAAATGAAAAATGGGTTTTTGAAATACTTTAAAGTCGTTTGATGGAATTGTTTGATGTGTGATAGAATTTTTAATTATTTTTTGTTGAAAGTGTCTGATGATTTTTATTTACTTCTGTAGTCGTTATTACGTAACACAGAAGATCGACTTTTTGAACCCCCTTCCAAACTCTTTCTTTCGACCAATAGTGTTATGTAATAAATAAATAGTACCTAGTTAGAAAATGAAGTAAAGTATGAACCTTAAGCTTGGATGAAAACTTTAATATAAAAACCAGTTTCAAATTGTATCAAAATTCATTGAAATTATTATTAGGATTGTTACTACATCATACATTAAAGAAATTCAATTAAACTACATGAATGAAACACTTAATTTATTACAAATTCATTACCTTGCTTCAAAGAACAGAAAAAAGTAAATCAATAAAACTTCTAAAAAATTTATTACGCAATTGAATAGCTTTCGTTTTCCAAATAAGCCTATAGATTAATAGATTTTTCATGTGGTATTGTAACTATGGTTTATCAAAAAAATATACACACAATATTGCATTTTTTGTGTAGTCAAATTATTTTATGGCTTATTCGTGTAATTTTGAGTTGTATCGTGAAGGTTTGAATACTTTTTTGATATAATTTTGAAATAAATTTTTAATAAAGGAAGCATTATGATTGAATATTTATGTTTAGTTAGAGCAGACAAACATTTTGTTATTAAGATTTGAAGCTGTATCGATCGAAAAAAATTTCAAAAATCTCTTTTCGATCGTTTTACTCAAAATTCTAATATTTTACATTCAAACTTTTTCTAAAAGTCTACATAACTATAAATTTTCAATCTTCATCGATTACCTTTTCAAGTCTTTTCTAATTTAAACAATGGTTTAAAGCAGTATTGATTGTCCAAACTGTGTGCCGGGGTACACCAGTGTGCTTCCAAAATTTTTCTAAAATACCATGAATCGCATGGCTTTTTCGGATTCGGTCGTGGCTTACCACCAAGGTGTGCCGCGAAAAATAAAAGTTTGTCCACCACAGATTTAAATTGAAGGAGAAAAACAATACAGCATGAAATTATCAAAGTTGAATGGACTTATCAGCATTTTCTTACTCTTTTGAGTTTGATCTTTTCGTCTGCTACAGGGCAAATTCAATGAGTACACCTCCGTCAAAATAATCTTAAGCAAAAAGCTTTTAACACAAAAAGTTGAAAGAAACCATAATAGAAAGTTTAGGTATTTAGCCAAAAACCATTGAAAATCACCTAGTTAAAGAATTGCCACAACAATAATCAATAAAGCAGCATTTTTCTTGCTTGATTAACTACAAGAATCAATAAGAGTTCCAAAATGTAATCTTATTTTTCGTGGCATTGATTTAATTGCTAATTTGTTCGAAAGCGAAATAAAATAATAATTTTGTGACGAAATTTTGCTTTCCAATTAACAAGATTTTTTTTTTCATTGACAATACCAGTACTTAAGAAGTTAACATTGTATGATGTTCAGGGTTCTGATAATTCGCTATAAACAAGACACGTGACAATGACAAAGCATGTTAGATATCGTGTACATAAAATGTGGGAATATACTTATCATTAAAAAATCAAATTTTGCTATATAGAAATTTTTTTGATAGAATCACGACATATTAGATGTTATAGAAATGTCCCTCAAAATAGTTTAATGCAAAAAACTCAGCACAACTCACTTTGTTTTGTGAAATGAATATTTCGAAATTCACATATCTCCACAAAGATTCCTACGGAAACCAGCAATTAAATTTTTCATCGTCATCATCATCGCGAGATTTTATATTTTTCATTTAAATTGTACCGATGTACATACATACACAGTTACACAATCGTTTCTAGTTGGAGATTCATTAATTTTTTTCCTTCTTCTTTAGAATTGAATAGAATAACAAAAAAGAATTTTCATTGTGCTTACGTAAAAAGCGCATCAAATGCTTCTATTTTTTCACGTTTGGAATATAAAAAGAAAACGTTTTTTTACTTCTCTTCTTGTTCCTCTTTATACTCTCGGTATGAGAACTATCAATTCGTAATGAGCAATCGGTGAGAATCTATTCATCAAATATCTATAGATGGACATATGTTGTACGTAATAAAAAATTTACTCAATGGCAACTTAATGAATGGAATATTTTTCATGATCATTGGTGATGTTCGATAAGGGATTCTCGACAAATTAGCCTCAAACCTTAAGTTTAAATTAAAAAATATTGGCTAAATTTTAATGTTTTTGAAGCATATTTTAGTCAGATTTGCGTCTGCAATTCTAACTTGAAATTTGAAACTCTAAAAATTCCATTAATTTTGGGGAGCCATAAAATCTCACACGAAGTTTACAAATCTCACATTCAAAAAATCTCAATCAATCGAAAAACAATCAAAAACTCAGCAGTTGTTCTAGACAGTCCGGAAAAGAAAGAAATTATACTTTATTGATTTTTCATACCAAAAAATTGATGTTATTGTACTTAAATGTTAAATTGGTAATTCAATATCAGTTCTGTCTGTTATTTTATATTTTATTAAACATTGCTCTTTATCCCATTTACTTTACTTTACTCTACTTTAGTTCTTTCATTTACTTTGTTATGTTTTTCTGTTAGTTTTGCGTGTTGTGTACGCCGCTCATATTAATTCTCCTTCTATTTCTCTCTTTTTGGGAACCTAATGTTCTTTTATTTCCTTTAAGCCATCACATTCGGACGAATATTGACGATATGTATATGCGGCTACATATATTTTTATGGGCTTCGGCAATTTCCTCTTTTTTTTAGCTCATTCTTTCCCATTGACTTCTTTTATGTACATACGTAACATTCGATATAATATTATGGAATTCATTTGAAAGTGAAAGAGCTGCACACGTCGTTTTTATTCTTCTTCAACCTTTTATTTTGAGGGCAATGCACACTCGCAGGAATAAAACTTAACAACAAGAATACGAGGAGAGAATATAAAGAAGAATTGAAAATGCGGGAAGACAAAAAAGTAAATAAAAAACAAGAAATAAAGGAATAATCGAAGAGCGGAAGGAATCTCCTCGATTTCGTGAATCATTTTTTGTGTATTCATCTCCTCTTATTCTACTTCTTTTGACATCATTATCAACGTTGTCGACATCATATACCTCATTTTTTGTGTATATAGAACAATCATAACATGTATTCGCTCTCTTCATATCATTAAGCTATGTTGTACATTGACTCTTTGTGTATACACTTATATTCATTTTTTCTTTTTCATGAGACAATAGCTATGTATGTCGCCGCAAAATATAACATTGTTGTTACTAATAATGATTATAAAGCCCTTTTTCATCGTAAATAGTTTATTGTGGTGAATTATGAGGTTTTGCCAAGACATTTTGACATTGAGTTTTTAGATATTTTTATTCTGCACTGAATGGCAAATACATATTACTTTTGATAATTAAAGCTCAAAAATTTAATTTCTGAAGATTCTTAAATTATTATTTAAAAATTCATTTGAATCTGCACAACATTTAACATTGATGTCAAAGTATATTGCGCTCTGAATTCTCAAAAAAAAAATACTTTTTCAACACGTTCTAATTCATATCATCACACTCAAGTATGTGTACATGAGATCATATACAAAATAAAGAAGAGATTCATACAAAGACACAAAGCCATAAGACACACAAAACAAGAATAAAAAAAATTGAAAGACAAAGTGTAGAACACAACAGCGGAAGAAAGAAGAGAAATACTGAAAGAGTGAATAGAAGCGATAGTGTCTAAAGATCAAAA
Organism: Chironomus tepperi; assembly: GCF_022539635.2. NCBI lineage: Eukaryota > Metazoa > Arthropoda > Insecta > Diptera > Chironomidae > Chironomus > Chironomus tepperi. The sequence goes on along the minus strand of NW_027226498.1, from coordinate 3,154,614 downwards.
AGCCTATGATATATAATTTATCTTGTATGATAATTTATGAACCTTGATATGCTTTCCTTTATCTTCCTAATTCTCCTTATCTAACTCATTCCTCCAGTTCATTCCTTTATTTCATTCAACTTCTTTTACATCATTTACACCTGAAGAAATGAGGGAAGAGAGCCTGGACAACCTCATTGTAATGCCAAGTAACTCTGAAGAAAATATACTTAATACATGATACACTCGTGTTATGGCAATTACATGAAATGTTTAGATAATAATAATCGATATATATCTCAGTTTAATGAGGATCTCGTATAAATTAGAGTGTATTTAGATAAGTTTGTTGATAGATTTATGCATAATGTTAATTATTTCATTCGTGAGATTGGAATTAAAAGAAAAAATATTACTATTATTTATATTTTTGAGTATTTTCTGAATACTTCATTCACATTCATACTCAATTATTTTAATTATCAGTAATTTCATCTCCAATGGTGATCAAAGCAGAGTTGTCAGATAGGTGCCTGTGGGTAGGTGCCTAGCTGTATCATGGTAGCTTTTGACTTTGTCTAGGCATTACCTATTGAAAGGCAAACAAATTTGCCTACTTGTAGGCTTACCTAGTCAAAGACAAAATCTAGACAAAGGCACTGCCTAGCCAAAGGCAATAGTATTTGCCTTTGCCTAGGCACTGCCTATAATAGGCATGTCTATGCCTAGGCAAACCTAGCATAGATTTGAGTAGGTGCGTGATTTTTTCTCATTTTTACAAAAAACACTAGGCACCTACCTAAATCTACGCTAGGTTTGCCTAGCCACAGGCATGTCTATTATAGGCAGCGCCTAGGCAAAGGCAAAAACTATTGCCTTTGGCTTGCCAGTGCCTTTGTCTAGATTTTGTCTTTGACTAGGTAAGCCTACAAGTAGGCCAATTTGTTTGCCTTTCAATAGGCAATGCCTGTGATAGATTTTTGCCTTTTATAGCAAATTGATAGGTGACAACTCTGGATCAAAGTAATAATTTTAATGTTCTTTTGTTGGAGTGTAAATCAAAAATACTTATTAAAGTATAATTAAAGACTTCTCACGGATTTAATTTAATAACAACGATATTTACTCTTCAGCGATCAAAACTTATATGAAAGGGTCTAACAACTATAAAAGGGAAAAACAACTAATTGTAGATGCAAACAGTTCAAATATAAAATAACTGTTAGTACATTCTCAACATTTTTTTTAAATAATTTGGATCATGTGATTATTTTTCTCTCATTCCCACTTCTAAACAGCTTTAATTGAAGTTCAGTGTTGTAATTTTATTCAGATTACATTGTTAGTAAAGCCTTGTATGAAATCAGCAATAAATTTAAATAGTTATTAACAATTTCTTGTATTGAATGATGCAAATCTAATTTTTTACATGAATCAAAGGCTTATCAAGTCTCAATATTTTTGTATTTAGAGTAATTGAAAAATATTGAAATTTTATTTAATATTTACATACTTTCTGTGGGGTTTTGGATTTGAAGGTTTTTGTCTTTAATCTTATATGCTTCAGGTGTGCACAACGAATTTGAGTTCAAATTTCTTTTAAGACAATGATTTGAGTCGTGTTTAAGCTCTGATCTTGATTCAGGAAAATTTAGAACAATTTAGAATAACTTCAATGTCCATAGCATACAATTATCTCATACCCACCATATGTATCAGTGACTTTTAACATTGTTTCAATCTAATTCTATTCTGTACGACATAAATGCAAAGAATTTATATTTAATGAATGAATATTTCATCACTCGAGTAGATGAGAGGAATAGAAGGAAAAAATAATTGAATTAAAAAGAAAGAATGAGAAAAAAACAACACCAACCTACAAATAATAATAATGAAGTTTACTAGATCTTCTAAGGCCTCCACATTAACAACAATAAAAAGATACTTATATACAACTACAATCATTCTCGCGATTCCTCTCGGCACGTACAATATAATACAGAAATGTAATGTATATAAAATACTTAATAAGCACAGTCAGGCAGGCATGCATAGACGTATGTATGTATGTTCAGACTCTATCTGAATGCTGGAATGAATGAATAAAATATAATTCTTTTAATATCTTGTTATGTAAGCAAATCGAAATTGTTGTTGTAATTGTTAAAGACATGCAATGAAATGGTTCTAAAAAATGCAAATTCATACGCGAAATAAGAATATGTTTGTGTTCAGTAGCCGCTACATCTCTTCACATTTCTTTATCAAATTATCAATATTATTGTTGCTAAAAAAATATCAAGAAGAGGGATATAATTGAAGAATAATGTCTGTCTCGGTCGCATTCTTTCAATTATGCTACATAAATGCAATTTACTTGCCTAAAAGTTCAACGAATTGAAACGAGATTTAATTGATAAAATAAATGAAAGAAAGAAAGAAAATATTGCCATTATTTACATTTTGAAAGATTACAACTCATTTATAGCTTACACACACTTGTTAATCTACATAATCATGAATTTAAATTAATTTTTAGTCAACAGGTTCTTGTTTTTGTATGAATGAGTTATTTTAAGATGAGAATTTTAGTTTTACGATTTTAGGGATTTCCATTGTTTTGTTATAGTTATAAAGGATTATATATATGTGTTCAGCAAAAGTTTGTGTTAATAGAGTCAATTAGTGTTGTCTTTTATTTTCTATTCCTTTGCTTTGAATAAAATCTTGCATCCATTCTTCAATTTCACAAATTTTTAATATATTTTTCTAATGTTTTAAAAATAAATAAACTATATTTTGAATATAATCAATCAGTAAGGTGTGAGAACCATGCCGACAAGAACTATTAATAGACATGTTTCCTCAAGTAAAAATTTTACGCATTTTTCATAAAAATGCTTCCAGTTTATCCAACCATAGTAAGATTTTTATTGCCTCTTATTTTGCAGAGATTTACGTTCTCTGACAAGTATGGCCATATATGCTATGAATAGCTCGTTGTCAATACGTATAAAATATAGTAATCTGAAAATATCTCGTTGTGGCTCAAATAATCGAAGACTTTGTCATCTGATGAAATTATTGTCTCTTATCTCTTTTTCTTGAGTTATCTCAACTATGCACCAATTTATGCTGTCTAAATAAAAAAAAAAATCAAATATCTGAAAACAAGTGAAAAACTAAAATAATTCAATTTGATTAAAAGTTTAAAATTCACTTTCAAAGTATCGTCCCAAGCGTGAGTCAATGAGTGCATATAAACTTGATATCCTTGATATAAAGTGGATAATTTTTTTCATTACTTGCCGCAATATATTAAGAAATAAAATAATAATGGCAGTAATAATAAATAAATCTAGCTTATAATGAGAAACTTGTCACCAATGACATCCTCAAATATATTTCACTTCTTTTCTTAAAAATAGTAATAATTTAAATTCTGTAAATCTTCTTTCCATCATGTGCCCGATTTAATAAATAGCGATTCACTTTGAAAGATGATTTTCATGTCGGCAAAATCATCAATCTTTTCTGTGCATGTATCATGCATTGAGTTTAGTGGATTAATAAGTTCTGAATATTCCGTGCAATTTTAGAGCATAAAAATAGTAATAAAAATGTCTAAAACTAAACTTCTAGTGATTTTCTAACTCACTTCCCTTTACAGTAAATACAATACATAGAGTAAATAGAAGAGAGGAAAAATTCGAATCGTATTATGTGGTAAATTGAGATTGTGAATCGTGAGAAGGTTACCTGTATCTTATTTCATGCTCTTTCTTTCCTCGACAAACCATACTTAGTTATGTGCATTTTAAGAACTTTTTAAAGTTTACTCGCGATATTATATACAACAACCCATCATCGTATTACACTATAAGCTCGTTACTTACAACTTGTCCTAGACATTCAAATGCTCACTTACATTTTCTTCTTTGTAGAATTTCGAATTCTATAATTTTTGCTCCATTTTATCGATTTACTAACCTTACCTTACCTTTACAACCTTCATCTTGCATTCACAATTATGCTAGATTAAAATCTTTTTTTTTATAAATAATCTTACGTTTTTACTCTCTCGAAAAAGTTCTCTTTTTTGCTCTTTACCTTTACTCTTTAATGTTGATTGATTGATGGACGTCACTCACACTTAAAACGTGTATATTAACAAAGCACCACACGAAGATTAAGTATGCGATTTTTTGTTACTGGTACTGTTTAGAGCTATGAGGGAAAGAATAAATGAATTGAAATAGAAGTAAGGTTCACTATGATTTGGTCTGTAACTACAGACTTTTAGAAAGGAATTGATGATTGTTGCATGTGATATTCTCCTTAGATATTGTCAAAATTATGACAAATTGATTATGAGTTTTATTTTATTACTCAACAGACAATGAGGTCAAATTTTCAAAACATTGCCATATAAATAATTAGTTCCTCATAAATTCCTTTCAAACGTTTTCTTGATTTTAAGCTTGTCCTACGTCAATATTTCTACATTTATTAACTAGCATTATTTCAATATAATCTCAGGATAAGCCCTCCAAGCCCTTCCACAGACAACTTCATTGCTTCAATTCCCAAAGAAACAGCGGAAATATTTTTTTAAACTCAACGAGTATACCTTACGTCTGAAATTAATATTTGATGTGAAACTTTTTTCAATTTTATTTCTTTCTCGTTCTTCATTTCACTTGTTTTGCTTCAACAAAAGTTCATTCCAACTTTTTCACTTTCTTTCTTTCCTTCTTTCATGTTCATCTGTTATTGATTCTAATATACAGTCTACAGAACGGAACAAGTAATGAAATATTCTTTAATTTCATGGATTACAAAGTAACAAGAATGGAACGAAAAATATTATAAAAAAAGTAAATTCTTCACATCTTTCCTTTTTATTATCCATCTTCTTTCTACTTTTCATTTAAATGGCTTAAAATTAAAAACTTATGTTTTGATTTGCTAACGATAAAAGCATAATATATAAACACTCCACAGATGTTCCACTGTATGCGTTTGGAAGTGAAATTTATTTCTTTTCTCGGTCTTTGAAAATTAATTTTCCATGAATGAAAATATTAAGTATTTGAATTGTGATGTTGAACTTCTTGAGTCGGTTTAATGTGTATACCGTAATCTACAATATCTACGGGTATTCCTATCACTTAACTTGGCTCCTTCCCCTGCACTTACCTTTACTCAAGGTAGATGTAGATGCCGTCTAAACTAAGGTTTACCCTAGGGATGTAGATGTAGATAAAGGTATATACTGAGGAACCGGTCCCTAATTTAAATCCTATAGTATTGCTCTGATTGTACTGATTTACGCAAGAATTCAAGGTGTAATAAAAATTTTTATGAAAATTTAATCACAAAGGAATTGCAAGAAGAAGACATGATTTAAGAAACTGGCAAAGTTTCGTCTATATACAATCGTTTAGCATGCTATCGAAGTATTATTATGAATATATATACAATATTTTCTGTTAGTATTCATTTACTATAATATTGTGAACATCACCTGAGATTTTCCTTTTGAAGATTACAATTGTGAAGCGTTGGCACGCGAAGCACTGCTACTTGCTATATTAAATCCAGAAATATGAAATTTCAAATAAAAAAAATTATATTATTTTTAAGATGTAGGTTGAAAAGCAGAGCTTTCTATAGATAAAGGAACAGATTTTTATCGAATTAAATATCTCAATATAAAATTGCTTTACCTTTCACGTATTTTTTCATATCTCTCTTCTAACCTTTCGTCCATATTACGCCAGAAATTTATGAATTGTTCAAAATGATTTTATTTTCTTTGCATTAACGCTTTCGTACACAACACTGAGATGAAAAGTTTTTATACACATTTATTTCTAGTGTAAAACAATTAAATTGGTCCATTTTTTTAACATAAGTTGTCTCGTATGTAAGCTGTGTGTTGGTTTTGCATGCACTTTGACTGACTGATTTATTTCATAAGCAAAAAAATATTGGAAGATTTTCAAAATTATTTAAAAATTGTTAATTTCGATTTGGATTAAAAAATCTTAATTTTTTAGATCCATCCTTTCATTTGATGTACTACTCAATTGTTCCGATCCTATCTCCGAAGGTACGTTCTAAAAATATTCATGAAATGCACGTCAAACCTTATATTTTCGTCAACTTTCTTACTCATTCACTCTACTTTTCTTTCTAAAATTTTATTGCTATTCCTCACTCACTTGCGAGTGTTCGTAAATTGTTCCATCAAAAAGCTAGCAAGAAATACTTAGATACTTTTAAAAAATTAAAGAAAAAAGCGTAAATAAAACAACAAAAAATAACATAGCACCATGTTCATGACTTTTAAGCTTCTAGAAGAACAAAAACGAAACAAAAATAAACAAAAAAGAACTTCAATTAAATTAGTTTTGAGAGTAAACTTTTTTGTATTCTCTACCATAGAACTTTAAAATTCAACGCACGATCGAGCGCATTTTATTGTTTGACACGATGTGATGATGATGATTGCTTTGTTATTGTCAAGGTCTTGGGAAATTTTTGTTAAGAAATCTGTGTTAAATTTTAGATTTTTGAAGTTTTCGTTGCTTTAATCATTTTTAAATGAGATTTTATAGCAAGTTTTACAATCTTGTGGAATTCAGACCTATAATAAGTTTAAATTATTTCTTGATATTTTATACAGCAGAATAAAATCTATCTCACTTTTGAAACCAAATATCTAGCTATAAAAAACACAGATTTTGTTACTGAAAAAGTCATTCAAATGTTATTGAATTGACTTTAAAATATAAAATTAGGACACACAATGTCAGTAAATGGAAAATTTCCACTCCTATACTTTAAACCTTGAAGATATTACGAATGCATGCTAAATTCAAAATATCTCCGATCATTTAAGGAGAACTTCTTCCTACAAAATAAAAAAATTCAATGCTGAATGTGAAAAGCATGTAATGCAAGTTTTTGTAACCCATGCAAATCTGTCAAAACATTTGACATTAAATTTGTCATAAAGAGGTTTATAGCAATTTAAGAATAATTATGAAACTTGATATCTATTTCATTGCATTTCAATTGAGTATGTCGAAATAATTACTGTTGAAATAAATTGAATCCCGAACAACACAAGTTGGTTAATCGATCTAAAATCCGACACCAGACTGGTGTGACTCTGGCACAGTGGCAAATTTCAAAATCGAATCCGACATCAAGTCAGTGTCACGCCAGCCTGAAGCCGGATTTTCCTTTAATTAACTAATTTGTGCTATTCGGGTATGTTTATGATTTATTGGCAACGAATAACCGCCAATCAATTTTATTCTAATGTGTAATAATTGAAAAAGTATACTTTTAATAATTATAGAATCAATTTCTTACTGTTCTCTAGAAAGTTTTTCTTATATGAACTAGAAATTAATTTTGATTAAAGTAACCTTTTACTAAAATTCTTTTTTAATTTTTTTTATTTGCAGATTTTAATAAACGAAGCAAGAACGAGTCGAGCTGAGTATAATATACCACTGGGCCAATCTATTTTACCCACGGATTATTTAAATAGATTCACCATTTCGTCGTCAGTGGCCAAACGAAGGCCAGCTCCGCAAATAACGGTAAGTTTATCTCATTTCATGTTTTTATGTTCATCAAAATAATTGAAAAAAGCTTTTGGACATTATGAAATACTTCAGTACGTCCGGAAATGAAACAGAATTTCATTTCATGTATTCATTCATTCAATTTGATATGTGCGTAACATATATTCATGAAAATTCAGTCTAACATGATTCTCTATTTGTATGATTATCATCATCACAACAGGTAGCGAGCGCCCCAACTCAGGTATTGTCACCAAAGAGATTACGACCGGCGTCAAATCCTCTTACATTGACACCTGCAAATCCAACTGTCGTATCGACACTACCGCCTGTGATTTCATCACATATTCTAAATAATAACTACTTGTTGGCATCACAATCAGCAGCCGCCGCAGCAGCAGTAGCAAACTTTCAACATCCTCATCATCCTTTAGCGCCTTTTCATCATCATCATCATCATCATCCACAAGCCTCGCCTATATTACAGAATTTGCCATTACCACTTGCTGCAAAATCGCCCGCATTAACACAAATTAATTCAATTATTACAACTTCAACGCCAACGGGAACAATTCCAACACAAATTCCCAACTATATTGCAACAGCTCAACATCAGCAGCAACAAATCAAGTCAATTAATACATCATCGAGCTTTAACCCATCACAAGCGACATTAGCAACACAACAGCAAAATAAATCAGCTATTATAACAGCTTCAACACAAGGATTAGTACAGAATAATTGTAATAACAATAATAATACAACATCCGCATCAAATATAAGTGTTGCCAGCAATAATAATTCAGTAGCATCATCTGCGACGACATCAACAATAACAAGTTCAGTAACAACACCAAATACAACAACTAACAATAATATGGATCCAGTCGGACAAATGGGACAAAATCCCATGCAATCCCATCCATTGTCACAATCAATGGATTCTGTGAATACCGCAAGCAATGAGGAAGAGGTGAGTGAAATTTTTTTATGTCTTTCTTTTACGTAAATATGCATTCAAGTAGAAGCATAAAATAGACTAATGTCATAAAGCGAGGTGCATTTAATAGTATATTTGAAGGGGTTATAACGCAATTTAAATTATGATTCCTGAGCAGAGTTGTCAGATAGGTGCCTAGTTTTTGTCATTGTCTTGGCAAATCAATGGGTAACAACTCTGTTGTTGGATACCATAAGTTTCTTTTCTTATAAAAAAAAATGTCAACAGCTATTTAGATTAAAGAAAAATGCTATGAAAGCAGCTAAACATTTTTACACAATATGTAAGTTTCCATTCAACAACCTTCAAACTCAATAAGCAAAAATGAGTCAAAAATCGGATTTTTACACTTCAATTTTGCCTGTAAAGACTTTCTAAACTTCGCAGCTGAAACGTAGAAAATGAAATGAACGAGAGCAAAATAAATAGCTAACGACATGAAGTCAGTAGAAGTAGCAACAACGAATGGCTTATTAAACTTCTTTTCTACTTTATCCCCATGCTTGAATTACTTCTGATGTTAATTGATTATAATGGAAAATTTAACGGTCGTTTATGATAAAAGAATTTTAAACTTTTTCAGCTGAAAATTCCCATTGGAAATTCTTTATGGCTTGAATATTTTTTTAATCAAATTAAAACAGAATCTGTAACTCCATTTGTGTTTTATTCATGAAACAGAAAAGAGGAGGAAAAAAAATAATAAAACCTCAAGCAAAATTTATGTTTGTGAAATTTCATGTTTCACATTATTAAAGATCCCGTATAATTTCATTCTCATGACGTTCTTCATAATTCGCTACATTTTTACTGTGTTTGAAATTGGCATTTATGTCTTTATAAAAGTGCAAGAGCATCTCTCGTTCATTCATTCTATTTGGCGCGTTATGATGCAGATATACATTACATATCTGATTCTATCCATCGTTCCCTACTAGCCATATTTGCAGTTTCGTATTTAACACTCTAAACATTTTTCCCTGCATAAATTTTCCATGGTTCTATAATAATGCCACTATTGTCGTCGACGTTATCATGTGTACAGTAATGTCATGACACTTTTTTGATATGTTTGTTTATTATGTAATGTACGCGCAACATATCACATATATACGAGTTTAGATGTTCCCTTTTTATATTTTTTGGATTCGGTGATAAAAGCAAAAGCAGCGGTTTGTAATTTATGAGAGAATATGATATTTAGATTTTAAAAACTTTTTGTCGGGATGCATGTTCACATCGAGTGAATATTAGAAACAGAGTAGAATAATGAATTTTCAAATTGTTTTTTGAGGGTAGAACTAAGCTCTTGAATAATGTAAAAGTAAAAGTTTAGATGAAATTATTTTTGGGAGAAAATGTGCATTTATGCTGATTATTGTTGTGTAAAGTTAGTTGTAAATATTTGAAAATTCATAAAACTTCAACTTTAACCTTTTAATCCAAACAGTTAAGAACTTTCTCACTACAGTAAATAAAGAAAATATTTCACGACCGTACATTAGCAGCTAACAGTATGCATCGATCGATAAACATAAAATAACATAATCTTTAAAACAATCATCGAGTTCCATAAATCTCAATCTGGAAATAATTATACCCAATGTCAAAAAGCAACAACAAAACAAACAATAACTCATTCACAATATAAGTGTGTATGTAGTAATTTGCGAGATTTATCAGTAATATTTTTTGTGTGCAAAAAAGCCACTAAAAAGCGATGAAAATAATTTTTTATATTGTGTGTGTTTCACATAGTTCCAGAAAATAAAAAAATTATATTACAAATGGATATAGAGAATGATTAAAATAAGCGCGTATGCATGGCCTAAGTACTGATATGTATGAGAGACATATCTACACACATTAAATCTCTTTCCTCTCACCGCATACAAACTGTACATAAAACATTAATATTTGAACTTGCATGGATGAACTGAATGTGAATTATAGCTGAAGAAGCATAAAAAAGTATATTTATGCAAATCGAGGTCACCAGGTCGAGTGTACTCGCTGATGTAATGAAGTATGGAAAAAAAATTTCATGCGAATTGAAGTTCAAGATCTATTTTTATACATTATTCAATGTAGATGAGTGTAAAATTGAATGAATGAAGAGAAGATTTCATTTTTCACATGATTTTAATAATAATTAGTGATTGACGGTGGAAATTGAGAAGCTTACATTCGCACACTAATGTTGAGGAAATAATGATTCTAGTTCGGCATGGATTATAAAAAAAAATTTAGTTTTTCAAAATTTTAATTGTTCAACTGAATTTTTAAAATTTTTAAAAATTTGAAATGTTTACAGCTGTAAAATTTTAATGAATCCGTGACTTCCTACAACAAATTTTTAAGGTTATGTTCTCACATGAATGCAATATTTTACTACCTTAAAATCAAACTACAAACGTGATTTCAGTCGTTGTAATGGTGATAATAAATCTAAAAAGCACTTATTATTATTCAGAAATAACAAAAAAATCCTTGAATTTGCACATTTTACAAGATGTAAAGCGAATCATTAAATCAAGCAGTCAAAATGAACACAAACATCAATTATTCCTGAATAAAATTACGTCAAATATTTATGTAAAAATTTGCATATAAGCGAAGAGAATCGACCTAATTTTAATCTAGAAATGAAAATACACTACAAACGCATTAAAAGATTGATTATATATAACTTAATGTATCTACAACACGCAAATCAGAGCAGGTAGAATTGTGAAAATCCTGGGAAAATATTTACAGATTTTGCAGAAAGACAATTGAATTGTTGACTTTGTTGCTTGATAATATTATGCAGAAAATTTCTCCCTTCCTGATTCTAAAGTGCTCTCTTTATGTTTCTCTTGTTCGTCTACTGCCATTTTCTATTGTTATACATTTTACAACAAAAGACAATTCAAATATGTATTCCATTTTCATATACAATCTCTTAAGAGAATTGTAAAAAATTTATTTACATTCAAAATGAATTTAATTGTTTATGCAAAAAGAAAGAAGAAGCATCAAGAAGTCAGGAGAGAATGAAAACTATGCCATCGAAGAATGATAATGTAAAACATATGTTATGTTACTATTTTGTCATATAATAATTTATTACATCTTACAACTTAACGATCCCACTACCATAATACTCAACATCACCTCATAAAAATATTTTGAGGTTAGGAAGACAGGAAGATAGAACAAGAAAAATGTAACAATTATAAAGCCATAATAATGTAAAAGTTATTGATCGTAAATTTCCTAAGAGATTTCATGAGGCAAGTCAGTGAGAAAAGTTAATTGCAGTGGTCCATAAAATGTTATGGAAATTGTTGGAAACAGAAAAGAAAAAAAAATTTAAGCTCTTTCGAACCCATCCTTTTCCTTGCGCCATTAGCCAGGCTTATGAAAAGCAGAACATGCAAAAAATAAAATGATGGGAAAATATATATGGTAGTCAAGTGGATGAGAAGAACATGTATATTGTTTGGACTATAAGGAATTGAAAATATAATATTTTTTATTCAAATCGACCACCTATAAAGGCTTAACAGAATTTTTTACGGTAGTGCTTATGTATCAAGTATTCGAGGTTATATTTATTAAAGCGTCAAGAGCGCAAATTTACGTTTTATCCTACCATAAATAAATTAGATCAGAATCTGAAAAGAACTAAGGCTTTGCTTCTTCTAAGAGGTTTTAATCTATCCACGTTTTTTTTATCGCACATGAGACTATCAAAATTCTTTTTTAAGAACACACAACAAGCTATTCGAATATTTTTTTATCTCAAAAATGTAATCATAAATCAACCTCGCAGACTCGACACAAACAACCCAGTTATCTCCAAATTTCATTTTGTTATTTACCAACCCAAAGTTTGATCATTCAACCCTTAAAGATCGTAAAAGAATAATTAAAATCAAAACTGACTTATGAATTCATGAAATTTTGGCTTAAAAAGTCTTTTAAGAGCTTTTAACAACAACAAAAAAAAGGTATAAAAAGTTAACTCATTTGAAAAATTTATAACACATTTATTGATGATGGGCAAACTCAAAGTTTGGACTGCGAACGAATGAAAAGAAAAAAAAATAATATTTTTAAAGTGTCGATATTTCATCTATTTGCGCAAAAAAAAACATCTGTTTGGGCTTGAAATAAAATGATTTATCGGTATGCGAAAAAAAAAATAAGAAGCACATCCGACAAATGATTATTAGCAGTTCTTAGCTCGTTTGCAATTACTAACAAATAGTTTACATCTGTGGTGGGCAACATGTGTGTCGCGGTATACAACCACCCAAATGTTTTTGTAAATGCCACGAACCCGTATGCCGAGTGCGGCTTCGGACGAGAATTTGTATTGAGGAGAATCGCAAAGAATGAAAAGTTGTCCACTCCTGCTTTACATCATATGTTCATCATCATGAACTTTATAGCATTTTACATAGAGTAGTGATTACCTGAAACTTCTCATTTCACCCAGTATGATATAGAATTGCGGTGAAATATTAAAACATTTTTATAGCCATTTATAAAATAAACATTTTTGCACACTGGGGACGAGAGAATGATAAAAATATTTTTTTACTCATTCCTTCCTCTTCCTTTCAGTCTTCATTGTACGAGAGCTGCTGTAGCTTTACTTTTTTATGCAAGATCACAAAAGTAATAACAAAATGCATTAAAATTTTAATTACATGATGGTAACATAGAATGAATAGAATGAATGAAAGAGGAAGATGTAAATAAAATATGAGAGAAGAAAATTGAGAGTTAGGCGAGTTTATTAAGGTTTCAGTAGATAAAGAGCATGATTGAGGCTATTTGAGGTTTATGAATCAATTAATATTTGAATTTGCTGAATTTACTTTTCAATCATGATAAAATGCTTAATATTTTCAACCTGCAACAAATGAACAAAATTTTGTCAGCATGAAATTCCAGAATGAGGTAATTACTGTATTATTTCCTGCAAAAATGAGCTTTAAAAATTATAAGAAAACAGCGATGTTGCCAATTTGTGCAATTCAATTACACAACATGATGCCATTGTTTCTTTTTAGTTGTAAAAATATTTTTTTTTACTTTTTCTTCCTCAACTCGTTCTTTTTTTCATTAAATTGTGATGAAATTAATTTTAGTATATTTTTCTTAGTTCTCTCTTTATCTCAATTAAATCTTATGTCATACAAATAATTAAACGTGGTTTCTTTGTAAAAAGATAAAAAAAATTGTTTTTTAAATAAATTAAATAAACAAAAATACTGAATATGCTATAAATTCATTGAGTTGCAATATCCAAGACCTAATGTACTCTGGAATTTTACCCATTTCACCACACCTTTCAAATCCTAACACTCGAATTAATTTAATGATTAAGATAAACCAAAGTCAAATCATTAAACTTAACCTTGCATCAATCAAAAATAACAAAAAAAAACTAAATCGATAGTATATTTTTAACCTAAACTTTTCTCCTTAAACTCATTTTCATCAACGAAGTATTACACAATCAATCCTTAATGAAGTTGGAAAAAAAAATTGCAAGCTCATTGAGTAGAAAAAATTATCCAAAAACTTGACCTATAATTTAGTCATGTAATTTTTCATATTGTAAATTAATGTTAATTTTACTAATTAAACTTCTCGGATATTTCATTAGTAAAAATTGCAATTAAATCAATTTCATGATCTAGAACGAATGAATAGATTTATGGTAAATGATTAGAAATTTTCTAAATTATATGTTTATGTGCAAAGCTTATGATTGAAATTACATCCCACTAGTATGAGTTGGCATCGAGAAGAGCCCACGTCGATAATATTTTAAGATACAAAAGTAATGATTAGATGCAGAGATAGAGTTTGATGTCGATTCAATTCCATACAAAATTCGAATCCACTTCGAGCTCTGTGCTATATGGCTTACAAAGATCATTTTCAGATTGACAATTGTTTAAAAAAGTTTAGCAAAAATTTTAAGCAAACCACATGTTACAACTCTGAAAAAAAAAATTAATTTTCCCTAACTAAAATTTCTCTTCGTGCATGCGCATGCATAACTGTTCATCAATCCATACTCAATAGAGAAATTTTTCAATATTTTGATTCTTTAATTCATAATCGTGCTAGAAAATTCATGTAATATACAGCGTCAAATTATTTGTCTAAGAATTTTAAATATATTATTTTACTAAATTTATAAGAACAAAACTCGTCGATTATTATGCACTACGGATGATCACTATTTCTAGATACAATAAACTCACACGAATTTCTCATGGAGGCGTTCTATAAGCCTAACAAAAAAGTAAAGTTGTTCAAAATGATTTAAGTTTTTTAGTATGTTATATGGCACGCAGCAGACCGAAAAAGATGAATGACTCAATGCCAATGATGTGGTGAAAATAAAATATCAAAAATAAAGGATTGTCTCTCCAAAAATGGATTAAAATCATTAAATGTTTTGACGGTCGTTATTCAAAATATGTAGCATACATTAAATTAAGAATAGTTTGTTTTTGTTGGCAATGCTGCTGTTGCACGATTGTTGCTAGAGTATTTTTAATGATTTTCTGGTAAAAAAAGTGAAACTGACAAAAAATTGAATAACAATTCTACCAAACTTAATTTCCAGAGCTCGAAGTTGACTCGGATTTTTATAAAAAGTCGACTATACGGATTTTGTATTGAAAACTCTTCATTGAGATCTTATATTTTCTTTAAAAATTGAGCAACACAAAATTAAATTCCAACACATTTAACTCAAATTCGAAGATCATTCATTCAATCGTTAATGGAATTAATTATAATTAAATTATTTTGAAATAAATTACTTCACCCCTCTTATACGCCTCATTTCTTTCATTATCTACTTTATTCCATTTATGATACAAACAAACTTATCAGCCTCAGTGTCGAGCCAATAAATTTTATATAAATTAAATAATTACTTTAAGTCAGTTCATCATTTAGAATAGAGAGTGTATAAATTTGTCGATTAGTCTCAAGTAACGAGTTACAGACAGTCAACTACTTGTGGGATGAATAAAGTTGTTAATAAAATCCAATTGATTTCCTTCATTGCAATAAATATTTTTTATATTTTTTCTTGCTCTAAAGTTAAGTTGCTCGCTTTATTTTTGTCTAGATCATTTTCTGGAAGTGAGTAGAAAGTTTTATTTTATATAATTAATTTATGTTTCATTCGCACGAGATAAGATAACAATAAAAATAACGTGCTCAATGATGCGCTCATGTAAAACCACGTTTCGTTACTCTTCTTTTTGAGTAAAAACAGATAGATACCGATACATGCATAGGTTGTTGATGTTGAAGATATTATTTTTATTCATTCACTGTTTTTGAGGTTATGAGAACTTTTTTACTATAATAATTTGCA
The DNA here is from genome assembly GCF_022539635.2 of Chironomus tepperi. Lineage (NCBI taxonomy): Eukaryota > Metazoa > Arthropoda > Insecta > Diptera > Chironomidae > Chironomus > Chironomus tepperi. The sequence continues at coordinate 3,138,623 of NW_027226498.1, read as the reverse complement.
TCTCCTTGGGAAAATATTCGACAATCTATAATTAAAAACGTGATTTATCTCATCAATTTTTAGGCACAAATAATACTTAAATACAATAGAAATACAAAAACAGTAAACGAGCAATTAAAAATTATTTTAAAATTTTCGTTAATTTGTCATAGGCAGTAATGTCATCAAAATAGCTCTAGAGCTCAATGATCTTAATAGCTAAAGGGTTTTTAAGCAATATTGTTAAACTTAACTCAAACTTCATTTAAACAAAAATTTAATAAATTTTTCTAGTGGTATATTTTTCAGACCGTCGTCTATTGTCACACAGGACAATTCAATTAATTACCTACATGTTCAGCAATTTAGTAATTAGTATTATCTGAAAAACTTGCCAGTCTAATTCCGGATAGAGAAAAAAGGCCACATATATATAATGATGAATATCCGATACATTTCTAATACACAACAAATGCATAATAGTGGCGACAAGCAATCGTCTCTATTGAACAACAAAACTGTACCGAAATGTAGCATTGGCATAGTAACTTTATTCTTTGTTCACACTATTTTCTATCATCATATGCGGTTATTATGATTTCTTTTTCATACTGCTCTCTGTGTGGATATAAATTTTTATAGGGTAATGCAGAGTTGTAGATTGTGATATGCTAATTTGCACTTCAAATTTCCCTTATTTAAAAACTTGGCTAGGAATCAAATCAGCAATTCAATTCTTGTTAAAAGTTTAATGTTAGTATTCTTGTCGTGATGTTTGAATAGAATTTCCTAACAAGTCAACTCTGAGTATAAAAAGTTCAAGCAATATCCACAACTCTTTTCATTCTGGTTTCTTTTTTCTGCCAGCAAAAAAGAAACTATATAGAACGAATAAAAAAAGGTAGATTATACATAGACATAGAAGAAATTGTATCGAGAATTATGGCAGAGAATAACTAAGAATAAAAGGCATAAAGAAGAACTATGTTCTGTATAATGCAATACTAACAACAACAACAAAAACTATTGAAAATAAAAATTGTTGATTGTAAAATTGAGTTAACGAAAAAAAAAGGCAAAATGAATAAAAAAAGAGTTCAACAAACTTAATACGTTTAGCCATTTTACCATTATTACATTCATGACTCTCTGATTCTGACTCACACATAATGATACATAGAGAATCCGTAGCCACAAAAGCAAAATAATGAAAAGCCACACTAGAAAAAAGTAGAGAAAAGGGAGAATAAATGGAGAAGAAACATATAAAAACTAAGCATAATATTAAAGTGCTTCTTAAAACCATCTGAAGTACATAGGCGCACATAGCGAGAGAGAGAGAATGAGGATGAGAGAAAGAGAGACTTTCACATGATGCGAATCAAATGTAAAAAGATTTTATGGTGAGAATTGTTGTGGTCAGTTAATTATTAATTTTGTAGGAAGCTAATGAGATGAAAAGATTTTTTGTGATTATTCTGCGAATCGAGTATAATTGAGGAAATTTCGTCGTTCTTATATTGAAAACAAGCTTAAAAGCATGAAAGTATTAGAACTGAAAAATTCGGAAGCTTAAATATATTACTAACTTTACAAAATTAGCTATAGCACTCGTTTCAAAAATGAAGCTCTAAAGCTTTTTTATTCTCAAGATACTTTTGATCAGTGGTGGGCAACCTATGTGAGGCGGTACACTAGTGTGACTCCAAACTTGTTTGGAGATACCACAAACCGCATGTCATGTGCGATTTTGATGGAAGCTAACCACTTTAGTGTGCCGCGGCTCACAGGTTGTCCACCGCTACTTTATATTGTTTTCAATATATAGCTAAGCAACATAGATTTCTCCTAATTCCATTTACATAAACAAAAGCAATCGATAACATTAAAAACCATGACAAAGTTTTATTTATCATCTTATTTTGATACAGATCATGACAAAGAAAAAAGAGCAACATTTATAATCCTATTGAGATAGTAATATCGTTGTTATTCAGCAATTCAATAGAGTGAGATTTTTGAAAACTCAACGACAGTAAAAAAAATTAAAGAAAAATACAGCAGAAGGCAATTTAAAATCCATTTAAGAAAACAATTCCAATTCGAGTAAAGCACTCATGACTTCTTAATTCTAAATTCAAGGCTTCAACTCCCACGCCGTCGCTACAAAATATGTATTTGATGTGTACGACTTTAAAATTACTTACAGTTCAGGCACAATGCTCGGAAATGGATATAAAATATAAACAAATTGAATAAGAAGAAGTAGAAAAAAAATCTCTTCATGCACTTTTGGAGTTAAAAAGCGAGTGAGAAGAGAATTACGGTTGAAAGTAAATGCTTAGATCCTCTTCGTTATTTTTTATATCTACCATATTTGAAAGAGAAATATACTGCAGTAGAGTAAAAAGTTTGTCTGGATTAATTATACCATGACAGTGATTTACTTTGAAGATTTACTGTAGATGTGGATGGTAAAAGGGATGTGAGCTGAATAGTTGGTCGTACATATTTTATTTTTGTGCATTATGACAAAACAAATGTAAAATTTGTTGATATGGAGCTTAACTGATACTCCTTAATAGGCAAAGGACGTGCTTTGAAGAGCAGAGTAAGTTAAAAGCTCACACGCGCTAGCAAAAATACTAAAATCCTACTTTTGATCAGAGTAAGCTCTTGAGAGCATGCTCATTGCTTCTTAGTGACTATGAAATATATTCATGACATTTCTTTATATTTAACATTTCGTATTAAATACCTAACTATATCAATATAAATCTATTAATACAATTTTATAAAATAATAAATTGAAATTGAAACATAATGAAAGAAAAATTCTTCATGATCCACCAGACAGAACAGTAGCAATAAAGTAAAGCCAGTAAACATACACAAGTCGTCGTAGTTGTAGCATTACTCTCATAATTTTGCTAATTTATTAAAGAAAATTCCCTCACAACCATAATGAAAAGAATAAAAGAGAAAAAAGTACGAAATAAAATAAGAATTCTTTATTTAAAAAGACGAACAAGCCACTGAACGCAATCAACACAAGCAAGTCATGTTTCCAACTTTACATTCATCTCCTCTTTCCACAACATTCCGTAATAGTCTGTCTGTTGGTTCCCGTCCTGCTATATTACATAGAACAGAAGAGCAAAAAATGAGTATTGTAAACGTTTCACATGGTTAATCAAGAGAAAAGCTCTCCTTTAGTTTCACGATTCACATTGAATATTATTAATTGTAAAAGAGGAAAAAAAAAGAAAAAAACTAGTTGAGGTTAATTATTATGACGCATTTTTCCGATCCTACTAATGACCTACCTTAGTTCAATCACTAATCAAATCTTGAAAATTAACCAACTACCCAAATCTGTGTTGGACAACCTTTTATTCTTCAAAGCTTAAATGGCAAAGTTCGACCGAAAACGCATACGGCATATGATTAATGGACTTTCGAAAAAAAATTGGTGGTATACTAGGGTGCGGCGGCACACAGATTGTCCACAACTGACTTGAATTATTAAGAATCATACCCTGTTCACAATAGTTTTGTATTTTATATCCATGTGTATGACCAATACAGTTAAAAGTCTACGAAATTATTCATCTGCATTTAAAAAGTCAATATGACAACAATCAACAGTTGCTACTGTACAAAAATTGCGTCTCGTTCTGAAAAGTAACTGAAAAAAAATACATTTTATTTTATGCATGGCAGAAATGATTTCCATGAAAATAGACAGTTTCAAATGATTATACACATAAACCTGTAGGGTGCAACTGGTGTCAATGAATTTTTCATCAAGTTGACAATCTCCCTCATTTCATATCCTCTTAAAATAATCGAGCAAGAGAAAAGTCAACAGAAAATGAATGAAAAATATATAAATTAGAATAAATACAACAAGACACACGATGAAAAATGGACGACCGGATTTTATGGACGAATGATACTTGAAATACATTATTTAAAAAACAAATTACGCAATAAATAATGTTTTAGCTTTGAAGCACTCAACAATAGCAATAAATGAGAATTTGAGAGGTGAGGCGAATGGCACAAAGCGAAATTATTTTTTTTTTCAATCAATATTGTCTCCTATTTCCGATCCCCGGAACATATAAAAGCGAATAAGTAGAAAAAATTCATTTAAAATTTAAAAAAATTATTTAATCGATTGTTATTTTTTATAAAATTGACTTTTGTCGTCTTGCACTGGATGGGTACGGTTAACAGATGGAAATTGGAAAAAAGCTAGTGACCCATGACTTATTTTTATATACAATTCAAGTTCTATTCACAACAACACACCTAGTTTTTATACACAATAATGTATGTGCTCTATGCTCCATTGTTTTGGCTGCTTTCAAGTCATTTCCGATGTGTTTTAGCAGTAAAAAATGTTTTTCAATGTACGATTGATTAGCATTTGTTTCTCTCAGGAAAATACGTTCAGTTTGAGTAGATAACTTTAAAATTTAAGTTCTGTTATACAGATATAATCTCTTCTGAAAGAATCAACATTCACAAACATTTCTTTTGGCTGCTAAAATGTTAGTCAGAATAAGATTATAAATACTCATTTTGTCTCTAAAGATCTGATTTGTCAAGCCTATTTGAGCATTATATAGTTGGAAGAAAAAAATTATAATCAAAAATTCACATCACAAAATATACTGATCACATACAAATAGTGAATTCTAGACAACGAAAAAGTATGAGTATGTGATAGATGAGATTAATTTATGAGTAAATAATTCACATAGTGCCAATTAAAGCAAATGAAAGGAGTGGGGCACACAGCAGCAAAAAAAGTGTATGCTCAAGTTAATTAACTGTAATTTTCACTGTAGCAACATAGATGGATGGATAAATAGCATGAATTTGTGTATGTATATGAGAAGGAAGAAGCTGACGAATGCGTGTAGCACATAGTGTTGAATGTTCTTCCTGTTGTTCTATTTCTCTCCACAACAAAAAGCAAAACATAAAACACAATAAAAATAGAGAAAAAAGAAACTCTGCAAAATACCGCTTAAGTTCCGCTTTGATGGTTAATCACGGAATAATCAATTATTTGCATGATTTCGAGTAATTCATCATCAAAATTTGTATGAATTAATTTTATTCATTTTTGTGATGTCATTTATAATATTGCACACTATTTAAATTAATTGAAGTAAACTCAACAGTATCAGAATTAAATTTTGAGAAATTGAAATTTAAAAGGTTTAAAAGTCAGTAAAACTAATTTAGGATAAACCCAAACTTCCAGTCTCAAATTAAATTCAACTAAACAATAAACCACATTGTCCCACAAAATAAATTCATTTCAAAATCCAGGTTTTACACTAGTGTGTTTATAAGTTATTTTTCTATTGTTTTTCTCTCTGTATAATACCTTCTGTTGATGTGGATTTTTTTTAACATTCACTGTTCACTCAACCGTGTTTCCTGCACGGCTACATTATTTCTTGTTATTCTACAAAAAAAAACATTCATATAAATTTTCCATAAATATTATTAAATTTTGTTACGTTTGCACTGTTGCAGTAACACACTAATTACAGTTCAACTCGATATGCCAGGATGATGACAATGATTTTGATTGTGATAATATGAACAAATGCGACAGCAATTTCAAATTGATGATTTTGAAGCAACAAAATATAACAACGAAAGATTACATTTCATTCAAGAATGAAAAACGCAATGTTCATTGAACGGAATCTCCACTCCACAACTACATGCACCGTCATAATTGCATCTCATTATACATATTCACACAAAGTAACAGCATTTTTGTGGTTTTCTTCAAACATTCTTTTCCTGTTCCCATATTAAAGATAGCATGCTGCTTACTTTGCTTATTTATTTATTATCGAAGGAAAAAAGTTCAAAATTGATAAATTAAAAGGCAATTATTGATTTTCGTGTATTGTTTCTGACATGGCACGTATGCAAAAAAAAGTCTCACACATAACAAAATTGGCCTCAGATGTTATAAAATTGGTAGAAAAGTATTTGGAAGAGAAAAGGAAGCTTACGTTGGTTGTGAGAAAATTGAAAAAGTGATTTATTGAATTTGTGGCTATTTAATAAATAAATTATGAATAACTGATATCTTTTGCATTTATAACCTTAAAAAGTAAACTTATGATGGCATTTCAAAGATATGAAAAGTGTCTTAACTTAGACTCGAATAGTTTAAATTTTACGTAATTGCTTTAGAGCTGTTGAATACGCATTTCACCATAATCATCAATAATGTTTCATTTTTGATCAAGCTTAGTTCGTTCTGCTTTCTAAAAATCAAAAACGGCTTTTGCTTTTGATTTTTCAACCATTAATCATCATTATGTTAAGTGAAAAATGTTACAGAAAAAAGTTAATTTCATCAGCGGAAGTTGCCAATGTGATAGAATAGAAAAAATATTAATTATATGTCAATATATAAAAAAAGAACGATACTGTCACCGTATATAGAATAATAACGCATGATATCACTCATAATATTCTTTTTGGTAGTGCACTATTAAGCATTACGATCATCATCAAATGAGTACGATGCTTAATTGGATGAAAAGGACGGATGTTTGAGCTGTTTTATGTACTTTGTTTCTGTTCATTTCATTTGGCATATCAAATGAGTGAATAACAAAAAGTTCAGAACGTCATAAAAGTATACCAAATTAGCCAGTGGAACTAAATATTAACATATACATACATGCGAAAAGTAACTCCCCAATTGTTAATGTTTCACAGCCTGTGATTTATGAAAAGAATTATAAATTGTGAGAAATGTTACACTGAAAGGAATTTGTTGATGTTTCTGAAGCAAAAAGTTTTATATTGGTGAACTTCAGTCAGTTTTCATTTAAACAGCTTATGTCCTTTACTACATGAAGTTTAGAATCAAAATTACTTTAAATGTAATCAGAAAAAATTCCATTTGTTCTTCTAAATTACCTCAAAAATCATCAAAGTGTTGCCTTTTGTCACCGATAATTTCAACGCTTGCTGATAATGATTTGCTTACTTCCAACCGTAAAATAATTTATTTTTTGTTCATAATTTGTTCATAAACCCTAATTTACATATAGACATTTGGAAAAATAGCTCTTTTTCTGCTCCGCGTGTGCGAATGATCGTAGAAGTGGAACTGAAAAAGGTGACTTTTCACGTCTACTTATTGTTTCATGCGCCGACAAAAAATTTTTTGTCAAAATTTGGTTCCACCACAAAAAAATTTACCCAATTATTTTGTAGTTACAATTTGATGAATGTTTTCTTCTAACCAGCTAATTATTGGGTGTCTCCAACACGTCACCAAATACAAATGCTAAGTGAATTTTATTAGATTTTTTTGCGACTGCTGTGTCCATTTACACTCTTCCTTTCACTTCACATATGACATTAATTTTTTTCGAATTACAAACATACTTCAATAATTCATGGGGACATTCGTATAATTCTTGCTAACTTTTTTTTTTCGTTCATTCATTCTTCACCAAAAAATATATACATATTACGTGTCCATGAGAATCAGGAGAAACGGAATGACGACTAAAGTCTCTCTTTCTCGCTCTTACTTTTAATAACATTTTTTTCATTCGTTTTATTGATTTTTGGTTGGGAAAATGATCATGTAAAAGAAAAAGTTTATTCCTTTTTGAACAAACATGAACGAAAGTTGATTTCTGAATTATTTATTAGCAAAAATGGAACGCATATTGTGCTTGTTTATTCATATTAATATAATGAGAATAATTTCCATAATTAACGTTCTTTTGAAAATCAAATAGCAAGTAGGGACAAAAACTAATGGAATTCTTTAATATTCCTAGCCACTTCAAAGTTTTTTCAAATATTTAAGACTATAATTTCCATATTAAAAGAAAATGTTAATAATTAACTAGTTTTCTACATAGTAACACGGTCAAATAAGACAAAAAAAATTAAGTGACATTAATGTATAGACAACTTTTCATCATGTCTCGTTAAAACCTACTTTGGATTAATGACATTTTCTGTCATGAGTCACCCTAAGGTTTAATTATTGAATATTCCCGTTCGACAAAAATTATTCATGACAACTATGTCGTTGCCACATGGCGTCCAAGTGACAATTTTTATGCTAACTGCCTTAAAAATTACCACTTGGATACCATAAAGCCGTCATTTTGTTGCCATGAAAACGTGAGCTATTCGGGATAAACTTTCAAAAATCGGGAGTGTCACAATATCATAATTTTTAAAATGCATAAATGGCAACAGGAAATGAAGAAAACATTCATAGTAATCCAACACCTCAGTCAAAACGAATGTCAAAACACATTATCGTTATGAAAAATGCTTGAAAAAAAAAGAAAAGAAGTTGTTCACAAAATGTTCAATGGCAATATTAAAAGGAGAAGAATTTTCAAAGAAACTTTATCTTGTTCATTTCATGTAACTTTCTTCATTATCACTATCACGTTATTTGAAACGTCATTTTCTTTATGAGATTGCCTTAAAGCATTTAAACGCTAATAGAATCAGAATGTTATGGGGATTTTTGATGGCATAGTGGAGAGATTCTTAAGTATCTGCTTGATTTTGCTCTCATTTTATTCACATTATATTGTTACAATAGAAATAGCAAAGCCCATAAAATTTGTGTTTTTTAATAACAAAAAAATTATTGTTTATTAAGTTCCATCTGTTGGGTTTATCCCAATGTCTGTATTTTTTTTTTTTTCGTACAAAACGACACTGAAAATAGAAGCAACTTGCCGCGTCACATCAAGTATTTTTTTTCTTTCTGCTCATTCGACTCACTTTTTTGTGAACATTGCTAGTATCGATAAAATAAGTTTCTCCCTAGCTTCATGCCATGTTGGCGTGAGAGGGGAAAGAAATTTGACAATACTCAATGTGTGCAGCAATTTCACATACGGAGAGAATTTTATTTTCGTTTTTTTCTATTGAATGGAACAACCATCATAATGTAAACGTATTAATAATTAATTAATCACCTGTGTGTATAGTGTTGCGATCTACGAATCATTCTCTCGCCCTCAGCAAACCACCTCTATGTTGACAGTATGAGTACATGTGGTGTACTTTATGTAGATACTCACATGTGGAAATCGAAATTTTCCCTCTTATGCTGAATATTATATATATTTAATATCGCACATACATATATCTGCTATGATATTGCCACATAATGTCGATAAATGTCAACCTATAATCCACCCGCTCATTCTACCTTCCCATTTGATTTTTTTGAATTTGTTCGTATGTCTATGTACAATGTGACCCACGAACAACAACAAATAAAATTTTTCCTTATTTTCTACAATCGAGGTTTAAGTTCTTTCCCTCTTATTCGGAACAAATTAACAACATTGAATGGCTAAAGAGGAAAAATAAAACTGGCGCCAGTGAAAATTAAATAAATATATCTGTGCGGTTAATTAAAGTGCAATTATTACCCGGAAAGCACATGACATAGAAATAGCCGAAAATCTGGCCCCAGAGTGAAATAATTGTGGCCTGAAGCCGAACTTTATCGAGACATATAGGACTAGACAATGTTCCTTCCGGATTATGCAAATCCTGGAAGAATCTTTACCATGACAAGAAATGACTAAACATCAAACAAAGGAAAATCTTTAAGAATCTTAAACATTCTTATGAAAAAACAAATTAAGCTGAATAATATAACATTTCATTTCGCAAAAAAGAGCGCCAAAAATGAAAATTTTCATACATATGCGAAATAAGTCGAAGAACACAACGAAAAAAAAATCCAATTCAAATTGAAATCAATTGGAAAAAATGAACATTTGCTTCTTTTTGGCATAAATGTGAAACAAATATATCAGGCTTACCTGTATACATATTAACGGCAATAGCAACTAAAAATGACACAACAAGCGGGAGCATACTAATGTGAATTCACATGTATATTATATGCTAAGAGAGTGGGTTGATGATGATAATAATATTATAAAAAATTGAGTGTGAGTGAGACAGAAAGAGAGGAAATGAAAATCAATAAATATGGATAAAACAACCACCCTCGCGTATTTTTTTCAATTCACTCTTTTTTGTCGAATCCGCGACCCCAATGACTATATGCGCTTGTAAATACGTGAAAAAATATGACTAAAGCAGAAAATTTTTCAATAAAAATGTATATGATGACAAAAATATTGGAAAGCTTTTATTATGGAAATTGACAAATCTCTTTCTCACTCGGAGCTTCTCTCTCTCTTGCTCACTTTGAAAGTGAAACGACTCAGGATTTATTATAAAAGGCTGAATAAATTGATTTTTTTCCTCAGCAATAACGCACAAAAAATTATTCGCAATTTTTTGGAGGAGTTTCTTGCTCTTTTTCGCACATCTTTTTCATTTTTTGTGTATTTGAAATGGGTGAAATTAATTTCTTAAATTGAGTTTTTGATTTGCAAAGAAATTAGTTAGAAATGTCAGCAACAGATAAATTTAAAAAACGCATTTTATGACATCAAAGATTTAATAGATTTTTGAAGTTCTTACTAACTTACTTTACTGATCGAACATTTTAATTCTGCCTTTCATCTGAAACTGGCCTAATTTTCAATACCAAATGCAATACTGTTTCTGCCAACAGCTTCCTTCCATGAATTAATTGGCCTTCCTCGAGAGCTTTTGCCATCTGTAAAATCAGACATGAAGACCTTATTCAAAGTAGCTTCTACAAGTCTTCTTATAGCATGGAAAGTCTCCCAGCCCATGGAACCCTGTTCACTTTAATTCATTTTACGATGTCAGCTTCTCTGTAAAGCTCTGTAATGGAGAATTTTTCTTTCAATTATCTATAAATATTTCCTCCAACGTTTTAAAGTAAAAAAAGTAGAAACTTCGATGGTTCGAAAATTCGAGCTTTCATAATTTAAAGTGCTGCTGGCAACTTAATACAAATTCAATTGAATCAGTTATATATGAGAAATGAATGCTGTAAATATTTTTATAATAATTGCTGAACGTATTCCAAATAACATTGGAATGTACGAAAATTTTTGATCATCTTAATTGGATGATAGAATTAAAAGTGATTTGATGTTAACTGCATTTCTTGATTCTTATTATGACTCCTTTCCTGAAAGCACATGGCGTAAAAATGGATAAAAATCCGGCCACAGGCATATATGACTCTGGCCTAGGGCCAAATTTATCCATTTACATTTAAATTATTTCTTTCGGTTTTACAAAAACTTCAAGAAATCATCTAATTGCAAACTTGCAGCAACATCAATAATAGCACAACAAATTTTATGCCAAACACTTTTCTCTTTAAGTATATTCCATGAAATTGCAATGAAAATCGAATAAAAATATAATTTATGTTCGCAATTTATTGTCAATAAATAAAGTAAAAGAGACTGAAAATTGCAATATCATTATTATTGTCGAAAAAATGAGCCCCTTATAGTCAAAGCACTTTACTATGTGGATAAAATAATAACAATATCAAAGAACCTTTTTCCCAGATAATGATAAAGATAATTCGAGTTATTGACCTTATTTTTAATATCAAAAAGGAGAAGCAATAGCGCTATAAATTCACAAATAACAGTGAATCATGATTATGTTGTCAGAATTAGTGCACGAGATAGTTTTGCGGATAATAAAGCTGACAACGAACAGAAATGAAATGAAAAATTTGAAGGACATTAAAAAGCAATTGAAATCGATAAGCAATTGAAAAATGCCGATGGAGCAAGTACTGATAAAGTCGGAAAAGAAAGGAAATAACAATTGAAATGTACAAAAGAAATCTTTTTCGCTTCTGCTGCTTTTCTACTTCAATGAATCTGTACATAGATATTTACATCATCTCAAGCATGTATAAATAAAAAAGCGAGAGTAAAGAACAGAAATATTTTCATCGTAAATGAGGAGAACAAGGAATAAGAACGAGTCACATAAAAATGTAAACAACGTAAAAATAAAAGGAATGACTTTAGGTTACCCAGGTTTCATCCAAACGACGATGAGTCGTCAAAAAAAATAAGTATTCAAAATGAAAATTGTGAACGTGAAACTCACATAAAAATGGAAGCATTATAGCTTTGTACATCGCTCGTACTAGACACTGCCTGATACGAGGCCTCTTTTATTTATCCATTCAACTGACTTGACTTCACGTTTTCTTTTTTGTTTTTCTGTGCGCTTCCATTTCTCTCTTCTTGTTTTGTTACCCAAACACATTGAAGTAAAAAGAATGAAGATACAAAAATCACACAAAACAACAATCACATAACAAAGAAGGAGTGAAATAGATAGATAAAGAATTTTAAAAATTTATCATGTCAAATAGCGCAATTTTCGGGGTGCCAAAATATTTTCAGCTCACATAAAAATGGACTCTATCAATATAATTGGGCATGATCGAGTATACTCATGAGCACGCTCATCTTAGTGAGGACAAGTATAAGAAGTGCAAACAATTAACCAGAATCAGACTTGAGTTAAGATAACCAGGGGCCAAATTTTCGGCCATTTCTTCGCCATGTGCTTTCCGGGTATCAACACAGCAGCATTTCCACAAATTTTCAAATATCCAAGTTAAAAAGTCGTTTAAAGAAGATGATTTTAAATATTTCAAAAACATAAAGTTGCGCTATACAGCCTGTCTTACAGTTTGCATATAAATTATATCATGAAAAAGGTACAATATATGAAGACGATAAGGATGAGTAGAGAGAGATATAAAAAACCTTAAATATTTTATGTATGAAATATTATAGGTTAATGTAAAGATCCTTCTACAATTTTTATTTCGATTTTCTGACTCTTTATTTGTATTATGGTTGTGCTACATGGAAATATCATTTTCACAATAACTCCCATAGAAACACTTCAGGCAGCATACATATGATTATTTTTACTGAAAAGTATGTACAGAAAAGGAATTGAATTTCACATGCAAATGATAAAAGACAATCTCAAAGCGCACAAAAGATTCAATTTTGTTAGTGACTTGATTTTATTAAGTCATTTAATCCGCGAAACAATAAATTATGAATTTTTATGCTTCATAATTCAGTGCACAAAAGAATAATATTTTTACCTTCTTCTTCGTCCTTCTTTTGTTGATTCCAGTAACTAAAAAAATATTACATTCACGACAGTATATTAGCATGGAAAAAGTTTTAGGTAAAATGACAAGAAAGGTTTTTACATTGTCGTTAATGTTTTTAATTGTAACTCAATGCTTTGATTTTGTTCCTGGATGTGCTTTTAAATAGTCATCATAAATTCGTCGTATTTGTGGTTCACCACTGATAAAAACGGATATCAGGGAAAGATATTTCCGAGCAATCTAATTTCATCATGAATTAAGCGCTCACTAATTGAAAATGTCTATTGCTGTGTAAATTAGCTATTTAATTTATCTTGTTCTACCCAGTTATCCTAGATTCATAACAAACTCTTCCATCTCAATCAAAAGTAGCACAAAAAGGACAACCAAAAAGAAAATAATACGAAAAAGAGTGTCAAGGAATTTTCCAGCAAAAATGAAGAAAACGCTGAAAAAGGGAAGAAAATAAATGGATCGCTAACAAAAACCAAATTAATGGCACAAGCTGCTGCGAAAGCATAAATTGCTTGTTTATTTGCCATTAAAATGTATACGTGCAATTCATATATTATTATTATTATTTGTGTATACAATTTTTGTGCTGTATATATTAATATTTATTAATATATACACTACAGCCAGAAATTGCATAAATCAATACACTTGGTTGCGAGTCTGAGAACCTGAAAAAAATGTACATATATGAATATTCACACAAGTGTAGCACTAAATGTTTAATTAATGGTGAAGGAATAGAAAGAAAATTATTTTATTTCGCTTAGCTGGGTTAGTGGATAGCTATTTATACTTATAATTTGATTTGATTGTTAATTATTAATGTAATGTAGTTCTTGGCTACATTTTGACTCAATTAAATCGTGATATTCGATTTAATGTGAAAATTACTTATTCTGCTAGATATACTTGTATACGCAAGGAAATAATAATGCCGAGCATAAATGCGAATTGAACCATGAATAAATTTAATGAGATTTGCCGGTATGGAAATGAAATGGAAATAGGAGAAGAATTAAATCTAATTTTATAAGAACGATGTTCTTAGTGTTAAACATGCGACGGTTAAAAGTATATTCTTATGTAAACAGGCTAGATTTTATTGGACTGCAGAGATTGCTAATGAATTCTTTACTTTGATGACAATTTATTCTAATTTTGTATGTCAATTGATCTGATAAAAGTCAATAAAATCTGAGTGCCAAGCTTAGTACTTTAATACCCTGATGTCCTCCGTAATTTAACACATTTCGTTTTTTTGTTCAGATCATGACATATTCAAAGTGTTCATAGCAGCATGAATAGTACAAACTTCATGATAATTTTCTCAACTTTTTGCTAGATAACTTATTTAAAAACCATAATCAGACACCATCAAAAATAACGGATATAACCTGAAATAATTACGACAATCATGAGCTTTCAAGCTCATAATCACAGAAATTTTATTCAATCAATTCATTTCAGTTGCGATTTATTGAATAAGTAAGCAAAAAGAACAATTTATTACTCAATTGATTTTTGGTCTTAAACATAATGTTACTATACGCATACATATCTGAATCTCGAACAAGGCAAAGCTAAAAGAAAAAGAATGCTAATATATTTAAAATACATAGAGTACATTTAGATTGATAGGTTGGGTAGACACGCGCATTCAAATACAAAAAAAGAGGAAATAATGAAATCGTTGTATTTTTTATGATCCCGCATTTGGAAATGAGAGGAGAAATAGTCGGAATGGTAAATCATTTAAAAAAATCTAGTGCATAAATAATTTATGTTGCACCACTCAAGTAGAGCTATTAAGCATATTTGCATAATCACTTCAACAGCAGCGGTAATAGCACAGCTAACAGCTTCCAATTATGTTGCAAGGATAAAACGTTCTGCTGACATCGCTGAGAATATAACTTCTGGTTCAAAATAATAAAGGGTGAAGAATGTTTGGTTTTAAATGTTGGTATTATATATAAACTTAGATCGGTGAGTCGAAGTGGCTTGTTGGCACAACGGTTTAGTAATTCGGACCTAATTATTACAATACCATTTCTCACAACGACTATTAACCTCACTTTAAGTAAATTTATGGATAAAAAGATTAATACATGTTATGTTTAAAATCTAAAAACAAAATTTCATTCCTTGTCCATCCCTGGCATGAGATTACTTAACAGAACACCAGAAAATAGAAAAAAAAAATGGAACAACAAGAACAATGAGTTGAAGTCGAGATAACATAAACAAGGCAATTAGAATAATTTTTTTCTTCTTTTTTTGAGGGGTAGAACAAGGAAAGTAAGAAATAAAAATAAAAATTATTATGCTGGACGATAAGGAAATTACGAATGGCTTTTAGTTTCTTTTTATTTATTCATTAATTTCCAACATAAATTTAAATTTTTTTCTCTCCTCCTAACCTTTTTCACGTTGAATTTTCGTTCACGATAATATTATTCTATCAATTAAGCAATAGCCCCATATTCTCTAAAATCTACAAACCTCTGCTGTATATGTAAATATACTTTGATATTTAGCTTTATGCTTTAGCTTTTGCATTAAAATATAAATTTTAATAGCATAAGCGGGTTAGTAAAGATTCTGAAAACGCTATTAAGCTATGCTACTAAGTATTCTAAATAAGTACACCATAATCCTCATTCCCTATCTCATTCCATAGTGTTTAATTAACAAGGAAACAACAAATTAATAATTAAATGATACTGAGGAAAATATATATATATATATATTCTTGGAAACAATTACGGTTTGATACCACAAAGATGCTTTGAGTACTTATGAGATTCTAAAGTGTCAAATTTTTCGTATTAGCTATAGCAGTTCACTTATGAAGCAATCATGATATTAATTTGGGAAATTCTTATGGATGAGAGAAGGTACTTTACCATATGCTTAGTTTATTAATTTTGGATGTTTTGGAATTTTTGACATTTTTTCAAAAAAAATAGAACAATGTTAATCCTTTGCAAGCCAACAAAAATGCCTCCTAGGCACACGATTACAACAAATACTTCAAAAGTCTATCGAGACTACAACAATTCCTCAAAAATAAAAATTTACCACCGACTTCATTTATCAGCACGACGAATTCCCACATCAAAAAATACAGAACCATACTCTAACTCTGTTATATACATTATGCTTCATGAAGCAAAGTTTTAAATGAAGAGAGAAGACAATGATGACGATGAAAAAGTTATTCTTTATTTATCCGCAGCCGTCAATTTTCCTTTCCCATCCCCCAGACTTTTGATGTTCTCATAGGATTCCATTCAAAATACACTTTCAATAATATCGATGATTGAGGATGGTTGGGGAAGCGATTTAAGCATAAAAGGAATTTTTTTTATGTGTTTAAACTTCCACGTCTTTGACATTTGTCTGTCATACAATACAATCAATGATGATATTATTAATGGTGGTGGATGTGATACTAACATCTGGATTTTAAAGCTTTTATTTCTATCAGAGCAACTTGATATATATTATATATGTGTTGTGTATGCAAAACATATGATAGAAAAGACAATGATGCTCTAGACATTAGAATGACATAGTTTTTAGATTATCTAACACAATATGTGTCTGTGTTATGTTTTACTTTTTATTAGTTCTTATGTGGATAAAAAATATTTATTCTAATTTTAAACTTTCTATCTTCTTTTTATTCCTTTATAAAATGAATAAATAGGGAGAAAATTTTATGTTTTTTTTTGTGCAGCACGAAAAAATCATTTCATGTCCTCCCCATTTGTCATGTCTCGTCTTTAATTTCTCGCTCTCAATTTCTGTTGTCATTAAGAATTAATCTGCAGAAAAAATTTATTTCTTCTTTATTCTCTCATGATGATGTGTGCCGCTGCGGCAAATACTAATTGGCATAAGTACATAAACTTGTCTTGTAGTTGGCTTGTGAAATGAATTTTCGGGTGCTTTTGTGGGTGTTTTTAAGATTTTTAAAAATTGAGAGAAATTTGACAGAAAAGTTTAATTTATAAATAACCATTCGAAACAAGATTTTCATGGCATCCAAGTGACGGCCACGTTTTTCGTTATTTCAAATAATATGAAATTTGCCACTTGATCGCCATACAACAGCCACTTGGCAGCCATGAAAAATTTATTTCGATCGGAATAAATTCATAAACTTTTTGAAACTCTTTCCAAACAATTACTGAATTGTCTATGAAATAAGCATTTTCTTAAAAAACTGATTGCTCAAGTGAAGCGTGTCTAGCGGTTAATAAATTATATCCAATACAATTCCTCTCATAATTCAGCGGTTTTACCAGCATTCCTTAACTATTTCATCATCCTTTCAATGCCTCTATTACCAGATTTAATGAAAAAAGAGATTTAAATGATTGAGAATGAAAATCAATTATTTATCTGTAAATTCTTCATGAATGTCAATAGTAATGAGTCTAGTTCATATTAATAAAAAATTATGCTTGATGTTGACGATGAAAAAAGTCGCAAATCATGAAAGAAAAATTCAACAAATCATACAAATAGAATGAAAAGTCATTCCTTTCAAACGTTCAATTTGTAAATGTACAACCCAATAAACTGCAACTGCATTAAAATGCATTTAATATTGAATGAGACACATCTGAGTGACGATGCAATATTGCAGAAAGTGCAATCAAATAAATCTCGTATAAAACTTAAAATTCATCTACTTAGATTGTGAATGTTATAATTAATTTAAAGTCATTTCCTTCTATCGATCGGTGTGTGTCGTTTTGTGTACATTGCATTGCCATTTGCCATACAATTTTTCTTTCTCACTGCTTCATATTTCTGTGGTTTTTTTTGCACAAGGCGAAAAAGAAAAAAAAATATTATTAATGTATACGAGAGTTAGATATTTAATAAGATCACCAACACAGCATGACATGTTTCATAGGTCAGGGATGAATGGATGGATAGATATTTTAAACATTTCGCACGCGAGCCAGTGAAAGCATTCGTATATGAAAGATATGATTTATGTGAGGACAAATTAATCCCGCATTTTTTGGTATGCTTCTGTTTTTTTTTTTTTATTACTGATTCAAGTTTGACACATTCATTATCGTTCATAGAGTTTATGTGTATCGCTATGTACATGTATAATTGAGATGGGGAAATTATGAGAGGATATTATATTTAATTGATATTTATGAACCTCCATTGGCATCCCTGAATTAAATTTATCTCGTGACGCTATTATTATTATTTACTCACTCTCTGCGGAGTGTCTCTTAATAGCTTTTATTTTATATGATGGGAAGATATAGATGCTTTTTGACTATTATTGACTTTACAAAATACCCAAACAGCTCAGCATTTTCGCTAAGGCACCATTACGCTGCCGTATTAACGGTGAGACCCAAAGTAGCCTTAATAACGCTGTGGTGGCTGATTTCGATCCATTTTTGGAATGCGTCACAGTCACAAAATTCTCATACTCATTCAATTCCACCTTCTCATATTTGCAGTCAGCCTGTATTTATAAAATATTTTTCATCATAATTCAAACAAATTCTATAATGTAAAATATCTTCTGATGACAAATAAACCGAGAGAGAGAATTGCATTTGAATTTATTTTTAGTTAAATAATTATATCAAGGCTATGGGACATGTTAGATGCTTTATAGGCAGGAAAGAAACGATATGAATTATAAGTATTGAATGAATGTTATTACTTCATAACTTGTTTTTAATAATACATGACAGTTCTCTGAAATCTACTGATTATTGAAAAATATGTAAATGAAAACCAAGGCTTTAAGAAATATTGAGAATTGTGAAATCTACGATGAAAGGTGTTTCAATTTCAATTTCAGACAGAGTGGCAATAAGAGTCTTTGTGTTGTATATACAAAAAAAATTGGAACGATACAGTATCTGTGCAATTTTAAGCTTAATTTATTTGAGAAAGGTACAACCGAAAACTACAGGTCTATGGATTTTAAATGCAGGCTTGCTATACTTAGCTCAACTCTACTTTTAACATCTAATATCTTCATGAATGCCAATAATTTATTATATAATACACACACTCAAAATAAGCTAAATTCTTTTCATAAATAAGAAAATAAAAACATTCATATGTTGGTCAAATACAAAGATTTCGTGAAAA
This sequence comes from Chironomus tepperi, assembly GCF_022539635.2. Classification (NCBI taxonomy): domain Eukaryota; kingdom Metazoa; phylum Arthropoda; class Insecta; order Diptera; family Chironomidae; genus Chironomus; species Chironomus tepperi. The sequence continues at coordinate 3,119,353 of NW_027226498.1, read as the reverse complement.
TCTCATGCTAAATTTGAAATAATGAGCAAGTAATTTAAATTCATTACAAATGTTCAATGTAAGATAATCTTGACTGTATTATACATTGCTCATGACATAGATAACAAATAGCATAGCAGTTCCGACACCTTGACAAACAAAATTTACAATAAATCTCAGCTCATCTCGCACAATGTTGCATTTTTAACCTTTTTTCCCTCACAATTTAACATGAGGATACTACCACATAAATTAAAAATACTTTAATCTTTATAACGTGATCCCACATGAAAATTAACTTGACAATGCATGCAGTATCGCACAATTTGCTGACATCAAATGAAATTAACTGCTTTAAAGACATCGTCATAAATGAATTCTCGGGCATTCAATATACTAGCAATTTTCTAACAACGACTTGCATTTATTTGATTTTCTATCCATTCATTCACATTTTATCTATTTAGAGTTTCATACAGTTAATTATCATATCAAGAGACATGCAATTTGTAGTCAGTCTTTAACATTTTTTTGCTGTAAACCATGTCATGTCTTTGTGATATCTGTGTCTATGTTAATTACACGTTTGAATCAATTTTTGTTGCTGTCACTGCCTCTTGCTGCAGTCAAACGCATCATTATTCACATCATCTGTCTATATCGTCATCTTCATCATCTTTGCCGCAATGTAATTTACTTTTTTTTATTTAGCATTTTAGTGCATTTCGTTGGCATTTTCATAAATGGGAATGATGATATTGTCACGTTTTGTCCGTCCGTCCATTCGTTCAAATAGGTTCTTATTTGACCATTTGTATGTATGTCTTACTCTAAGAGTTCCTCCTTAAACTAATTATAAGGTACAACCGAAATATATAGACCTGCAGTTCTTTGTCGAACCTAAGTTTTAAATCTATATCAGCAACGACTGATCACTTCTAAACTTGTTCTGTTTATTTTTCATTTCACAGTTGAATTAAAAACAACATAAACATGACGTGAATTCCTTCTTGTTGATATTTTTCTTCTTGTAAAATTTTCATTCTAGAATGAAAATCTAATTTTCCTATAAATATTTTTGTTTCTTTTCGCGATGACACTTTATAGATTTAATTATAACTATCCACTCGTGTGCGCGTCGCATGATCAAGAATTTTTCATTTTTCATTAAAATAAAATAGGAAGAAGAATAATATGAGTAACTGAGTATATATGTCACGATGAGAAGACTATTATGATGCATTTAATATTATTAGGAAATAAAAAGTTAACAATTTCATAAACAGGGCAAATTTTAAGGATTGTCGTAAAAATTTGATGCTGTCTTGTCGAATTCAATACTATTTTACCAACTCCCTCTCTTCCCCAAAATACGCCCTAAGTTGTATGTCTAATCCTAAGAAAAGTTCCGAAAATGTCTTGATTCAACTTTTCTACCTTATGATTAAACATACAGTAGGTTGAGTTGCCAGTCAAAAACATTTTAAGCAACTTTTTTAAAAAACCTGTACAGAGAAAAGTATTTTTTTCTACGAGAAAATCTAGAAGGCATATAGAGACAAAATCTTGAATAAGAAGAAGTGCTTGCACACGTTAGAATCATCTCCGATATTATAAATCTGGCAAATTACTGGCAGATGGTAGTAGTGCTATAAAATAGTTGAAATTATTTTAATAATTAATTTGCATAGTGATTTATGAGCAATTCAAAAAGATATGAATTTGATGTAAAGGGTTTTTTAAAGTATTAGGCATTCAGCAATCTGATTTGCTTGCATCCAAAATTTAATTTTCTAATATTTGCACTTACTAAATGCCTAATTGATTGTGTAACGATCCGCATGCATACTCAATCAATTTTCCTTTACCGTCATCAGATGAATGAGTGAATTTTTTTCATAAACTGCGTTTCTAAATGAAATATCATGATATTCACATCAGATATATGCAATTCATAATTTATGGCTACATGCTGAAAAATGTTTACTTCAAATATTTTTTGTAAAATCATAAAAAAGGGATTCAATTTCAATAGAGAGAGATAAAAATATGAAAATCATGAAAAATACAAAAGTCGATTATTTCTGATTCAGCATTAAGTTTGGCATACGATAATTTTTCATCAGAGATATTTTATTAGACACACAAAGAATTACCTTTTATGGCAGCTTTTTTGTTCATCGTACATATTGCATACTAATAATGAAACATATAAATATTATTCGTAGTACTTATTCCGCTTGCAGCAGTAGCACGGACTGAAAATATGATGTTGATCGAGATAAGACAGCGCATTTTCTTTGAAAAATTTGTTTGTAATTCAGGTGAAATTCCTTTCAAATCAGTCTTCAAATTCCATTTGTATTTTATGCAAAAAAAGAAACTTTTTTTCAATTAAGCAAATTGTTCGGTAATAAAAGACCGACAAAAATGAACTTGAAGTAAATAGTTTTCATGATTTTCAATTCATCACGAAATAGATTGGTTTTAAATTTTAAAAAATGCAAACAATCATCAATCTTGAACTAATTAAACCAACTATCTATTTAGTAGCAAAAAATTTCATACCTCATCACCTCACATTTCTAAAACAAAAAATCTGCTTAAAAAGTACCTCGTTGAATAAAGACTGAAAAAACATTTGTAGATATGCTGCTGCTATGCAAAATGAGAAAGAGCCAGCAAAAGTGAAGTGCAAAGTGGCACAATTTAATTTTTAGATAACGTGATAACACACGATTTTGTGTTCATTCATTTTGATGTTGTACATTTAATAGAAAGCGATGTCAAGCGGGAGAGATGAGAGGAGAGAAAAAAAGAAAAAAAAGGAAGAAACATGGAAATTTTTATAATATCAAATAAATACACAAAGTGAATGAGAAAAAGAACAAAAAAAATTGAAAAGCCAAAAAATGGAGTGGCGACATTAAACCTTGCGGTGAAATTTAGATTTCTTCTTCTTATTCTTCCTCCTCTTTACTTGTACATTGTACCTGTATTTTGATTTTAAAAAGAAGGATGCCCAGTTTGGAACACAATGAATTTTATGATAAGGAATGTGCCGTGATCAAAGGAAATTTTTGAAGATGGATAGACAATTTCAGATATCTTTGAAGCTATTGTTATTTTCTTTTAATAATTCATTATTGGATGAGATTTATTGATTAAATCATTTAAGTCCACTGTATATTTTCTATTACGTGTAGAAAAGCAACAGTAAATCAATCAAGTGATCACATAAAAATTTAATATTTCCCCTCGAGTACCTTACAAAACTAAATCAGCACAGTTCCATATCCACATATATTTTCCATTTCCACTTACGAAATACAAAACCAATCAAAACTATCTTCATAAATATTCTTTGGAATAAAATAGAAATCATTGCGAATCTCATCAATTTCACCAATTCTATCAAGTATTTTCTCTCAAAACATACCCTTTGTATTCATCATTTCAAACTGGGGAATATGCAAATCGAGTAAACAAAGCTTTTTGATGTGTTTTTATAATAAAAAAAGAGAGTGGGAAAAACCTACAGGAAAAAAAATCCATATCGTTTATAATTTGAATTATTCAGATGTATAGCTCCGATTACGTAATATATTTTTTAAATTATTCTTTTTTTATTTCTTCCTCTTCGAACCTCGCTTTATGCATTAATGGAATTATGATTGAGAAATATTGATAAAAGGATTTGTTTTGAGCAAAAAAAAAATTCTAACCTTAAATTTTATTTTATTCTGCAGGTAAGGACACTTTTCGTAAGTGGCCTCCCGATGGATGCAAAGCCCCGTGAATTGTACTTATTGTTTAGAGCTTATGATGGTTATGAAGGATCATTATTGAAAGTCACAAGCAAAAATGGAAAGACAGCATCGGTAATTTATGGCATATTGAATGTTAGGCCATGTTTATCTAATAGAATACATTTCATAAATTATTTTAACAGCCGGTCGGATTTGTCACATTCAATACAAGAGCTGGAGCTGAGGCAGCAAAACAGGATTTACAGGTAAGACAATATCGATAAGTACTTCACATTCAACACAACAGATCAGACAAACCCTCTTTATTTTCTGTATACCTTCATCAATTATTTTATTCTCATCTTTCTATCTATGCCCAATTTCCATAAAAACATATTTCATATACAAGAGCTTTAACTATATAAAATGAAAAGTATTTTTTTATGTATGATAAATGTGTGTGTTTGTGGGCGGCTGAAAAAAAATTCTCATATGTATAACTTTATCATCCAATTCAGTATACAATCATCCCATGATTTAAGAGCTCCATTCCTATCTATCTCTAAACATATCATCAAATTTTCTGACCCCTTTTTCCCTTTAGATATGTTTTGTTGGAATTCCTTAATGGGGCTTCAGTTTGAATTTTGACAGATTTTGGGATATTTTATTTTTGTACAAAAAATTTCTTCAGAATGTGTCAATTTATTATAGATTTTTTTTTAAATTTCTGATATGATTTAGATATCTTGAAATCTTAGAACCTTTAAAACCAAGTTCAACATGATGTGCAAAAAAGGGGATAAAAAATTTAAAAAAAATCATTTGTCTTTCAGTATCTTTTCATCTCTATTACTTGTCTTTCTAAATTCCAGAGCTCGAAGTCGAGTAAAGTCGACTAGAACCGAGTTAAGTCGACTAGAGTCAATTTGAAGTTTTTTGATTCGGCTAGATTATACTTAAATTCAATCGACGAGCTCTGCTAAATTCTTCATTTTCATAAAATATTCTGACAAAACCATTCTAAAACCATTTATACTGTTTTTGAGGATAATACTTAAAGTATTTATGAGCTCGTTCAACAACCTCTCGAATGTCTCTTACATACACAACATTTGTCGTCGTCATATGTTTCATACATTAATGTTCAATAAAATTGCCTTTCCAACAATATAACATAAAAGTAAGAATATTTTTTTCGATCAAGAGGAAATTGTGAGCATGTGTGTGCTTGAACTATTGAGAAATTTTCTTTTTTTTTGTATTTTTCTCGATACCACTTGCAGCAAAATTTATTGAATAACTTTTTAATTAAAAATTGAAATAATATTTTTTCCCTAGCACTTCTCTATAAGATCCTCTTCTTTCCTACTTACACTATCAGCATTCGCATCTCATTCTTGTCAATTTCATAACATAGCGCACAATATAAAATTTTCAAGTGCATTTAAAATTTCAAAAATTCATTTTTACTGTAGAGTTTTCACACTGCTTTGTACTGAATCTATTTCTCATTTCAAATTGACAATTTAAAAATATGCTGAATCCCAAAAGCACAACAGAAGCATCAGCAACAGCAAAGCAATGAAAAAAGAGCAAAAATAGAGTTTTCACAATATCTTATTCTTGTCTTGAAAGTTGTTATTGGCTAAAGAACTGGATAGTTGCATTGGACAATGTTGTACGATTTAGTGAAGTTACATGCACTAATGTTAAACTGATTCCACTAAAATATTCAAAATGTTCAAAATTAAGATGAATATCCCATAATATTATCGTTTCAATTTCTTTAAATCACGTGACACATTTAACTTTCGTTTTTTCATGTTATATTATATAAAATAACATTTAAAATCCTTGATGTGCTGTGAATGAAATTAATGCTCGTGTGCATAAAGAGACAACAAAGAACAAAACGAAAAGCTCTGGCAATCAATAAATATCATCTCTCATTTCGCAATATGAAAATTTTTTGTTATCCCTTATGTGCAAGTATCAAATCTATAGAAATGTATATGAACAAAAGTATGACACAATTTTTTTTAGTTATTCCTTTCAAATAGCTAGTATCACGTATCATATATTATGAAAATAAAAGTTTAAAATTAATATCAATATTTATACATATATATCACATAAAATCGACACAAATTCACATATATACACATAAATATCTACACTGATGATACACCACCGAGAAAAAATATATCTATGACACACATTTATAATTATAATCATTACATTTAAAGAGAAAATGCATTTGCGAATATGAAAATTAATTTACACGCATCCGCGTACAAGTTGTTTTCATTGTAAGTTTAAGGTTATTGAAATAAAACAATCGATAAAAATAATCATACGGATGAATTATTATACCCGTAAAACACAAAATAAATGAATTAAGATAGAAAATAAAGCTCATTACTACCTAATAAAGGATTTAAAACATGTCCAGAAAATTTGTAATAGAAATTATTCTAAGGACTTGAGCAAAGAGGCGGAAACGACAAGAAAAACTTTTTGTTCCCTCTGCTTAGTTTTAAATAAATGGAAATTCTTTAAATTGTTTTTTTTTTCTTCTATTCTTTTCCATCTTCATTCAGGTCTCATTTTATATTCATGCCATATCAATAGTTTTATTGGTTGAATGTTTTTTTTCCTTCTTTTATCATGATATATAAACATGTACATACAATTTCTCTGTCTATCTTCCTTAACTGAAAATCTACATATATACACTATATATTGTTATAGTGTCTTTATTGTTGGAACAAAAAACTAAATTTAAAAAAAAGGATGAATGAGAAAAAAAGTTTGGAAAAACTTATTTAAATATTATGTTAAGCTCAAGATTCTAATCAATTTTTCTATAATTCAATAAGCTTCAAAAACTTTTTATAACTTCTTTTATTCAAGTCAAAATTGACTTGTCAGTCCAAAATAACAGAACCCATACGTTCTAGTAAATATAAAGCACTTAATTGAAAACATAGTAATCCACGAAATTATATGTATAACATGGGTACGAAAAGGTACAAGACACAATAAAATGTATACAAACTATATCACACGAGAATAAATATTTTAGTTTGTTTTCTTTATACCATACTGAATGCTTTTTACATCCTTGAGGGCCTTCAAGTTATGCAAGTTGAATATCAAAGTACTTTATTTTATAGCTTTTTATAGACCGGCCCACCCATCATGCATTATCTATTGAGAGATTTCTTTCTGTGCCGTCTAGAATTTTATTTTATTTCTAAGGTGAACTCGTCGTACTTCGAGACGATACTAACGTCTTTGTACATTTTTATCTACTTTGCCACATATATGCAAGCATGCATGCATGTCTTGTACTTCGTTTCATGGCTTTTCTTATTTTTTTTTTTTTTTTTTTTTGTAAATTAAACTTTTATAAACAAGCTTTTAGTATGAAGCTGTGTATGAGAAACTGACAGACAACGACGACAGTGGAGCCTAAGATCATATTTATATTCTATTTTTTTCTGTCTGAAATGTTTTTATTTATCCTCAAGTTTCATTTCTTATTTAAGAAAAAAGAAAAACATTTTCCATCTTTTTTGCCTACCTTCACTTAACTTTCTGTCGTCATTGTCATCGTTTTCCGCATATGCACAAGAAAAGAAACAGATTGTTAGAACTAAATATGTGGAATAATAATATATAAGTTTATGTACACACTGTTTGCCGTAAGGATAAAAAGCCTTAAATAACAAACTTTCAACTCTATTTGAAATTTTAAACTACCACATGCTGACAATTTATTAAGTTCATTTTGCGGTATGCAATAACCGTAACGATTAGCAAAATCATTATCTTAGTAATGATTGACAATTGTGCCTCAATCTTGTCTAAACATTTCCTGCATTACAATAAGCATATTCATGTTCAATTTTGTAAGCATACTCATGAGCATGCTCCATGTCAGTTCGGGTTAATGCCTCAAAATGGCACCAAACATTTAAAGATCTGAACCTCTATTTTCATCTCATTTTTCCCTTTATTTATATTTCCTTTTGTCGTAAGGATTACGATATAAAATGAGATTTTTCTTAACAATGAGTGTCTGTAAAGCTAAATAATGCTTTACACTTTTAAGAGCGGATAGAGATAAGAATCAACACAACCATAACACATAATTTAAGCTATTTAATCGCGCGCATGAGAGGTTATAAAAATGGAGGGAAAATTATGTACAGACATATATTTTAATCGATTGTTAACATACAGTACTTGCTAAATGTTTAAAAACATTTATCTCAGAGATTCAAAAAAAAAAAAATGAGGGAAAAATGAAAAACTTTTTTTCTTCCTTTATTTTCATGTTTTTCTTTTTGCTCTAGTATCCTTAAAAACGAAGTTGAAGACGAATTCATTTATTTATGTTAAGATAATTTTTTTTTCATTCAACATAAAAGTTTTTCATTTTTTTCTCATCCTGTTTGTACATGCATGCTTATAGATACAATTTTTATAGTGTGTTGATTTATTCAGTAGAACATTTTGGAGTAGAACAGAATCTAAGCATTTTCTTTTAAATTTTATCCTTCTTGAAAATTTTTTTTAAATGAAGATTGAATTTCCCAAAAAAAAACAGCTTTAGGAACTGTTCACTTATTACGTGATATGCAACCTGTATGCGATGGCATACTACAGAACGACTAAATAATTTAAGAAATGTCCACCAATTTATTAAACTTTCGGGAGATCCAAACCCTCTTCAATTAAAACAAAAAACAAGAGAACTTATGTTGATAATAACTATGCTGATTTTCCCTTTTAAAAGGATATAAAAAATCAGAACTTTAAATATTTTTCATTCATCCATTCTGCGGTTTTGCTGTAATAATCATTTTTTTTAAACTTTAAACATGCATAAGCCATATGCAGATGTTTTACTTATGTGTATGCATATGATGTACATACATAAAAATCGAGAATATGACGATACTGACTGACTGAATGTTGGAAGGATAAATGAGATTCGAAATGTAGATGAAATATTAATGCTGCATTTTCAGCATTTATACCTGATATGTATATATATGTACATACATTTTCACTGCATTAACATGCATTTTTTATATTTTAATTTAACCGACAAAAATTGTTCAGTCCCATACTAAGTATAATTATGTGAGTGAAAACAAAATTAATTAAAAAATGAGTTAAGTCACACATTTTAATAAGAGTCAACTATATTTTTCAATTACTCGCGAATGCAATTTCTCATTATTATTATCACTATTACACACAAAAAACATCCAATTTTTAATTTCATATGTATTATAACTACAATACAACAATTTGCAGCAGGGTGTACGATTTGATCCCGATATGCCCCAAACAATTCGCTTGGAGTTTGCAAAGAGTAACACTAAAGGTAAGACTAACTGCAACCAAAAAAATATAAAAAAAGTGTTAGAAAAAATAAGATACAAGAATAAAAAAGGAGAAGAAAGGACTGAAGCGAATAAAAAGTTGTCTCGAAGGTATTGGCATTAAAGGTGCTTTAAACTTTTTCTCTTACTCACTGTCTTTTTTGTCATCATCTTCGAGATATGTGTGTATTTTTTGTTCACCTCTTTCTACTTCTTTTCATTTTTTTTTGCTCCTTCAAACGTGAAAAGCTCTTTCAATGATATAAAAACTCTTAAAGATCGGAAAATAAAGTTTTCCGTTTACTTTAATCCAATGAAAATGGACGAGAAGATGCCATGAAAAATGAAATTTAAAAAGCAAATAATATATTGAAATTTAATCATTATAATGCAGCATCAGTAGAACGTGAAAGCGTGAATGAAAAGTTTTTCGGTTTAAAACTTCCTTTTTCGATTCAGGACATGATTGAAATTTTAAGAATATTCATATTTCCTTCTGATATGTGTTGACATTTTTTAAAGTAATTTTTAAGACTTTTAAAAGGAATATAATTTATCATCGTAGCTTTATACCCGATTAGCTCGAAATTTTTCATGTCAGCTAGGTGGTAGCTAAATGGTAAATTTTATGGTAGCTAACATGGTGTCATTTGTTCCCAATCTGGATGAATATCAAGAGAATTTGATGTCAACACCTGCATTCCTAATTTTTTAAAAAGAGCTTTTAAGGATTGAGTTTTGGAGGAGCAACTTGTTAAAAATAATAATTAGTTTTACCAATGGAAAAAATTACTCAAAACCAAATGCAACTGATATTTTTTTCTACATATTTTATTTATTTCTTATTGCAACTCATTTACAAAATCCAATCAATATATTTGTAGTCAGTAAACCTAAGCCCACACAAAATGCATCATCAACAGCCGCACATCCTGCATTACAGATGCACCCACTTGCTGCCGGACGTAAGTATCTACTACTCCTAAAATTCTATCCATAGATTTTGAATGAATTCAAGAACAAAAAACTGTATTTTTGTCGAGGCTTGCAAAATTTTCTTGGTGATTTATCAAAAAAATAAAACAGCTTTAACTCACTTTTTTATATTCACACAATAATTCATATTTTTCCATCATCCTACTTTACCTTACTTATTGCAAAAAAAAATAATACCAACCAAAATATTATTCGAAGTAAAAGTTCACTTATTTATCTCGCATTTGCTGTTATTTACTTTCTGATTTTGTAAAAAAAAAATAACGCATCTTTCTCAGGAGAATTAAAAATTTTCATACCTTAACACAGGTTATCTAATAACGTTAATGAATAAATACTCAAGCAACATCAATAAAGAATGCAAAATTTTTTTAGGCTCCTTGGCAAAATTTTAAAGGCTCCGCTAAACTTCTTTTATTAACACGAAATGGAAGCCCCCTTATAGTGGGCACACAAATGGAGAGGTTTAGCAGAGCCTTTAATGTTCGTGATCTAAAATTCAATGATATATGCAAAGCATAAAATAAAAAAACACACATAAATATTACTTTCATGAGAAAAGTGCGTTAAAAAACAGTCAAAAAAGTAATATCAAATCCTCGTTGTTTTTGCCTTCTTATTCCTTTCATTCTTCAATCGAAATACAAACTGCAAGAAAATTGAAAAAGTTTTTGATTATGCAAAAAAGAGAAGCAAGAAAGAAAAATCATCTACAAGCATATTTTTTTTTTTTTCACTTTAATGAAAAGAAAATTTAAAAAAATGAACCAAATATAAGTAAATAATAGAAAAAAAGAACTGGAATTGATGGTGGAGGAAACTTGTAAAACTTTTTTTCGTTCATTTAATTTTGGGGTTTTGTGTATAGATAATCTAGAAGGAAATTTACATTTCATTCAAATTTTCATTGAAGTCTGCCTTTTTTCTTATATTATTAAATTGCTGTTTCGATAAATGAAGATTCTCAAGGAACTTGTTCCTTAGGATGTATTTTGAAAATAAATTTAGGTGTTTTTTAATTACACAAAAAGTTGCTATTTAAACACATTTATTAGATTAGGGTTGATGTCGTTTAGTTCGGCACAAATTATTTATGCAACAGTATGATGCCATGCTGTCATGAAAACTTTGTGCCGATAGGATTATCATATTAAGTTTTTCAATAATTCTAACGATTTCATCTCAGTACAAAAAGTCATGTACACAAGTATTATTAACGACATGAAAACAACATTACCTGTTGTATTTACAGAAACAAAGGCAAATGTAAATAGCAAATGATAAACAATATGCTCGCGAAAATTAACTACGCGAACATATAAAAATCATTAGACGTCTAATGAGGCTTCAATGAAAATCATGCAAATTTTATAAAATTCAATTTCCCTTACTTTATATTTCTTTCGAGCGTGCTTTATATTCTCGTCATAAAACTTGATTTTATCAAACAAAACAGTTGCAAGCTACAAAACAAAAATTGGAAGGGAGGAAAAAAAATCACAAGCAAGAAAAGCAAAGATAAAAGAAGAATTAATTTGCAATTTCTTTTAAAATGCATAATGCAACCTCACAAGAAATTTATTTTCCTCACAGTTGCAGTTGTTCTTTTCAGCAAACTTTTTACTGTCTCCCTTGTTCGTACTTTACAATTTTTTATTCTTTCGCCAATTATAATGAGACTAAAATACATAAAAATGATTAAAAACAACATAAAGCCCTTTATTCATGAACAGAATTCCATTTTGTATTTTTATAATTATTACTTTAAAAATTATTGATGTAAAAATTTTCCTCTTTTTTTCTTTCCAAAATTCTTTCCAGACTTAGGAGCTCCTTTTTTTCCTGGTGGCCATGAATTATGGCATCATCCTTTAGCATATTCAGCAGCAGCCGCTGAATTGCCAGGTTCAGCTGCAGCCTTACAACACGCAACGCTAGTTCATCCGGCTCTGCATCCCCAGATGCCGGTGAGGTCTTACCTCTGACTAAATAATGACCAGGTAAATATTAGCAATTGATGTATAATTTTGTAATTTGTATATAGTGTAACTAACATGACTTATTTGAAACTATTGATGATGGATTAACGAATTTTACTCATATTCACACAGCACTTATATAATAGATTTGAACAAGATTTTAATTTATTAATGTGACATTTTTAATGTTTCCTATTAGAATATTAAAAATACTCATGTTATTTATGGTCAAATGAAAAATATTTTAACATATTTTAATGAGGTTTTAAGTAAAATAATACTAATACGGTGTGAATATGATTGAAATGGCTTAAAGTCAACCACGCCCATCATATTTGACATTGACTTATCAACAAATGACATCGCGACTATTAAATATGGGAAATAAATGTTCATTATTTTGATTTTTGCTGTGACATTACAACAAATAAATGACAAAAATTGCTGATATGTTATTACCCACATAACAAAAAAGAATCAAGCTCATTGGAGTAATAATAATGCAAAACGAAAAATTTTTAATTTACCCACAATATATTTTTTACATACCATGCCATCACGCGACTCGAGCGACTTACTCGACAAAGCTAATAAAAGATTTACATTTGTTTGATTAAAATGAGGTTGAAAATGTGTCCCTTAGATTTTACTTTCACACATACTCACCACACTCTTGCTCCCTTATAAAAGTCAATATTCATATGCATGAGATTATAAAAACACTTCACCATTCATAATAATAAGTATAGCACGGGAAGTCAAATTAATGGAAAAAGAGAGAAATATACATTTCATTAAGTACTATAAAGCATCATGCATCAAAAAAATTTAATTATGATTTTTTTTTTGTCCTTTTTCGTATGTGAACGTGTTTTTTTATGTGTCTTTGCGTCTGACTCGCAAAGCTATTTATTTCGCTATGCACGACAATTAACAGCAATGAAAAATTACACCGTCAGTCATAACTTTTCATTGAGCTTGAAAGAAAGATTTATGTTGAATTTTTTTAAATATGTCTAAAATCACTCTGAAAATATATAGTTTTGGGTTGGAACTACTATTAGTCTAATGTACACAATTTGAAGCGCAATCTCTTCTGATTTGTAGATAGTGTCATTTGTATTTTGATTGACTGGTTGTCTGTCTGTAAAAGAGCATAATGGTTGAATTTATGAATTGCAATTTATGATTTGATTTATTTTATATTCCTTCACTATTTTACATTCTCATTAGGGAGTTTAGAGACCAAACTCAAATTAAAACTTTCGAGAATTTCTTAATTCATTCTATTCGACATTTTAAGAAGAAAATGATGAGAAAATCATCAACAGTCAATCCTAATTAAGTATATAAACTAGGACAACTTAGTCCTACCTTTCCAGTTTTCAGTCCCACCTTAAACGTACCTCATAAAATGCGCTACAAAAAGAAATATTCACAAAAAACATAAAATTTACGTTTTTTTGGATTTAGATGTGAATGAGCGCCTTTTCATGCATAAACACTACACGTCTCTCATTTTTTTTTTTTTTGTTTTGTTTCTTGACACGATATCATGCGATAAAGCTATTTTTTTTTTTTTCATTATTATGGAAATTTTTATTTCTACGTCGCGAGAGAGAAAAACAAAAAAAAAAGAAAAAGTAATTATAATTGGCGAACGAAACGAGACTTACTGGTGACAAAGCTTCGTTGACTGAGCTTAATACCTGTTCGAAGAAAAATAAATGAAAAACAGAAATTGAATGAATGAAAAATAAAAATCAATAAAAATAAAACTTTTTTCCAACAGCAGCAGCAACAGCAACAAAATTTAACAATTCAGCCCCATCATCCATCAACAATGCATTTATCTGGAGCATCAGCTGGCCTTTCTACCGGTCATTTTTTAGCCAGCCCAGCATTAGCAAGTCCTGTTGGTTCAACTGGAACTACCCAGCCTCCTAATCAACCAATATCTGCTAATGCTCCATGCTCGACATTATTTGTTGCAAATTTAGGTCAATTTGTATCTGAACACGAACTGAAAGAGATATTTGCTAGGTAAGTGTCAAATATGTCCATTTACGATTTTGTCTCTATCCTCCCACCACCACCATCTCCTTTTCTCCCATTCCAATATGTCCATTCAATAGATTTTATTATGTATTATCTTCATTTTTTCTTAGTTTGTTATATTATGTTTTGCCTCAGTTCCGAATATTTGAAAACCCCCAACTACCTTCTATTTACATTATATTATTGAGTTTCATTTACGCTGCTGCGTTGATGTTAATCGAAATTTATTGAATGAATGAATGCCATAGAAAAAAATGTATAGTTTGTTATTATGTTCACATGTCGTGTGTCTCTCATTGTTTCCTTTTCAAACCAAAGTCATAGACTTTCATAGGTAAATTACCGCGACATGATTTGTGATATAACCAGTAAAAGTCAATATGTAGGTAAATTTGAATTGACGTAGTCGCAATAACTACTGCATTGTAACGATATTTTCGTGCCCTGACAAAATCATAAATCATTTTGATGCGCCATTCAATAAATTTTCCTTTACCATCCCGTGCTTAAAAGCTATATAGATTTCCACTGTCTATTTTTTTATGCTCATTTTTATATACCAACCATGATTTATATGTTATTTTATTTCTCTCATTCACCTTCTAAATGTGATACACAAAACTTTTTGCTTTCTTCTTATTCTTCTTGTTAACCTTGCCTACTTACATTATTTTATTTTTTTATTTTCTCGCGTTGAACCATCTAATTGTGTTCTATTTCATTCACCAAAAGCTCTATGTTTTGACATTATTTTCGCTATTTGTGTTTTATTTTTCATAGGGTGAACAGCTTTCAATAAAATAATTTCACATATGTTTTTGACATTTGATACTTAATGCTTCAACCATTTTAACCATCGAAATTATTTTAATTTTAAAAATCTATGATTACGATTGACACCATTCAATCAATAAAAAAAAGGATTCAATCTGAAGTTGTTCACCCCCTTTGAATCCATTCAATTTCACACAAAAACAGCCGATGACTTTTAGTTTTCCTTTTATATTATTTTTGTTTCGCTTTCACATCAAAAATTAAAACAAAATTATCAAAAAAGACGAAAATTATTATTTTTTTGCTTTATCACCCAATTGGCCATAAGCAATATACGTTTTTGTCATTTATTAAATTAGTTCAGTTAAAGTTTTTCTTTTTACAACACGATTGTTGTTTTTTTTTTTATTGAAACTGAACAAAAGTATTTTTTTTCATACATTCATCGTTTGTCGATTATTTAATTAGAGGTCACAAAGTTCAAAGTAAAATGATCATCGTCATGATGATTGAAGAATGTATCCATACATTTATGTGTCTATATTCCATTTAATTTAGACGATTGTGAAATTTTACATTCATTCTAAAAGTATCTTGAACTGTACTGTAGTTTCTGAAAAAATGACAGAGACACATAAAAAGTATAGCAAAAAGAAATGAACATTTTGAAATAATTGAAAAATTCTGTCACAGATCCATTCGAGTGAAATGAAATTTTAATGAATCTCTGAGGGATTTCTCATGATGATGATGAAGATATGGTGGGGAGAAAATAGAACAGACATGGTGCAATACCGATACAACAACACTGAATAAATTTGATTGGAAATTTTATAAGAATTTAAATTTAGCTGAAGCGCATTTTGATTTTTTGACTGGTCAAGAATAGGTACTGAAATTATATCAATTTGAATTTTGAACTTACTAACACTAATCAAAACATTATGCGTGCCATGTAAAACTCAGAACTTTCACTACAAAATATCAAAACCAACAAAATACCAAGCAAAAGCCCTTAAAACTATCCACAAAGCTTTGTTTTAAAATTATCGACCGAGCAGTTTCATGTTCAACAATTCAGACAAAATAAACACAAAAACGCAATTGTTTTTTCTATTTTCTCCACAAAGTGCATTAAACACAAACAAGAATGCAAGCATTTGAGACATTCAACCGTCGACTATTGTCCGCAATCATGGAATTTTCTCAATCATGAATTTTCACTCAAAATGGCATAGACAAACAAATTTATGCATATACGTGTATATGTTTGAGGTAGAGAGAATAAGAGAAGTTGTGTGGAAAATTTACATTTTTTACTTTATAGCTTCAGCTAAAACCATCAGCCATAAAATGCTATGTCACACAATATTGCAATAATGTTTATGGAAATATAAAGAATGAATAAAAATGGGAAGAAGGAGAAAAATTCTCCATTTCGTGATGAAAGTAAATTTTAATGCAAAAATTTCCATCAGAACTCAGTCATATTACTTACTAACTTTATTGCTTTGCTAACATGATGATTAAAGTTCAGATTTATAGTAAAATGCAAAAAAAATTAAAAATGATGATGGTAATTTTGCTTATGGACATAATATATCTATCTGCAAATAGAGCATTTTCTTACTGTCGTATATTATTTCACCTAATCCACTTTGTCTTTTATTGTTTGGTTAATTATAATTCAATTTTCTCAATATACAGCCAAAGGGCATGGAACTCGAGAAGTTCAAAATTATATTTTTAATCGAGGCTTAGACTAACCAATTAATAGCTAACGTTCTCAATACGACGAATGGACTTCTAAATTATTAGAATGTATTATTCAGTACATAAATATTAATACATTCCAAATTTGCTTCTATTTCATTTCGGTAGTTCACAACATCGATGCCCAAATTCATACTTTAGAGCCTACTAAACTCTAAAGCTTTAACATAACATAACGGTATGGTAAAAATATAATAATTTAGTGTCTAAGCCTTTATAAAAAAGAAAAGAAAAATCGACATAAATTGACATGAAACAAATCAGTTCCATTCCCTCTAGAAATGAGAAAAAAAATACTATTTCTTTCTTATGTAGATCATGATGATTATTATTATGTTGATGAGTTTGCATTATTCTTGAAGCAAAAAGGTATCTACTCTTTCTTTGAACGCGATTGAAATCTCGTGATTTGAACAAAAGACACACGCAAATTGTCAGTAAAAAATGAAATTTGTGATGCGGTTTTTGATTTAATAACCGTGGTGACTAGACATACTAAAGAAATTGAGCACGAGATTTATATTGATGACAATAATTTAATTTGAAATTCAATCGAGAATCAATCGAGTTTTGAGAATTTGAAACAGAACCGCATTTGTGTTTGTAGATTGATATTGTTTTCCATGAATTATGCAAATTCAGTGGTCTTCGAAAAAATTTTGTCTGATATATGTAGAGTAGGGGAAATATAGGAAATGTGTATTGTCTCATTTATCAAATTAATTGAGTCTCAATAGCATTTCCGAAAACCACAAAAAATCAACAAAACCAACAAAAAAAAATCTTTTACTTTTCAAAGTTTAATTTTCGTCAATTTTTCCGTTCTTTTTCCACTTTCTTTTTTTAAATGCAAAATTTTATATTTAGTGTCGGACAAGCAAAATAAAATAACTCAAACATTTCTAAAATGCAATATAATTAAAATGGCACCTTAAATACACACAACTTTTTTTTCGATATTTTTAATTCTGTTTTTGTGTTGCTCGTAAAAAAAATAATAATAATGAAAATTAATTATATGTTGTTGCGCTCATAATCATGAAAAAAATTAATTTTTTTTTTTTGTTGTTTTTCTTTTCTTTTTATATTTTTTTTTTCAAATCTCATTCTTGCACCACAACCACCAATACCACCACGACATCACTTTTACGTTACGTTATTTTTGCAATCTACATAATCAATCACTCTTGCTACCCCCGTACGTAACTTTAAATTACATTATAATTTTATGAAAAAAAAATTGCCATCTAACTGGTAAACTGACCACCAACCGAACAACGAAAAAAAATTGTTTTAATTACAAACCGCATAAATTTTTATTAACTTGCACCTTTTTATATTCAACCTATTCGTACGTTCAAAAAAAAACTCTTTACGAAACATGAACAAACCTCGACAACAAAAAATCAATTTAAATTATGTTGAACATCCATATCATCATCCTTTTTAACACCTTTTATTTTTTATTATTTCATTTAAAACCACCATTACCAATTCTCTATCTCTTTCCCCCTCTGCTCACATCATATACTTTTCCTGTTGTTTATTTCATTTAATGCTCAAATTTTTAACTCATATTTTTTTATTATTCGAACATTACACATCACATAAACTCCACCAACACCACATATACACATACATTTCATTAAAAAATATCTAAAAAAATATAAAAAAATATATTGAAAAATATAAAAAAATGTAACGTGGATGTCGACAACAACACTTGATGATATTGATGATTAGCTTGCCTGGTTTTAATCGTCTACGAATGCAACATACACATTTAAAGTCAATGCCACAACCACCTACACCACAAATATCTAATCCAGCGACAGTTCAACAATTAGCACATTCTGGATGCGGACAACAGGGAACGAGAACAACGAACAACAACAATAACAATAGTCAGCACATACCAGTTGCATTTGTCGAATTTCGCGATACTCAAAGTGCTGGTCAAGCGATGCAATTGTTGCAAGGAAAATACTTATTGTCATCTGATCGTGGTGCAATGCGCATTGAGTATGCTAAGTCAAAGATGGCTTTAAATGACCAAATGATTGCAACATTTCAAGCATCAATGACACCGACACTTGTATACAATGGACATCGAGTACATTATAAAATTTAATAAAAAAAACTTTTATGTTATGACCTTTTTAAAAAATAATAATCGCATCACAACAAAAAACCAACCAACAACATCAACAACAACTACTTCTATAATAGTAATAGTTACTGCATCCAAAAATGATAATTAATTAATTTTTTGTCTTTATTGCACCTCTCAAAAATAAATATCAAATATAATTAAAAATAAAAAAAATCGCACTCCAGCACCATCCGAGCACAAATGTTATCACAAAAATAACGTAAGAGAAGTATGTTTTTTTTATTATTATTTTATGTTAGTTCCTTGCTATGTTTCTCTCTATTTATATATGTACTTCAAATCTTTTCAAACACTTTTCAACTTTCAATTGCTTGTAGATTTTCAATGAACAATGATAAGATAACAAAAGTTGTTGATTCTTTAAGAAGAAAAGTTTTTTCTCCCCAAATCTTTAAGGGAATTAAAAATCTCTTTACTTTAAGGCGTCCACAATATCTTAAGATTGGAAAAGTTTCCTAAAATTTTTAAAATGTCGAGATAAGAAAGTTCAATGAATTTTACTAATGAAAATTTTACTATGGACTGCAAAATTACATTGGAATTACCCTTAGCATGCAAAGAGCATGTTCTCAAAATCACAATATATATTGTGGGAGTTTTCTAAAAATGTTAAGGTTACGTCCACTTGGATAAGAGTAGTGAAAAAAGAGTTTTATCTTATAAGTTTATTCTTTAAAGAAACATTTAACATAAAAGTTCGTTTCATTTCAATTTCAACTCATCTGAAAAGTTTTAAAATCAGAGCTAGATTTTAATTTCTTAATCAAGAACTCCTTCTTCATCTTAATTGAAGTCAAAAAAATGAATTATTTTTCATTCGACTGAGTCCTTTTTGCAGAAGACACGATGAAAAAAGAAACTAAAACTTGTAAAAGCTCAAATTTGAAAGCTAAATAGAGAGCATTGAAGCTATGAAAATCTACAAGTCAATTAGAATTTAAATTGAATGCAATTGAAAGCAAAAGCAAGTAAATGAAAAAAAGTATAATTGAAAAGAGAAGAAAATTGTATTTTATATACATATCTAATTGTTTTTAATTAACACCAATTGAGAATGAGGAAGAAACTGCACTTGAAAGTTCATCACTTTTTTTGCATGTTGCAATAACCGGACCAAAAATGAAGAAAAGAACAATGAAAATGAAAAAGTTTCTAAAGAAAAAACAATTTTTTTCTTTTTATCTCATTTTGGGGAAGTAACTTAACTTTAGTAATCCATTCATTTATTCATTTTATGTCTTAATACAATCAGAGTTGTATTATTATCCATCATACGATTACCCTTGAGGACTCTTCACTTCATTCTTTTGCTTATTTACTTACTTGCTTACTTCACTTCTCAACGTCTTATACATTATGGAAGTAAACTAACAATAAAGCATGCCAGGTATTACTGAAAGGAGCGCTTTTCTACTTTGAATAGCACATGAAAATAAATCATTGTTATGATATATAAAATTGTCTGTTTTTTGTGAAATTAGGTGAATTTATAAAACTTCACTTTGAACTTTTAAGCTTTTAACTGATTTCACTTTATTATTAATCAAAATAGAATATTTGAACAGCAATCAGAAATTTGACAAATTTCATTGCAATTGAATTAAATTTTCCTGAATTTCATGACTACTATTTCAACGTGAATTTTTGCTTTAAATACTTCCAGTCAGCACTAAATGAAAAAAAAATAGATAAAAAAGTATTTTACAGTAGTATAAAAAGTGGTACCGCTGCTGTTGGCAACAAATAACAAATTTTATGAAGTTTTATGGCATAAAAACAGCGAATAGAGGAAATTTATGCTCGAGTGAGGAAAGAAAAAGTTTTTTTTTCAATTGTTGTTACTTTACTGTTAAGCAAGAGAGAGTTAGAGATATTATGATTAACACCAAGAGGAGTCATAGATATCAAAATGCTTTTATTTAACAATCCTTTACTAGGGTAAAGAATATAATTTTTGTGGTAATTCCATTCTTCAAGACTTTAAAAGTTCATAACTTTTCACGCGTTAATTCTTTTAGAATAATTTCTTCGGCAAAATATCCAGGAAACAAGGAAGTTTATTACAAGCCAATCAAAGTTTATCGTAAAATAACAGTTTTCGTGAAAAACTGATTTTATTAGTGAATTTAATTTTTATGGTATGAAATATAATTTTTGTGGTAAAAAAATCTAATTTTTGTGGTAATAATAAATTAAGGATTTCTAGCTTAATTATTCAAGAAGATTACCTAAATTTATTATCAGACTTATATTCAACTTATTTGAGTTCAATTTAAGTCTGGAAAGTACGTGGAAAATGATAAATTAACTAAAAAATATTTGAAAAAAATTTAACGAATTTTTAAATTTTAAATAAGATAGGGGAGCATCAACCTTAGGGAAAAATCAACCAAAAAATCTCTTAGAAAAAATACCACAAAAATTATATTTTTTTACCACAAAAATTATATTCAATGTTTACATATTTTAAATGTGTTTTTTTAGTTAAACTAATTAACTTTAACTGTTTAATACTAGTTAATGTGAAAATATATGGTTTGTTTTATCATTTTAGTTCACTTCCTTAAAGAATCAGTGATAAATCCTTAAGAAAATGTTTAATTGAAAATTGTAGTAAAAACTTGAATTTTTAAGGTAAATTTTTGAATCATAAAAACTTAGTTATAGCATAGTAACAGCTTCAAAAAACTAAACATATATCATTTTTATAGCATTCTTTCATAATTTTTTTACCTTTCTGGATGTTAAAAGCATTGTAAAATAGATATTTCAAAAAAATGTCAATACCACAAAAATTAGATTACCACAAAAATTATATTCTTTACCCTATTTGTGAAATCTATTTTTCGCACATAAATTTTTATGTGTAATAATCACATCGTAGAGACGAGAAAAGTTTTCTGAAAAAGAAATTTATCATAAGCGTGCTGATGCATTTATGCCATAAATTTTTTCGCACATGTTACCCAACCTCACTCTTATATATTTTTATGTATAATCTGCTATTTGAAAAATAGGATAGGACAATTTGTGCAGGAATACCGTTAGATGAATTATTTATTTGATTTTTTGTTGAATGGTGGCTGGCCAAAGATTTTAAAATTGCGAAATTCACGAATCTCTAACAGACAATGAACATATTCGCCTAAGTAAGCGTCACATTAATCTAATTGAGCATATTCAATTGTGTGAGCATGCTCATGTAGCTTTTTGCTTACTGTTTACTTTAGAGAACGCTCTTTTCCTGCTAGGGATTATTTCCGTTCATTTTTTATCATGACCAAAAGACCATTCATGTACATACCTGGTATTCACAGTATTTTTAATGCTTCCAATATTACTTACAAATTTTATGGCACTCGTTATCCCCATCGAAATATATAAAATAAATTTAACATCCACTTATTGCAACATACATGAACCAAAAAAGTTAAATAAATTTTATTGGAATTGCATGAGGATTATTAATAATATTGCTATAAGTTCAGGTCATTCCAACATTTTCTCTCTATCTTTCACTTTTCTTGAAAAATAAAATTATTATTAAAAAACATCCAAAAATATAAATTTGCAATATAAAAAGCAGCATAAACGATTTAACTAATAAAATATTTGTTTTTTTTTCTCCCTCTTGCAACCCCTTAAAATGGGTTAAATTTTACAGAGGCGCTGGAGTTGAACGTACATCACTCGATCAACATTTGACCAAAAAAAGCGAAAGGGATCTGGGAAACTTTTTAATGGCATCGACTTGACCACATCATAATCATAATACAACCAAGTACAACAAACATCAACATAACGGTTATCATCATTGGATGAATATACATCATAATAATAAAAAATATCAAAATTATTTAGCGATAAATTTTCCTACGGAGTGCAGATACATTTTGGGGAAGTAGAACATTTAATTTTTTTAGTCCTTTTCTTTACGATTAAAAAATTTTCAAATTTATTATATGATAAATTTTAAATGCAATTTTAAAAGGAATGACAAAAAATGTGAAAAAAATTATCAAATGAATTAACTTAACTAAAACTAACAATGATTCAATGGAAATTTTCAATCAAATACATATCAGCATTGTGCTTAGAAAATTTTCGTAAAATTATATGAAAAATTTTCTAGTTTATTTTCAAAGAACTAAGAAAACTATTAAGTATATAAGGAAACTATGAGATGAGTCTCGCATTTTTTTCTGATGGAAATGAAAAATGATAAAAATGAATTAAAATCATATTATATTATATTAAATTATATATATTAGAGTAATGTTCTAAGTGAAGAAAAGATATAAAAACTATATAAATTGTCTTATGTGACATTTGGGATTTATGGTCTCGCTAGAGGGAATTATTATGATAAAAGTTTTTCCTGTCTTTTCCTTTTTTTCTCATTCTAATCTAAAAATTATTGATCCTTTATTTTATACCTATGTATAATGCGGTTTTTTGTTCGTTTTTGTTTCTCTCTATCTTTGTTAAATTAAAGGAAGTTTTGTTTAGCATGGTGTGGACATTTTGAAATTTTAAAATTTCTCATTCAGGGTTAATTGTGAAGATAAGTTTGGAATTTATTTATCTACTAATTTTTAACTGACATTTATGGTCATTTCAATCTGAAAGTTTGCAATTTAATGTCCAAACTCTTGCCTTTCTCCACATAAACAAGAGATTATTTCAATAATATCCGAACGGTACATATTTATGTTGATACTACAGCCACGTGGTGCCAACATTCAATATGTACCGTTTGGATGAAATAATCAAAACATAAAGCAAATCAATCAACATAATTTAGAGTTCAAAAAATCACCGCAGTCACTTTCAACGATTTCCACACCATGCCCTTGTTCCTACATATATTTGTTTTTATAGAACAAAGAATTTTTCGAGCTATATGAAAAAAGAATGAAACTTAATTACTGTCGAGCTCGACATGTCCTCAGCAATTTTCATTCGGTAAAGTTGCGATGGCAAGTCATAATTACCTTTTAATAATTATACTTACTGAATAATGCTTACTTTTTACCATAATGTGCCCTATAAAAGTATGAGAATAACCAATTTTACAAAAAAAATTATATAAATTAAAATGAATGAATAAATTTTTCCTATGAAATGGGTGGAATGGATAAAAAAAAGGGAAGTTTTATGGGGTATCAGTATAAAAGGGTTTAAAAAGGAATGGTGCGGAACTGAAAGGAGTTACATCGAAGAATAATTAATAATTTTCCTCATTCCATACAAATGTAATATGCCAATATTGACTCGTCTCGAAAGGAAATTTTCCTCATTGTCATCGTTTACCATTAGTTCACAGACAAGAAATTATTCAACATGGTTGTAACAATTAACGATGATATTGAGAAAATGAAAATCCTTTCATTGTTATTAAGATAATGGAATTAATATCATTCAAAGACATTTGCAATTAAGTACGGTGGATTTAAATGAATTTCTTACAAACGAAGTGATGACTTACTTGTCAAGGATAATGTAGCATTTCTTACGAAGTAAATCTCAATAGTTTTACATGACAACAATGGAAATAATTTTAATTTGTCTGATAGTCCATATTTCAAAGAATTTTAAGAATCGTTAAGCTTTAAAATTCATTCTGATTAGCTTGAAACATCCAAAATTAAACTTTGTCAATTTAAAAGGAACGAAAAAACTTTTTTTTGACTCAAAAAAAAATGTTTGTTCCTGCTTAGCATTCTTAAACATTTTTGTGAAAACAGAAGGAATCCTTTCGAGACAAGTTATATCTAAACATAAAAAATGAAATGTAAAAACTTTCGTATACGTATGGCATATTTCAATAAAAAAGCTCTGACATAAATGTCAGATATCATGATTGAAAACTAGAGGAGGAACACCAAAAATCATATAGGAATAAAAAAGTAGTGATTGAATATGGAATCATATTATCGATTGAGGAAAAAAATTAATGTAATAAACATCATAGAATAAAATAAAAAACTCACCGTACGCCTCCCACCAACGAATTTTTCCCATAAAATATATCTGAATCAAGTCATGACAAAAGTACATAGTTTATGAAATGATGAAAAATTCAATGTTGTTACATGAAACACAAGGAAAAATAAAAAAAGAAGAATATAAAAAATAATAAGAAAAAGAATTATTATGAATGATAATAATTGATAAATTTGTTTGATGTTAATATAAATACAATATGAGCAATATAGTAGCAATTAATTGATAAATTCGTTTTGATATTTTTATTCGAAATAATAAGATTAATTGATTAAAATATTGCGGCGCGTACGCATCAAATTCTTTATTCTCTTTTTCCCCATTTTTGTTTTACCTTTTTAGTTTGTTCTTGCCTTTCCAAGCCCCATAAATTACAATAACTCATACAATACATATGATGATGATGATAATAACGAACAAATCGATCAATGTTGATTAAAGTAATTCAAATATTGACAACAATATGAAAGAATTTTTCTTTTTTTTTCAATTTTGATAATTAAAAAAGAATATTTGGAAAATTAGTGGATAAATGAAACATTTTTGTCTGATTAAGCATGCTTCTCATTCCGCTTGATTTTCCAAAATCTACAAATAATCCAAAGAAAAATTAATTCATCAAAAATTGCGACAAATTAAAATTATCAATTTCAATTATAATTTACATTTCCATAATAACTTCTAGAAATTCAGCAATATCGTTTCCGCAATTAAACTAATACTTACAACAATATTTACATACTTATAAAAACAATATCGATGACAGTAAAGTTAAATAAGCAAATATGCGAAAATTAAAAAAAAAATCAATATACGGTGGATCCCAAAAAATATATTTCTACATGCTCTACGATCAGAAAGGATATATATGAATATGTAAATTGCCTCCCGAAAGAAATGATAAATAATATTATAGTTTATAATAAATCAACCAATTATGTTGTTGCTCTTGGTCAAATAGTTAAATGCGCTGGGAAAATTACATCTTTTATGATAAAAAAATGATGATGGAGATGATACATTATATAAAGTATATCGTTTTTCAGTAACTAAGGAAAATAAGTAATGAAAACAAAAAAACAAAAAAGTGATGTAAATTTAGTG
This sequence comes from Chironomus tepperi, assembly GCF_022539635.2. Classification (NCBI taxonomy): domain Eukaryota; kingdom Metazoa; phylum Arthropoda; class Insecta; order Diptera; family Chironomidae; genus Chironomus; species Chironomus tepperi. The sequence continues at coordinate 3,093,360 of NW_027226498.1, read as the reverse complement.
AATAATTAACTAATTAATATTTAAAAAAATTATGATGATACAAAACAAGAAAAAAATTATTATATGAGGATATATTAATCAATTTACGATATAACTTTTTATATTAGAATGATAAATAATTAATTTTTCATATTTTTCCTTTTTCCCTTGTTCCCCTCCCTTTTGTCATTCTATATTATTTTTTAAATCTTAATTAAATTAATTTGGCAAGGTAGAAGACGAGATATGGACTTATTTTGAGGATATGACGAAATATTTAGACCAATTGATTACAAAACGATATCAATTAAATTTCAATAAGATTGAAGTTAGGTATTAAATATTACCAACGAATACCACACAATTTATGTGATTAATTACAATTAAAGTAATGTATTCTAAGAAAATAGCCCACACATGAACTTCAATCGCGTTAAAAATCAATAGCCTAAAATGCTTTGATACCATGGAGATTCAAAATTATTGTTGACACAATTCAGTCACTAAATGCTCAATGGAACATATACGTCAGATGTCAAGAATGTGAAAATTAAATTAAATTACGTTTGCACCTCCTATCATATTAAATGAATTATTCAATTCATTTATCAAACTTCTAACTTAATCGCTTCAATTAAATTGTGAAATTTAATTAAATTCTGATCTATAACTTTATAAATTTTAAATTCAATTACTCGAATTAAAAATCTGTGAGCGAAAGTTAATTTAAAGTTGCCAAGTTCACAAATAAAATTGAAATATTTTCCAAGAAATAAGGTTAAGATTTTTAATCTGATTCTTCAAACTCAAACCAGATAAATAGATTTAATGTAAGGCTCATAGAAACAATCGTTGATCAAATTTTCACATGTTCCATAGAATCATCTCATATTTCAATTTAATGAAGATGTCCTTTAACATCTCATCAAAATGACGTTAACGTCCTACATTTCAATCTCTTCTTAAAAGGTTCTATTTATATTCTAAAAATATCCATATCTCGAAGTTGCCAGTGACAAAAGACGCGTCATTTGTTTCTCATTCAACAATATTAACACACTAATTAAATGAATGAAAAAAGGAAGGTATAATGAAGTAAGCTACGTGTAAGTTTATCAAAGGACTTATCCAACAGTGAGGCATAAATAATATTTTTTTTTGTTTTCTGTTACCAGAAGAAAAAATTTTTATTATATTTTTTACATTTTTTCCATTAAGGATTTCACGTTTTATGATAATGAAAAATAGTAATTAAATTATTGATTATTGAGCTCTCAAAAAAACCATTTTTTGTGCATGAAAAAGTCTTTTTATCTTCTTATGTCTTTCAATATAAAATGAATTATTATAAAAGACAAAAGAGAACCTACCAAACTACCAAAGTGCTTATTCTTATTAGATCTAAATAAATTTTAAAACAAAACAAAAAATAAAAAACATTTTTTATGTGAAAAATAAATTTTTAAAACTTTGAGACGAAGAAGAAATGAAAAAAAAAGTAATTTAATGAATTTTGAGGAATATAAATAGCTGAATGTTGTCCAGTTTTTGCTTACTTGTATTTATGGTCTGTGTTGTCTAAACTATATGCCGCGGCACACTATTGTTTGTTGCCATGTACCGTATTTCGGTCGTGACTTACCACCAATATGTGCCAAGGTGCAAGAAAAGTTTAGACAACACTGTGTTAATAGCTCATTAAAACTGAAATAATTTTAGTCACTGTCTGTTAACTACGTTCAATAATCAGAATAACTACCATATTTAAAAATCTTCTTGATTTTCCAATTAAATTGCTACGAACCATAAATGTCACATAAACGTGAATGTATGGAATAATTGACATGTGAATGTTAATTAATCGTCAGCAAAGTTTTAAGTAGTTAATATGTGACTGTGAATAACATAATTGGAGCATTTCCATTGTAATATTTATGTGATTATATTAAGTCCCAAGATACTGTATGTACTTTAATATGTTTTCATGGAAACTTGGATGTGAATGGTATGTGGTTCATGGTATTTCCAAAAAAATGTGGCACAGCACTTGTATGCCTGAAGCTTTTAATACATCTTAACAGAAAATGAGCATGCTCATGAGCACGCTCATAGTCTATTAAGAAACCAAAATCCATTAATTTAAAGTACTAAAAAAATTCTCTCGAGAAGTCCTCTAAGCATAAATCAATCAATGAAGCAAAAAATCGACAACACTCTATCAATTTACAGTCCCTCGGATATGATATATATATAGATATATAAAAAACATTTTGAAATGACCATTTTTGTATTTTATTTGAAGACAAAATAAGCCAAAGCTTAAATTTAAAATGATAATTTTATTATTTTTACTTTTATTAATTTTTTTTGTATTAGTTTAAATTTTTTTTATAAATGCGACAAATTGCGCTAAATGTTCTTCATTATCTGTGAGAAAAATAAACCATGAATCGTATAATAAATATTTTAATTAAGTTGAGATGAATTAAAATTAAACCAAATCAATGTTAAAGTTTGTCATCGGAGAATTTTCACCATCAATTTTCTGCCGATGGCATTGATTTTATGGTTCAAAAAGACAAGCAATTATAATATTTAAGTTCTTTATTATGTCTATGATTAAAATTTTTAATGAATTAATTAAATTAATAACAATATCATTTACATACGTTCATTTTACTGCAAGCATAATTTATTAACTGAATTTTTTGGTTTTTAATTCTCGTTTACAACACGAAGTAATTTATTGTACTGTTGAATCTCATATCGAGTGGATGCATATTTGGGAGAATGAAACCCGATCGGCACAAATTATTCATGGTTGCCAAGTGGCTGCCATATGACGTCTAAGAGGAAATTTTCATGTCATATGTCATGTCACCACTTGGATGTCAGGTGGCCTCTTTCTAGCTGCCATCATAAACTTGCACTGATCGGGAAAATGTAATTTTTTGAATTCGGGTTTAAGAACTTTATTCAAAATTTACAACAAAAGCGACACCATCATTGGAAAAAAAATCTCTATAATCCCATCCACTTAATAGAGCTTCAACAAATTAAAAAAATTTACCTTTAAATTATTTTTCGCATTAATTGTTTGTTAATTTATTAATAATATTATTTTTGATATTAACAACACCAACAACAACATTTCATGATTATCAATTAGGCAGAAAAGAATCGTAATATGTAATTAATAAACATATATGTTATAAATTATGGTAAAAAATGATTTAATTTATTATGATTTTTTTGCTTGTAATTTATAATCTCCCATTAAATTACATTATAGCAATTAAAAATTGATAACTTATAATATATCATTCGTGTGTGTACGTTTGTGTGTGTGTGTGAAAATCATAATGTAGATTTATGTGGAAAATTCTTTATCTGAAATGAGTTAGTAGGTGATTTAGGCGAAGCTTCACACATAAGATAGCTTGAAAAAACAGGAAACAAGTGAAATGATAAATTACTAAAACTGATTAAATCACAAAACTCTGAAGAAAAAAAAAATTGAGTCCGAAGTGATATTTTTGTTTGTGTGTGGATTTGTGATGAAAAGAGTAGCTCCTCACGGGAGCTCTTCATCCTTATAAATACAACCGAAAAGCTTCATTCCCTTTCTAAAATTGTATCTCTCTCACTTACCCCCTCATTTCGAAAAAGAATACTCTACTGTGTGCTTTATAAACAACAAGAAGAACAAGTTATGTATCTTGGTATATGAGATAGAAAAGGAGAATGTCGAAAAGATACCAGGCAAGCTATGTAACAAATATAATTTAAATTCAAATCGTTCCCTGTGCATAATCAACATTCTAACGATTCCATATAAACCAAGATACATATTTAATCTTTTCATGGTGATTGAAAAAAATCAGTGTGGATAAGAACTACCTATAATAACTGTGAATATAAGCGGAGATGTTCTTTTTTATAAAGAAAAATTCACGTGTTTTTAGTGCAAAAAAATTTTCGAGGGGATTTTTTAAACATAATGAGGGAGGCGACTTATGGTGAGAAATCTAGCAAGGATCTGAATTAATATCATAGTATTGTAGTACTGACTAGTTACGATCAGAGCTCTAAGTCGACTTGAATTTTATATGCAGTCAAGTTGGCCTTTCTATACAAAATTCTAGTTGACTTTGAGCCCTGATTATGAACTGTATTTGTATTATTAACAAATTGATCCAATTTTTCACATTCGTCGAATTTTCTATCAGCATCTCCAACTATTGATCCGCTTCCACCACTTTTTTTTCCTCATAAATGAAAAGATTAAAGATGATAATGTAGATGATAAATTAAATGAAGATGATGAAAAAGAAAAAAAAAATTATTAAACATTCCGTCCAATTTTCAATGTGTAGTAAAATTAAAATTAAATTAATTAAAAAAAGTTTTAATAATAAACCTAAAAAATAATTGCTATTTATGAATTTATATTATTGTGGAAGAAGTGAAATTTTATTAAACTAAATTTTGATTTTTATGGCTGTAATGAGTGATTTGAAAATTTGAGCGAATTTTTAAGAATGTAAGTAAAATCACAGAAATTCTCAAAGATCGTTCAAAGATTCAAATCACTCAGCCATGTCTGTGACATCATCAATTTCCTATGTATTAAAAATATATCCGTACTTTTTTTATGTAATTTTTAACTTTTTAATTCTTGCCACCAAAGAGAGTCAAAAAAATCATTAAATAATTTATTTAATTGTGTGTTAATTGATGCCACACTCATGATGCTGCTCATAAAGATCAAATCAATTAATTAACAACATCATAATCATAATAATTAACATGATATACACAAACATTTTTAATTAATATAAATACAATTTTAAAACGTCAAAAAACATATCAAAAAAGAAGCTTTTCGTTCATTTTTTGGAGCTATAAAAATTTTAAAAAAATATTTTAATGAAAAAAAATTTTCGACTTTTTAATGAAATTAATTTCAAATTTACTTTTTCGAGGTGAAAGAATCATTAAAAAAATTAAAAATAGAAATAATAGAATCAGTTGTTAATGAACAAATTCGTAGTAAAACAATTAACTACTGATTGATAATGAAGATGATGTCTAAAGGTTGGAGGAAAATTCAAATACCTAATTTAAATTTTTTTCTCTCATTTTTAAAGTGTAGAAAGGGTTTTATTGGATGATAAAGACGATAATGCAAAGTATTTTCGATATGGGATAAAAGGTATTCAATTTTAAAGCTTGAAAGAAAGGAAAAAAAAGGTTTATAACCGTGCTTGTTGTGAGTAGGACTTGATTATGTTTCGATGGGGATATACAATATTTTATAATGAGCTGAATACATGTGATAGACAAAAATATATTATCTGTGCAAGAAGAGAAGGGAATTTTTTGATAATCCTTATCTCTACAGACAGAGTTGATGATTTTTTTTGGGATATGAAAATTTTTTTGAGGTTATATAAAAGATATTTTGACTGAATATTGAGTTTGAGATGACTAGATGACTAAACGTCAATTTCAGTTAAAATTTTGAAATTAAAATCTCAAAAAATTTAAAAGTTACCAACTCTGTTTCGGATGCTTATCCTTTTTCCAACAACAATACATAATATAAAAATACAACGATTATAAAATTTTAGCAATTTTTTTCTCGGAATTCTTCATTGCTTTTCTTATCAAAACAAAAAAAGAAATATTAAATAGAAGAAAGAAGTATCAAGTCCTTGAGAAATTGACAAATTGCTCTTGATTGACAAAAAAAAAAGTTTATAAGTAGCACAAAAAAGAAACGGAATAAGAATTCATCTTTTCGATAAACTCGTGGGAGTTTTAACACAAAAAGTACACAAAAAACCTTCTTTTTGATACAAGAAAATACAATTTTATGAAAATAAGCACAATAGAAATACGAAAGAAGAAAGAAGTCATTCAGAATCGAGAGCAATTATCAATTCAAACAAAAGGAAGAATTTTTTTACCCATGAAAAAAATATAAAACCAACAATCAGAGTAGCATGATGTCGCCGTTGTGGTTCGACATGAGCGTCCTTTATTCTTTGACTGGCACTAATGCTGCAATAAGGATTTGTTTAAATCTTTAAAGATAAATTATTCAAATTTTGAACAAAAACGAATTAAAGCAGCCAAATCTCAAAGATTCAGTCAAGCAAAAACATTCAGTTTCAAAGAATAAATTACACCTAACAAGAGAATAAATGAAAAAAAAGTTACACGATAGCCTGTAATTAAGAAAGGGAATATATACAATTGAATTAAAATGATAAATTAAATTAATCAAGCATTCTATTGAACGATAAGATATAGTAAATAAATAAATGGAAACAAGAAAAATAAATATTCGAAACATATCATTTCGGTGCCCGATGAAGTAAAAAATAATGAAACTTAAGGAAAAATAAAAAATAAACGATGAAAAACAAAAAAGAAGCATATTTTAAAACTAAATAAGTAATAAATGATGAGGAATCATGTAGAAGTATAGAAATTACCAATTTTTACTACAATCTATACATTATTTACGAGGAAATAATAATAATGGACTACATAAAATGAAATGAATTACAAAAAGCATAAGTTTTTATTGTCATATAAAAGAATGGATAATGAACTATAGAAACGTTTTTCTTAGATTTCAAAATAAATGAGATCCTTTAACCCGAAGAAAATAACAAAAGAATTAAGGAAGAAAACTATAATCATAATTAATTGTATTTACATTAATAATCCAATTAGATGAAGAATAAAACATGGAAATTTAGTGAAAATGAACACAAAATCTAGTTTATTTAATGATAATAGTTCAATTATGTTTAATTTCAGGAGTAATTTTACTTTTTTATTCTGTACATCAAGGTCATAAGGTTTGTAATTCTTTAAATGTGTGAAGTCTGCACGTGAAATCCGCTCTGCTCGAAACTCTTTTAGCCTTTCCTGATGCTTTTGATTGCTGCTGTGTTGCCAACACCATTTGTTTTCTTTGTGTGATCCTGTCCTATATTTGTATTTACTTGAATATGTTATTTTGGGAATCGCAATCAGACCCTTGCAGTATCAGCCGAGAGATATTTTTAAGTCTCCATCATTTGCTAAGTTTGTTGAAGGTTCAAAAATATCAATTGCTTTGAACAAGTGTCACTATGGATGATTAATTTAATTGTTCTTAGCAGAATAAATCCGAATTAGATCTCGGCTGTGAATAATTTAAAATCATACAACGGCAATTCAATTATGAATCTACCGTCTTCTTATTTATATTTAGCCATTTTCTATCCTTTTCCTTTATGTTTATCCTTTATTTTTCACTTAGATTTTTACTCGTTGAGTATTCTAATTCGACTGAATTTTTCTCTAAAAATCTCCTATTTTTAAAAACGAAAAAGTTCCCACACAAATTCCTGAAGCTCAAACTTTGAACTTCTTTTTTTGAATTTTGAACTTTCGTTACTTTTTAAATCCTTTTTGACCGTTTGTATCTCTTTCAATATACGGAACAAAGTGGAGCATTGTTTTTTTTGAAAAATCATCATAACTTCCTCCGTTGCATTAACGAAATTACGAGCTGTAATATCAATAAGTTTAAGTGTAGTGCATGACAAACTATAAGTTTAAAAATATTCGGTTAAAGCGAATACAATTTTATTATGATATTTCATTTGTCCTGCATAATCGTTTAAAATGTAATGGAATGTCATTTATTGTTTATATTAATATCATTATTATACTACATAGGTAATAAATTCACTGATATCCTTTTAATTTCCCTTAATCTATGATCTACTTGTAATGATGAAAAAAAAATGTATTGAGGTAAGTACAAGCTTGCATGTACAATAAAAATTTATAAATTCTCTAATTCAGGTGGTAATGATATTTTTTTATCATTTGCAAATTTTTTAAGTGCAGTGTATTTTGCTCGAATAACATCAATTTCTTCTCTAATGACCATATTATCATCGTTCATCGACTCTATATCTCTCCATTCCTAGAAATATGTATCAATAAAAATTTTCAAGTCCATAATAGAATAAATTACATTAACTACTTGTGTCTTCTCTGTTTCCAACTCATCCTTCTGTTCAATTCTTTTGATTCGACATGAAGCAGCATACCCACGATTTTTGAGCGTTCTTCGTCGCTGTTTCATTCGAACAATTTCATCTCGATTTAATCCTCTTAATTTTAGTGTTCTATTCAAGTCACGGACTGAAATAGATACCAATTCATCATCCGATATATCAGGAAACGGACATGGCGACAATGGTGCCTAAAATAAGATGAAAATAACAATTGTTAAATGGTAAATCATCGTTCTGTAAGCTTTTTGTTTAATTACTTGACTCCAGTGATTAGGTGGCACAAACTAGTTAAATAAATGAGATAGAATTTTTTTTTGTGGAATTGAGTGAGTAGGAATGAGATGAATTTTAAATATAGTGAATGTAAACAGTGCAACAAGTACTTGAAAAATGATTATAGACTTACCGCTGAACTTTTCCGTTCCCTTTTAATATCCGGATGTGGCATGTTGCCGTATGTGTAATCCAATGCTGCAGTCGTTATTTTATCCAACTAAAATATAAAATACAGATGCGCATAAAGAATAAAACAAGCTTAAAATCTGCAAGTCATTCTCGATCAATTATTTCCCAATGCCATTTTGAAAAAAGAACTGATTTTGATGCTTTTCTTGAATTTTCTATCATATTTTCACTTTATTCCAATATATTTTACCTTTATAAATTATTAGAAACTGGTTTTAAAGTTAATTAATGGCTCTACACCAACTTAAATATTTTTTTGGTGAAATTTCACTGATTTGTCTTCAAAACAACTTTTTACAATGTTTTACAATGTTATTGTAAATACGACTTGAATTTTTTAAATTCTACAAAACCGTTACAAACAATTTCGTTTTTAATCGTGATTGAAGTAAAAAATTTATATTTTAGTCATTTTAACTTTAAAATTATAATTAGTGATTTGCAACAAAAAATAATCTAATAAGCAGGTTAATAGTTTAACACAAAAAAAGAAAAACTTTTAGATCCAATAAAAAAAGTGACATAAATGCAGGAAAATCCAATTACTTTTGTCCCTTGAAGCAAATTATGTCATTTTTTGAAAGAAAATATCAACTTGAGTTTAAAGAATATTAAATCTAACAAAAAATTTAAAATAAATAAGGAATACAATGCCGAGCAATGAATTAATTTCAAAGTTAGAGGACGTGGCTGATCAGGTGAGATTGAAATTTTGTTAAATTCTACTGGATCTATGTGGAAATTTCCAAACATTAACTTCGATCTCCACATCATCAAAAAATTTCACTTTCTAAATACATAATAAATTGCATCTAATTTGGCAGGTTCAAAGAAAAGGCAAAAGAATTCTTCCAACAATAGCTCGTTTGTGCTTAATTGCTACATTTTTAGAAGATGGCATTCGAATGTGGGTCCAGTAAGTATTTTCATCTTATGCTTCGTTCTGTGCATATATGCTTATCAAAAAAGTATACGTACTTAATGAGAGATTGAAACATATCTGACAAATTGAGTTTGAGCTTATGATAAGCATTTATAGTTTAAAATCAGTTACTTTGACTTTTAGTCTAAGAATCTCAATAATTAATAAGAAGAAGAAAATTAATGTATTTATTTTCTATATGTTTTCAGATGGTACGAGCAGAGGGATTACATGAACATGAGTTGGGGATGTGGAACATTTTTAGCAACAGTATTTGTTTTTATCAATTTAGTTGGACAACTTGGAGGCGTTGTTATGGTTATTGCTCGTTTACGTGTGCCAATCGCTTGCGGAATGTTATTCTTTATTGTAATACTTCAGGTAAGGTCATTTAATTTACATTCAACGGCATTCAACAAGTGATAATGTCAATATTTATAATTTACGAATGGTTTTTTTTTTAGACTATCGCCTACTCAATTTTATGGGATCTACAATTCTTGCTTAGAAACTTGGCTCTTATTGGAGCTTTATTGTTGGTTCTTGCGGAATCAAGAAACGAAGCTCGATCATTATTTGCCGGTGTTCCAAGTCTCGGAGATAACAAACCAAAATCATTTATGCAGCTTGCTGGACGAATCTTACTTGCTTTCATGTTCATCACATTGATTAGATTCGAGCTCAGTTTCATGCAAATCGTTCAAGACATCGTTGGATCCATCTTGATGGTTCTTGTTGTTGGTATGTATTCAATCACTTAAAGATAATTTGAATGACATTGACAATTTTGTTTTTTCCTTATAGTTGGTTACAAGACAAAGTTATCGGCTTTAATCTTAGTTGCTCTCTTAACAGTCCTCAATCTCTACCACAATTGCTGGTGGACAATTCCATCATACAAGCCATTGAGAGACTTCCTCAAGTACGATTTCTTCCAAACACTCTCCGTAATCGGTGGTCTCCTAATGATTGTCAATTTGGGACCTGGTGGTGTTTCCATGGATGAGCATAAGAAGAAATAATTTAATTGTGACGAATATCAATAGACAGAATTCAAAATGCTCCTTTATAGATTATGTTATGTACTTCTTTAATTTCTACCAACCACCATATTTCTTCTCTTTAAATTAGAGAGCATTTCGATGCTGCTTTTTATAATTTTTATTTTTGGTTCTTGTATTCTCAAATTGGGCTTCTATTTTTATTCGTTTTTAAGTTTCCAAAAATTTTTAACATAATTCTTGACGAGAATTCAACAAAATGTTTAGATGTCAAGACTAGTTGATTAGATTTCTTTTTGGTGTCATTTTTAAAGCTCTTTATTATTGTGGATACCATTCGATTGTTTGCATGTGATATTCACTAAATGTTAAAAATTGCTCAATTTCTGTTCTTTGTGCAGTAATGAATATGATAGATCCAAATTATCTAAATTCTCAGGACTATTCGCTGTTAAAGCTTATTTCTTTTCAAAAAAATCCGTCAAATTTTAAGAATAGTTGTGCAAGCTTATATCCATAGTATTTCAATAAGCAAGAATTTGATACCATCAAGAAACCACCAACTACCTCTGCAAGAATTCATACACCAACATATTTTTTATTTCTTTTTGTTATGGGATTAAAAGAACTATAATATTTTTTGTTAGATATTTTTCAATATTTTTTAATGATGATCAAAACGAATGACAGGAGTTGTAAAAGTGATTATACCGTGCAGTTAAAGACATAATATTAAAAATTATTTTTGCACAAAATGAAATCTTTTCAGTAGTTTGTAAATAAATATATTCCTTGAATTAAACAAACAATAAATTTACATGCATCAACAGGAAATTTTATAATCAACAGAACATAATAATTCACATAATCCTCAATATTACAATTTCTTTGTGTAATTTCCTTTCTAATAGAAATTCTGTGTAAGATATGTGAGAATGGATTCTTAAAAATTGAATGATTCAGTAAGGATAAACAATAATAACACTAACTAAAAATTCCACTTAAAAATGAGAGAAATTTATTTAATAAAATTTTTTGTAAAGAACCTGTATTGCCTGATTATCCATCAACGCTCATCTTATTTTCAGTTCATAAAATGTCTTAAATCCGATCCAAATGAACTAAATTCATATCTCAACACACTTGTGCTTGAAAACCATAATAATCAATAGATAGACCGAGATAGACAGCAAGCAAGTAGTTTCATATTACTGAACTTTCCTACAGCATTCAACGGTCGTTGGAAATTCAAACTATTCTGTAAATGTTTTGATTTGAAAGAAAAGTTGGATTTTATTAAAAAATAAATAATTTTAATTTTCTTTAATCTCCTGTGTGTTGACGCGATAAAAATCTTAGAAACCCAATGTTTAATAAATTGTGCATTCCATAATGTTATTTTATGCTGTGTATTTTATGTAATATTTGTGTAAATTGTGATTTATTAAAAAGTTTTTATCAAAATGAGTTTATTTTTGAGAAGAAGTGTATCCGAAAGTAGTGAAAATATTACAAGATCACCATCATTGACATCAATCAGAGAAAATATAGATTCCTGGTCTACACATGAGAATAGCGACGAAAGAAATGAAAAAATCCTGAATAGAATTGGTGAGTTAATAGAGTTAAGAATGTAAACATCCCATGACATGTTCTGCTGAACATATAGCGATAATAATCTTGATTGTGTGCCTTATATAATGAATTAATCATTTAACATCGTTAGAGATGTATCATTTCCATATTTTCGGAGAAATTTTAATGGAACTGAAAATTGTTTTGAAAACAAAAATCATCTGTGCTGCAAATTTATTGCATAAAATGTAATTTTTAAGCATGCGCATAAATCAAATAAGAAGAGTATAGTGAAAGTTTATCGTACCGTGTGTTGAATAACAAAAAAATTAATTTAACTGGATTTTCTATTTATTTTCGTCAAAATCTATACAAAAATGAGTCAATAAGTAACATCCAGTGAAGAAATTATTGAAGTTTATACCGAATATCATCAATTAAACACAATAAACCCATAAAAGGATACCAAAAAGAAACGCAATAAGGAACGAAAAATCGATAATTTTGCAAATAATGAATCACAACGTGAGGATTTAAGATATTTCCATCGTATGCCGCACGAATCCAACAGAACTAAAGCAAATAAAATTCTCATATTTCAGTAAATGTTGAGACGAAATATGCGAGGTCATAATAACAAGCATCCATCAAGCAATTCTAAAGTGTCGCAGCTGAAGAATGGAGGCAACAACAATAATAATAATGAAGGCACCATTACTTTACCGAGAAATAAGGATGTGACGGGCGTTCAGGACACAATTTATCTATGTAATTTTCGAGTTTCTGTTGATGGCGAATGGCTTTGTTTGAAGGAATTGCAAGACGGTGTCCAAAATCAAAATGAAGGTGCAGCAATTGATGATAAAAGTATTGTTGCAAGTACTGATAAGTGCAATGAGAAGATTGTCGAACGAGATTGGGTTAATTATTATTGTAGGTGCTTTTTTCGTCACTATTTAAATCAAAATTTTTCTTAAGTTCCTTATGATTTCCTCAAAATTTGGACATTTATGCTCTTCTGTTCTTTATAAGTTATTTAACAATTTACACAGTACATATATGTTTATCACACTTTATCACATATACACAGACTTCCACATAGTTTCATTGATTTATGATTTAGTTGCGACGCCCGCATTTTGCATAAGTCAATGTTATCGCTCTGTTATTTTTGTTTTATACACCAGCTATAACAATTCAAAAACTTAATCAAATTACAAATGTTGTTGATAATAGAATAATACGACTGGAAGATCAGCTCATAGTTAAGTTATCTGTAAGACCTGCTTTAAAATAAATCAGAAAATATATGAAAGGTCTTAGTCAGTAATTCCTGGTATATAATATTTAGCTTATATGTAGTTCTAATTTAAAGTGATGTTCAATCTTGTCAATTCACAATTGAGTGATCAACCTAAATTAGCATAATTTTATAGAAGTTAAAAAACAAATGTTTCAAATATCGATCGTATGAGTCAACAACACAATGTACAAAACACCCACTCACTGCAAATTTCTTTTCACATAACAACAACATTAATTCCTTTATTCATCTCGAACATTCTTGTAAATACATTAAACACAATTTATAATCTGTTAAAAGAGCTTTGCTTAAAACGCTGAAAAACCCTACAAAACCTTAACATCTCTATCCTATCCGTTACGATTCTTTCGTGCTGGCGATTTAGGACGAATCTTTTGTAGGAATCTATGTGAATTTTTCATGTTTTGCACATTATTGTTTTCTGAATCTTCTGATAATTTAAATGCAGTCTTCTTGCTCAATGAGCTTAGTGATGAATGTGGAGTGGATTTTTTGGATTCATGAAGCACAATTTCATCCTCAGATTCAGCCATGTTTAATAGTGGCAAATTAACTTTCTCTTTATCTTTTCTAAATTTTCTTAGTGGCGATGACTTCTTTTCATTCTCAAAAACGATTCCTTTTTTGTTGCGAACTTTTTTATATTCATAAAATTCATCATGTTCAGGCATATGTGTGCTGCTTTTAAGGACATTTTTAATTTTCTCCTTTAAAGTTTTCTTGTTTGGAAATCGTTTGTATTCGACTTCCTGAATCTTCTTTCGATTGCGACAAATCCTTATAATCATATAAATTAACAAGAAAGTCAATATTCCAATTCCGATTGATGCTAAAACAGCATTCAGCCACCAATTAAGATCACGATTACTGTCGTCGAACGAAAATTCATCAGAATTAAAGTTTCTACTATAATCAAGAACATTTGTCGATTCCACAAGCTGCTGCTTATGTCTTTTCATATTTTTTTGACTAGTTCCTTGATACGTAATATCATAAGGACTTTTAATTGACTCAGAAATTCTCAAAACAGCACCAAATGCTGGATAAAGCTGTTCATCATCAAGATATGGCAAAACGTTGTCATTTATCCACAAATTAAGTTTCTTATTGAATAATGATTGATTGATACCTTGATATTTGAAGCACTGAGTCACCGACACAAAATAACGAAGTAGAATAAAGGCAGACTTTTTAGAATTTATATTGAACGTATGTTTGCGCTTTAATGGCAATCGAATTGTCGATAAATCATCATTATCTTCAGTTTCTATTTTGGGCAATGGAACAAGCATATCCTCTTCATTATCATCGTCGTTTTGATTAGTGACCAGATTAGAACAAGATTTCATTGCCTCATCGTCAGAAATTGTTGGAATCATTAGTGGAATAATTTTGACGTTTAATTGAGAGAAATCTGTTATTCCTTCCGACCAACTATTTCCATTTGTGTCAAGTAGTTCCTTACAGCGATCGAAAAGATTAAAGACATTTTGAGCAACTGAGTATGTCACATTGCCAGCATAGAACGAATATTTTGTGATTGGAAGGATGATATGCTTTAAGTAACTGTAATTAAATAGAAGGAATATACTATTGGAAAATAATTAAGATTAATTTTGCCAATATTCACCTTCCAAGCATGTCGTAAAAACACTTAAGAACTAATTGTCTCGCTTCCCCTTGATCCATATGCTCTATGATCTCATTGAATCCATAAAAATATTTGATCATCGCCACTAAATTGTCATCATTCATTAATTCAATATTTTTTGGCAGTAGCTCTTGAAATTTTAGTCTGGTTGCAAGTTGTGCTATGTCATTTTGTATAAAGCATTTCTTCGAAAATCCATGGTCCTCAAATAAAATTGATCCTAAAGGCTGAATTTGCGTTAAACATTTACAATAATGCATTAAGATCAACGTGATTATCAGTAGTTTTAAACTCGCGGTGCGACGTAACATTTTCAATTCATTTTTTAAAGAAAGAAAAATAAGAAATTGGTTTCTATGATTGAATTTGAAAATATTAAAAAAATTTCTCGACCAAAATAAATTCTTAATAAAAATTGGACATTTTTCTTTAACATTTAGCACGTGACCCAGCATCAATTGAGAGATCAAATTTAGTGAATATTTGTAAACTTGTCGTTAAGGAACTTCTCGAACAATCACTACGCTATGGACGTCAATTAGATTCTGATCATCTTCCGCTGCAACATTTCTTTATAATTTTGGAACATATTCTTAGACATGGCTTAAAACCCAAGAAGGGATTACTTGGTCCAAAAAAAGAACTATGGGATTTATTGCAAAGTGCTGAAAAGTATTGTCCTGAAGCACAGGATGTAACAATGAGTATTCGTGATTTACCAACAGTTCGTACACATACCGGACGATCGAGAGCATGGCTACGTTTAGCATTAATGCAAAAGAAACTTGCCGACTACTTGCAAGCCTTAATTGAGCACAAAAATGAAATTCTTGTTGAATATTATGAACCCCATGCATTAATGTTAAGCGATGAAATCGTTGTTATCATGGGAATATTAGTCGGACTGAATGTTATTGATTGTAACTTGTGTGTTAAAGGAGAGGATTTAGATTCACAACAAGGCGTTATTGACTTCTCATTATATCTGAGATCAAGCTCACGCTCTAGTCCTGAAGAAGATCAACCAGCTATTGAAGGTGGTGGAAATATGACTGCAGTTTTAGATCAGAAAAATTACATTGAAGAATTGAATCGACACTTAAAGTAAATTTATTTTATTATTAGTATTATTAGGACGCTTAAAAATATTTTAATTTCTAGTGCTACAGTTGCGAATCTTCAACAAAAGGCTGAGCAGCTTACAACAACAAATGCACTTATGAAAGAAGACTTAGCAATCGCTCGTAATAGTTTATTGACACTACAAGCTGAAAATGCAGCATTAAGACAA
The DNA here is from genome assembly GCF_022539635.2 of Chironomus tepperi. Taxonomy (NCBI): domain Eukaryota; kingdom Metazoa; phylum Arthropoda; class Insecta; order Diptera; family Chironomidae; genus Chironomus; species Chironomus tepperi. The sequence continues at coordinate 3,077,062 of NW_027226498.1, read as the reverse complement.
AATCAAAATGCAAGTCAGCAAATTGTCGATAGAGCAAATGTATTGGATCGAATTGATCCTGAAATGGCAGAGGCATTAGCGGATGAGAAGAAAAGACGACAAGAATTAGAGAGAGAACTGGAATTGCAAGTGTGCCTAAAAGCTGAAACTGAGATGGCAATGAAATTGTTGGAAAAGGATATTCATGAAAAGCAGGACACAATAATATCGTTGAGACGTCAACTTGAGGATATAAAACAGATTAATTTGGAAATGTATAAGAAGTTACAGGTAAAGTTATACTTACAAAAAATTATTTTAAATTACTTTGTTGTGGCAATTGAAATCTACTGAAGACTTTACAAATGATATAATTTCCAACACAAGGGTTGGCATTTGTAGCGTCTTCAAAACAATTTCTATAAAATAAGTTAACATTGACTAACATAAACTAAAAATCAGGAATGTGAACAAGAATTAACACAAAAAGGAGAGATGGTAGAACGCTTACAGGTAAAAGCATCAAGTATCGGCAGAATATTAACAAGTTTAGAGAAGAAATACACAAGCACACGTGGCGAGGAATCAGAAGTAAAAAAATCTCCGTCTGGTCAACTACTTAGCCATAATCAACCACCAAATAAACGCGCTCATTTAAGAATTCAACAAATTCCACCATTTAATGCTAATAAAGTTAAAAAATCACCATCAGGTGAAACTCCTGAAGATCAGCCAGAACAAAAGCAATCACCAAGCATGACTATTGAAGCTTTAACAGAAGAACCAGTGAAGAACGAAGAATAAAAATTATCGCTTATTGTCTTCTATTTACTCATCATTAGAACTTAAATTTATGTTTTTCGCTTTACTAACTTGCATTAATTAACTTGTGTATGCATAAGTGTTCATATGAATGGAAATTGGAGCTGAGAAAATGCTGTAATGCTTTAGACGCACCAAGCATACATATAAAAAGAAATAATAAAATTCAAAGATATTGCTTGAATAAAAAATAAATTTAATTTTTAATACCCAAAGATCTAGTACTTGTGGATTTGCAATTTTCTTGAAACCTTACCATAAATTTGTTTAAAAGTTCAACATCACCAAAATATTTCCATTCATATGAACAAATATGAATAGCTAGAGTTTTGACTAACATAATCTATTATACATTATTATTACTATTTATCTACTAATTATATTATATATAAAAATGCCTATATCATGAAGTAAAGGAACATAATGTAATAATCATTATACACTATGTATAAAATAAATTTTTAGGAGTGTGAATCATCACTGAAACACAAAACAGATCTGCTCACAAAGCTCGAAAGTCAGCGTGAATCTATGTCGAGTGCAATATTGCAATTAGAAAAAAAGTAAGAAAAGAACAAATATTAATTTTTAAAGCTATGCCAAAAATGAAGTTTAGACAATTCCATGCAAATTATTTTTGTTTTCATTTGTCTTTTCCCATAATCCCAAGCATATATTGGCAGATTTTCTATGCTTATGAGAGTCTAAAAATGATAATAAAATTAAGATAAAAATTTAAAATTTTAAATCTTTTAATTAACTTCAAATTTTCAGGCATTCATCAGACTTAGCATCATTTAAGTCATTAGAAGATACAACCAAGACATTGACGTCTCAAATTGTTACTTGTGAAGAAGCTCGTTCGCGTTGTGAGGCTGATTTGAGAATAGAGCGTGAGTGGCGTAGCGCATTGCAATCAAAAGAAGTTGAATATAAGGAAGCAATAGCAAAATTACAGTCAAAAATTAACGAACATGCTGAGGAGTTGAAAAAGAGTGAAAAAACCAAAGCCGAACTGGAAAGACTGCGTAGAAAGTATAATGAAGACCAACAAACATTGGAAGAACTAGGTGTACAATTAAGCATGACAAAATTGCAAGTTTCTGAGCTTAAAGAACGTTCTAAAATAGCTGAGGAATTAGGGAACGGAAGAGTCATGGCGATGGACTGGACGCCTGATCAAGAAGTCTCAAACTGCAATTGCTGTAAAACTGCCTTTTCAATTACTAAGAGAAAACATCATTGCAGGTATGTATTAATGATTTTCATATTGATTAAAAAAAGCCTTAACTATTCCTGTTTTCAATAGGAGCTGCGGAGAAGTTGTTTGTAAGAGTTGTTCTGATCATTTATTGCCTTTAGAAGATGCAACCGGTAATTTAAATTAAATAATGAATAGTAGATTCAAAAACTAATGAAAACTTGATTTATATTTAGGTGCTCTTGGAAAACCTGTCCGTGTGTGTGATACATGTTGGCAAAATCGTGTTAATTAACCATTCGTGCATAGATAATATCATGTTTAAAAAATTTATCAGAGAAAAGTTAGTCGTGCTTTTTTTCTAACGAAAAATCTAAATTTAAACGAATAATAAATTGAAGCGCTGCTTTAACAATGTTCCCTAAAAAGATAAATTTAACCAAATTTATGTGAATTGAATTATATTTTGAATAAAACGTATTTTATTATTATTAAAAAAGTAAATTTTTGCTAATTATCCATTCAATTAAATAAATGAAGAAGAGTGTTATTTAATTGGTTTACAGTTATGAGTCATCAACATTACTGACCTCGGATAATTACAGTGATGCTCAATCTATATTGACCTTTACTTAACGTAATATTTTAAAATTATCCAAAAAAGTACCTGTATTTAGAGATTGATGAAACTTTAGCCTACAAAAAAAGGTCAGTAAATATGTCGTAAAATAAATTGTTTATAATGTATGTCGTGAAGTAAACAAAAACAGTTTGTCCATCACTGTTTACGTGCGTTCAGAAAAAATTCTTAAGAAACTTTAATTCAACAAGAATTAAATAAATATTAAGCTATATTAAGGATATTTTGAGGTCTAAAATCAACAAATTAATTAAATTAACATTGGCCTGCATTGAAAAGACGTTTTTGCATCTTTAGAAAAACTGTAATTGCTATATAATTCATTGATTTTATGTGAGTATGAAATGTTTATACTTCGACACCTGCTTTGTGATTGGTTGTTCGGATTCGTGCACTACTAATGTCAACGGCTTTTTTAATCAATGAAGCATTAGTCCATAAAGAGAAAATTATTATGATTGCAACATAATTAGACTATTATGCCCATGCAACATAATACATTTACCTCTATTATAATTCATATGAATGTGTTGTGGCGAAGTCTAAAATCCGTAGCTTGAAACTCATAAAAAATATTTTTTGTTTTTCTTTTTTCTCTTTTAGCTGTATATACACACCATACTTTTGTATTTTTCTTCTTTTCCGCCCGTCGTCGTTTCTCGTCTGAAAAAAAGTGAAAAAAGAAAAAAATGGCACATTGAGTGGAAAGTTGAAACGAAAAAATTATTATTTCATATCGTCTGGATGTCGAGAATAAAAATTCAAATTTTTTATTTCGCTCCTTAGTTGTGTTCATAAGAAAAAGTCATTGATATTGAAAATTGATTATAAAAAACTGCTATTTAACAAACACGATGGCTGAAAAGGGCAGTGGTAAGAGATTTACCAAAGGCAAAGGCAAAGTAATGACATCAAAATCATCGCCGGAATCAGTAGAGCCATCATCACCAATCATTCCACATATACGTTGCCAAGAGAATGCAGAACAATTGCCAAAGTATCATGCTGCATTATCGCGAGCATCAACCGGCGAATTGCCACCCGATGATTTAGAACATATACAGGCAGAACTTGAGACCCTCCTATCAACTGTTGCATTAAGATATCGAGTATTAAAATCAGAATTGGAATCAAATGATAGTCGTAGATCAAAGAACTTAGATCGTGCACCTATTTCTCGACGGGGAGGGGCAGGATTAGTTTCAACAACAGTAAATAATAGTGGTAAGCCACGAAAGTTTTCCGCCAATTCACCACTCAATCACCCGCCTCCAAAAATATCTAAACTTAAAAACTCATCACCTGCACCAAGTCAGCATACAGACGATAGTTCAGATGTATCGAGTCACAATCCAAAACATATATACCATCGTAATGACACTCCAAATAAATTTTGGCTTTCAATTGAACCGTTTACCGTGCCAATTACACAAGAAGACATTCGATTACTAGATGTACTATTAGATGAATATGCTGGAACTTTAGCACCACAGATTCCAGAATTGGGCCCACATTATGCCACTACGTGGGGCATTGAAGATGTAAAAGAGGAACAGGATACAAATAATCAGCAACAAATTGGAAAGGGTAAGAAGCCAAATGGTCAACAGAATGGTGATGTGATGCGTGTATTAAGGAATAGTAAGAAAATGGGTGAAGGAATAACTGGGCCATTTACTCAAAGACTTGTAAGTGCACTAATGGAAGAGAATCTCATAAATGACGGACATCATCATTCGACAGCAACAGCTACAACAACCACAAGTACTGAAAATTCCAATAGTAGTCTTGAAAATATACCAAATAATACCAATATGGTTCATACGCGAAGTGCAACAAATTTACTCAAAAATGGCATTGCGGCTGAGCGAAGGATACGAAAAGAACTGATTGAACAGGGAATTTTAGAGGCAAAAGATGTCACATCAAGTGGCGAGGGACAAGAGGATGTAGACGAAGTACTTTCAGAAGTCCAGAAAGTACGATCAGATTTAATTGCAATTGCAGAATCAAATACTAGCCAATTGACGACACTTAAAGAAGTCGCACACAATGAACTGAAGCGATTGGAGATTAAGAGGAAACTCGACGATGTCGATCACGAAATTGTAGAACAAACTAAGCGCGTTCAACTCGCAAAACAAAAAGGTCGTTCACTATCAAAAAGCGAGCGAGATGAAATACTACGACTGATTGATAAGCAGAGGAAACTAAGTAATGAATTGGATAATTTACATCTCCCTGGATATACGACGAACTTTCTCACTTAGATACTATCTCTCTTCTCTGTGAATCGAATCTTGTAAGAATTACTTTTTTAATTAACTTTTATTGAACAATTGAAAATGTAAACAACCAATGGTGGCGGACAGAAAAGTCAACGTTACAACAAATATTTTTTTGAAAAGAAACTTGTTACAAATTTACATCAAAAATTTTTGATTTTAAAATATTTTTGACCGTTATTTTGAAGATAAATAAATTCAGTTATTTTGTGACGCAAATTCATTTATTTTATGAATTTGACGACAGTGACGACTAAATAAACAGTGTCCATTTCGATTGCAACTATTACAATTGGAAAAACAGCATTAATTTAATATTTTCATTTAATTAAAAAACGGTTTTTAAAAATTCAAATATTTTGTTCTATAAATTTAGTATTTGAGTTCTACGTTTGTTCTAAGTATAAGGCCCTTAGTTCTAAGTATAAGGCCCTTAAATTTTCTCTCCGCCACCATTGGGTAAACAAATGTTGAATTAGTGGCGTTGTGGCTGAATGGCTCAGCTATATGGCATTTTTGCATGCGGGTAATTAGTACATTAACGGATTTATTAAATTCGAGTAATCTGAAAGTGTAGATTAATAAAAGAACCCAATAATGACATGTGTATGTATTAGTGCTAGAAAACCACTGCTAAATTTTCAAGAAAAAGAAAAACAACCAAATTCAATGAACATTAACACAAACTCTTTTTCGTGGATACTAGATGCATACGCGTGCATTCATGTATTGGGAACCTTTGTCAATCAGGGTTTTTGTACAAAACGTTTTCTTAGTGATTTAAGCTCTATGTATATTTGTGTCAGAGAAAAGGCATTGACATTTACAGTGCAAAGTCTGTTTTATGTGGTTTCAAGGTCATTCGTGTTTACATTTTTATTTGGCAAAGGTCAAGTTAATAAACTTCGCCCCTTAAAAAACTAACACCATCAAAATTTTCCAATGTTCTTTAAGTAAATTTTTGGTTGTTTTGTCTAAGTAACTTTTGAAAATTTAACGGGAACTTTCATGTATGACGAACACGTGGTCATCAATATTGGTCATATCGCCAAAGCACTCAAAATAGCTCGCTTGCAAAAATGTACCCGAAGAAAGATAAATTGATAAGAAATTTTAAATAAATTAAGTGTAATTAATGAATAATAAGTATTAATTGATAGTGGAAACTCTTCAGAATCAGTCACGCAAAGCTCGTTTCTTAATAATATATCTATCTGTTGACTCACAATCCCTTTAAAAAAAAAATAAAAACACATCTATTGATAGAAAATAGGAAATTTAAAACAAAAGAAAAAGTTAAAAAATCAAGAAATAAAAAGAATTAAATGTAAAGAAGAAAAATCTATCGATCAGTAAAAATAAAAAAAATGAAAAAACATCATTTTGAGTTAAAAAATTTAAATTGCGTTTGAGAATTATTCCTAAAATAGAACCTTAAAAAACGGTTAAGAATCAGATTTAAATTTGAGCAAGATTTCATTTTCTCGCGGAATTCTTAAGAATTCGACAGAATTTTTATTTTTATGTTAGTATAACTACTTGATTCTGACTTTTAATGTATTTATATGCTGCAAAATATTTATTTCTTTTAAATAATTCAATTTTCAGCATAAAATTAATATGTAAGTAAGAAATTTTGCAAAAGTTATCAACTTTTATTAAAAACCGTGACAGACTCGGAATAAATTTTCATTGTGTTGTTTGTTATTGTTTTGAATCGCAGAAATCATTGCAAAATTCGTTCTTTAACTAACGTCTCCAAAATTAATCAGAGAAGTGTAAGTTAACTTATTTTATTTATTTTAGCTTTAAAAAGCACACAATTATTAAAAAGTGATATGAAATTATTGTAAATTTAAAAGCAGAATATTACATTTCAAGGATAAAAGCATTTAATGACATATTGAAGTGAAATGAATTGAAGCTAATAATTTATTCAGTTACAAGAACACGCAATCAGGAAATGAAGCTTTATCGAAAGTCATTTATCGTTAAATGTGGTCAATTCATTTCATTTGCGATTCTTTGTTTTCTCAATTAAAATTGATTCTGATAAAAAGTTAAATAAAAAGAATAGTGAACGATCTGTTTACTAAGTTTTTGCAAATATTTTACGTTGTGGAACTGTAAATAACTAATGCTGAGTCATATATCAACAATTTACTATTTCATCATTCACAAACAGTCAATTTCATAAGAAATGAGAAAAGTTTTATCACATACATTTCAAAATATAAATTGTCATTTCTTCTAAATTCCAAGTATTTAACTATTTGAAGATGTAAAAGAGAGAAAAAATATTGAGTATGGTCAAGGTCGATTTAAGGCAAATCGTCACCGTATAATTTTCACATTATAGTTTTTATAGCCGGTTTTATGCATACACATCTACCTTTGATACATTTCCTCAGTTATCAAACTTTATTATGACTGCGTAGTATTGACTAGAATTGCACAAATAATTGATGATAAGAGCATTTAATGCTATTGAGTGATCTGGAATGGACATGATAACTGATAAACATTTCATTTGACAGGGTTATTATAGTGTCTCAATTAAGATTAATTAACATACAATAATTGCGATAATTACAGAATCCAAATGAATCATTTAATGATAGAATATTTGCATCTAGAACTTTAATTAATTAGTTTATTAATAATTTCATGTTCAGAACGTTTCTGCTATTTTCTGAGTAAGCAGATTGCTTTTTACTTTAAATGCAAAATTTTCACGTCGTGTTGTAATTACTGAATAATTCTGATCTTTTGTCGATATTGTCATATTATCCTTTTCGGAAGAAACGAGATTCATAGCTTTAGAAAATTAGAGCTTATGATTTTTACAATATTGATAAGAGCTATCAGAAATTTCTATTTGTCATAGTAAAGATAATACATTTTCAATAATAAATATGTCCACAAATTTATGTACTACCAAATCAGCTGATTCACTTAAATCAACAAACAAGTTTTCTTCTTGTTGTGAGAAAAAATCTGAAAAAAAAACAGAGAAAGAAGAGAGGAATCACCGCATATCAATGTGTAACAATTTAGTTACTGCTGATAAAGCAGCTCTCAATATACATTTGTAAAAATAATTTCTCATGTCATTTTGTGTCGAGCAATTGAGTTATCCGGTAGTGTGTACTTATTTTTATTTCTTAGGAAATAGTTTTCTTTGTTAAATCAATTAATAATATTAATTTTTTCTCCTTTTCAGGTCAGATCATCTTTTTTATTTGGGAATAATCCAAAATTTCGCATTTGACTGGAGAAATGAGCGTTGACTGATTTTCAAAATTATTGTTCAAACTATTTACTATAAAATTCATCGACATTTGTTCTGAATCGTAGAAAGTTTTGCGAAACAGATAAGGAGCTAAATGAACTCATCAATGGATACATTAACGACACTAATTGATCTTTATGTACCGGATTATATTAGAACGATCCATTACGTGCCATGGCTTTTTTCACTATTTGGATCAGCACTAATTGGACTTAGTGGCATTTTACCATTACTTATAATTCCAAATATTGAGCCGGGAAAGGAAAATGAAGTGAAAAATCGTGAGTGATTTTAAAAATGCTATAAAATGAATTATTCGTAAATGCACGTCCTATGATGTAATTTCAAGTGCCCTAATTATTATCACCACTAGACTTATGAAAGAGATTCTTATCGTTCATTGATTTCGTCTAGCTGAAATTTTTTCGATACAATTTCTCGCGTGGTAATCCAAAGATTAATTAGCTATATTATTTATATTGCCATACGGGAGGCAAATCATAAATCAATCCATGTACATGCCTTACTGAATTTGTAACACTTTAAATCCTATCTGTCGTCATGGTTATAAAACTTTTTAGACGTGCCAATCAATTAACCATCCTTATCGCTTGTACGTGAGATTTTTGGATACACATTTTCTTCGCATGTGAAGTGGATTATTTAGTCTCTTAATCGTAATTTCTGTCAGATTTACGCTAGAAAATACATTGTTGTAAAAATCAAATCTTATGATTTTTAAACTCATTTTTTTACCTTAGCTAACTTTATTAATAAATTTAAGTATTTTGGCGCCACAAATTCTCAACTTTTCATATGATTTTGTAAAGATTATTATCTGATTCCAAACTGATAAGAAATGATTCATAGATTGTTAAATATCATCTATTCGAGCTTATCTTAAACTCATTATTTGCAAGCTTAAACTGTTGCAATTAATTTCTTTTTTTATTATGACTTACAGTCGCAGATTCAAAGTTGCTAAAAACGCTACTTTCTTTTGCCGTTGGAGGTTTATTAGGCGACGTGTTCTTACATTTATTACCAGAAGCATGGGAGTATGACATGAAAGAGCGGATGAGTAATGGTAAGATACAAAGTATGGATATAAAACAATAATTTTTGTCTTATCTTTTATGACTTTTTGTAGGAGAAGAACATCCATCGATAAGAAGCGGATTGTATGTACTAAGTGGAGTTTTAATATTTACAATAGTAGAGAAAATATTTAGTGGATATGCAAATGCAGATGAGAATAATCCCCAACCGAAATGTGTAGAAATAGCAAATTGTCTTTTACGTCGTAATGGCGGAAAATTACCTGATGGGCAAACGGCTGTGAGTTGTGCATCTAATGGTTCTTGTGATATTGAAGATATACCAAATGGCTGCTTTTTAGCTGAAAAAGATAAGATTGGAAATCAAGTGCAGCAAAAGAAAGTTGCAGGATATTTGAATCTTTTGGCAAATTCCATTGATAATTTCACACATGGACTTGCTGTTGCTGGATCATTCTTAGTATCATTTAGACATGGTGTTTTGGCAACATTTGCAATTTTACTCCACGAAATTCCACATGAGATTGGTGATTTTGCTATTTTGCTTCGGTCTGGTTTCACACGTTGGGACGCAGCTAAGGCACAATTATTGACAGCTGGCGCTGGATTAATGGGTGCTTTAGTTGCTATTGGTGGATCAGGTGTAACATCTGCAATGGAAGCAAGAACATCGTGGATTATGCCATTTACAGCTGGTGGATTTCTTCATATCGCATTAGTAACTGTGCTGCCTGATTTATTACAAGAAGAAGACAAAATTGAATCACTTAAGCAATTGGGAGCTCTTGTGCTTGGTATTTTTGTGATGGCAATGCTTACAATAATGGTTGAGCATTAAACTCATTAATTGAATGAACGATACTATGATCAAATTGTTATTTTAAAATTGTAATATCGGACAGTATGCAGTCTAAACGTTGCACATGGACAAAATCGCGATTATTTTTTTAAAAAAATAATGAAATTTATTTACATCCCCTAGTCTAATTACTAGAAATACAACAAAAAAGTAAGCAGAATTGTAAATTAGTTAGTTATTAAAAATTTATTCATCATCATTGAGGAAAAAGTACTGCAATAAAAAATAAAGTATGTTTTAAGAAAACATAAATGTGTAAGGCACTGTTACTTTTATTTAATGGATAATCTAAAACTATATTTTTGTGACATCAATCTTCATTGTCATTCTGAAAAACATCGTTTTTTTGGTTTCAAACTTAGGTCTAGGTAAAGCTTCGGAAAATCTTCACAAATTTCACAATAAGTCATTAATATGATTGAACTATTTTATTACTTCTGACTAATTTCCTTCAATTGGATTCACCTTTTGCAAAATTTATAGCTTTTAATATGATTCTGAGTTAATTCAGTATGTAAATGACTTTTCATTGATTTTTGGATATACTTTATTATTTAAATGGAATTAAAGCATTTTCGTTGAGCTACATTTACATTAGTGATATAAATTATGCAGAAAAGACTGAAAATATCAAAAATTCAACATAACGATTAAACAGAAAACCCCACAAAAGATTCTTCTTAATCAGGGAGTTGGCCTTAACTATTTTTAATGCTCTAAGTGTGAACCTTTTTAAATATTTAAAATTGATTCAAGTTCATCCTTAAATCCAATGATGAAAATAAATAAAAATCGTGCTGCATTTTATCTACGACATACAGCATCATCACATATAGGGGTCCGAATGACGGATATCCGTACCGCCCGTTACCGGTAATTACCGGTAATATCCATTACCGTTACCGTTCATTTATATGGATTATCCAGCGGTAACAGATTTTTAGGGTAAAAACGTTATTTTTAGACATTTTTCATTTTTGAAAACTTTTAATGTGGATATTTCCAAAAGAATTTTTAGACTTGCCAATTCCAAGATATATAAATTTCAAAGTAAAATGTAATTTTTGATCAAAAAATAATATTTTTGGTCACATTTAGTCACAGTGAGCATTGGATCTATTATAACTTTTATTTGATTACTGTTGAAAAAAATTACCAAAAATTACATCTAAAAATCAGTAATTTTGTATGATGAATCCTGAAGAAGTGCTTTATTTATTTGAAAAGGTAATATCAGGAATGATAGAGAGATGAAAAAGGTAACTTTTCGTGTCCATCAAGTAGAACGGTGACCTAACGAGTTTAGTGAAACACTATATATGGGTTTTTTGTGCTAATTTGTGAAAACAAGAAAACAACTTTTAAAAATTTTGTGAAGGTTCCTGCTCCGAGATATGAGCATTTAAAGATGCAATTTTTGACGTTCTGGAAGTCAAAATGTAACTCCAACATAACAGCACCAAAAAATTTGAAACTTTGCTGTTATTTTGTGCAACCCATACCCAGTAAAATAAGCCAAAAAAAATTTTTTCAAAATAGTTCCGCTACAGAGTTATATCAATTTTTCGATTTAAGTGCCGAAAAAGTAGTGAAAAACTCGAAAAATTTTCACACTTCTTAATCTGAAATCTACAAATCTTCACCAAAATTCTTTAAATTTTGCCTGTTTTTTGTGCAAGAGTTACCTAACAAAATAAGCATAAAATAATTTTTGGATGTAGCTTATGTGGTAAGATATAGCCGTTTTCCCGTGCAACCTAAACTCAAAAAATTCAAAGTTTTTTACAATTTTGCATGGAAATTACGCAAGACTTTACCAAAATTATTGAAAATTCTCCTGAATATTGTGCATATATTAATTGTTCATAAAAAGTTTAGTAAAATATAATTTTTTGATTATATATAGAAATATAGCCATTTTTCTCTCCAAGATAGTGAAAAAGTTAGTTTTTTTTTTAGATTTTTAGCTCTAACTTCAACAGGAAGTAACAAAAATTTTTGTAACTTTGTCTGATTTATTTGCAATCATTACTAAATGAAACAAAAAAAGTTTCATAAATTTTAATCAAGATTTGCATTTCTGAGAGTTAAAAATATGAAAAATAGAGATTTTTAATACTTTTTTACACCTTCCCATATGAAAAAATTGCAAAAATTTTTCAAATAAATTTTTTTTAAATTAAATTTTGCCAATAAATTTTTAAAAGTTGTTTTCTTGTTTTCACAAATTAGCACAAAAAACCCATATATAGTGTTTCACTAAACTCGTTAGGTCACCGTTCTACTTGATGGACACTAACTTTTCAGGTATTTATTGGGTTATGAAAAACTAGTTATTTAGCGCAAGCGCAAGCTGAAACTAAAACTGACCATATTTCGGTCATTTTTCAAATATTTTCTTTTTGAAATTTTAAACTGCAGGAAAGTTTTAATGCAAAAGTTCTTACTTTTGGATGTTTTACAATTTTTCTATACAAGCCATCCTCTAAAAACGTTTATAAATGGCTTTTTTTCAAAATTACCAAAAAAGTGACCATAAATAAAAATTTTTTTTACGCTAAATATTCGGATATATGAAGTCGGACTATACGGATATTACCGGTAATCACCGGTAATTACCGGTAAATATCCGTTACCGTCAAATCACAATTACCGGTAATTTTCGGACCCCTAATCACATATAAATGCACATTGACAATTTAATCAACTCGGTCCTGTTATAGCAGATATGAGTTTGCAAGTATGGATATATATTCATTTTTCACACTATATGTTAACATCAAAATGTGTCAAAGAACATTATGTACATACAACACTTTTAAGTGCATATTAAATTTGGAGAGAAAGGATGACTAAAAAAATATTCAACAACACTTTTCAGCATGTTCTATTCATATAAATATTTCATTTTGGGCTTGTTTGCATCTCCATCTTTCAATATCATATTGTCACTTAACATTATAAAATTTTCACTAAAATGTGTCACAAAAAACAGTCATCACCATTCGTGCTGTTTTAGACATTGAGCTTGTCTTATGAAACTTATGAACTTTTATTATTGTATGTCTCATAAGAAACGTTTCCGTGTAAGTTCTTTCAAAAAATTCATTATTCTGTAACGTAATAAGTGAATGCTGCCTTTTAAGTGTTCAAATTCTTTCCATTGTTTTAAAATGATTAAAATGCCATTACGTATAGAGAGTTGAACATGAAGTCAGAAGAAATGTGAAAATACTAAGAAAAAGCTTAATTAAATGTGATATTCTTGAAATTACTTAAATGGATTTTTATCGTTATACGTTTTACACTTACTCTATCTTTAATTCTATTTTTTTACAACATCATGTATACATGCAGTGATGTTGTGTGAGAAAATGAAGATAAATTTATTTTTGTGATAATGAATTATTATGTTTGGCCCCCGTTTTTGTGACTGTGCGAATTTCTAACTTACAAATAACAGCATGACACAAGAAAGGAAGGAATTGAGGGAAGCGTACAACGACAAAAAGTAATGCTTAGCAATTTGCATTCCTACTAATTACATTAAAGTTTAATTTATTTCTTACTCAGTGAATTTCTTCGTCGTGCGATCTTTTTTACATCGAACATGTTCATATATGAGAATTACTTCCTCCCTTGTTATGTCAATACGAATAAATTTAAAATTTCACAATATTCTGAAAATTTGTTATAAATTTTGCTAATCTAATTTGAGGAAATTTAATTTTGAATCCTTTAACAACTGTACGTCTTCTTCTTACCTCGATTTTTTGAAACTTATTTTTACTTTTCATGTTAAATGATATTCTCAAAAAAATTCGTAACATGGCAACAATATGAATAGGTTGAAAGAATATCAGAAAAAGCCTTATAAACAATTTTAGAGAATGTTTATCTTCTATGAGTGTTATGCAGTACTAAATATCAAGTAAATTTTAGGGTGATCATCTGATAAATCCGAAATAAATTTTACAAAGCAATTAAAATTCTTATTATTTCCAACGGTTATTCGAAATTTGAATTTCGATTTCCGAGTTAAATTTTTCATTCGCAGCCAACTTCAAGAAGAAAACATATTTTTCGAAGACAACATACTTTACTTTAGTGGAACACAAAATGATTTTCTAACTGTTTTATACTAAAAAAATTTCATATGATAATCTCAAGATAAGAATCATTACAAAAATGTTCTATAATAAATTCATACTTAATGAAATTTAATACATAAAAATCATTTTCTAAATGAGTTGTTAAAAGTCAATTTTATGTTTGAGAAATTAATAATTCATGATTTTCGTATAATCGTCATCATCATCATCAACGTTATTATCATAGTCACTTGTCTCTATTTTATAGAAATTAATGCGACATAAAATTTATGATGATATCTCATCGCTCGCTTGCTTATTTTTCAAGCAGTGAATGTCAATGAGTTCTTTGATTTTAAATTAAATTTTTAACCCTCGATATTTTCGTTAGTCTTTGCTTATCACTCAGCCTCTATATCATATGAATATTCATAAATGACATAAACATCAACGACAGCAGATTTTTCCACATCTCTCATGACTCTCGCGCACATATATCATCAATTTGAATTAAAATCCCATAATAACATCATTCAGACCTTACAGACATGAATGTGAATTTAAAATTTTCTATTTTCCATCAAATTTTCTTTTCATTTCATAATCGTGACTCATTATACGCCACATTGAAATATTTATTGACTTTTCGTCATCAAATTAAGTGATGAATATCTCAAGGGATTTATATTTTCTACTATGCTGTTTTAGATGAATGAAAAGACAGAAATTGTGTTTGCTGTGATTTTTTGTCGGAAATCTGAGTCCTTAATATTATTTTGACTAAGCAAAGAAACAGTAACAAAAGATGTCCATCAAAATATGGAAATCAAATTTTACCTAACTACGTGGAGTTTTCTTCAAAAATCACAAGACTCAATATTTTATTGCAACAGTCAGAGTTGGCAAAGGTAGGGTTTTGCTGCTTACTAGTCCACCTTCCACAGATTGATACATTTTGCGGATATATCTTTCCACAGGTGGTCGCTTTCTTCAGATGATCCTCTGCAGTCTTGTAATTCGCTGATTTCGGGAATTTTTTAAGAACTTTTACGCTGGATGTTGTAATGAACATAAATAAAGGGTTATTTATACTCCTGGATCCTGGTATGCTGTAAATATACGTTCCTGGATGTACATCCTTTACATCCCATGGCAATTTAATTATTTCTACCAGCATGCCAACGCTGGCAACAACTTAATTTAATTTGTGCCTTATGATGAGACAATATGTGAAGTAAATTTATTTTTTTGTGTATTAAAAATTCTCTCGTGGATGCAATAAGCGATGTAAATTCAATTTATTTACAATTACAAGCTTCTTCATAGTTTAGTGAGTCAGACTAAACGAAAAATTTAATTTTTCCTCTTTTTTCACAGCATGTACATCGTCAAGTGGGAATAACAAATCTTGATGTGTTTTTTTATTATTATTACATATTTTCATTCTCTTAAAAATTATATTTAGAGGCGTCGTTGACAAGCCATGAAGAAAATAAATTCGATTCTTTGTTTTAAGGCGGGTAAAAAAAAGAAGGGAAAAAATTGTGAATTGAGCGGAGATGAGTTGTTGTTACATACTAGCATACATGGATTGGATGACAAGAAAGGAAAGTTCCCAGGAGAATGTTTACAAATTACTTTCGGGCAAGTTCTTATCACATAGAAAAAAATATTGAAGAGACAAAAACTTTTATGATAAGTTTTCCATCCACAATGACTTTCCTCTCTTGTCCCTTCAATCTTTTTGTACATGAGGAAAAATGGTTATGATTATTGCAAGTCATGCATCATGAAACATGTGAAAAATAAATTGCTCAGATATTGAAAAGTCTTTAAAATGACTTTTAGTTGTGGGAGTTTTTTAAAGGATTTGAAATGAGTCAGGTCATCTCAATTTCAAACTTTTCGACATTCGATTATCGAAAAATTCAAACATTTTTAAAGAGTTCAAACTCTGACTTTATTTAAAATAAAAATTTACGTTACAAAAGAAAAATGAAAAAAATTTTGAAAAAAAAAATAACGGTCGTTTTTGAGAGGGCCACGTTCTGGATTTGAAACCAAGAATTTTAGTATTTTATTAAAGAACAATTTTTAAAATTTATAATTGATTCATCAAATTTAAGGCAGAAAAAAGATGATCTTATGAATTACATTAATTTTTCATTTGATTATATGGAAATGACTTATAAACAAAAGAACATTCCTCATTTTTCTTGTATTAGTGTTTAAACAGATGGAATCGTTTTTTTTTTTTCGTTTGTCTTTACAATAATTTTATCGATAATAGAATTTATTATGTTTTGTGCTTTCGTCGGCCACGCATCATTTTCAAATTTCTATTTACGTACAGTAATTTTTCCGCGGTTTGAACTTAAAATATTGTTATTGAAAATTAATCAGTAATTAAGGAAAGTAATTAGACTTTTAAGTAATTAGAAATTTCAAGCCGCAGCAATGTCAAATTACGATCCAATAAATCGTATTTTAAGTGGAAGAAGAGTTCCCCAAGTTTATCATGAGTTTAGTTCAGTTGGACAAGTCGCATTACACGTTTTAAGTTATCATCCACATAAAATTTTACAAGTTAATGACGATGATGGAATCTCACTTACTAGCACACAGATAGCAGAAATGATGACAAATATAGCAAAAAATTTATATAGACTCGGTTTAAGAAGTGGAGATATCGCGGGTTTTTGTCTATCTAATACAACCTATGTTGCCCCACTGGTTTTTGGATGTTTATTATTAAGACTTCCTATCAATCCAGCTGATAAACTTTTTGGAGTTGAAGAAATTGTCAGTATTTTTAGAAAAACTAAGCCAAAAATTATTTTTTGTGATCATGATAACGTTGATAAAATAATGGAAGTCTTGGAAATAATGGAAAGTGATGCAATGATTGTTACAATGACAGAAAGAGTTCGAAATTTAAATCATATATCTGATCTCATGCGTGACTGCTTTATAGATAATGAAAGGTAAGTGATTATTATCTTTTTTAATCAACATGCGATTAAGTTAATCAATGTCTGAATATTACCCGAGCAACACAAATTAATATGACTCCGTTACGGAAGCTTGTTTCGACTCCTTGGGAGTTAAGCGCACTTTTACTCAGCGATTAAATAAACCAATTAGCAATAATTTTAAGCTAGTAAACCAAGTGATAAGCAATTAATTCAAAAGTACTGAATTATTGCTTCAAACTTGAGCTCTCAACGACTTGCCAATAAAAGTTTAATAAGAATATGTTTTTAAGAAAAATTGCTTCAAATCCATTAAACAACCTCACAAAGCTTCAAATGACGGAGAATAATATATTAATGTGAAAAATCTTTCCATCTTTCTTCAACAGTTTCATTTACAACATTCCAAGTGATTTAATTGCTGCATTTATTGTATGTACTTCAGGTAGCACCGGTAATCCAAAACTAGCTATGATATCTCATATACAACAACTACAGCTTTACATGTGGTTTGATGATATTGTTGAAATTAAATTTAGTTATTGCCCAGCAAGTTTATTTTGGCTTAATGGATTTGCTCATATTGTGTTCAGAACATTAAATACCCAGAAACGTTTGATTACAGCTAAACCATTTTCCTCAGACTTATTTTTTAATTTAATTGAAAAATATAAAATCAATGAGGCTAGTCTGTATGCACCACTTTTAAAACTATTAGTAGAATCTCCAAGATTTGAATCGACAGACTTTAGTTGTTTTGATATGATTTCCAGTGGAGGCTTTGCTACACCATTACGGTTTTGTCAAATTTTTCGACGAAAATTAGTCAATGGAAAGTTTGTTGTAGGCTACGGACTATCGGAAACAGGCGGAGTAAGTACAAAAATTATAACTCCGTCTTCAACTTCATCAGTAGGAGCTCCATTTTTAAATACTGATGTGAAAATCCAACTTGATGATGGAACTACAGGTGGAATTAGGGAAATTGGTGAAGTCCTTGTACGACATCCTATAAAATTTCTTGGTTACTTTAATAATGACCCGTCAAATAAGGTTGATGATGATCATTGGTATCATACAGGTATGCACAAATTCATTTGATCAACCGAAAATTCGGACATACTTAGCTGTAATTACAGTCGAGTTCTAGTAATTCATGCCGTACTTCCGAACAGTTCCGACTAAAATTTTTTAGTTTTTAATTCCTTCTTAATTTTTCCATTTCCAAAAATCAGGAGATATGGGATACATTGATGAAAATTATGAACTCAACATTGTCGGCCAGAGGACTTTGGTGATCAAAAACATTCACTGTGAAATTTATCCATTTGAAATAGAAAATAGAATTGAAGCAGTTTACGGTGTAAAACAAGTTGTTGTAGTAGGAACTCCGGATTTAATTGAATTGTATGTTCCAACGGCATTAGTTGTCAAGGATAAGAATAGCGATGTTAATGAAGATTCGATTTATGAAGCCGTAAGTGATTTACCATACTATCAACGTCTCACTGGAGGGATATTCTTTGTGGACGAATTACCAGTAAATGGTTCAAATAAAATAAAAAGAATTGAAGCAAAGGAACTTGCTATTCAGCTTAAAATGGAAAGAATGAGTTTAGAAAATTAATGTTTACTAAATAAAAGATAAGATGTAATAACACATACCTAGATGCAAAACGATTGATAACAAGTACTAACACAACTGATATCAATTTAAAATCATACGCAATACAAGCTTTTATGAAAGTACAGTTTCAATTATTTATACAGTTTTATTTCAAGAAAACATTAATTCTTAAAAAAAAATTCAATATTCAGTATTAATTCGACCATGGAACCGGCCATATTAATTCCTCAATCACATTATATTACATGAATTATTAAATAGATATCTGGAAATCAATATTTGAGTATCTGGAAGTTCTCACAGACAATACAAAAACACCTGCAATTGTAGAAAAAATCTAAAACTTTCAAGTTTCCAAATAAAGTAATTTTATAAAAAATAAAATTTAGTTGTTATTTAAACTGTATAGAGGATGGCCAGTTTTGATCCTTTAAAAAGAATTTTAAGTGGAAAACGAGTTCCTCAAATTTTCCACCAAAATGTGTCAATTGGACAAGTTATTCTATATGAGATACACAAGAATCCTCTAAAAGTACTGCAAGTGAATGATGATGATGGAATTGAACTTACAGGAGGTCAAATAGCGAATATGATGATCAATATAGCTAAGAATTTATATAGATTTGGTCTCAGAAGTGGTGATGTTGCCGGCTTATGTGCATCTAATTCTACTTTCATTGCACCAGTGATTCTTGGATGTTTGCTTCTCAAACTTCCATTAAATCCTGTTGATAAATTTTTTGATGTTTCCGAAATTATTAGTATTTATGAAAAAACAGTGCCGAAAATTATATTTTGTGATCATGATAATGTTGGAAAAGTGTTTGAAGTACTTCAGTCGTTAAGGAATAATGCACTTGTTATAACATTAACAGAAAAAGTTGGAGGAATTCCTCATATATCAGACTTATTAGTTGATCACCACCTTGTCTTAGACGAGTAAGTTATTTTATTTCCTTCTATATGTCTTAAATCTATAAAAAATTAATTTTTAGCATTATTTATCAAAATGTAACAACAGATATACCTGCATATATAGTCTGTACATCTGGTAGTACAGGAAGATCAAAATTAGCCCTCATCTCTCACATGCAACAACTTCAATTCTATTCTTGGTTTGAAGATCATGCTGATAAAAGATTTAGTTATTGTGCTTCGAGCATGTTTTGGCTAAATGGACTCAGCAATGTCACTTATAGAACCTTAAATGCTCAAAAACGCTTAATCACTGCCAAACCATTTTCTCCAGATTTATTTTTTGATTTTATTGAGAAGTACAATATCAATGAGTGCAGCTTGTTTACGCCACTTTTAAAACTCATCGCAGATTCTCCACGATTTCGAGCTGCTGACTTTAGTAACTTCGACATGATTGTTACTGGAGGAGTTGCAGTTCCTGAGTATTATAGACAAATATTTTTAAGTAAATTAACAAAAGGAAAGCTAATAATTGGATATGGTTTATCAGAAGTTGGAGGAATCTCTTCAAAAGCTGTATCTTTACCAATTACAATGACAATTGGAGTTCCATGTGTAAATACAGAAATAAAGATACAATTAGATGATGGATCAACAGGTTTTGTCAATGAAATTGGTGAAATTTTAGTGCGGCATCCAGTCAGATTTTTAGGATATTTCAACAATGAACCAAGAGCGCGGATTGATGATGATGGATGGTTCCATACAGGAGATATGGGATTTATTGATGAAAATTGTGAATTGAGTATTGTCGGTCAAAGGAGTCAAGCAATTAAGAATATTCACAATGAGATTTATCCATTTGATATAGAGAATATGATTGAAAATATTGATGGCATCATTCGTGTTGTTGTAGTTGGAACTCCTGATTTGATGGAATTTGAAGTCGCAACTGCTTTAATTGTTAAAGATCCAAATAGCAATGTAAATGAAAATTCTGTTCGATCAGTTTTAAGACAACTTCCTCATTATCAACAACTCACAGGTGGGATTTTCTTCGTTAAAAGTTTACCATTGACAAGTCTTGGTAAAGTAAAAAGGAATGAAGCAAAAGAAATAGCAACAAAAATGAAAATTGAAAGACAGCTTAATGAACTTTAGAGTTGATGAAATAATATCTTAAATCGTAAATTTTTAATATTTAAATAAGTTTTAGATGTTAAATGTGTTCTATGCAATCATTTAAGCTCCAACTACGTTTTAAAGGTAGAAAGAAAGTAAAGTATTGAAATATTACAAAACTTATTACAAAATATAAATATTTAAAATACAATAAGTAGTTTAGTGACAAAACACAAAGCGTATCATTTCCTTCGTTGAATATACAGAACTAAAAATACAGCACTCAAATTATTTTGTTTTTAATGAAACACAATGAAGTGTATGGTAAATATTTTAAAATACTTGGAATTTGTGGAGTGGATTGAATGCAGCATAATATTATGCTGAATACGATACAATTTAAAGAGCATAAAGGAAGAGCAATAAAAACTAATTTTCATAAGAATAAGAGTACTATTAGAAAGTAAAAGACAAACACTTTCTGTCACAATTCTCGATGGTATTTAAAATTCTGTACATCATTGCAGTGATCCTTATAAGTATTCCACTTGCTTTTGTCTTTCAAAAATTTATGATAAATTTAAATTCTCGAACACATTTTTGTCTGTTTTTCAACAGTTTCGTTCTAAAAAATCAGAGCTTGAAGTCAACTCAAAATTTATATGTAGTCGTGTTCGAGCTCTTCAAATAATTCTTTGGAGGTTCTAAAATTGTTGCTGATAACCAACTTCCTTAGTTAGACATAATCATTGACCACTTCGAATTGCTTATCACAATGATTATTGGCCGTTTACTTATTACTTAATGCAAAAAATCAATTGAACCTCCATCACTACCTATTAACTTATTACTCCTCTCAAACCTATTTTGCACTCAAACAAACTTGACGTTGAGCTTACGAGCTTACGATAAGAAAATAGAACAATAAAATTCTTTAAGTTCATTTTTAAAATATCTAGCATTTAAAAAACGTTCATTTAACAGAATTAATATTCTAAACAAAAAAGAATCTCAAATAATCAAAAAATTGTGACATAAACGTAGTTCCATCACAGAAAATGCAGTAAAATCTGAAGAAAAAATATGATGTTTCATAGAAAAGTTTTTTAATTTTCGTCTGGCTTGTTGGTAGCATGAATAAATTGCTTTTTTTGTGCAACATTAAACATTAAAAAAATGAAAAGTTTGTCTTAAGTTTTCCATCATCAGTGGCAGCAAAAGTAGTACAAGCAAAAATAGTTGTCGGAAAAAGTCCACAAAAAGTTATTGTTATTATAATGCAACATATTTTTTGCTTCGATTTATAATTTCAAGGCAATTTTTCGTGTGGTAATCGACTTAAAAAGCCATTGTTTAGGCGATGACTTTAAAAATTGTCATAAAAAGTATAATCTTTTACGAATATGTCACTAATTTAAATAATAATAAAAAAGACATCAACACCCAATATACTTAAAATCGTCATAATCATGGAAATATAAAGTCTCTAATAGAAAATGAAAAATTAATTTAATTAATTAATTTGAAAGCAGCAGGCGTGGACCTAATGTCTTAATAAATTTGCATTTTTACTTACTGTCATCCTCTTCTTCTTATCTACGTCTCTTCTCTCTCGTATTGTATGTTCATTCCAAATTCATTTCCAGATGCTCTGTGTGCTCATTTAAGACACTCTGTCTAATTTGAATTAATTAAATGAATTGCCACATTATCAGTCAGTGTGTCTGAAGCACACTTCTCGTCTCGTTTTTATACATTATTTTCGGTTCTGTCTTTCATTTCCCATTTTTATTTTTTTTTTTGTCTATTTCATTCTCTTCCATCCATGTGTGCCGTATAAATTATTTTCCGAGAGTCGCTTTAGGATGGAATCATCCCAACAATGAGAAATGAAATGAAGATTAAGCTTAAACATTTCTATTCAAGGTCCGAGTTACACATGATTTGTAGAAGTTACTAGAGTTGAAATTTTAATCTATGTTGAAATATAGATTGAAGCTAACTTATGTATGGTAAAAAATGAATATCTGAATCAGTGGTAGGCAGCCATTTTTGTGCCACGACACACCTTGTTGGTAACCACAGGATGCACACCACTGATCTGTATAGATAAACTTTTTTATGATATTCTCGGGCAAATCACACTTGTGATGTGATTCATATTAGATTGATGAAATTCATTAGTCAATTTTACAGCTTAATGCTGTGTTAAATTGAATAATAAGGTTCAAGATTTGTGGCCTTAATGCTCGTCAACACGCATGAATATTATACAATCTGTCTTTTTACTATATGTTACAGTCAATAGTGATCTAGCTTATAGCATATGCTATTGTATTCATTCAGTGTGTATAAAATGGAATTATCTCCTCTTAATGGATGATAATAAGAAGTCTTATTTGATACAGGATTGATAATGGATTCAATTACACTTCAACAATCATCCAATATGGGGGATTGGGGAAGCCGAAGTTTGATTTGATGAGCTACGGACCAAATGTCACGTGTATACCTTGCCGTGATATCCATTAAATACACCGCTGGCATCCGAGCTTTGTGCCGAGTCAGTATTTCAGTTATCATCCAATATTCAATTCGCACTTTTGGGTAGATAGAAGTATGGGGGTATATATAAGTCGAGATAGAAGGTTTTAGTATAAGTTAATGTCAAAAATTCATAAATAATTAGAATATACAGGAATAAACAAAATAAATAATAAAATACCTCATTAGACAAATAGTAAGCTATTCATCTTCGCATATGTTTTGCAAAAATAAGTACAAAAAAATGAAAGCAATAAAATAACGAAGAGAAAATTTGTTGTAATTAAATATCGTTTTGTAACACATTGTATACATCTATAGATACATA
This sequence comes from Chironomus tepperi, assembly GCF_022539635.2. Taxonomy (NCBI): domain Eukaryota; kingdom Metazoa; phylum Arthropoda; class Insecta; order Diptera; family Chironomidae; genus Chironomus; species Chironomus tepperi. Next base: position 3,053,324 of record NW_027226498.1, on the reverse strand, counting down.
TATTTTCCAATAAGCGCAATACTTTGTGCTGTATTTTACTACGATGTGTTGATAGGAGAAGATTACGATGAACATTGTCGGAAAAAAGAAAGGAAAAAGGAAAAGAAATGAGCAAAACAATTTACAACCAGGAAAAGTTTCTTCGTTTCTCTCTCTTCGTTTTCCGCTTTATTTGTTTGTATGTCCGTGCAAGGTATAGATTCATTTTGATAATGGTGATTAAAAAAATGTAAAAATTTAATTAAATATCAATGAGGAATTTGCAAAATTTAATTTTCAACAGAATAACATCATCGACTATGTGTCTCAGAAATTTGGAACTAAACACAAGCTGATCAAGAAGCCCTTGGTTGCCTAAAAGAAGGAATAGAAGGGCGATGAGTATCAATTACGACCCAATGACGGTATCAGCGCTCCCAAGAAAAGAGACGAGCTGGTCTTGCATATAGACGCCCACAGGATGCCCCGGCATGTAACGGTATCAAACTTTGTGTATGAGGTAAGAGATTTTAAGGAAGGCCAAATAATTCCTCAATAAGATGAGTAGAAAAGGATGTTAAAGTCCCAAACATTCTGAACTGCCAGACTTTCACGAAGGATAGAGCCGGCTCTATATGTTCTATCTGCGCGGCAATGGGCCCACATGTCCCACAGCCAAGGAAGTAAGTTGGCGATTAACGACAAATAAAAGTTTATCATCGAAATATTTCCTTGCCTTGAAAATCTTGAAAACACATATATAAATGTCGGTTCCATAATATCCGCAGGCTAGGAGCAAACAAAAAATAAAAGAAACAAAGTAGAAGAATAAAGATGTGAATTTGTTTCGAGAATAATAAAATCAAAATAAGAAAGCATAGAAAAGAACATGCCATGAGTAGAAATAAGTATTTACACATGTACATGGTATGTTAAATGTGTGTACAGCTCGGATGAAAGAAGGAAAATCCCTTTAATAGATTATTGACATCAAGTGCCTGTAAACTTTTACCTAAATAAGATTGTATGTTATTGTTCTGAATAACATGACATAATATGGAACAATTTATCTATGGAGCATGAAAATGTTGCTAATAGCAACAATAGATTCACTTAATTAACCTTCCAAAAAGGATATGTGTGCATAGTAACAAAATATTATAGGGGATGGGTAATTTAAAAATTCTCATGTATTGCTACATGCACTTGACTTTCACAGCTAAAATTATGAATTTTATGAATATGTATGTTCATGTTATCATATGCAAATCAAATAAATATTAACAATTGACGTTTATTATATCCATAAATAAACATTACCGACAACCCTCCAATGAAATTATTTCCTTCCTTCCTATCTCTATTCTCTATGCTCACTTTTTTTGCTGTTGAACAGCAAAACCGACGTTGTTATAATGTTTGGATGAATAAAAACTTTAGTGAATATATGAGAATTCCACTATGAAGAGATTACTTTGAAAATATGCACATAATGTGCAAGATACAATCTGATATTTCTGCACTGTTTCCTTTTGGGAACAGACAACATTGGAATGTGCATCTAGGTGTGAATTTCGCTATTAATTTCCGGAGATTTTTAATAAATTTTTAAAGAGCTAAGTCATGCATGTTTTGAAAAGCTTTAGGCCTAAGGTAACTTAATGGTAAATATAATGTCTCCTTTGGTGACATTACTGTCTGTAGCCGAGTCGGCTTTGCAATAAATATGTATCGAAGAAAATTCCATCACCGAGCCACTGTGACTAATTCAAGTGAAGAGAAAAAAAACCTTATTTTGTGATCTCACATAATGAAAAAAATTATTTCATAAAATCCTCTCGAGGATCTACATATTTAGATATCTTCAAAAAATTGTGATTGCAACTTAAAACTGTTTATAAATTCATGAATACTTTTCCTTGTGACTTCTCAAATATAGCGAGAAATTTCTTAAAAATTTTAAAATGAATGTGAAATAGCAAATGAAAAAAATCACAGGAATGAAAATTTACATATCCATCCTTCCAATGTTGACGAAAAAATTATGAGCAATTCTTTTCATGAATACAGAATTACCAAAGTCGCTGATGAAAATCAGCAAAAGACGAAGCAAGTAAGACGAAAAAATAAGAAAAAAGGTGATGATTATGGTCGTTGCTCTTGAATGCGAAATTTTCATTTGATTTTTCTCCTCTTTATTTTCACGTCATAAGGGAGAGAAATGAAAATTTGTGACACACTTTCATGTCAACGAGTGTCTTTTAATAGCTCGTATCTGTATAGAGCAGTGGTGTACAACCTTTTATTTTTCGCGCACACCTTGGTAGTAAGTCTCGACCGAAACCTGAAAAAGCTTTTGGTTCACAGCATTTCCGAAAAGTTTTGACCGCACTCTAGGGTGCCGCAGCAAACAGTTTGTCTACCGCTGCTCTATAGAGCGCTACAAATGATGTTTGCACGTTGAAATTTTCTTTTGATCTCGCGACATTCTCCTACAATGTCCTTATTTTGCATATAAATATGCTTTGATTATTATTCATATGAAAATTTTTACATTTTTTTCTATTCCGGAACTGAGGATGAGTTGATACCTAGAAGAAATAAAATTGTGAATCACAAACCAAAAATATTTTTATTTGAACTTCCCCTCAAGCATCTTGCATTCCTTCTTTCACACACAATCAGATTTATAATTCCTTTTAGGTATTGTCAACTTTATTTGTCACGTAGCATCACAGCAGTAGAAGAGAAGAAGCTGATAAAGTTTACATCATTTATTCAACATTAATGTGGAATTTATTGCTGCAACATTGAGACGATATATTGAGCATTGGTGAAGGTGGAATAAGGAACAAAAGAAGATTGTTTCCAAATAAAACTTATAAATTTCTGTAAGAAAAGCAGCACAATTATTCGAAATAATGAAGAATGAAAATTCCCTTAAACTGTAATGTAAATGGTAAATACATTAAAACAGACTCCGTAAGACAATTGAAATTAATTAGCTTAATTGAAAAGTGAATTCTATTTTTCAAGATAAAATGATTTTTCAATGTTTTGTGTTTTTAATGAAACTGTAAATTTAAAATGGCAATTAATAAGGAAACTCTGTAAAATTGTTCTTATTGTTTTTTGTTGTGCTGATCAAGCGTACATAAAGTGTGGGTGGAATTAAAATTTAGAGGGTTTGGGTTTTTTCACGAAAACCCAAGAAAATTGGAGAATTTTTTTCATTAAGGAGCGGGGTTTGATATATAATCTGGATTCAAACCTGAAGTAAGTCCTAATGACTGACTTTAACATTTAAATTTCAATTTGTATCTAGGTATATTAAATTAAATTTATTTTTATTAAGCCAACAATAATCTGAATATAATCATTTCTAGAGAAATTTATTTAAGGAAATATGTAATACCTAAAGTAAAATAATAAGGCTTAATAAAACTGACCTTTTCGGTTATTCTTCTTAGTTTCCCATGAGAAAACAACACCTACATGAGGATTATATAGGAAAACCAATATTATATAGGTAAAAGATGTAATCTTTTGCTTATTTGTCAATGTTATAAATCGATTACTAAACTCTTAGAACATTTTATTGAACCCGGAAGGTGCACGGCATGGAAATGGCCTACTATGCAGTTCCATGTTAACTTGACTCTGGGTTGAGGACGGGTATCTACGCCTTGTGCTTTTTGGGACATTTTTGAATCATTTGAAATGCAGTAATCAACCCAATAGTCATTAGAACTTATCCCAGGCCACAAAATGCTCAATTTGGTAGCAAAGAAATCCATATGAATCTTTGTGTCACTCGGGTATTATAAAAAAGTAAAAACGAAGGTGATTTTTCTTTTATCGATTTTCTTCCTACTTTTTGCTGTCTCTTTTTCTGGTAAACAAATTTTTTGAAGCCTCAATATTCATGTATGAGCTAAAACATTTCTTAAAAGCTTTTTTTTCTGTCAAGTACGACTTCAAAGCAGGAAAATTTTCGTTTTCATAATAAATATTTATTTTATTTATTTTTCAACTCACGAAATTATTAGATGTTGTTGAAAATAAATGTGAAGTATATTATGTGTAGCATAGGTACTTTTGAATGTAAGAAGAATATTTTTCTGTGAAAACTACTTACTGTATCTGCTGATGTTTCAAAGAGGATTTTAGATTTCTTTTAGTGAATGTTAGGCTAGATACTACGAGTTATCTATCGTGATACTTACAAAATAGCTGTTCAGTAATGACGCATGTATGCAAATAGTATTTACATTGGGTCTAATCAAGTTACTAAATAGTTGAACTCTCTTATTCTAATTATGTATTTAAGCAAAAAGTTAAATTAGAAGTCTACAGGAGCAAATTGAAAATTAGATAGAGGAAGAGAAATAGAGAGATGAACTTTTTATTCTCGTAGATGTAATTACGAAACTCACATTCATTGTTTTATTTACTCACCTTCCAGCAAAATAGCAATTTAAGTGAAAGAAGCCTATGAAAATCGTTCGTGCAAAATTACTGCCTACACATGCTAAGAATATGTTCAGTTTTGTTTGACATAAAGAGGAACTTTTCAATTTTATGTTACACATTAAATCCACACGTAAATGCTGAAATAAGAGAAGCTCTTTTATGTGCTGTAGAATTGTACAAATGCTTTGACATTTGATATCTTAATTAAATGTATTCATGTCAAATCTAATGTAAAATGTCAACATTCATTTTTTTATACATACTTTACAATTTCCCATTCCGTTCTGATACAAAACTATTCATGTAAGAAGCATTATACAAACACAATTTTCCGCATACAGAAGCGAATCATGAAATTGTATAAAAAGAGGAAATTATTCAATGAAATGGAAATATTTGCCAATAATTCAGCATGTACTGCACTATCAATTAGCTGAGCTTTCCTAAAATCTTTAAACAAACAACAAACAATAGCTGTGTATTGTAATCAAAACTTTGTACATAGACAGATAAAATTGTAAATTGCATTATTATATCAGAGTATTATTGAAACTTTTCCATTTTTAATCCATTCCTTTTTTTTTCTTGCAAAGAAAACTTTTTTTACAGTTTGTTCTCGTTATGGTTTTAATCTAACCGTTTTGATTTTTTCAAGGGATATTGAGTGGTCAGGTTTGTATTTGATTAGTTTTGTGTCTAATTTTGATGACAAAAAATCGGATCCAGACGACATACGCTGTCTTTAGAACTTGTGTAAAGTGTAAATCAACAATACTTATTTAATTAATAAGTTAATTAAAGACTCCTTATGGATTTAATTTGATAACAACGATGTTTATTCTTCAGTATTCAAAAACAAACTAAATATTTACATGGAGGGGACAACAACTTTAAAAGGGGAAAACAACTAATTGAAGTTGCACATAATTTAAATATAAAATAACCGTTAGTATATTCTCAGGAGGACTAAATAAACATAACTCCCCAAATAACTATCCTTTCTCCGTTTATTAAATAAATCATTCATATGAAAATGCGCATTTTTTCAATTAGCCAAACAAAATTTAAATTTTTTACTGATTGCTCTATATTATGTCTACCCTTCATTCACAAGCTGAAAAAACTCACAATTCAGTTTGAAAAAAAAAACTCGATTATTTCATTGAATTGAAGAAAATTTAATGGTAAATGGAAATAAATCAAAAAATATTATCGCATAAATTATTCATAATCAAATGAGAAACCATTAAAACTATTTGAAAAAGAGTTTCTGGTTTGAACAATTGTTAGCATAATTTTCGTTTTTATGTCTCATTCGCTTCGAAAAATTGTTCATTCAACGTTCTGTAAAATAATTGACTGAATTTATAACAGCCACAAGATTGGAGGGAACGAATCAGTGCTAATCGCATTTAAAATATTTCTTTATTTTAATTGTTAATTGATTTATGGTATTAATTTTTTAGAGGATTTTAATTTCATAAATTTTTGTGTAAAAATTTTTATGGCTTCTTGTTGCTTCTCGATGCTAGACTTCAACAGAAATTCCGTTATACTTTACTAAAATGATATGAGTCCAAAAAATACAGGGCAAGTTGTTCTCGCCTTAGGTCAATAATATATCCAATGATCTAGCCTTAGGAACTTGACATAGGGTGAACTTGACAGGGATTAATTCATGATGTGGGACACAGATTGCCCACTGGATTAATTTTTTTGTTCTTGAATTACAAAGTTCGTTCTGCTTTGTAACTTTATTTTTAAAGAAACTGTCATCTTTTCTGATATTTACCTACTTTGTGTAAACTATAATGAAAGAAATAGAACTTCAATGTCCAAACATTCAAAATATAGAGATGAAAACTAATTTAATTCATATGAAATATATTAACGCACAGTCATAATATTACTCTTCATCTCACAACAGTTAAGCTGAAATAATAAAAACAAAACACACATTTAATGTCGTAAATCATGTTGAGTGTATGAGAGAAATATCATCTCCATCAAAAGATCATCCGCATATGTGAGGAACGGTCTATACATATATGCTGAAAGTCAGTGCAAAGAAATCCACTTGAAAATTCTTTTTTAAAAAAATTTATTGCTTTTCTTTCTACATCTTTACAGTAAAATTAATTTTATTTTCATATTTTACAAATTTTCTTCATGATTTATTATAAAATGTGAAATCATAAAGTCATTTCTCATATTACAAAATTTAATAGTTCCAATGGGGAAATTTTGTCAGATTTTTCAAGTTTTTGAAGGTGTCAAAATTATTATTTATATATTGACCATCTTACATAGAATAGAATGAAATTAAAGAACTTTTTTGAAAATTCATTAAATTAGGCTTAAAAATTCCAACAAAATCTTTCCAAAGGGAACATCTATGAGGATAAAAATTAATTAAAGATGAAATGTATAAGAACTAAGAGAGTTTGAATTTGTGTTAAAGATTTTCTAATGTCTCAATAAATTCTATGTCTCATATGTAGTTCTGTGTCAAATGTCTCCGTCGTCAAATGTGATGTGTTGTGTCATTTCATGGTAACTTTATTCATATTCATGAATCTATTACCCGATCGGTACATGTTCTGCATGGCAGTCACTTGGATGCCATGTGGTCACCATCAAGCAAAATTTGTGTTGATCGGGTTATTTACGTTCGTGGATTTCATAATGGTCAGTCGATAAACAGAACAAAAGTAATTAAAATAATAAATAGTGAAGATACAATAGAAGATACTGAGTAGAGAAATACTACAACAAGCTTTAAAGAGATAAAGGACCCGATGGGCACAAACTATTCATGGCAATATTGTGACTGCTATGTGATCTCAAATATTAACTGTCTTAAAATTACCAAATGAATGCCATGAAAAACTTGTGCCGATCGGGGGAGATAGTGAAGATCAGAGAAAAAGAGCAAACGAGATTGAGAATGAATGCGTAGAAAGACAGGAAGATAGGGAATTTCATGAGTGTCTAAGAATCTAATTGTTTAAAAATCTATCGTATAAATGTTGAAGTGACTGGCTATTTAATTTAAATGGCTAAAAAATACAGAATTTTGTTAAATTTTAATACCTGAAAATTTTGATAAACCCAAAATATGCCATTAATCTATACACATACTAAAAAATTATAGCACTTAACCAAATGCGCCAAATGCCACGAAAAAGATGAAAAATAATCCAAGATAAATACAAAAGTAAGTATAATAATAAATTCAATTTCTAAATCCATTTTTGACTATATAAAACAAATTTCCTACTTTTTTGGCCAAAACAAATCAAAAGAAGTTTGTATAGAAGTAAAGTTCCAAAATATGAAAAAATTGTACTCCGTCGTGTAAAAAAAAACTTTAAAAAAATTATTTCTTCTTCCTGTCTTGCATTCCGTTTTCCTCATAATCTGCCTCATAATCTTCTGGGCCACCGGGTGCTTCATCTTCTTCGTGATAATCACTTTCATTCTCCGCTGGTACTGTTTTATCCGGTAAATAGTCTTTGTGTTGTGGAGTATGTATTATTGGTTCCTGTCAAAGGGTTTGTTATGGATTGTTTTATTGAACATCATTAATTAAATACTAGAAAGATTATTTTTTGGCTTTCATAATATGTTTTTCTTCCTCATTCTCTCTCTTTGATTTTTGAAAATCATGCTTGACTGGATGTGTGGATGTTGTGAGAGAGATAAATTGAAGAAAATGAGGAAAATAAATTTTTACAGCAAATTTTTTTATGAAATAAATTATTGACTCATTTTTCATGCTCGCATGCGGTTTTTATGAATTTTGATAAAGTTTTATTTGACTAACTTTTGGTGGTCGCCAACCGCAGCCTGGAAGTGGTAAACCATCAGAACCCAATGGGCATGGCGCATCCAATCCCTGTTAATTTTAATGCAATAAATTATATTTTCTGACATTTTAATGGATAATATTATTCAACATACTGGAACTCCTTGATCGCCTTTCTCTCCCCTATCTCCTTTGCGACCACGTTTTCCAGCTGGACCAGCTTCTCCTTTACTGCCTTTCTCGCCACGTGGTCCTTCTTGTCCAGGAATGCCATCAGTTCCCTGAAATAAGTAATGTTTAAGAAATCATCTAAAACTGTAAGCTATGATATTTATTTCTGTTATCTAGTCCATTATCGGTTATTAAATATGTAGCTTTTTAAAATTACTCAATGTTTACAATTCTTGATTGAAAATGTAACATTTATTTTCAACAACTTCTTAAAGAGGTGTTGCACATTCATCAGCTAAATGACTTCGATTAAAATATTTCAATTAATATTCTTTATTTGTACTCTTTTTTTACTGTATTCAGTCAATACTTAAAATAATATCCACTCGATAAAACTCATTCATTGTTTGCAAGTCATCAGCATGAGTTAATTGAAAAGTTACATAAAATAAAATAAAATTTGTGATTAAAATCTTACCGGTAAGCCGGGATCGCCTCGTTCGCCTTTCATTCCAGTCTCTCCTTGTGCCTATATGTGAAATAATGAAGCAGAAAGCAGAGAGAAATAAATTATCTGATTGAAAGCTTCCTGTGACTCAGTGATGTCAAAATTTTGTGCTGGGTGTTTTGGTTGAGTGTAAACATGTCCATTTGGAAGCGTTACGTTATAAGTGAACAATCCCAAATGTAATAGAGAATTAAAAATTCCAAAAATGGATCTTAGTGTTTGAGCATCACTGACTGAGCATGAGTAGAAATCAATTTTATATCCTTACCCCTTTCATTCCGTCCAAACCAGCTGGACCCTGGATATTAATTAAAATAAAAAAAGAAGCAAACAAAAAATGATAATCAATATTGTATGGATGCAGTCTGAATAAACATAACAAATTAACAGAAATGACAGATTTTAAAGTATTAATCAACAAACGCAATTCAGCTTCTATCCATACAAAGTATATTGAGGAATGGAGTTTTAATTTAATATGAAATTTTTTTAATTAATTGCAAAAGCGTGGCATGCATGAAAATATTTTGATAATGCTAATAAAATTAAATAATTAAAGTGGGCAATAATGATTGTGACTTGATATGTGGATGAAATGTGTAATGGCTTTTATTGGTGGGAGGAAGGGCATAAATGTACCAATAAATATTATTGCTATTATTATTCCCATGCAATAGCTACAATAATAAGTCTGTATGATGTAAAAATACATAAAATAAGTTATTGTAAATAAAAATTAATAACAGCGACACTTACCCAACGGCCAGATTGAATAATTTTCATACATTTTAAAGCAGATATGATTTTTTAATGGCGATGGAATAAAAAGTGAAGAGAAGTGGAAGAAGAAATTCTGATCTGATTGCTTTGAATTTCCTTCTAAGAGTAGAAGATAGCTTGATATTCGATAATGATATTTAAAAATATAAAACCAACAGCAATAAAAACCGACTGTGAAATTTTTCAACGAACTCGCCCCGATTTCAACCCCACTCGCACGCTTTCGAGCCAATACAATGGCTTTATTATTTTTAATGAGCTTTTTTCCACATTTATTTCTTTTTAGCTCAATTTCTTTAAAAATGCTTAAGACGTTCTCGAGATAAGGCTGTTTTTATGCAAATTAAATGCTTTTTGGCAATAATAATGGTTTATTTATAGAGTTGCGAAATATTTTCAAGTTGCGAAATTGTTCTGTTGTTTTTTAAAGAATATTTTACATTTGGATGCTCCAATAATAACAATAATGTTTGGAGAGACCAACCTTTTGAGCTGAAGACACTGCTTACAAGCTCTAAACATGACAAGGACACGAGTTCATAAGATCTGTTGTACCCTGCATTGTGCCCAGTTATAATTCGTGTGCGCAAGATTATATCTAGCTGTAGAGACAAATTATGCCTCAAACATACGAGTCGAGCTTTGTAGTCAGAACGGTAAAATAGAAAAAGGGCTTCCAAAATAAGATTTGACCTGGGATTTAACCCACAACCTTTGGCTCAACCATTCTGGCAACTTCAATGCCGTTTCACCGCTCAAACATATTTAGAATTATGACAGTTCCAGATAATTACAAAGAGAAAATTAAGAAATTTTAATTGTGCAACTAACTAAAAATACCAGAAAAATTTAGCATCAGGTAAATTTTCCGCAAAACATTGTAGAAAAAGCGCCAAAATTGTTTCACAGTAATTTACCGCCTTGCTACTTAAAACATTGTGCTTCAGTCGTTGTTTATCGTAATTTTTGTTTCTTCGTTTTTCATAATTTCTTTTCTTTATTTTTTATTTTTTTTGTTATGAAACATAAATTATAAAAATTACATTATTTATTTCTGCATCTCTTTTTTTTTATTTCTCCTTAATCTTGTTTCACTTTTTATATCTTATTTCTCCTTAAAAATTTACTTTGTGTTTTTTTTCTCTTCTTATTTTCATATCTTTTATGTATTTTATAATCAACATCATTCTCGCAATATTTTTTTTATTTCTTTCTCTTTTGCTCTTGGATTGACTTACTTATGATTATGTTATTATTGTTATTATCATTATCTTTCGCATGTTTACACATTTTCTTTCTCCTTTCAAGCCTTTATGTTTGGTCAGGGATGTTTATTTAGCAAAATATTTAAGCTATCATTGACCTTAAAATGGCTCAAAACTCAATCATCAACTCTGCATTTTATATCCAATTTCAACTCGTTTTTAAAGCAAAACGTAATTTTTCATATGCCTTAAAATATATTTTTATTATTTTATTGATATTATCGTAATAATGTTATTATTATTTGTTTATTTGCTCTCTTTTATCCTTTTTAACATTTTTTATTATTATTTTATTGTGTTACCTTTTTTATCATCATTAACTTTAACATGACTTTTTCTCTTTTACACTTTTTTTTTATTTCTTAATTTTTATTTTATTTTAATTTTGATTTCTTTCTTGAAAACATTTTCATTTGGGATTTTAATTTTTCTTTCTCTTTCGTTTATTATTTCCTGACTTGTTAGCGTGAGTAAAGTTTTATTTAAATAATAAAGAATTTAGCATGCTTTGAATTTTTCAAGAATTTTTGAACAACACTTCAAAATTTTAAAAAACATCAAATTTAATCAAATTTAAAATTAAACTAAAACTTAACCAATTTTTATCAAAATAGTTTGTATTAAAATGCATTAATTGATGAAGCTAATATTTCATTGGCACACGGTGCCATTTTCCCGAATCCAACTCTACGCCAGAGTTACAAATCAATTTTCAAATGAAGAATATGTGATAAATTTCTGAATAACTGAAGAAGTTAAACATTTTCATTGAAAATTTCAATCAATTCATTAGGAAATTTTCAATTTTCAGTAAACCAAAAAGCTACAAAACTTTCACAGCTTTTACTGGAATTACTCATAAATATTATTAATTAAATTTAATTGCAGAAAAATTTGTTGAAATAATTTACAAGTCATCTATCATGCTTTAAAGAAAATATAGGAACTATGAAACATTTTAAAGAAAGTTGAAAAAAAATGAAAACTTTCCCTTAATCTCCATAATCCAATCTTTCATAAAAACCTCATAAAAGATTCAATGAAAATAAATTTTTGCAAGAACGAAGACGAAGGAGTTCTTGGGTTGAAAAGAGAAAAGAGAAAGAAAAATTAATAATTCAATTATTTATGATTGAAGAATATCTTCAATATGTCTAATTTTTCTTATATGTCTTAACATATTTTTATTTCTATGCACATCGATACCTACAGAGGCAAGAGAGATAGATTGATAGAGATAGTGAGCAAAAGGATAAATGAATACACAGGAATACACAAACATGAAAAGTTATCATCAAAATATTGAGAGTATCGGAAATACTTGAAAAAGATAAAGGCTTAAATTGCTTGAAAATATTTACAAGTTTAATTAATTAAACTAAAATAAAATCAAAACTCTGATTGGTAACAATGAAACCAAGCAGCCGGTCTGACTCTGATATGCTTCTGAATTTAAACCGAATCCGACACTAAGTCAGAATCACGTCGATCTGGGTCGAATTTCTGATCATTAAACGATTTGTGGTATTCGGGCTAATTTTCAATCATCAACTGTACTTCAATTTTTTGTTTTAAAAAATGAGCATAATAAATTTATATGCAGAACAAAGAAATCATTAAATATTGATTGACAAAAAAGAAATGATGATAAAAATAAAGTTTAAGTTAAGTTTAGGGGAAGTAAATGATGAATTGAGTATGTTGCGTAATAGAATCAAGGATAAAGAGTAAAGATAAAGGTGTGGTATGAAAGATGAATATGAAAACAACATGTCTTGATTATATGATAATAGCATCAAATTTGTGAACGGATTTTATGCTTTTACTTTGCAAGTTAAGCAAAAGAAATGAAAGGAGACATTTGATTTGCTTTCCTAGAATATTTGAAGGTCGTGAACTCTTCCTGAATTCTGCTAAATAACAGTAGTAGAGAGAACTCAAAACTAACAGAAACAAAATAATTGTAATCATTATTTTCTTATCAAAAATTAAAAGGCTTGAATTGAAATAAAATTTATTCGTTGCCGTCTCAGTAATTTTTAATCCTTCACTCCCACTTCCTGTCATGATTAAAATGTTAAATTATAATTATCCACTTTATGGGGCGGTCTCTCTGTCTGCTCACTTTTTATTTGATTCTTTTTGTCGGAAGAGTCATTGTAATTAGCGTTTTTGGTACTTTTCTAAGTTCATTTTAAAACCAAAATTCAATGCTCTCAATAAATGATGGCTTTAAGTAACAATTTATCATCAATTGACATAAAACAATTAAACGAGAGAAGGTTTGAGAAATTATTTAATTTTTTCTTGCAACATTAAATCGAGAATGATTAACGGTAAAAACTTTTTATTTGTTTATTGCAACTTTTTTTAACATTACCATGGATGGATTTACTTCTTTCAATTTATTTTACACACTCAATTTATTTCCTTATAACATCTTATTAATAAATTACTTGTAAAACTTCAAAGGAAGAATATTTATTGAGTTGAAATTGATATATGAGAAATTCATGCTAAATTATAATAAAGCATGTTGAGGTTATGTTAATAATTTTGAGGTCGAATTTGGAGCTATATGTTGATTTATGTTGTTATCATAAAAATCCATTTATACTCACAGATTTTCATTATTCCTTAAAATATTGCATAAATATAAAATTGGATATGAAACATGAAGATACAGATTTGTTGCAATATAAAATTTATGAGATTTAAATCAAGATAATTTATTTTATTTCAATCGTTTCTTTTTGCTTTTTGATAGAATGCTTCATTAAATTGATTCGTTTAGAGCTTCTCTAGGGTAGGAATAAATTTGAGAAATTATTATTGGTCAATTTTTTACTGATTTAATGTTAGAATTTATTGTTAACAAAACCTCAATTACTTCAAAATGATGTCCAATTCATCAAATTAAAGCTGTTTCTCTTTTTCAACTTAATACATTTCTTATTCTGAAGTTTAATAATTTTACACTCCGATTAACGAAAAGTTGAAATTTCAATTTTTGATTATTTTTCATTATTTTTTTACAATTTCTGTTATTAATCTCGAACAGACAAGGGGCATTTTAAAATTGATTGTGTACCTCCCCTAACCAACAATGAACTATGTAGATCGATGCTAGAAATTTAAGCAATTATCAATCTCAGATCTTGATCTATGTAGATTAGAGAGTCTTTATTAAAGAGATGAGCACGTAAGACAATTACGATAAATTTTGATTTTTACACAAAAAATATTTTGAAATAAGATTCACGCTTCAAATGTCCCTAACTTTATTGTTTCCTCATAATATGTGCACTTCTTATTGCATATACGCGGATATATTACGCACTTCATTAAAGATTATTATCAATTTTAATAAAGAAACAGACTATTCAAGCCAGTTCAGATGGTTTATTTTCTGCGCTTGTGAATATATCGTTTCCTTTCTATCTCTTTCCATAGAACAAGAAATAAATGACTTCTGATTTTTCATTATACTTTTTTTCCCCTTTCCACTTCATATCGTAAATTTACAAACGTGATTTATGCTCATGAAACCATCTCTTGTGCCTTTTATTTTAACTTTTTTACACATTACTCTCATTAAATGAATATAAAAAAAATGCAAAATGAAAATTGTCATGAAATTGCTTGTTGTTGGTAAGATAAATTGGATCGGAGACGTTAAATAAAATGAAAGATCAAGATTTGTTATGTTTTATGCTTCTTTTTTTCTGTATTTTACTTAATGAATTTCAATGGATATTGTAATAAATTAAATTTATTTTTTTATGTAAATAAAACAATTTAATACGCTAAAAAGAATGACTTAGGATGGGATAAAGTGATATATGTGATTCGATGAAATTGATTGTCGGAACTTGCATTTATTTAAAATAGTTTTTTAAAGACACGGAACAACACAAATTAAGCCAAACCTATACTTGTCCATAAACACCTTATAACATTTCGTGTTGTTTCGCAACAAAAAAGTGAAGGCGTTTTAAGTGCCATCGGCATGTCTTTTAGTATGGTCAAGTGGCAGAATTAAGATTAATGTATTCCTGTAAGACTTTACAGTCGTTTTGATACAAGGATTTAGAGTTTAATGATCATATACCACGAATTTATGATCAGACCTTATACAGGAATTTCATTTAGCAATGAACTAACTGATAAGTATTCCGACCTACACAAATGAAGATGGCTCCGCCACGGTACTCGTAATGCTCCGCTAAACCTCTTTTATTAACACCAAATGGATATCACCTGAGTTTGACATATAGACGCCAAATTAAGACTGCTACCATTTGATGTTTTAAAAGAGGTTTGGTCGAGCCTTCTTCATTTCTGTCACTCGGGTATAAATTTGGTGACATCTTTAAATGGCTATAAAATCGTATGACTCCTGACAAACTATCATTTAATTTATTTTGTCATCTGATCTGGTGACATCTTTAAAATGGAACATGAGTGGAATGTCCAATAATATATTGTCTTATCTATTTATGTCGTATTCCATTCACGGCTTTTGAGTTTGTTTTATCTTAATTTATGAGTCAACGTGAATTTTTTTTATTAATCTATAGCAGTGGTAGACAACCTTTAAAACCGCACACGACATGCGGCTCATGGCATTTCTAGAAAAATATTTGGATGTGTCGTGGCACACAGATTGTTCACCACAGATCTATAGTTTGAGTGGGATTGATCTTTTGTTGCCTATATCAGCTGTTTTTTGTTAAATCATAAATAGCCTAATTTTCATGTTAAACTGTTCTTTCAAATGTTAATAAATTTGTACAGTATGAAAACTACAGGTCAAATCAATTGATTTTCAAACTATAGTTTATAAATTTGTAAGTCGTGTTTTCATCATTTTCATAACTGATTTGACCTGGAGATTTCATTCATTTGAATTGTTATTTCCAACAGTTTAAGCTACGATATTCAATTTCACCCTGAAAATCAACAGCCATCCTAAATGATTCTTCTAAATTTAAACTCCTTAATATACATATGAGATTAAATAGATTTATTTTACAAAAAGTGAAAAAGATGAAAACATAAACGACATTTATATAATATGGCATGGAAATAAATACAAAGCAGCATCAATATTGGGTAATATCTAACTAAGTAATTTTTTTTGTATCTTAATATTTATTTCTCTTCACTTTTTTTTTACTATCTAAGGCGATTGCTTTTATCGCTTGTTGTTATTTTTTTTAGAGCACACATTTCACCTCATTATTTGTCATGATTTTTTTTTCTCAGATAAAATTTCTCATATTTTGTGTCAGAATGAAAAACAAAAACAAAATTAAGCGATAATTTTTTTTAAAATTTAATAGTGATTAGTATCCCGAACCTGAGGAAGAATAAAAGAAAGACCAATAAAGGCAATTGATTAATTCAAATGGGATTTTTTTTTAACTTGATATGTTAGTAACAAACTATTTAGTGAATCATAACAAAACTGAACAAATTACAACATAGCGTTTTGTCTACTTACAGAAAATCCGGGTTTTCCTATCGGCCCTGCAGGCCCTGGCTCTCCTTTAAAATTGTGAAAGTTTTTTGTCATTTTAATAGTTCATTAGGAAAAAAAATAAATATTTTTTGTGTGTGAAGAAATTTAGAAATCAGAACCTCTAAATCCCATCGGACCCGGAAGACCCATTGGACCTTGATCTCCTTTTGATCCTCGATCGCCTTTCTTTCCATCATTTCCTTTAGGTCCTGGAAATAATATTTAAATAGAAATTAAAATTATGTAGAATGCAATAAGGTCAAGAAAAATGGAAACTTTGTCAGAAGTATTTCATGCCTCCCCCTTGAGCATAAATCGGATGTCATTACGTAATTTGTGAACATTTAATGTTTTAAATTTTCATTTGACAAGATGCTGAAAACAATGGTGAAAAAAAACTTTTTTTCTTATAAAATTCACCATTAAAATTTATTTTACATAAAAATATATGGGAGGAAAAACCATTAAACATTCATAAGCAAAAGTTTTGTCTTCAATTTTCATTTTCATTAAACAACAATAGTTTCACTCCAATCTACTTTTTCGTTCTTGTGCTATCTCATTGTGTCTTTAATTTCCACAATTTTTTTTTTTATTTAATGGAAAAGTTTTTCTCTCGAAAATTGTTAAGACAAAAAAGAAGCATGTGAAAAAGAGAAGAAAAATACATGAAGGATGTCGGTGAAAGGATGATGGTTTTGTAATGCCTTCAAAGTGTGATGTGATAAAGGTGTTGTAAGCCTATTATGAGGGTGAAATGAAGGCTTTTATGAGGTTACTCGTTAGCACCACCGTAGCATAAAATTTTTCTAATGTAGAACTTCATGTACAAAACTTGAAGACTGAAAATGTAATTATTTCATCTATTTAATTCTTAAGAAATTCCTCATAAAATAACTTAGCTAATTTTCTGAGAATTCATCAAAAATATTGCTGAAGAAATAGAAAACTTAACTTCAATCTAATTGCTTTTGCTGTTAGTATAGAAATTAATTATTTATTTTTACAAACAAAGGAGCAGATGAGAAATGTGGAGGTGGCAAGAATTATACTTTTATGAAAGAACAAAACTATAGAAAATTAGCATTGCTTTCTGAAAACAATTACGCGATAAATTAGCACTGCTATATAAAAAAATACATAAGAAATTGAATAATAAATGGAAAGAACAGTATTTGTTAAGGTTATTAGAAATTTAAATTTCCGAATATGAGCATTAGCCATTTTAGGGCTAATTCTTTAAACTTATTCCTCTGCATTGAATATTAAATAATTTTGCCATTAAAAACCTTTAATCTAAATTTTAAGTTTTTTAGGTTCCTACAAATCAATGGTAATAATATCCAGCTAGCATAGAATTAAAACAATGCCAGAATGTCACAAATTTTGAATATTTCAAAAATGTTTGAATGAAAATTGCCAATTATTTTCGTAAAGCCAACATCAAAAGCTCTCTTTGTATGTGTCAAAATAAAAGTCAATGTTTCATTTGAAATGAAAAATTAATTAAATTCAATCCGACAAAGTTCCCATTACAAAGTTAAATATTTCCGTAAAAAATGAGGAAATTTTTTTTCATTTGCACTTTTCGGAAAAATTTTCTTTTTTTAAAATCGAAATAAAAGCTTACCTTGAAGACCTGGTAGACCGTGTGCTCCCGGCGGTCCTAATCAAAAGAATTCAAAAATATTTAATTCATCAATCAAACTCAGTTGTTCTATTTAAATCATACCTGGTGGACCTGTTACATTCCAAATCAATCAGACAAGAAAAGAAGCAAAAAAGAATGAAGATAATTGTTAGTGATTGACTCCAATCAAGCATAACTTTTTTATAATTATGTATACGTGAAGTAAATAAACAGTCGAGACTAACCTGGCGGACCCATTGGCTAGAAATTGACAAATTGAAATGATTATGTAAATAGCGGCAGTATAATTTATTATTTTAAGTATCTTTCTCAAAAAAAAAATAACTTACGATATCAGGAATGATGTATGGTGCATCTGACATTCCATGTTCATCTTGTCTTCTTCTCATTTTACGGTACTTCTGTGGCAGTACATGTAATAAGAAAGTGTATGAAGTAGAGAACGAGATAAACAGAGAAGATATTTAATTTATTATTAATCTTGTCGGCTTACGGTAATTCATGCATGTCTGTAAAATAATACTTACAGCATCACCTCTATCACCTTTATCACCTTTAGATCCTGGATATCCTGGAGGGCCTACATGTGGATTATTAAATTATTTATTAATACTAATTAGTCTACTTCATATAATTACAATTTATTTACCTGGCAATCCTGGCGGTCCCATTAAACCACTGAATATTAAAAATTAAAAATTATGGAATTTATTTATCTTGTTATAAAGAAAATATTTTTGCAATCTTACGGAGGTCCAATATCGCCGCTTTCTCCTTTCTCTCCGGGTGGGCCTTGCATACCTTAAATAATTGTTAATTTAATTAAATATTATGCATTTACATTTTTAATAAAAATTTAAGTTTCATTGAAATTCAGTTAAACATTTAATATCAATCGTATAATGACTAACCCGGATGACCTGGTGGTCCTTCGATTCCTGGTTCACCTGGCATTCCGTCGAGTCCTCTTGGTCCTAATGATCCTGGTGCACCAATATCACCCTTATCACCTTTACCACCAGGAAGGCCATCTTTTCCGTCTTTGCCATCTTTACCAGGTGTACCCTAATAATAAATTTCGGTATAATTTTACTATTCAATATTTTCAACCTTAAATCATAATTTAAAACCCGAAAAGCACACAGTGTGGAGGTAAGTTTGCTTAGGGCCGGATTTTTATCCATTTATGCATAATGTGCTTTCCGGGTAAATGATAGAAATTTAAAGCGAATCAATGTGTTCTCAGCCATCATAATAATGATATATGATGCTCTATATATTGAACTCATACGTATTTTAATTAAATACAATGAAAACATCAAAATCAAACTCAATATTTAATTGACCAGAAGCATATGAGTTTTAAAATCTTCATCAATCATTGTTCACTCAATTAACTTCCAATCAATATTCATTAATAAATTCATAATTCAAAGCTTACAGGTTCTCCAGGTGGGCCTCGTAACACAATCGTATCATCGTACTCGTCATCTTTTCCAGGAATCTTCAATTTTTATTGAATGAAATGAAATAGAAAAATCATAAATTAGTTAGATAATGTTATAAATCTAGTCATCAATAAGATGTTCAACAGCAAATCTACTTACACTACATAAACAATTATTTTGTGTTAAGAGAAATTAAATTTCCTCATTTTTTATTATCGCAAAATAATATAAATTGAATGTAATTAACAACAACAACAACAAAGCATTAATATTATTAATAACAACAGCAACATCTAATTAATCAACATTGTGAGTGGTTCTTAAGTGAGTGTGTAAACTACATTTATAATTTTCTTTGCTTTTTTTAGTAAATTATTGCTTTTTAATGTGATTTAAGATCAAGAAAACAACTTTTTTCTTAATTCTACCTTTTTCAATAGTTATAAATTTTGTTTTAAAAGTTCTCATTGTGAAATGTTCAAAGCGTATTTTTTGAAGATCATTAATGAATAATATAATTCAAATTCATATGATTGAGATGAAAAATATAAATTAATTTTTAGTAAAAATTTCTGAATTTAATAATGTCTATCTAAAGGATCAACCTACAAATTCCTAGATAATCCGATATAAAAAGAACGCTTTTTCTCATTTAAAAGCATCAAAGCTTATATGACATTAAAACTTTTTAGCAAACCCCGAGAGATACAAAGACGAGAGTTAAGGCTCTGCTAAACCTCTTTTATTATCACTAAATGAAGCCGTCTAAATTTGGCAGCTATATGGACCATAATCCATAAAGCAGCCATAACCTTCAGAAGAACTTTTGCCAAGGAGTGAAAGAGGTTTAACGGAGCCTTTAAAGTCCCATAATGGAGCCTTCTTCATTTATGCCTCTCGGGAAATACAAAAAAGAACTGATCAATTCAAAAAAGTACGCTTTGATCATAAAAGAAGTTTACAAATTACAAGGTAAGTGTGTGCTATAAAAAGTTTTTAGTGTGGCGCGCACGATAATGAGCGTTTAGTTTAATTATAATTATCTAGTGGTTTTGTGCTTTCATTTTCTCTCTCGCTCATTCTAAATTTTTTTCTATATATTTATATGCTTGTTAATTATTCACATAATTGGGGGTCTGCCCACACATTTATTTTGCTGCTATTTATTTCCACGAAAACCAAATAAAGTCTTCCTAATTGATTTTAATTTTTTTTTATATAAAGCGAGGCGAGTGAGGTGCAACGAACTTAATGCGAGTGAAAAACAAAAATTTTGGTTAAAATTTTTATGTGCGTAATTTTTTTTTATAATCCAGTGCTAATATTCCATCAACTGCCATTCACCATTATTTTGCTGTGTAAATTTTGCATGACTTTTTTTGTGTGTGTACATGAATGTTCGTTAATAAATTAAAACCTTTGAATCTTTATCTACTGAAATTAAAAACTGGTAAATTAACTTAAAATTAGATTATTTACAGAGAGAATATGGAAAATCATGAAAATGAAAATGATTTTAATGAGTTTTCATTTTTGAATGATTGGAAAATTTTCCGCTTTGAAGCTTAAATCAATTAATTAAAAATTTGTCATTGCGGATTTTTTCCCTTTTTTCCCAGATTTAAACACTGCACAAATGAGTGATAATTTGTTATGGATTATTGCTCATTTCCACAATTAAGCATGCAATCATGGTAGAAAGTTAAGCGTGTGTTTTGCAAAAAAATGAATAATGAGTGGCAATGGGCGATTTAAGCTCATAAATCATCATGCAATTCTTTCTTTATTCTACAGTTTAATTTGTATTTTGTGAGTTAGTGTAAATGTGATATATTAAGTTATAATTGCATGCAATGCAAAGTCTTTAATTAGAAACAAATTTACTCACCTTCTTGCCGCGTTTGCCTCTTGGGCCTTTCTCGCCTTGTGGACCTGTTAATGATGATTACAATTCAGATTATTATTCCGCTAGTTAATTATTTAAGCATTTCGAATAAGATTACATACCAGCGTCTCCTTTTGGTCCTGGGGGTCCTGCAGGTCCTTAATTTTTCATTAAATTATAAAATTATCATCAACAGGACATTTCAAATTCATTAAAAAGACGCATTGTAATGATCCCAATGTAGATAGAATTTTCGCAATAATTTCAAAGGAAGTGGAAGAAGAAATAAAAAAAAACACATAAAATATTCAGTTAGGATGTGCTCATTAACAAATTATTTTCTCCATTTTGAATTTCATTATTCAAATATTGTGATTTTGTGAGGAAAAAAGAATTTTGAAAAACTTGCCTGGGGGACCTATAAATGGAATTGTACATAAAAGGTAAAAGAAAAATGAAGGAAGTTTGTTAAAAACAGGATAAAAATAAATTTAATTGCTTTGAAATTTTTTGATTCATACCTGGCGGTCCGGGAGGACCTTCGATGATGCCCGTGGGAAATTGTCCGTCGTTACTAATTGTTTGCGTATATCCTCTATCTCCCTTATCACCTTTGTCACCTGTATCGCCTGGAGGAGATAAAAAATAATGAATTTTTATGCTCCTTAATGTAATTCTATTCTCCAAAAAATATGGGCAAATTATGTTTTTATTTGAAAACTTTTTACAATGTTCAGTTAGAGCATCTTATATTCATAATGTTGAAATTGTTAAATTTTATCGATTTCAATTTTTACGAGATGCTTACTGACTATCCTACATTCAGTATAATAAAGATATCTCACCTTTAGGCCCTTTTTCTCCTGTTTCGCCTGGTGCTCCCGGAGGTCTAAATACAAGTCATCATAAATAAAACTGCTTTATCATTTACTATGTTATATTCTTACCCAGGTGGTCTGAAAAAAATAAATAAAAATCAATCAAAATTCATAGATTTTTTTTTTTTTTTAAATTAAACATGTTTGATGATTATAGCTTTATTTATTTTAAATTAGTCAATATTTAATGATTTTGAAGCCTTAATACATAAAGGATTCCTACTTAATTTAATTTACTATTACTCAATTAAAAATTCATCAGTAATTAAATTTGATTGAGTGGTAAAATATAAATAAGCATTAAAATTAAAAGCCCACATCATGAACTCGATAATTAGATTCATTTTTATGTTACATAATAAACTGAATAACTGCAAGTGCTATTTTTATCACCGAACATGTTACTTTAATTATCATAAATGTATTTCTCACCCTGGTTCTCCTCTTGTTCCTGGTTCACCTTTTGATTTTAAAGAGAATTCAATCGATAACTCAATCAATTAACCTTAACTCACCTTGTACTCCCGGTCGTCCATCATGTCCAGGAATTCCTGCAGGTCCAATCGGTCCAGGTGGTCTAAATTGATGCAATTGTTTGTAATTTGACATTAATCAATCAAACAATCAAATTAAATTTCATTTTAAACTCACCCAGGCTCTCCTGGCTCTCCCTATATAATTAACATTGTATCATAATTCGCAGCAGTGACGGTAGATGAAGACGAAAACAAATTGAAATAATAAAATATGAACGAGCATGGAGAAAGAAAGAGAGAAAAATAAATTAAAATGTTTTTCATCATTCAACTTTATTTTCTGTGCAATGCAACAAAAAATAATCATAATTTACTGCTTTCATCATGCAAAATATGTTAACGTTCAATTAGCAGTATAATAATAAATTATGCCAACAATATAAAAGCATGCATAGAGATATATCTATAATATGAAATTCTCTATATTCTAGCAATATAAATTAGGGCAATTCCAGGGGTAGCAAAAATTAAAGATTTTGAATTTTTGGTGATTTTTGAAATGCTGAAACCTGATTGCAAGGTTTACATAAGAGTTAACAATAAAATTATAAGAAAAGAAATGTCATGTCTAATTTGCTTTCAAATGGTTCGGATTCCACTATAAAATGTAGCTCTAAAGGAAGTGGTACCATAAATTATGCCAACACAATGATGTAAAATACATCGAAATGTATTCAAAAATTATTCACGAGTTTTTAAAATTGTAAATTCAATTGCAAGATAAAGTTATATTTCCATTCAATACCATAACAAAAGATTATTTCCTACCTCCCGACATCCGAAAATCCATTTTGCAAATATTCTCTACTACCCATAAAATTGCCCACACAAAATCAACATATACATATCATAAAATAAACAAAGCATAGCAGAGAAAAACTTTATCCAACAAGCAGTAATTAATCTGTTATATTACTTAATTTAAATGTATAGAAAATAAAATGAGAGAAAATATAAAAATTTTGCATTGCCGTTTTTCAAAATACCTACGAAAAAAGACTACGACTTTGTAAAACAACAATGATCATAAAAACGACGAAATTGTATGAAAAAGTAAAGGAAAACTTTTTCCATTCATTCATTTATTTAACTTTTTTTACATTTTTCATTATTAAATTCTGGTTCATAAAGTTGATTCCCACTTTTTACGTTCAGCATTCAACATTGCATACAAATGGGATTTTTGTGTCGAGACAGAGACAGAGTAAAAGAGAGAAGTATGCAGCAACAATATAGAAAGAATAGAATTATTGCATATGCATGCCAGAGTTAATTATTTTTATTAGGCTACTCACTTTCAAGTGTATTATTGTGGCAGCTGAAACGTTATGTCCCGCAGCTTGCAAACCCTTTTAGTATTTTTTTTATTTATTATTATTGAATATTTTTAGTTAAATTAATTCATTGTGGTGTGTAAGAAGAGAATAATAAAAGAATTATTTGTTTTTTGTGCAAATATTGCTAATAATTATTATGATGATTTTTATTAGAATTTTTATTCATTGTGTACATATGGAATCAACGAGTGAGAATGAAAAGAAATAAAAATGAAGATTTTTGCATTAATGACATGAGAGTAGGAAGAAGAAAGATTAAAATAGAGAAGGGTCTGGAAAATAGATTGTGCACATTTGTGGCATTAATTTAAAAATTTCAACTTTGTGGGAACGGATATTTGAGTTTTACAGAATAACTTTCCCAACTTTGCACAAATTTTTAGTTCAGGGGTGGTTAACCTTTTACTTTTAGCAATTCAGATTGGTGGTAAGTATCGACCGAACTCGCACATGTTTTATGATGTCCAAGTTTCCCACCACTGATCTAATTAAATATTCAAAAATGAACAGTTTAATTTATTTTATTCCTGCTCAAAAAACCATTCAATCATGACTTAAAAATAATAAATATTAAGGCAATCAATTCAATTATAAACGATAATAGCAACTCCTCTTCATTTTAAATTATTCATAATTAACTTGAATGAAAAAGTTTCCTTTTAAGATATTCAAGACCAGCCTCTACAATCAACAGTTTTTCGTTCTATTACAATTGTTTTTTGGTTTTCATAATTCACAACTTTCTGACGGCTTGTTCAACCATCGACAACCCACGCAATAAATGTCAAACTAATGTAGGCTGACTATTTAATTTGCACTAAAAATCGGACATTTTTGAAATAATCAGGACATTTTTAAGTTGGGTTATTGTTGTTTTGAGAATCTTAATATATGAAGAACTAGTTAAAACCACGTTAAGAATATAAAATCCCAAGAAAAATCGTGCAAATGGCCAGCCTAGACTAATGTTTCCCATGAAACTTTATGAAGTATAAACTGTGAAAAAATTTTAAGTGCATTTTTACTACAAAAATTTTAAAAGTGGATATTAATAACATTATTAAGCATGCATTGCAGCAGTTGAGAAAGAGTTGGAAGCGATGCGAGAAAATTTTATTTCTCCACTTCACATATTTATTAATTAGAGTAATTTTACCATTGCATTCAGCCTTTTTCCCATAACTGATGCCATTACACGTTGTTGCGGAAGGGTAATAAAATGTTCAGATATGTATATGCGGTGCATATCATCACGACAGAAATTAAAAAAGATTGTGAAAATTGTGCATAAAGAATCATCCTCTCGGGAGATGTGAATACATCCGTGATTTTAAAGCGCAATTTTAGAAATGTTGGGACTTGTTAAATGACAGTTTATTAGGTTGCCGAAATTTCAACAATTGAGTCCGGAAAATGAAGTTAATCAGACACGATTTCATCCGTGTTATTCTTTTATACAAGAATTACATCTAATTTCATCCAAATGAAGTCGTGTGCATTCAACGAAGCATTCAAATCAACTAAGTTTCCGATGAGACCAAGACTTCGGGAATTCCTAAATTCTACCCTTTGTCTATGAACTTTTGACTGACATAAAGTCAGCTAAACAACAAAGTCTAAAAATTGCGCTATAATCAGTTAATGCAAGTGTCATCCTTGCGTATAATTTTTCATCATTCATTCATTATTTTTATTATAAATCAGATATGAGTTATACGATGTGCTGTTTTTGCTTATAGTACATTCAGTGCTTTACACTCATAATATGCAATGTATGTGGGTGGAAGTGATCTGTCAAAATGTCGTTCTCTTCCAAACGATATGTAGAATTTTTCCACAAAAAATGTATAAAATAAATAATCTACTCAGTGTATCCAAATAATCTAGACCAGTGATAGGCAACCTTTTTTTGTTCACGGCACATGTTGGTGGTAAGGTTTTACCAAAATCGCAGCCGGCATACGATTCATGACATTTCTAATAAATCTTCAGCAATTACTAGTGTACCGCGACACAAAGGTTGCCCACTTCTGTTCAAGAGTATTGTTAGGGGAAAAATTCTATCTAATTTGCATACTTTTTTAACAACTGATACAAAAATTTAAAGCCATAAAGCGACATATCTCAACAGGATTAATAAACTACAGCAAATATTAAAACCACCGAAGCAAAAAATACAAAAAAACTAGTAAAAAATTTTAAAGCAACTAAGTTAATCTGACTAAGAATGATTTGTTGTGTATTAAAAATAGTCAGCTCTATGTAAATACCTTTACTGCGACTATCTCTGCATAACCTAATGAGCCGCCTCTTAGTGTTGTCACTGATCTTTTCAATCCCTGCTTGATATTGAAAAGTTTTCATTTTTATAAAAATAATAAAATTAAATTAAAGAAATAGAAAAAATAGGAAATGATTGAAAAAAAGGAAAAAAAGTTTTTTTAAGAGTTTATGGAATAAAATGAGCATAAAATGGAATGGGACTTGAATGTATGAGATTAAAAAAGGGTTTAGAGAAATATGACAACATTAAACCTTAAACATTTCTCCATAATTTTTACTTTCTTGATCTTCGTTCTCCATGTTTTGACATCATTATTTTTGGGTGACTTGTAAGTAGGGATAGACAAAGTTTTTTTTTGGGGAAATTATAAAGGATTATGAAAAAGTGTCCAAGTTTGTCTATTATTTCTTATGACATGAAAAGAAACATTTTCATGAAACTATCGCAAAAATTATGGTAGATACAAATGTATCAAATAGGAAAGTCATTAGAATGTTATCATTGAAAGCAGGATAAGGTGAATACAATTTAATCTCCCCAAAATAAAAATTTCTCTAAACCCTTCAAAATATACCTACGGATATTGCTTCTTCAATTTACCTTTACTGTTGAAAAGACATCAACACCAGCACTTGATGATCCATCACCTTTCTGACCCTTATCACCTTGTCTACCCTGTAATTAAGAAAACAATTATCAATGTGATTGTTAACATTTATAAACATGTGTTGTTCGGATAGCTTAGCTTGTATGTTTCAGAATAAAATCAAATCTATTTAAACTATCTAATGCATTTAAGATTTTTTGACATTTAGTAATGTAGCAATATCAATTTTTTTACTTACCGGCTCTCCTTTTGGTCCATCTAATCCAATCGGACCTATTTAAAAAGGATAATGTTCCTCTCATTAAAAGTCATAATTAAATCGACAACAAAGACTGTAAATTTCTTACCTTGATGACCTGGATTTCCTTGCTGACCTTTTGGCCCCTATTAAAATATTTAAAGATAAAATTTTCTTTAGTCACAGCAATCCTTCTAAAGATTTTTTTTAACATGAGAAATTTGCATTAATGAAAATCCACGTAGCTTTTAAACTTTATCTTTCATTTTCATTAAAGGTTATTTCCCTAGAAAATGAATACATCTACAATCTTCAATTTTCATCTAATTTTATCTTTCATTATTAAAACTTTGCATCTTAAAGAAAATTGAGAGGGAAAAAATTTCGAATTAAAGTTTTCAGCATAAAGAAAAACATGAAACAACATATAATTTGCCCGATGGCAAGAAAAACTATTATACAAAGTAGATTTTTTCAAGAAAGGGAGAATAATGGTTTGCGATGAAAAAATGACGGTGTTATAGAGGGAAAACACAATCAACATCACCATCTGTTGAGAAACAACACGAGAAGATATTTAAGTGGAAATGTTGAGCACAAATGAAAAATTTTCTTTACATATGTAAAAAATATTTGGATAGAGTATGAGGAAGTGCATGGATATAGCTTGGATAAGGTAAAATGACAGTACATATGGAAAAGGTATAAATGGTATATATGGAACAGCTTATCTTTGGAAACTTTTCTATTTATAACACTATTCGTTTTAGTTTAATTAGCTGCTGGACACACAAAACTGTTTGCATTATGCGCTGTGTACCTGAGTAAAAATTACGAAAGAATATTTAGATCCAGAGCTAATCTATGGCGATTCGCCCCTACTAATCGTTAAACGAAGAAGGGTGCAGCAGGCCTTTGCACTCAGTAGGTCTACAGTTTCATTCACATTAATAGCCGAAAATATCCAGTAACTATTTAGTTTATCTAAAGTCAACAATAGCATTATTATGAATAAAGCACATGAGACAACATCATTGAAGCAGACAGTTAAATTAAAATAATCAGCACCAAACTAGAAAATTCGCGTTAATAATAAAAAGAACAATAAACAAGTAACAAAAGGAGAACAACAGAAAGTAGAAGTTTAGTTGAGTGGAAAGTGGAAGCGCATGAAAAAAAAACTTTTCTCTTTCTTTCCTTTTCCCAATTCATGAATCATTTCAACAGCAGGAGTAGTAACAATAATAATAGTCACAACATTGAGAAGAAAAGAAGAAGAAGACAGAGAAAGAAAAGTTGAAACAATTTCATGCGGATTATTTAGCAGGAAAATTAGTGATGTTAAAGCACGACTGAATGGAATGAGTGGAATGAAATATGCTCTCATTTAAGTCTGCATTTATTGCTTCAAAAGAAAAACTTTATTACAACAAAAAGGCACAAAACTGAAGTGAATGAATTTTCATGTTTCAAGAGCTTAGCTTTTAGAAGCAAAGTGAAAAGTTTTTTAACTGATAAAATACATGAAAAGAACAATTTTAAAATGTCACAAAGATTACTCGACTATTGTTCCTTTTGTAATAAGGAGACTCTGACACGATATAAATGAAGTTGAAGTGTTAGAATGGAGGAAAATCAAGAAGGAAAAGGTCTTTATGGAAATTTTCTTTTATTTTTATATCACACCGATTTAAATATTTGTAAATGAACATCATGACCTTTTTGTAGGTTCTCACCTGTTCTGATTTGTACTATAAAAGAAAATTTTTGTGGGCAATGGATTTGAATATTTTTTTTAGATTTATTTAAGTTTAAAAGTACACTCATGTATTTTTCTAATTTAAAAGGTTAAAATCTTTTGGTGACTTAATGATGTGTATAAGATTCATCTCTTTACACAGTAGAATCTTATTGTAGTTTAAGTAACTTCCTCACAGATTTATAAATAAATGAGATGTTTACTTATCCGAGTTTAAAAACAGACTGAAAATGTCATATGAAGAGGGGTATTCAACTATGCATAATAATTATTATTCAAATCACAAATGAACGGTATGACATTCCTTGCCATACTAGCCACAACTTCACAGTAAATATTCCATTTCAAAACATGACATTTACATAGTATAGAATAAAATTACTTAAGGAAATTCCTCGACACTTATCAGCAACATTCGTTCTCATTCATAGTTATGTTCTTCGCACAACATTTTACACATTATAACCATGTTAGAGTCGTAATTTGATATGCCGCTGTTCAATTTATCTTACTAAATGGAAGACTGAAAAAATTATGAATATCCGCCTTATTGTTGTTGATGTTGTCGTTCTTGCTGTTATTGCTACACTTCATAAATCATTGGATATTTGCAAAAAATAAACCTTTTTTGTGCAGTAGCTTTTTGGAAAAGGAAAGGGTTTTGTATTCTATTTCACTGATTAAGTGGTTGTTGAAGCTCTGATTACTGTTTGCATTATAAACTAATTCTTGTGGGAAATAATAAAGGAAGCATTTATTAACTAGGCATTATGTCAAGTTGTCCACTCGGGAGATTAATCAACATTTTTGCATATACCATTGCACATTCCATTTTAATCGAATCATTAAACTAGTTGAAATACAACATTTATGCAAATTTCTCATTAGAAAGAAAGCTGTTTAAACTTACTGGTGTTCCAGGATCCCCTGAATCTCCTTTCTTCCCTCTGTGAATACAAAATTAAAGATAGTTGATATGCTGGTTGTTTAACTTGATGAGGCTTCATTATCATCGAAATTTCTCCACTTACCTCTTTCCTCGTTTACCCGGAAGACCCGGAGGACCTTAAAAATAGAAACAAGAAAAGCCATAATTAACAAAAACATTTAATCAAAAATGGTTTTTAAAGAGAATTCACGCTATGAAGATGGATATACCTTCGGTGAAAATTTAAGAACTAAGAAAATTTTCTTAAACAAATAAGGAAGCGAGGCTGAGGGAAGTTTACTGCAGGGAGTATCGAGTGAGATTTATGAAAAGAATTTCATTTCTCTATCTTTATCGCCAGCAAAGACGAAGATTGAAGAATATTTCTTACTGCTTCTACTTGCGGATAATCCTAAAATGGGAATTTTATGCAAATTTTCCTCAATTTTCCTCAATACAGGGAGAGTTGAGTGGAAAACTTTCTCTTTTCTAAAAACAAAATTGTTTTTCTTTTATTTTATTTTCTTCGTATTTCTTAAATCTTTCTTTATCAAGAAAGAAATTGCGATTGAAATTGGATATTAAGAGAAAATATCTTCCTGCTTCATTCCGATTTTGATGAATTTTCGGAATTTTTAGCTTTATTGTCAAGGATTTTTGTCTCTGCATTATGATTATGATGTCTTTTAAACGAAGCAGAGTTATTTTTTGTTCCGTTTTGTTCAATTGACACGGTCAATTTGATTTGAAATAAAAATTTTCAATAGTCGTTTAAAATTTTTACAAACTTAATGGTTACGAGCTTGTAAGTTAATTTGCTGACCTTAAGAAAAGCTCTGCTGTATTATTTACATTCACATATCTTTAATAAGCTAAACATTATCAAATATGTCCAGAATCATGTACCAAAATCTAATTTTCTAACTTGCCAAAACACCAACTCTTTTAATTATTTTGTGTTGAGATCAAATACGACCTTGATTGAGCAACAGAGAGAAAGATACTGATGGTTTTGTAATTGCGGTTTCTGTAGTTTAATTTAAACGTCTTCCTCACGAATTTATAAATAAAAGAGATGTTTAATTATTCGAGTTCTAAAACAGATTGAAAATTTTATATGAAAGGGGTTTTCAACTATGCACAATAAATATTATTTAAATCTCAAAAGATTGTTGTTCCCTTTTTTAATCAATTTCTTCCAAAGTCTGCTTTACTACGTCAATGCACTTTAAAAGATTTCAGTAAATTCATGCAGTCAATAAAACCGTAATAACTTATGAGTCAGAAGTAAGAGCAAAATTGTGCAATATTTTGAGCAATATCAATGTTTGATATGTACACAAACTTGTCACATAACATTTAATATGAGATATTGGCTGATTTCAGTGCTATATTTAGTTCCACATGGTAAAAAAACATAATATGTCATAGACAGGTCATTTATTTTTGGAAAGATTTTTTTATAGAAAAAACAATATCATGACATGGGTCGGTAAAGTTGAATGAATGACAGGCAGGGCAGTTAGTATTTACAGGTATTCAGAATAAACATTCTGCATGAAAGTTCCTTTTTGCAAACTTTCATTTTGTAAAATAATTTTCGTAAAGTTGGTTATATTCTATTTTAATATAAATAATTCAACAAGCCAGACATGTTATGTTCCCTAGGAGATTTTCAAATTGATAATAATTAATATCATTTCAATCAATACACAAAATGCAACTTTCGATTTCAATTTTTGAAAGACATAAACAAATCAAATAATAAAAATTAAAATAAAAGCATTTTTTCATCGTGTTCTAAATTTAAATTGATTTATAGCCGTTAATACAATCTGTCAACATTCAACATGACCAATAAATTTTTACATTAATCACAAGGAAAAGTGAATAATAAGAAGTCGATGGAAGGAAAGTTTGTTCTAAATGTTTTATGTTAAATTATTAAAACGCATTCAGAATTTTTAATCCAGGAGTAACAAGTATTAAGCTAGTATTAAGCGAGACCAAGTTAAAACCGCACTTTCCACATTCCATCTACAACATTAATGGATACGTTAGACTTACTTGCTGCAGAAATGCTACAAACAGTGGAGGTGGACTAATGATATTCATCAAAAAGAACATCAAAATAATCAATGCTCAATATCATTCAACAACATTTGAAAGAATTTCTCTAGAAATTCTTGTAGAAAACACCAAATATTCAATTCTATCTTATTATAGACCTCCTGAACCAAGTAATCTAGTAAATTTTTTTGATGACATGGAAAATGAATTAAAACAAATAATTGGAAAAGTAATTCTCTTAGGAGATATAAATATTGACAAAAAGGCAATTACAAAAGATGCTAAAGAGTACAGAAACCTGATGGATTCTTATCTTTTGGAAGTAGTTAATGATTGTCCAACAAGAAATGCTAGCAATAAAATAATTGATCATCTGGCATGCAACTTCAACAATGCTGTTCCGATTGAAAATTTCACTATCCACAATAGTCTATCAGATCACAATATGATTGTTAGTGTTTTCAACGATACGAAAATAAGAAAGAAATGTATCATAAAAGAATTTAAACATATCGACTATACCAAAACTAAAAAAGACTTATCAAAAGAACTTAGTAACTCAAATATTCTAAAAGAGAAAAATCCTAACAAAATAGCTGCCTTCATTACGGATACGATGACAAAAGTGAAACAGAAAAACACAAGAACATTTAAATTTAGAATTCGACAAGAGTATGACGAATGTCCATGGTTCAACCTTAAAGTAATTCAAATATTAAAGAAAAAACAGTCCATTGCAAGGAAATTCAGAATTTACAGGAGCCAGCTCTACAAATGGAAGTTAGTATCCCTTGCAAAAAAAGTCAAAACAACAATTAAAAATGAGAAGAAAAAGTTCTACAACGAGAAATTGTCAACACAGAATCCTAAAGAAATGTGGAATAACATTAATGGTCTACTAGGTAGGAATAAAAAAAATAAAATTGATGTCATAAAAATCGATGGTGACCCAGTATTCAACGAATCTATTTTGGCAAACAAATTCAACGAACACTTCATTACAAGCGTAAAAGAAATCATCGCATCTAAAGCCCCTGACTACAGCAAAATAGACATTCCATATGCTCCCAAAACAATGTACTTGGACGATGTAGGTGAGGATGAAATTATTATGGCTATTATGACACTTAAGAATAATGCCTCTCCTGGTATTGATGGAATCTCATCTAATGATGTTAAAATAATGAAAGACGAACTAGTGCCGGTAATATGTCATCTAATCAATTCCATGTTCCGGACATCAATATATCCAGATATCTTCAAAGTGGCAGTAGTGATTCCAATCAACAAATCTGGTGACATGACAAATATGAAAGATTACAGACCCATCTCAATATTGCCGACATTCAACAAGATAATTGAAAAAATTCTATACAATCGAATATACAATTTTGTGGACGAACAGAAAATCTTGTACACCCACCAATTTGGATTTAGACGAAAAAGTAGTACAGAAACAGCTGCCTTAGAAGTGACCTCGAAAATCAGAACAATTATTGATCAAGGAAAAATAGCATCAACAGTATTCATGGATATTACAAAAGCATTTGATACTGTGAATAGACAATTATTGATGAATGTCTTGTATAAATATGGTCTTAGAGGTACAATATTGGAGCTACTTGAAAATTACATGAAAAACAGAAAACAAATCGTCAAAGTCAACAAATCATGTAGTATTGCTTTAAACATAGAGACAGGAGTAGTGCAAGGCAGCACATTGGGAAGTCTCCTATTCATCCTTTTTATTAACGAGATAAGTATGCTAAAAACCATAAATGGATCTATTGTTATGTTTGCAGACGATATTGTGTTGATTAACGAACATCGGAAGAACGAAAAAGTAGAGCTGAAGATAATAAAAGATATGAACATCATCCTTAACTACATTGAGTCCCTAGGATTGGTTATGAATATGAGCAAGACCATGTACATGGTTTTTCACTCAACAAACACAACATATTATGATGACCAAGAGATTAAAGTCAATGTCAATCAAACAATACAAAGAACATATTCATACAAATATCTTGGTCTTCACTTGGATCCAAATCTCAAATGGAATATGCATGTTGAACATATTGAAAAGAAATTATGCTTTGCGTCGGCCGTATTATGGAAATTCAAAAACTTAATTCCACGAAAAGTCAAAAAGAACATCTATTTCGCATTATTCCAATCACACCTTCAATACATGATTCAGGTTTATGGATCTGCATGCGACAATATCATCAAGCCGATACAGCTAATCCAGAACAGAGCTCTTCGCAACGTCTTTGACATAGACAGACTTGAGAGCAAAGTCAACATGTATACCCACTTGGTCGAAAATTGTCTGCCTATAAGAGCCCTACATTTCGTCAACACAGCGTGTTATATATACGGTAATATTCATAAACTAATTCACACAAATCTCGTTCTAGATAGAAGTAAACCAAGAGGCAGAAATTCAAGAAATCTTCAACAAGCACTAGTCAAAACTAATTATGGCAAAAAGGATATCCTGTCCATGGGAGTTGGCATTTTTAACAGCATCCCGAAAGAACTGCAAAGTCTCAAGACGATGTCATCGTTTAAATGGGCGTTAAAATGTCACGTGAGAAATGAGACTTTCATGTCAAGATGTTTCAATAGCACTTATTTCAAGGAAATTTCAAATAATTCTTAAAATGAAATCAAATAGGACATTCATAATATCTTTAAAAGCTAGGATAACACTTTTCATTTGAAACTTTTAATTTATTTTATATCTTAAAACTGCTACTGTAATATTTTTAATCTCTAGATATATGTATTATTCTTCTAATGTTTAAACTTAAATTAATGTCACCCTTTGTAGACCTAAAAAATTGTAATTAGCCAATAATTTCCAAGAACTTTGAAGTTTCTTCAACGGCTTTATGCCACTGAAACTTAAGTAATATAAACTTCTGTAATTTATAACGTTGATCAAAGGTTTTTATGCCTTTTTAAGTGTAACTTAGACACTTAAATCGGCTTTTCCTTTGTTTGAAAAGAAATATAATAAAATAAATAATAATAATAATAATAATAATAATAACAAAAGCATTGGGCCTAGTGACACTAGTGTGCAGCGTCACACATGTTGGCCACCAGCCTACCACTGATCAAGAGAAAGTAACTTTCAATATTCTGGTCAATATCCGATATATTTCTTTTGCATCAACTAAATTCAAAAAACAATCTCATATCATAGGCAGACATACATAATACCTCCTATCTATATCTCCTCTGAGAGCGAGAGAGAGAGAGAGAGAGAGAGAGAGAGAGAGACAGAAATAAAAATGCGGAAAGAAACTCACGAACGCTCAGTCAGTCAGGAAGGAATTTCTTCTGGCAAGAAGTGGAAAAACAAATTCATTTATTTTCATTTCAAATTTGAATTTAAGCAGCTACACCTGATTGCTAACGAAAGCATAAATCATTTTATCAAAAGCAGCCGTAGAAGAATGACGTCAATGTTGGCATTCTTTTGAGTTTTTCATCGCTTCTCATCATGCTGTACATTTCTTCGTTATTTAATTTTTTTATGAAACATGTATATTTCTAGTTGAAATGATATATGATTGCATGCTGCATATACTTATTTTCACGACACTCCTCTATTCTCCCATAAACATGCCTTTACCAGAAAAAATTAAGATGTATGAATGGGAATGAAATTTTAAAATATTTCATCACAATGTTAAACTTTTGACAGTTTTCCTTCCACATTGTTTCTTTATTTTTTCCTCTTGTTATCCTCCTACATGCCCGCCTGAAGTGCTCCATAAACTTAAGGAGCGAAAAATTTAGGGAAAAAGTTTTGTTGCTCAAGTATTTTTGAAATGCGAAAAGTTTACAATTTCAATAAAATATTGCATTATGAAAAAGATTCTTAATAACTTCTTTACAAAGTTCACTTCATTTTAAACCATAAAAATCACGTCTGTTACTTTAAGGATGTTTAGCTTGTTATTGTAAAACTTGTGGGAAGTGCTTGTCGTTTTGTTTTTGTTTTTATGAGTAAAAGTTATTGACTGAATGGAATTGGTTATGTCTTTTTTGCTTCTTTTTTAAAAAAGAAGCCATTGTTTTGGATCAAACATAATCAAAAATTATGCAACAATCTAAATCAGGAGTGGACAACCTTTCTTCTCGAAATTCTTTGGTGGTTAGCCTCGATCGAAACCCCACGCAGCATATGGTTCATTGAAAAATGACAAATTAGTGTGCCGCAGCATACAAGTTGCCCACCACTGATTTAAATCAAAATGTCTAGTGTTTCCTCTACTAAAAGCTTTACAAAATTATTCATCTCCATAGTCAAACTTTCTTACTATGTTTTATCTCCCACTTCTTAGTACTTAACGTCTCATTGTAATTGGACAATTTGTCATCCAGCATACGTGAATGCGATGAAAAATGGACATCATAAAAATTGATAACGCAGTCACAGGAAATTATAAAGTTTTATTTCATGTCCAAATAACAATTTCTCTCTATTATTCTTTTCGTTTCAATTTCCGTTCCTCTATTATTACTTGTCTCTTTATTACTTCACCTTACGGTATGAAATGCGAGAAAATTGAGGCACTAACAAACATCTGTGATATCTCAATTTTGTCATCTGCTTGTGTATGAAATCGTTCATAAATTGTGTGAACAAAACGAGAATGGAAGTAATATAACTTTTTGTACCATTTTTCTTTTTTCAAGATATAAATTGTTTCCCAACAAATAATGATTACGGTACATCCAATTGGGTTTCTAGATGAAAAAATGACTTCCGAAATTTTGATGGAAATTTATGCACTCGAAAGTTTTATTGAGCAGAAGCTTTTATTCATTTATTAAGATCTCAGCAACCAGACATTGGTGAGTATTTTATATTGGTGAGTTCAGTATTTTCGAGTTACTGACTTGTTGCTTGGTTTACTGATTGAATCCTTTTTGCTAACCAAATGCTAATCGCTGCGAATAAAAGCACTTAATTCCCTCAATCAATAACACGAGGACTTTACACTTTAAATATATTTTTATGCTTCTTGGTGCTTAACCATTGTTATGGCTTGATTTTCTCTGATCAAATTTAATCTATCATCCACAACTATCTTCATTTTATTTTTTTAAACTTGCCCTATTTTATTCATATGCAAATTAAATGTAGAACTCTACCCCAGTTTCTAATTTTATTTATGCCAATTTCCTTATTTTTACGCTCTTTTTTATCGAGGGATATATCAGTGTTTTGCTCTTATCCCTCAGTCGTGGTATTATCGATTATATCAATATTCACTGATGAAAGAATTTAGTTATAAAGTGGATGAATTGAGAGAGAAAAATAGACACAAAAATGAAATTTTATTCAACAATACCAAATACACAATGTGCACATCTCAAATTGATAACAAAAAAAATATATAATGCAATTGTTCAATCATAGTGTTGTATATGTTATTTGTAGGAGGTGTTTTGAAGCAAAATGGATATATTTTGTATTTTGATACACAGTATAGATAGACTGTTAGACGTGAGTTGATTCCTTAATGATACTAAATAGTTGTGTGTCTGCCTGATTGCTAATATTCTCACTCATTCAATCCTCTCCATAAAATAGAATTAAGAAGGACTAGTGATTGTACTGTTAAAGCGCATTTTTAAGGAATCAACCTTAGATCAATGAACTTTTTGGCAATTTGAAAAGCAAATTTTTGGCATTTTTAGATGAATAATCTTAACTTTATTTTAAACTAATAAATAAAAAGCAATTCAATCTGAAATTTCATTAAAATAAACCATTTATCCAGCCAAAAAGCATAAACCACAACATGTCCAATTTGTTTCCCTGAAAACCCAACTAAAAGGCATTTATTGCCACAACATTCACCTCACATATTCGCACACAGTGTGAAATTAATGAAATCACGTGTGTTTATATCTGTTTATGTTTATTCAGTGGCGGCTACCAATTTGCATGTTATTAAGAGTTAAAATATTCATGGCATACTCAATGAATAACTTTTTATGTGTGAATGAGATTGTAAGGCAAAGAAGGTAAAGCTTGATAATAATAATCATCATCATCTTATATAATAACAACATATGTGTATCTCTATTCACAAATTATTAAATCTAAAGCCTAATGATAAATACTCTTATGTCTCAGGCCATTGCAAATGAAACTTCTATTTTAAATAAATATTTAATGTACATGATGTCTCATTCTGAAAATACTGTCTGTCAGAATTATGACTTAAATTATAGAAAAATCATGAGGATGAGATTTTGGGGAGAAACAATTTTATGGTAAAATCTATTGTTGAAGAAAATCATTTGAAAATTCAAGGCTAGCTGCAGGTTCATTTAAAAATGTACGAGATGATTTAGAAATGCAATTTTAACTAGTGAGGGCCCACCAGACCTCTCCATTTAACTGACCTAGAGTTCACAATGGTATTAGAATCACTCCTATGATGACATTACTGCCTGTATCCTTAAAAAAGTGCGTTAGCCGCAGTTCCATTACAAATTATTTGAAAAAAGACAAATGAAAAACTTCATCTGCCGATGATCACAGTCCGTCACCTAGTCACTTCGATTCATGTCAATTTTTA
This sequence comes from Chironomus tepperi, assembly GCF_022539635.2. Lineage (NCBI taxonomy): Eukaryota > Metazoa > Arthropoda > Insecta > Diptera > Chironomidae > Chironomus > Chironomus tepperi. The sequence continues at coordinate 3,014,578 of NW_027226498.1, read as the reverse complement.
ACAGCCCTCACTTTTAAAGTATGTCTATGACTTAATGTGCAATTCCTTAAAATAACAGTAAAATCCACCAAAAAACTGTAAACCTTTCGCACATTTTCTAACATATTCAAGCCAAAATCAACAAAGTTCTACAAACTCGACCCTTTAAACACTCTAATCATCATCTCCAGTGTCTTCCAATATTTGTCTTCTAGCACATTGTTGTTGAACATTTTAAATATTTGTCATGTGTACATGTGAAAAATTATATGTGGATGCTGTGTTTTTAAAGTGCTTGTATGTTGTCTTATTTCAATTTTCTTTCCTCAATCTCCTCCTTCTCAATATGTGTACATGAATGAATGTATTTTAAAATAGAAGAGATGAGATAAAAAAATATGAATTTAATGTCTGTGCATGCATGCTCATATATATTCACTTCTTTTATGCAGTCTCATCATTTTTCCTTCTAGCAGTGAATCTAGTGGGATGGAAACTATCAAATTTACTGACAACTTCCATTTCACAAAATGGGAATTATGTTGTATATCTTAATTGTTTTCTTAATGAACCGTTAAATTTAAAGTAAAACAGAAAAAAATGAGTATCATGCTGCAGTAGAAGCGGCAATTATCAGAATTCAAAAATCTCTCTCTTTAAATGCGGATGTTGTCATAGCTTTGCAACACAAAATGAATTTTTTTGTACTTAAATTCAATCGCGATTAAAAAAGAATTAATTGTAGTTGGCTATTATGAGTTATGATTTGAACATAAAGCGCATATAGTTGTGATCAATTAACTGATTTAACACAGATCCAAGTAGAAATTTCTGTTTGATAAAAGTCAGGTTTTTTGAGCCCAAGCACCCCTTGGTGTCGCCAAATTTTTATAAAAATGCCACGAATCTGTATTATGTTTGCTTTTACAATCGAGAGACCCAGGTGTGCCATGATAAACAAAAGGTTGCCCACCACTGCTTTATAGGATATAATTTCGAAAATTGAGTCATTCTGAAACTGTTTCTTCAACAATCATCATAAATATTGAGTTAAACATGAGAAAATAGGCATCAAAAGTTGATCCGTAACATGTAAAGCAATACAGAAAGTGTGCATGCTGTCAAGTGCTTTTTAGTAAAGCTATTAATACTATTAATTTCAATCTTCTTATGACTCTTCTTTTTAAATTTATGATTCCCCATTTTTTATGATTTTTTGATGAAAGGCCCCTTTTTGAATTTAGTCATTTACCGCTCGCTCGCGCATATCCATTCTTGTGGTCACAAAACAAAAAAATAAAGATTTTATGTGAATTTTCTTGTGCATATTTCGGCTTGTGTGTGCTCGGCAAAGATTAAATATCAGATTTCATATGAAATCCACTTTGTGGTATAATGATTTATGCTGAATATATGAATTTTATATGTTTATCGACATCTATCATGCGCCTTCGTTCAGATTATTGTTTACAATATAAAGAATATGTTCAAAGCTCTTCACTGTAGAGTCTTTGTCTTGCATCAAATTTATGCCAGAGCTCAAGATAAAAAAACCTCCCATAAACACCAACGATGACGACAAACGGTGATGATGATGAGATCAACTGTGCCTTAATGTGCTTTAATCAAGACTTTAACTATTTTGATTAACGGCTGACTGGGTTTTATATGAATATAAAAACCTTAAGCTATTCAAATCATTGAAATCCAGAGGTGCATTTAGTATGACTAGTGGGGGTGCACCAGACGCCTGTTCTAAGTAGACCTACAGCTTATTAGAATGGGAATCCGAATCTCTCCAATGAAGACATTACTGTCCCTTGCCTGGAAATGAAGACCGTGATCCGAATATATACTATATTTGATCTCGTGCCGAGTCTCGAACCCATCTCACCTGATCGATATTGTAATAATTAGGCACCGAAGTACTAAACCATTTCGCCACCGAGTCAATTTTTTTCACAAAAACTTATAGAAAATGTGCGTTATTAATCAACCTGCCATCCATAAGTGACTTTTTTACTTGCTTTCTTTTTTTTCGATTCTATTGACAGAGGAGGATTATTGATGAATGAATTATTTATTCATTCTTTTTTGAATACTTATTTTCATACATTCTTTTTAGTCTATTGTTGTCACACTAATACCTCATACACGCTTCATATTTTCATCATCATTATCCATTGATGTTTATTAGAAAACAATCAAAAATATTAATCAAAGAGAAAACATATTTATGTGATAACAATAATCATAAATGTATCCGTTACATGACATTAAAATCATAGCAGCGATTGATTTACGATCACTTTATTTTCATTGATTTTTGATTATTATGAGTACCTAGATACATGTTTGAGCGAATTTACAAATTATGAAATTATATATTCGTTTACTTGGAAGAAATTGCTCGTTTGTAGCTACATTGTTGATTCATAAGTAAAGATTGAAAAAATGAGGACGCAATGATGTAGAAATTATAGTCATGCTCTTTTAGAAGAGATATAATGACAATAACATAGAAATTTTAGTTCATGTGACATCATCTATAGCTGAAATGAGTGAAAATATGAATTTATAGATGATTGGTGATGAATATATAGAACTTTTAGGTGTGCTTAACATATGGAAAATTGTTGATTTATTCAAAAAAGTTAAAATTAATTTCGATCTTTATCTTCAGGCCATAATTACTTGAAAAGTACTATAAAATAATTAATCTCTCAATTTTTTTTTCAGTATTTTATCACCCTCCAAGGCTCATTCGAGCACAAGATCTGAACAACTAGACATTGAAGAAAGCTCTTAGTTGAAGCATTAGCTCGGTGTCAAATTTTTGCTTTCAGTGAATTTAAATTTTTAATAACCATTAGAAAATTAAAATTCTTAAAGAAGCGTAACAAAGTTTAAAAATTTTCAAGCGCGTATATGTAAGCCAAATTAGTCTCAATTTCTTCTCAAACCTACAAAATTCAGCAGTGATCAAATGTGAAAAAATCGCAATAAATATTATAATAAAATTCAAATTTCATTTGCTGTTGGTCAAATAAAGACAGTTAGTTGTTTGAAAACCGTCAGTTGTTTGAAGGCAGACAAAACAAAATAACCATTACATGATATTAAATTTCAAAATCGCTCTTGCCAAAAACTTTTCTTCACTTCTTCAGAAAAACAGAAACATAATCAAGCGAAAAAATATTAAAATGTTTGCAGATATCCATAAAATTAAAGTTTCAACAGCTAAAAGAGACGAGAGAGAAAAAAACGAAAATAAAGATAAAGAGAAGCAGCAAAAAAATCGCGCACGAGTCAAATGGGAGCAATGAGCAGTAAACAAAGAATTTAGTACACAAAAAAATACTCGAATCAGTTTATGCATCAATGATTTTGCCATTGTTTACACATGACATTGTCCAAATTCCAATCTGATTTTTTATTTTCTTTACTTTGTGAATTTATTGAACTTTTTAACCTGTGTTTAATGGAATTTCGTGATGATGTTCGTAAGATTCCCTCTATAATCAATAAATTATGGCTTTATACGCAAATTGCAATCGTCAAAGTGAAATTATGTTGCAATATATTAATGGAAATCATTATTATACAGACATTACTGAGCTTAAAGCAATCTACATATTTTGATGCATTTTTGTGGTTTCAATATGAATTGTGCTGTTATTTTAAAGTTTTTTCCTCAAATTCAATTGATTAATCTTAGTGATCTTAGAAAATATATTGAAACATTATTGTCTAGACATTCATAGCCAACTACGAATATACTTCATAAAACCCAATTTTTGCGCAAAGTACTCAACCTGAAAATAATCCAAAGTAAAGTGAAAATCACAACAAGGCGGAAAGTAGACGAGGCGAGGTAAGATTTTATCCATGAACAGCCTACCGCTTCTGCTCTCGAGAAATGAGAAAAGTTTCCAGTCACTGCTTGTTGATTATCTGAACTTTGTGCCTATAACATGCAAAACAGATTTGTTCATTACGTAGATTTCTTCTTCATTTCCTACAATCGATATTATTGCTTTTATTATAACCGCCCACATATTGTAAGTACTATGGTGTTTTTATTACTTCTTTGTGCTGATACTTTCTTAAAGGAGGAGATTTGCTGAGCTAAAAAAATTTATTTTTATGAACAATATTAGTAATATTGACGCGAACTTTTATGGTAGCTTTGTCTAGATGGATTTAGAAAGCTTTAAGTACTTGATTTAGCATTATTGTTATAGAACTACAAATCAGGAAAGTCTGTGTTCATCTTGACTCTGCCATTTTTTGTCAATAATTCAATAATTACTTTCTTAAAGTAGCAAAAGACCTGCCAAATGAGCAAGAATAACAGAATATTTTTCCTTTTAATCTTCTCAAAACTACCTACTTTACGGATTTATAATTTAAATGAGATGTTTATTTATTCGAGTTCAAAAACAGACTGGACATTTTATATGAAAAGGGGGTTTCAACTATGAACAATAAATATTATTCAAATCTCAATTGAACGTTACAAGCGATTCTAAATAGAAAACTAAAATTTATTTTAAAAGCGTTATAAAACGTCATTAATCCATACCTAGCATCTTTCGTACCTCCTATATTCAATTCATTGCTAGTGGGTGCAACGATTTTACAGAATAATAATAAAAAAATAATAATATCTTTATGAGTCTGACCTTTTCTTTCTCTCGAAACCTCTTGCTGCTGTGTTTTGAATCAGGGATGCCTTAGGCTATGATTAATAATTGACTTTAAAGGAAACTTTCATAATGAAATTAATTATTGACCTGCCCATGTTGTGTGCATTTACAAGAGGTTTAATGATACTTTGAGAATTTTTTCTCTGTGTTTACTTTGGTGCTAAGTAATTTGATAAATTAAGAGGACTGTAAGTGAATCCATTAGTGGCATTATCTATCAAAAAATAAACCTTTTTATAAAAAGTTTAAACTTTACATATAAAAATCATATGCAGTATTAAATAAACTAGACAGAACTAAAAATATCAAAAACAGCAATCACTTCAATTTTCATTTAAAATTCACTTTGAATTTCCAGTGTGTACTGGACGAGTAAGACCAAATATTTGCAAGCAATCATTCACATTTACCCAGAGGCTATTTTCAAACTCATTTGAAAATCATGTTGGTGAAATTGCTGTGCAGAGTTGAATGAATTTTTTGGTTTTTTAAGCTGAGATACATAGGTAAGCATTAAATATTTTACGTCCTGAGTGTAATGGAATTTCCTCTGTTTGACTGCATAATAAAGTTATGGTTTGAAAGTTCCAATTTGTTTATTTTTATTTGAATTTCTGGAAAATTATTTTCCTTCTTGGGTTTTGAAATTTACTTGGGATTTAATTGATTGCATTTTGATTATAAAGTTTGATGTACCTAACAGACTTTACTTTTTACAAATTAATCAAAATTTAAGTAGGAATGTCTACAAATAAAATCCAATCTACTATTACATGCTACATTGTCAGTTTCAGAAAAATTATAAAAAACTTGGAATAGACTTATAGATGAAGTTGTAGATATCCATACAATGTAAAAGCAATGAATGCAACAAATTGGTTATGAATTTATCTGATTTATTTTGCTTTTTTCAAGTTTTTCTAGAATGAAATAAAGTGCCGTGCTGCATGCAAAGATGATGTATTATGAATTATATTTCAAAGAAACACTCTGAAAAAGAAATGAGAATATTCAAGTCTAAAATGCTAATGAAGCTAAAGTGTCTTGATAGCTCGGCTAGCAGGTGCGGTTCACGAAAGTTGGTGTTAAATTTGGACTTTTTAACTTAATTTTTTAGCTAATATAATCATATTAAATCTACAAATATTTTTACCGAAATATCAATTTAATTCGAAAGAAAACTTAATCGATTCAATTCCATTTATTGCTCAATTCCTTCAAATTCTCAATCTTCCTTTTCCAATAATGTTGAATATCTTCTTTTTCTCACTTTGCATTATTCTTCTTATCATTTTCTCATTCGATAATGAGTAGCATAAAAGCCAGAAGAAACAAAAACAAAATTGAAAAGACCCAAAGCACTTGAAAATATCCACAGTAAAGCCTCCCATTTTTTTAATTTTATTTTCATCTTCATAACCATTTAATTATCATGTAATTTAATTTTTCTTCGATTTTTTTTGGAGCTGATGGGAATATCGAGACAACGACCACACACAATGAGAAGTAATGGAAAAAGAGCATTTAGTTGAAATTCATAGGTGCATTCACGGATATAATAAAAATTGACTGAAAGCTGTTAAGGCATTTAAAAGAGAACCAAAAGTTAAAGGCAAGTAAATGTCCAGAGGTAGCGTAACCTTAGCGATAGGTAAGATAGAGTAGATAAAGTAAGCAAGTATAGCCTATGATATCCTTACCTACCCATATAGGTTAAGAAAACAGCTTCTGATGAAAAAATAAGACAACAATGATCATTCCTTATTCAGTTAAATCATGAATTTGACAATATACATAGTTAATTTTCAACAATGTCGGATTAAGTAAAATTAGTGTGGATGATAATTGCTGTGAACAGCAAGTCATAAATACACGCTTACATAAAGTAAAGTGTCTATTGACAATGTTTATGCACATTATTATAAATCTATACATCTTCTTCTTTTTCTTCTTTTCCTTTAGTTCAATTTCAAGTCGTGTTGCTTTTTGCATTTAACATGTGAATTCCGAGAGAGGAACAAGAATAAATAAAACGTGTATAAAGAGGAGATGAGATGAAGAAGAAAAGGGGAGAAGACAAAATAAGAAATTATTGTGGCATTTATCACCGCGGGATAGCGTGGGCTTTGAACGGTAATTTATTGATATTTGTTTTAAGTCACAGATAAGAACATTAATAAACATCCCATTCATCCTCACTCACAACTCTTCTTCTGTTTCTTATTCTTTTATTATTTCCAATTCTTTTATTTCACGCCAAACATACTGAACATAATTTTTGGATTAAAACATTTAATCCAAGAATTTTTTGATCAGTGGCGTATTCAAGGGGGGAAGGTTTGAGGATTTGTTAATTAAATGGCAATTTGACAATTAAATCCTACATGCTTGGTCCGCCAAAATTTTATTTAAGTTCTATTTTATCCTCAAAAAAATCATTTGCATGAAAATTAAAGAATTCCAACAAAAAAAAATCAAAATCCAAAAAAAATCTCGTAAAATTTCAAAAAAGCCTATCCAAATGAATTGATTTATGATCCCTTAAATAAATACTCAGTTGAATAGTATCCCAAAAATTCAGACTCATTTTTGCACAAAAATGACCGAATTCATAACAAAAATGTATGAAATCGTTCTGAAAATGTCAAGAAAATGATCAATAGCCGTGGAACTATAACGATATGAAGATAAATAAATAATTTTCGTTGATTAAAAAACAAAATATTTCATCTTCACATGAATGGGACATTAATTGCTTCGATATACATATGAAATGTATATAAAAAGATGGAAAAATAATAAGTGAGAAATGTTGAATAAAATTCTCATAAATTTTCTTCCCTGCTGCACATAATTTGTGTATATGGTGGGTCTTTAAATCATGAATATAAATGCAGGCACATGAAGTAGTATGAGTCTGCTTTATCGATAAATAATTCAAGCAACCCGATCGACACACATTGAATTGTTTCCATTATGATGACAAGGTCAACTAAGTGGCTGCTTAGCTCAATACGTGCATATCGGGTAAGATACCTAAAGCCTTGAAACTTGATGCGATTAAGACTTGATTAAAAAAATTAGATTTCGAAAGTTTAGAATTACAGCTAGAATTGAATCTAAGAATTGTTCATGTCGTGAGAAATGCGAAGAGATTTTTAAGAGTAATCTGAAATAAGATATTATCTTTTTTTTATATTTTGTAATCAAATTTCTATCCGTCTATGAAAGATACTTATGATTTTTTAGAACGAGGCTGAAAATGTTACCTAATTTTATGAAATTCGATACTAATGATTCATAAGCAAACTTTATTTACTTAAAAAGTTGGGACATTTGATTAAAATTTGATTGATAAATTTCGACATATCAGAACCAGATCAAGCATCAGATGTCAGAAAAATAATTTAATTCTCTTAAGATCTGCATCTCATAAAAAATGAAGTTCCAAGAATTAAATTAAAAACATAATTTTTTTACTGTCTCAAAATACATAAACAACCATCACTTAGTTCCAACAAAACACTTTATGTTAATTTCAGCGGATTTATAAATCAAAATATTTCACAGATAATATAAAACCAAGTCAACTGTCTCGATTTAGAGATAAAATTTATTTATAGCTTAAAACAAACTCAACCAGAACATTAACAGCAAAAAATTTTAAATTCCATCATAACATTTTCGTAAGTATTAGAGACAAGAGCGTATACATTTCAATCAAAATGTCTTTATTATCATTTTCGCACTGTATAAAATTTCAATATCGTACGACAAGAACATTTCAACCTACATTTGAAAATCTATTTTTTAAAATAAGATATTCAAAAATTATTGAATTCAAAAATGAAATGTTCACGCAAAAAATATTATAAAAGTAATCGTTCCTACCGAGAGACTTCAGCGCATTTTTGTATCAGCGATCAGAAATTGGTCAATTCAGAAAATAAAATTTGCAACGATTATTCAAAATTCAAATTTCTGAATCAAATTTTTCATTCATAGTCAACTTCAAGTATGTTTATGAATGATATCAAAATCATTAATTATCGAATTTAGAAAAGATTACAAGATTTAAGATTATGTACTATGCTAATAACTCAATTAATAACTCTACAATGTTTGGTTAACGAATTTCAAACGGTAGCTGACCGAACGACTGGACATAGTGTTTTATTAAGCTTCTCCAATTCAAAAATGTGCTAAAAAGATTCAAAAATAGACCAAACTTGAACTAAAGAAAAATGGATGTGTTCTTGATCTTTTATTTGTTTTCTCATCTATTTTTGAGGCATTCCAGAGTATTTTCGCTTTCGTTACTATATGTTATTCCTTTGAGTGGCTCCTTCCCAGCAAGGATTTTTCCAAACAGCGACACAAATGAAGAAAACTCCGAAAACTTTATTAGCACAGAATGGGAGCCATATGGACGTGACAGAGCTTTCTTCATTTATGTCGCTCGGTCACTCTTTCTTTCAAAATATATTATTGTTTATAATAAACATGCTGACGAAAAGAATGTATTCAATACATATTTATCAGGTCAAGTGTTAAAAAAAATCAAGAACAAATCGATGAGCTAAGCAGATAGAAGAAGAAGCATAAAATAAAAAGGAACAAATCAAAATAACACCATAGATTATTTGTTGTTGGCTGTGCAATATTTATAACCCAATTTGTTCGTACTTTTTTATGTCTGTATAAAAATAGGAATGAGTTGTAGGAATAAATTAATAGGCATCTGTCAGAAGATGAAAACGAATGTCGAGTTTTTGGGCAGAAGAGAAATGATAAAACATTCTTGATATGTGAGCAGGAACGTATTAAGAGAGGGGAGAGAATATGTTTGGGTGTACAATTCTTTGGAATTGACCTAAATTTTTGCAATCCATACAACAAATTTCAAAATACCAACCACCTCCCCAATCAAGAAAATCTCCTGCTACACCCCTGATGGAAAGCAAAGAAAAACATATCAAAAGATGTACGGCTGCATGTGAACAAAAATAAAGAAACGGTCAATGTCCCTTTTCGTTTTAAGGATAAATATTATCATCATTTTCTAAGAGATATGAAGGCATTTCCATTCAACTGATCAATTCATCTTCTTAAATCAAGAAAATAATCTAACGAAATTATATTGTAAGTAGCTCAATGGACGACAAAGAACAAATCATTTTTGCCAGAATTCAAAATGACATGCTGCCAAATCTCTTTTTATTTCCATTGTCTTTTCTCTCATTCTCGTTTACAACCGAAATCAAGAATAGTTAGAATGCCGCAATATTATTCATTCTTGTTCGTCTGTCTGTCAAAAAATTGTTTTGAATGTCAAGAAACAATCAACAAATATACGGCGAAAGGTTTTTGATCACGATTACTGTTGGTTCGCGAATGTGAAGAAATGGAAATATGTTTGACAAGAGTTACTAATTAGACATTTGAATTGAGATACATGATTTTAAATTTTGATAAACTTTTTGAATATTTTTAGTTCAAACTAGTTTTTTGAGATTAGTTTGATCACATTCATACTTCTTATTTCGAGCATTAACTGCTTTTTTAACCCAATTGAATAAACAATTAAGAGTCACCTTTATTTATGTTCAAACGCATTCATCAAAAATTCATAAAAAGTCAAAATTAATAAAGGAAATCTCAGAAGTGCGTCACAGTTTATTCGCACGGCAAGCTACAAAGAAAAAAAATCTCAATCGCATGTTTATCTTGTTGTTTAGTCACTCTCCATTTCAAGTGCACACAGTATGGTATAATAAACGTGATGTATCGAAACGAATTAGGATTTGAAATGGAGATAAAATGAAATTGATCCACAATATGAAGCTAAATGACTCTCATTTGTACAAGTTTATATTCGTCTCTCAGATGCTGTATAAAGTAATATTTATAGGTCAATATGTTAAATAAGAAAGAAAGTTGAAAATACTATAATTTTCAATTGAAATGAGAATAGTTATTTGATGATATTAGAGTCAATTAACAGAATATGATTCTTAACAAGCCAATACATATATCTCGTTATTTCCATAGTGTACTATTGTGTCTATGAACTCAATTAGTCTTTATTAGGCATTTTCTAATTTATTTATTGTCAAATCAGATTTTTATTTTCCTATTGTTCACGTGATTAAATAATAGATAAAATTACTATTAAATTAATATAAAAACACTTTCGATTGTAACTGCCCACTCGAAAATATTCAGTCAAATATTATTTTGATGTTTTACTTGTCTCATTGAGATCCAGAGCTGCGCTAGGGCGATTCGTTGCAAATAAGACCACTGCACTCAATAGATCTATAGTTTAGGAATGGGATCAGAACCACTCCTTTAATGATACTATTATCAGCTTATTGTCTCTAATCTACAAATGGAGGATATGAGTCGCGTTTTCACATATTATTCTAATGGATACGTGAAAATTTTCACATACCGAGTCTTGAATCCATGATCGCTGGTTCAGTTTTTAGATAATTTTATTGAATTCATACTTTTGTCTTAATTTTCAGCCTAATCCCTCTCAAATCAACAGTATGGCTCACTTTAGTTCCATCCTTAAATTGTAATTTAAACGATTTTTCCTTTATTTTATATTTAGCATATAAATTGAATTTGAAAAAAAAGTGAATTTCTTCAGGTGCTTAATTTACACAAATTTTATGTGAAAAGTTTATTGCATAAATATGAATATATGATAATGAATTTAACTTTTTATTTCTAAAACAGCACTGAGAGAATCCCTCGTGCATAATGTTATTCGTAAAAGTAAATGAGTGGAAGAAGATGAAGAAAATGAAACAATTTTTAATCTACTCATATCTACTTTAAAATCCCTTATTTTGTGCTCTCTATGCTGCTTTAAATACATTCAGGTTTTATGCAAAAAAGAAGAATCTTTTTTTGCACAGAATTTTTTTGTTTTTCTTTTGAGCATAAATGTGAAGAAATTCTCATGTGAATGAACTTGTTTTTTTTAATACTTGCATAGATATTAAAGCAAATATCAGTGCTGTTTATGTTGGATTCTCATGCATTTATTTTATAAATTCGTTCTACGCACCACTAAAACTATATCTAAGTCATCACCAAAATAAATGAATGACAGATTTGTGCATTTTTTTATCTTATAGGAAGGTAAGGATTGATAATAGTTGATGAGTCTGGAACTGTGTGAAGACTGTCGAAAGCTTTTCTTTATAAATATTTAGTGACGGGTGTTAGGATACCTATATGTAAGTAAAAAGGTCTCCAAAGAAGTGCAAAACTAGCCAAGACTATAAGTTTGGCGAGGATCCAAGTTAAGGATTTATGGTGCGGTGTGACTATCCTATTTTTTAAAACGATTCCACATACATGGCTATAACAAAACAAAATATTTAAATTTATTTACTGTGATCTCTTTTTTTGTGTTTCGATTTTTATCTTCCTCCTGTGTTTCCTCACTCATACAGTAATATGTTTAGACGGTCGAGAAAAGTCGTGCAGTAGCCATAAAAAATGGGAAGTTTTTGAACAGTGAATTATCTTTGCTGTGGCATCGTTCAAGGATGCATAACATTAATTGTATCTTGTTGTCACTGCTTCTATTATTTACAATTGCTGTTTACATATATGTGAAAGTGTTCAGGAGTGTAAATATCTAAAGAATTTTTTCGTGCATCATTAAAAATTTTGAACGGTTTTCCAAATATTTACAAAACTAGTCTTCCAACTTAGGTCCATCTTACTTGGCGGAAATCCAAAAAAATTTCGAGAACAATATAAGAGTCAAAAAATAACTGCTGCCCTCAAGCACTGAAATATGTACATGGCATATATATAATTTAAAATGGAACTACTGCATCGAGGAAAAAAAAATTGAAATTAAAAACAATTAAAAGCTATCTGGAGAGTGCAGTGAAGTGGCAATAGATGATAATAAAAATAGTACGTACGACACAAATCCTCATTCAATTTAGCGAATGACCGAGGGAGTTCTTTTGGAGTATAATTAAATTCCATTCAGAACCGAAAAAAAATATACTAACCGAATTGAGTACATGTAGCAATAGAAGCAACAACATAAAGAGAGTGGCTGCACTCGGAAATCTTTTTTTCCGTTCGTTGCTGCTGTTGCTGCCGCTTACTACTGCCATACTCAAAAACCTGTTTTCATTACGAACTTTTTTTATATACTTTACATTCAATTATTTTTACAAATGACTCTTGAATACATATCATGCTCGAACAGACAATTGCTACATTCTGAGTGTAAGTTTGAATAGATTTAATTTTTAAAATGAACCAAAGCGCAGGTTTTTTAAATTTTAATCTTAATTATGACGTCTGAATATACAAGGATTTATAAACCTTGTTGGAATGTAAATCAGAAATGCATATTTATTAATAAGTTTAATTAAAGACTCCCCACGTATTTAATTTAATAACAACGATGTTTATTCTCCAGTAATCAAAAACAGACTAAATATTATTATGCAGGGGACCAACAACCTTAAAAGGGGAAATCAACTAATTTTAGTTGAAAATATAATTTGAAAATTAAACGACAGTTGACATATTCTCAACAAGTTTCTATTTGAATAAATACTTCCAAATATATTTTTCAGACTCCAACATCACCACAAAAACACCGCATAAAGTCATATTCCATGACATAAAGACACAGAAGTACAAAAAAATAGCATCGAGAAGAGCGGCAGTAAATGTTATGATTGCATTTGTATTTTGTAAGAGACTACAACACATGAGATGAAAGGAAAAGCCCTTCAGCTACAAAAAATAAAATGAAAAATGTCGAATAAAATAAAATTTAATTTCACATAGGTATGTATATATATTTGTCATGTTGCTCAGCTTGTTCAGCATGTTTAATGTCAACTTAAATAGCTGCAGATATTCACTCGGTAATTTTTTTACATATGATTGTTGTATTTAAACTTCATGCTTTAGAATTTATTTATATATGTCAGCCTTTTATATTTACATGAATTTCAATAATAATGTCAACCTGACTTGCCATATACTCAACCAACCCCCAGCATTACAAAAACATACAATTCAAAAGAGCTGTTTATTTTGATTTGAATAATTGCTTTATGTTATAGGCTTTTTTTTGTCAAAGATTCAACAAAAACAGCGGTAAAACAGATAGAGAGGAAGTATACTGATGACAATGTCCATTATTATACATGAAATAAATACATTTTAAGCATATTTAAGGTTATGTTGATCATTTTATTATTGAATTTTAAATTTTTTGAGATAATTGATTCTGTTACTGTTTGTCAATTTAGTTTGACATTTCAGTGATGAAATGGTATCAATGTCCTAAATCGTAGATCATTGACCATAAGTGTCAAAGGTACCAGGGTTCAATCTCAGGGCATGTCTAATATTCTGAATACATTGCAGGGTATATCAGGTTTTGTGACATACATAGCAATAGATTATTAATAGCCGTGCCACTAGTTCGGTTGGATCCTTCGAACATTATAAATGTCACAAGAAAGGTTGCCCACCACTGATTTTCACAATGGTTACCCAAAGAGACAAAAAATAGAAATTTGATGGTCGCATGGATAGAGAGATAAATAATATGTACGAAAAATTTTAATATTGTCTCTATTGTAGTGAAAAGCCACATAGGGAAAAAATCATATAGCCACAATACACACACTTTTTCATCCAGGGAGCAAAATGCAATAAATTATAGACGGCATGTGACATCAAAAAGGACGTAAATAGAATAAAAAAAAAGTTTTCATCAATTTGTTTGTCTTCCTTTTTCTCGGTCGACATTTAGCGTTGATTTTTTCATGCCTCATCTCTTTCGTCTTTGAATCCTCCCACTGTGTTAAGCGTAATTTTTTTCTATGTTCGGTATTATTGTAGGTTGTTTTGCATTTGAAATGTTTATTTATGATAAAATTTGGCAATAGATAATATTTCATCAACATGAACGAAGAAATATCTGCAGGCGATGGAAAAACCATTTGGAATGGAAAGAAAAATTTTAGAGCTTATGTTAAGGAATTGTCATAATTTAAGAAGGAAATTTAAGGATTTATGGCTATTCACTAAATTGAAACTAGATCATATTTTTCTCATAATACACAAAATATATGAGCTAGCTTTACATCTTTCAATTCAAAAATTTCATAGACATGGCTTTATTTTCATAAAAAAAGGAAAATAAAAGTTTTCGCAAATAAAACGAAAAAGTTGACAAATACGCAATAGATAAATTCATATGTTCCAGTAAAAGAGGAAGCAAAACTCAACACATGTAAAAATTGTGACAATATTATGAAAAATTAGAAGCTGTTAAAAGATGAGAAAAATAAAAATATTAATGTGCTGTACAAATTCTTAATTCTTTAAATATCATCACTTATTAAGAAGAACGAAAATTGTCATTAATTTTCTGTTCTATTTATAAAATTAGCGGATTCAAGATATAAAATGATGGAATATGCGCTTGACTGAATAAAATATTGTAGTAACATGATCTATAAGATTAAATTGTTTTGATTTGTCAAAGATAACTGCAGGCGCTTAATTTTCAGTTGAGATTAATGCTGTTGACCGACCAATACAAATGCCTGTTTTGACATCTATAAATTCCGTCACACTAAATAGTTTTGGAAATGCCATAAACACCGTGTGCCGCGGTACACACTGGAATTTATAAATAATTTTTCAAAAATACTACTTCAAAATTTTCAGACAAACTCTAATGTTATCACTTCCAAATAAACAATTGAGTCACTGAATCATTCTAAAAGACGCTTCACATTTTACAATAAACAGCAATGTAGCGAAATTAACACTACTTTTAACTCATATTTCACATTCGGAATGAACAAAAAAAGAGTCTGAACAACAAAATAAAAAGAATAAAAATTAAAGAATTTTTTGTCATATGAAACGAACAGCGGTGATGTAGACACGAAACAATGAATGCTACACAATATTTTTTTGGCACAGAAAATGATCATCTGTCCTCAATGAGTCTCGTTCAATTTTCATCTCTCATCTCATCTAAAATAAATTTAAAAAATTCGAATTTATTTCTTTGCGTGGGATTTTCTTTCAGCCTGACTCATGTAGTCTCAAGATTCATTTATATATATATTTAAAAAAAAAATTAATTAACAAAACTCCATAAAACGCTTCGAGACGAATATTTTTGGCAATCCTCATTATTTTTACGAGATTAGATATATGAGAAGACATAATCTTTTAATGAATTGGAATAACTCGGAGGTGTCCTGGCCATATAAATATTAGTTCGTGATTTTATTTTAATTTGCAATAATTTTGTGGCATATTTGCTCTTACAAGAACTGATTTTTAGCACTAATAAATTAATTTTGATTGGCTGATTGGGCGAGGCGTGATATCTCAGCAACCAGGCGAGTTTAGAGTTCGGATTTAAATCACTAGCTTTGTACTATCGAGTTACATCGCTTTGTTTGCTAACTGGAAACTATTGTTAAATGATTTAACTAGTGATTTTTCTGTTTTACTTACAAAAACCATTGGATCCTACAGATTGGAAATTTTTGGCTAACACTGGGCCGAACATTAAGCAAAAATGCGCTTAAGTCCCTCGATCAATAACATAACAACTTTGAATTGTTTTTTAATTAGATACCAAAATTTTTAAGATGATTGTTAGTATTTTAATTGCTTTAATTTTCTTACATGCTCTGAGCTATATTTTCAAACATTCACTGAGATGTGACATTTCTTAACTAAATATTTATTCAAAATACTCTTTAATTTAGCAGTAATTTCCTTAAAAATTTCCTCATCTATAACATTTAAAGCCTTACATATTTTGCAACATCCAAAATTATTCATTAAAGAATTTCATCCACATGAAAAGACTAATAAATTAAAATTCATTAAAACTTTTTCTAGCTCATTGAACCTTCGTTTAACTAAACTCCCTAATCTAATTCTAAGCATCAAACGAAAAATTTTCCATTAAATCTAGAGAAAATAATATATAGGAGATAAGTGAGGGGATATGAGCAATTTATTTTACATGCACATGTGATATCATACATGATTCTAAATTGAAATTGACCCGAGATCATTGTCATTGCAAATAATGAAATGAGAGAGAGTTTTGAACAAAAAATAGTGAGTACGGCACGACTTTGTAACTCTCTGAAATTTTATACTTTTTAAGGATTTTTTATGACTATTTTTTCATATTTTTACATTTTTAAATAACAAGGAAAATATCTCGATCGATACAAGTTTTCCATGGCAGCCAAATGGCGGTCACATATTAATTTTCATGACAGTTAACATGAAAATGCCACTTGGATAGCATTCACTTGTCTACCATAATTAATTTGTGGCGATCGAGTATTAATCACATGATAAGTAAAAATCTACTAAAGTAAACAGGAAAAGCATTTTATTCAGAGAATCCAATATTAACTTGTAGACAAAATTCCAACCTAATTTCCATTCTTACTATCGTACAAATTCAGCTAAAACGTGTTTTAATAAAAAAGAATAAAGTTTGTAATCACACGTACGCTCAAGTACATATCCAGTCAAAGATATTTGTATCATATCTCTCACACAGTTCGTTGTCTCCCATCTCAATTCGAATTAATGTCAAACAGAGAATCACGAAATATCTTCTGTCTTTTATTGCCTTTAACATTTACAATTGCTGATTCTTGTTTCGCCTTTTATACGCGCTTTACTTACACCCGTGGTGGATAAGAAGTGTAAAGAGATCGCTTTTGTGCATTATAATATATTCACAAAAAGAGAGTCTGACAGTAATACCTTTTATAACAAAAGAGCGATGAGATGTGATTAAAAGTATGATTATTCAACATTTTTACAAGAGAATAATTCACTATTATGGTCAATGAAATGAGTTTAATGTCAAACAATTTAAAATTACATGACTTTTGCGGACATCGAGTTGAAAGAACTTGTGTGTAACGATAAAAGCTAATTGATTTGGAAAATCCTGCATTTCATAATCTTTTTGAGAATTTATTATATTATTAAACGCACATAGTGATATACTCAGTTTGTCCTTACTACTTACATAACTCAAACTATTGAAATCTGCACCGAGAATCCTTTTTTGCGTGATATTGTCCACTGTTTGCCTTTATTGCCCATAGTAGGGATGAATTGTACGCAAAAGTAGTATGTAAACCCTTTACTATTTATTTTTACCCTTTAGTTATCCTTAGTAATTTTTTCCTCTTTAAGTGTTCAAACTCGAATGACTTCCCAAATCCCAAACATTCCAGTCAAGAAGCTTTACATCATATCCACCATAAAAAATGCTGGACATTCTAATCACCCTACAATAGTATATCAACTTGTTGGCCATTCGTTGGGTTGTTCAGTCAGTGAAGGTTAATCAATTCTCTTGCTGTCTCTTACTGCGAACATGTAAATGAATATTGAAAAAAAAATAATAAACCAGAACAAAATTGTGAATGCTGAGTGATGAGTCTGACGAAAGTGACGATAATAATAAAAAAAAAATATTTTTTCGTTTAAATTTATCACACATATTTTTATTTATTTTCAGCGTGAAGGTTTTTGCGCTTAAATTTCTTTTTTAACTTTATTTCTTTTGAATCCCATATAATAATATTTTTTTATGTATTACTAAAATTTGTCACAGAAAACTTAAAACACTTTTATAAAAATGGAAAGGAAAATCTGTGCAGAATAAAAAAGTGTGGGGAGTAAAATTCATTCTTTTTGATTTAATCATCTTTGTTTGCAAACAACTTGTAGTTTATTTTAACTCTCTTTTATTTTTCCCACTTCCATCTCTTTTCACAATTCATTCAGATTCAACAAAGACATTCCATACGAAATAAGGAAGATCATAAGATTCATTTTTCGATTGTGCAATTTTTAGTGAACGAATGTGTTCGTTTTGTTTGCTGATGAGGAGATAGAGACAGGAAATGACTGAAGATTTTATCTTATCGCAAGGATTTAAAGAGCGGTATTCGTGATAAATTTGCTTGAAAATAAAAAGAGTCTTAAAAATGGAAGTTTGTTGAAGTATGTTGAAAGTATTTTGAGATATTTTGTTTAATTTTGGTGTGTGCGTTTCTATTCCTCTTATTTCGTTCCTTTCTGGTTCTGTCACGATTGATGTTGCAGTAGAAATAAACATGCTCACTGCAATGAATATTAATGGTGATATTTATTTGAAGAAGAATTTTTAAAAAATCCACAGATATCTTCAAATTGATTCCAAAACCTCAAAAATGATTTGTGACTATAAAAATAGTCGTAAAAATTCTCTTAACTGCTCTTAACAATCATAAAGACACAGAAGCACTTAAGCCATAATCTAACTCATTTCTCTACCAAAAACACATTAGAAGTTTTTGAAAACCTTGAAGATGTCTCTAAAATTTGAATTGGTAGTAATAAATAGAAAATTAATTTATATCATATATAAATTTAAAAGGTATTCTTACAAGCATAAAACATAGCAATATGTTACATTAATTCATATTAAATTCTATACATTGACACCTTTTTTCTCCCCTTTACTGCTTCTTAAAAACAAATTACTTCAAGTCGAACATAAATCCTCAAATAAATAAGACCTTTATATCTCGATTAATTCATTGTTATGGCATCAAACTCATTCACCATAAATTCACCTAAAAGTTTCAATAAAATTAAAATTATGTTTTCCTATTTGCTGTTTATTTTATTGAAAATGTTTAGTCCCGATACCTTTTTCATAGTTTGCAATAGTTTACCTTTTCTTACGGTTAAGCTTTCCATTAAACAAATAACAAATGAATGATTGCTAGTGATTATTCAATGAGATTAGGAGCGCAATTTTAAATATTTCTGGTGGTTCTGATTACACCATAAACTAATGGTTTACTTGGTGCACCCTAACTCGTTAGAAAATTATTAAAGGTGAATCGCCCTAGCGCAGCTATGAATATCAATGATCAGAAAAGCTGTGAGACAGTCAACTTACACAAAATTAGGATTCAATGTCTCTTTCTAATAAAAATGCTGCTCACAAAAGAAGTTGCAAACGAATAAGGTTAAGGGATTATTTAAAATTATACAATATAAAGATCATTGAAGAAGGTAAGGAGAGAATAACCCTGAGGCTTATTGTAGCATCTTCTAATATTACATCCTTAATCTATAATAAGAATTCTTAGGTTCGTCACCTTAGGAAAAGTTTGTATTGTTGTGATTATTTTATACATCCATGTGTTTCGCATTAAAAAAAATTTTTTTTTTCATCCCGACTTTGTGCCTGTACATTTATACGTGGAACCTTTTTGTTGTAATACATCCAAACAATAGAGAATTAAGTAAATCGATAGAGGAAGTGCTGCAATAAAACACTCAAAAAACGCAAGAAAGAATGATATCAAGACAGGAACATCTGGCTTTTGTTGTAAGTAAGGCAGTCAGCAATTTTTACGTATATGTCTCCAGTTCATGAAATAGCATTTACTGCGAAAAACGTGAATTTTAATCTTGATTACCACGCATAAATACACAAGTTTCCCCATAAACATTTCATTTAAACTTTTTATTATTTTTGAATGTTAAAATTTTAGAAAGACGGAAGAAAAGTTTTTATCACATTGGATGTCTATGCTTGGTATAATAAACAGATTTAATCTTAAATTGCTTCAGACTGACTAGAATATCAACGAATGGAATGGACATGACTAGAGTAAGTAGTGGTTGTAAGAAGGATACTGAAAAATATAGTTTACATATGGCACTTTGCCATATATTCGAGTAACCCTTGAAGGTTTAGTGTGTCCAGAAATCGCTGAAAGAAGGTTCGAGTTCACTCGTTATCCTAAATTCGAGATTATCTTTTTTCTGTCAGATCAACATTGGATTTATATCGAACTTGGACTGGAAAAAATTTCCAATTTGGAACTTAGTCCGAATTTTTTTCAAATGTAACCCAGACCAATGTGAAACTGGCCCTAGACTAGATTTGAAAAATCCGGCTTCAGGATAGAGTCAAGTCGAACTGAAATCGGATTTTCAGGTTTATCCTTTTTGAAAATTTTTAAATAATTAGTCTCTCCTTAATCCTGTTTACATTTTCCAACAAAAGACTCAAAGAAGTTATTTCGCAGAGTCTGTAAAAAAGTCATTAAAATTTAAATCAGTAGATTAAATTTAAAAATAACAGAAATGCGCTTTAATCACCAATTCCTGTTGACAATCTAAAAATATCTTTTATTATTCTGCTGTAACCAAATCTCTCATGAGAATTTATTTTTAAATAGAATGAGAAGTAAAGTCTTTTAAAAAAGAGAGAAAGAAAAAGTGGTCGTAAAACACCTCAAAAGACTCATTGGAGAAGGCAATAAAAAGCCTTAAAAAAATAACATTGCATTCAACACGAAGGAGAAGAAAAAAAAAATATTTTTATTTTTTTCCTTCCTTCTTTTTGTTCCTTTACTGTTTTTTTGTGGTTTACAGCATTTTATTTATTTCTTTAGAGACTATGGCTGTTGAGTACTTTTGGAATATCGTCACGCAATGTGTGTCTGGAATCTGATGTTATTTTATTTAATGGACTAGGAAATTTTGATGAATAGTGCCAATGCTAGACTATGTTCTCTATATAAGAGATAAATAGAGACAAATATTATCTCAGGAATTTTTATAGCAGTCTTAATTAATGCTCTTTTATGACTTTTAAAGAATGGCATTTACTATAAAAATGTCATTTTACATATCGAGGGGACTAAATGAGTTTTAAAATATTTTAAATGTATTTTTGTTATGTGAGCATTTTTGTTTTAAGATGCCTATGTGAAATTACTCTTGATTGACATTTAGTCAGAATTTAGAAAATTGTTAAAAATTAAAACTTAGGTATTATTTCACTTATGAAGTGAAGTTTTTCTCATCTCAGTGTTGTCCAAACTTTTTTGAGCCACAGCACACTTTGGATGCAAAGAATTTTTCGTGGCACAGCAATTCCGTGACAATGGTACACCTGATTTCGCAAAGTGGACCACCAGCCCAAAGGTGCACTATACCAATACTGTGCATTCACACCACTATACCAATCTACTAAGATTCCAGTGGTACAAAGCATACTACCTAAGAAGCCGAACCCCAAGTTTGTCCTACTGCACATTAATGAACCACAGCACACAGTTTGGACAACACTGTTCTAGCTCTTTAAAGTAGTGCCACAAAATTATTCAACAATAATAAAAATCATCTTTGGTCAATTGTAGTGCAATAAATATTCTGATAAATGCGATCTTAAATATTCAAAAATATAGCAAAGCATGAGCATTAAAAAGAAATATTTTTCTACAAGTTTTTCATTCCACTCTAACAAGCACTTTTAAATTTTCCTTTTATTTTCGTCGTTATTTCAACTACAATAAACTTTTTAAAAGTTTTCAGCAACATAAAGAGGAATTCTTGTGTAATTTTTCCATGCAATTTAAGTACTTTTTATTACAAATACACATACAGACACATTCAAGAGATGCCAATTGTTGTGAAATGCACAAAAGAATTTTTTTCATTCCAGTGTCATACATTATAACATTAAATGAAGAATAATTTTTCCTGAAGCGCAGTTGGGGTTGAGTATTATGGGAAAATAACTTTTCTTTGCCTCTTGATTTTTTAAAAACCAATAACAATTAATGGAACTGCTTTATACTGATTTATATTTTTCTGCGTTGCCCTACTTCCGAAAAAGTCTCCTTCCTTTTTTGGTACAAGATGTATGCTAC
Source organism: Chironomus tepperi (assembly GCF_022539635.2). Lineage (NCBI taxonomy): Eukaryota > Metazoa > Arthropoda > Insecta > Diptera > Chironomidae > Chironomus > Chironomus tepperi. The sequence goes on along the minus strand of NW_027226498.1, from coordinate 2,992,077 downwards.
AGATGACCTTTCGTTCAATTACGTCAAGCGCGTTCTTCTTCGGCATAGTCATGTTCCATGACTGAGAACCGTACTAATTTTTTAATTTTATTTGTGATATTCAATTTCATTGATAGAATCTCGGTTAAAAATTTATTCACTGTGCCTTTCTAGCTCTCTGTATAGAAAGAAAACAACAGCAGCAATTAGAAGAAAACTGGAAAATTCTTTGACAACTTTTTATTTCACTCGAAGAATGTCCATTAACTTTCTTTTATTTTTCCCTTTTTCTATATTTATTATTGTATTCTTAAGCCTCAAATACTGCATGCTTCCACTGCCATAACATTCTTTTGTTTTATTTTTCATTCTTCTTCGTATTCTCCTACTGTCGTCGGTTTTGAAAATTTATTGAGTATGAAAGCCGAATGTGTGTAAACAAAACAACACAAAAGATAGATAAAAAGACATACAATCTCAAATTAAGATGCCAAATTTGCCAATAAATTTCTTTTCCAACTCGACTTCTTCTTCAAATTGTTTTCAAATCAATAAATTTTCAAAAGGAAGCGAAGATTTTTTTTTCATTTACTGAAATAGTTTTCAAGATTTTTCTTCTCTTTTTTGGAGATAGAATAACTTTTATTTTCGAGAAAATTAAAATTCCATCGTCGAGTGAAGCGAAAAGAAATTACTTGACTGCCCTAGACATTGCCATATGATCGTAGGCATTTTAAAAATGGGCAATAAATTTTTATGGATGACTAGATATTTTTGGAGCAATTTTTAGGGGGAAAATTTTGTGATTTTCTTTGGTAGAATTGGACCATAATATTTTTATAGACTAGTGAAGTTTTATGAAATCTTTCGCAGATTCTGACATCATTTCAGATCAGCAATTTAGATCATTGAGATCTAGAGCTGCACTAATGCTAATAATTCGCGGTTAATAATTGTTTGCAATAATATTAGACACCGAAGTACTAAACCACATATAAAATAATGAACCATATTAATAAACGCGCTCAACACTAGGAACATCTAGATCCAAACGAAACTTCTCACACTTTTAAGCACCACTGCTCCCTCACTGAATATACTTAATTTGCCATATTCTCAATATAAATTTTGTTTCTTAATGACTGTCTTTTGTGCTTCTTTACACATACTTAAAACACAAATTGCGAGTTACAGAAAAAAGTTTTCTATAATATAAAAATTTTTTATTACCTTGAACGTAACGTGTCTCATAAAAAGAATTTAATGTCAACGAATCATAATCCTCCAATTTCTTAATTTCTTTTCTATTTCTTTGTCCTTCTTTTTTCTCTCTTCTCGCCTTTTTTATCATACAAACTGTTCATTCAATGGCAAATCTTTTTATAAAGTTGTTGTTAAACTCACATTCAGTGTTAATTTATATCTTATTTATTTTCCTATTCTTTAGGCCTGAGGGATTTGTGGTGAAAAATGTCTGGATTTGATTTTAACATCTTTTTCGTTTGGGTAGTTTAAAGTATGAAAAATGTGGCAAAGAGAGATGTCAGATATTTTGGCCTTTGATTTTTGTCCCTGATTGCTGAGACATAGAAAATAATATTTGCAACAATTCTTAAAATCCAAGTAAATCTGTTCATTCGCAGCCAACTTCAGGTATGTTTATGAATAAAATATGAATGAAATCAAAGTCATTAATTGTCCAATTTAGGCATAATTGCAAGATTAAAGACCTTGTGATGCATCATTTACAGAAAAATGGAAGTATACAATTTTTACAAGAACAAACTTAATACTCTAGTGTGATGTGTACATATAAGAAAAAACAATTTTATTTTCGGGTCGTGAATTTTACATATAATTGCTAAATTGTCAATTCTGTGTTCTCATTTTTTTCGCTAAATGACTAAATGGCAATAAGAAAGGCAGATACGAAGAGTCTGTCTTATTGATTCTTATTAAGAATAAAGTTTAGAAAACGCCTCTGTAATAATTCTCGTTCTATTCTCTTTACCACTCGTACGTTTTCTATATATTAAATTGAGCTATAATTAAAACAATTAACTTTATCTATTTAAATTTGAGCACGAAACACGAATTTTGCCATTCTTTTCACTCCTTCATCTTTATACAGCATCATCATCATCGTCATTTTGTATGAATATACAACTAAATTTCTATATAGACACTATGACTCTGATGTACAGAAAAATAAGCGAGAATTTAATTAAATAATTTTTTTTTACTCTTTCTCACTCAAAATTTTGTGGTTTGAGGAATGATAGGAAAAAGAAAACAATAATAGAATAGTACAAAAAGTTTGCAAAATCCTGACTGAAAATGAAAATTGAATTTAAAATAATTTTTTTGATTGTAATAGCAACTTTTTGAGGGTAACAAACTTCACAACCTTTCAGCTATGAATTATCCTAGACGGTGTCTCTTCAATTCGCTTTTCATATTGTGACGTGAAAATTCTCACAGTTATGAGCTAAAATTTATGAAAAATGTGAATAAAATTCATTTATTTTTTATGCTAGTTAGTAGACTTGATTTAACGAGTTAAAAAATTGTGACAGAGATTTTTGGGCAGAAAGCGCATTTGGATTTAAAAACTAATTTTTCAGTATTTCCATCAAAATTAATGATTTTGTCATCTTAACAATTATGAACACTTCAACATTCAAATTAATAAATGAAGGAACATTATTACCCGAGCGACACAATTGAAAAAGGCTCCGTCACGGAACTTTAAAGGCTGTGTCAAACCTCTGTTATTAACCTTTTTACGAAAATTTAAAGATGATTAGTAAGCAACTTGGTCATTTTCCAAATCTTGTAACCATATTGTAACACCGACTTTAAGTTTGAGTTGAAGATCTTGAGCTTCAGCCGTCGAGATAGTATTGGATAAGTTCAGCATCAAATTGAAGCCGACTCCATGCGGCAGCCATATAAACGCCTACATTTGGCAGTGTGTCTAGGGTCATAAATTTGCACTTCAATATTTCCACCACCCCAGCATACCAAATAAGTACTTCATTCATACAAAAAAGAATTATCCTAACGAACTGAATAAACTTCCACATTCATTATGCAAAAGAATTCGCTAAAACAGACAAACACATTCAACATTCATTCATTCATTCATTGCCTGCCACGATAAAAAATGATAATTAAAACAATTTAAATTTGAAATTGAAAAACTGAATAATGTTTAATGTTTGACATTCAGAAAATGAATAATAATAAAAAATAATGAAGTAGGCAATTGAGTGCTTTAACATAAACTTTTTTTCCCATGCAATATGCTTCTTCATGTTAAATGGCAAGAGCGTACAACAGCAAAAAGGGAAAGAGACAAGATATAAAGTCAAAAAGTCATCTTTATATTTTCGGTAATCAATTGTTTCTTAAATTGAGTTCATGTCATACAAGATGTCGTTTATGACTTCATAAAATTATACATATTTTTATTGTTATTATTATCATAATATTTTGTTTATTTTATCCTAACCATGTTGTTGTTGTTGTTGTTGTTGTTGCTGTTGCTATTGTCACTACATAAATAGAATCTCAACAACGCGCTTGTAATTGAAGGCACCTGGGAGACAACATGACGAAGAAAAAAAAAATTTCTATTCCTATTCATACGCAAACATTCAAAAATTTCTGTAATGTAAAGTAGATTTTAAGTGGGAAAATGAATTAGACTTATGGATTTACGAAAATTGTTTGTTGTGATGGCAAAGATTATTTTTTTGTCGCATTTTTTAATGAGATTTTATATTTTTGTTGACATTTTTGTGACTCACATACATATTAGTAGGCGGTGTAATTTAATTATAGGACAAATTTTTCTTCTTTTTTTTCAGACGTTTAGCGTCGTTAAAGTTTTTGACATGTGTGGAATAAAAATGTGTTTTTTATGAGTTAGGTATTTTTTAATAACAATATCTTATTACAATTTTGGCAAGTGCCTATTATACGGAAGTTTGGCTTTTTATGAACTTTAGAATGTGAATTAAATACTTTGACAAACAAACCAGAGTTGCGCTAGGGCGATTCGCGGCTAATAATTGTTTTACATGTGAGGGTGCGTCAGAACTCTGCGCCCAGCAGAGCTACAGTTTATAGTGAGATACTGTGTTTGTTCTAGACCCAATCCAAACTTGATGAATTTCACCATCAGATCAAGTTAGCCTGGGAACAGATTTTCAACTTTTGCACATTATGCCGTATGCTTTTCGAGATCCAAAGGAAGAAAAAATATTGACTGACTAGCTCATAAATCTTGATCATCAGATTTCTAATAATTTCGGAAAGGAAAACTTCTTTAATCATTTTTCAAGCAGACAATTTTCAATTTTCATTTCATTCATGAATTTTTTATGCATCAAAATCTCTTCAATCATTTTTCAATTTTCCTTTGAAATTCTTTCTCTCATCATTTAGCATTTCATCATAAACGAAAAGATATTCCTTCTCAAAATTACCTCAAGTAAATATTTTTTGGACTGTTTGTTTTTACTTTTTGTGTCAATATTTAATATTTTCACCAATCATTTCAAGATTTTGAAGTCTTACTTCAAAAAAAGCATAAGTAAATAAATTTACATATGATGATGATATGAATGTGTACACAGAGAACACATATAGCAATTCCAACAATTCATGAAGAATTTATGAGCAGAAGAAAAATTGATGTTTAATAAACAAATCATAAACTAGCTCATCCATTCAAATAATCATTTGCTGACGATGGATGGAATTTCTTTGAATTTTTGATCAAGTAAATTTGTAGCGTAATTTTCAAGAGCTAATTTATTCCAGTTTCAAGAATGATGTTTGCAACGGTTATTCAAATTCAAATTATTGAGAAAAATCTTTCATTCACAGCCAACTTCAGGTATGATTAGAAATGAATTATAAATTAAATCAAACTAATTAACTATCGAATTTAAGGACTATTAAAGGTTTATTAAGCTTGTTTATTAAATTTGTGTAGCTTGATAGATTTTCATATTCGAAATCTAAAAGATCTCATCCCTTGATTCACATCTCAACAGAGATCCTCAAACAAAACTTCAGAAACAAAATTACTTTCGAATTACTCGCCTATATACTCGGACTGTTTGGGACTATTAAATCATCAGCAACGGTGACACTTCAGTAAAATTTTTTTTTTTGTGATTTATTTTCCTTTATGTCTCCCATTCTATTTACATTTCATTTTATGTTCATTGCTATATCATAGCGTGAATGACTGGGGGAAATAAAACGGCTAAATGTAAAACATTTTTTTCCATGACTCACCTGGCGGACATAAACAATTTTCATTCGGCGACTGTTGTACTGCCGTCTGTCGCTGACGTCGCGCCATTTTCAAGTTCGATACATCGCGTTTCAGGCGTGTAATTTCACTGAATACGTGTACAGGCAATTTATTCACAATAATCGAATCTTCATTACTCGATGCGTCTAATTCAACATTATCTCCGATGATAATCGAATCACGTCGCATAGTCGATTCATCGTCGTCTACTAAATTTTGATTAATTGTCGATGAGGATGTCGTTGAATATAGACGATTTGTCTTTTGTATCAACTCATCTAAATCACTTTCAATTCGCATCACTTTATTTTCTAGATATATTAAATTTTTTACATTATGCTCTAGCTCTTGATGACGATAACTTAAATAAAGTGATATGCTTAGTGATAGTATACAAATGACATAAAATAGGAGATTTATGAAAAACTTTATACACATTTTATTTGCTGATGGCATCTTTTGGTCATCATTTTGGTATTTTTTAGACGTCGTCGTTGTTGACATGTAGGTTTGTGTAGGTTGATCAATCGATTGAGGTATTCCTTTACTCTTATCATTATTACTACTTAATTTACCCATTTTTATTTTCGTTTTTTTTTATCCTTACTGCTTGAAAATTTTAATTCTGTTTAGTTTCCACAGTTAATGCACACACACGAGCCGTACTGATGAGTGCGATTACTGCCCCCCACTTTTTTATTAGAAATTTTTTGCTTCTGTGATTTTCTCCCTTTTTTAAAGTTTCCTGATTTCTTTTTTTCGTTTCGTTCGAGGACAATATAGATTGTATATCACAAGATTTATGTATTTGCGGTCTTCGGTATGTGAGTGGTTGTTAAAACTCAATTTATTTTAATTGCACAGAGTCCTTTTACTATGTTATTTGACATTTATACGGGATGCATACGCATATATCTAGATATCATTAACTTTAACTTCTTTCCGTTATTTTTCTTCATTAATTTTATGTTATCTCGAAGCTATATTTTCTCACTTTGATAATTTCTTTTATTCTTTTGAAAAATTAACTTCACTTCTTTTGTTGATCCGTCCACATTAATTTACGATTGTATATCTAAGTGACCACAAATTTCCTCCTTCTTTTTTAAACACCAGAAAAAAAATTAATGTTGGTTTTTAAACAAACATTTTTGATGTCTTAGAATCATACATTAAGAAATTAATCTTCATCTGCACAATTTTTTTTAATCCACGGGGCAACATGTGATAGCAAAATACAACAGATTTTTCACAAAATAGTTAATTTTATTACTTTTCACTGTACTGAAATTATTTTTAAAAATTTAATTAAAAATTTGTTCTTATTTTGTTTGATGTAGATTGTCTATAATTTTGTAGTTATTTTAAGTCATTTTTAAGTTTGTTTAAAATTTTAATATGTGCCAATATTAATTTTTATTGCAACTTATTCAAATTAGAATTTTTTAAATTTTGGTGAAAATTGTTTGAAATTTTAAAAGCCCTAAAAAAATCAAACAATTCTGAGAAATTTGCTCAGATTGAAAATTTAAATTTTTAATTTCAATAATAATTAATTTTTTAAATTTAATCAAATTTTTGAATTTTAAATTTTAAAATTTTTGAAATCAAATTTTTAAAATATTTTTTTTTAGATTTTATATTTTTTTAATTTGTTTTTTAAAAACAGTTTTAAATTTTTACATGTTTATAATTGAGTGAATATTAAAATTCGAAAAAAATTCTTAATTTTAAATTTATTTTAATAAAAATTTCAAAAGAAAATTTAAAATAAATTTTAGAAAATTTGTGAAGAATTGAAATCTAATAAATTAGAATCAATTTATTCAAAATATATTCCATGTGGAATTTAAATCTGAACAAAATCTCTTGAAATATGTTTTGCACAACCAAAAATTCCAACTACAATTAGTAGACAATCCACATCAATTAGTCATAAAACCAAATTTAAATATTTTACTTCTTATATGGCACAAGATAAGTTTTATCTTTTCTTTTTTTTATATTTTTACACACATTAAACACACAATCTTTTACCGCCCCAAATTGAGCACAAAAAAGCAACGAGAACACTAACAAAAATTTATTTTACGAGAGACAATTTAATTCAAACAAACGATTTTTCGTTGTGCGAATGTAAAGCGATGATGATGTTAATAAAAATTATTCAATTAATATTTCCTATTTAGCATGAGAAACAACTACAACTGTGCACATTCCCTTTCTGACGTGCACTCAATTGGAGTCTTTTATTCTCACTTTTTTTGATTTTATTTTTATTAAGGGGTTCACTATGCTCTCAAATTTGATGATATATTCACACTTACTTTTTTCTTTAAAAAACCCGAAACTTGATGTTTTATTATTAGAAAATTATGCTTAATAATGGACAACAATTTTCCGTCACATAAAATTAAATTCAAACTAATAAAATCAAATCATTTCACATTCTTAATCAGCTTTCAACTGTCGTTACATTTTATCATATTTTCTTTGCTACTTTTTATTTTATTCTTAAAACACATTTAATGCTGCGCTTCGTTTATGCTTGATTAGGGTGTAATTTAATCCAATTGTAATTTAATCCACAATGATATTCTCTTTCATACATGTAGCTACAATAACGAGAGATGTGTGTGATGTGGTTTCAATCAAAATAATAAGAATAATGATGTTGTATATTAGAGTATGAAATATATTAGTATATATCTATATCCAAACAACATCTACCATAAACCCACGGAACTACACGAGACAGTACTAAGTTGTAGGTGTTTAACGTTTCGATTCTAAATGCAGACTGAATGAGATTTTGAGATTATGTTGCATTGCTTAACATTTTTCGTTTCTTTTGCTCCGTGATTTTTGGGAGAGTAACGGAAGAGAGTTTTGACTTTTGGGTTGCACGATTCGATTGTTTTGGTTGGTTTTTGTGCGAAGTTATTAATGAAAATGTCAATAAATTTCACTCGGATCGTCATTTTTGAAGGGTAGGCTTCTCAAAAGTAAACTTTTTTAATGAAAATTTGAAATTTTTAAAACTTTTCAGTGATGAATCTGATTTAGAATATTAAGCACGCTGAAAGCTTCCTTACACTCTCATATTTATTTACTCTCTCAAAAATGTCATTTCTCTCACCAAAAATTCTCTCAATTTATTTGTGATTCCAAAATCTTTTTTATGAAAATTTATGCTCGCTATTCTTCTCTCGTGTTATGTTTTCATTCTTTCTTCATTCATTCATTCATTCATTGAATGTCCCAGTCTTTATCCTTCTTCTTTTTCTTCTACATCTCCTCTTTCTCATCATTTTTGAGATGCAATTTTATCTCTTCTCTGAATTGCATGTTTACCTCAATTCACATACATTATATTTTCATGAATGCATACATATTTTTTTTGGTGAATACGATGTGACTCAATTAATGTCCCTTTATGTAAATTTATATGATTTTCGATTTTCTGCATCAATTTTTCAATAATCTCTGTCTTTTTTATGCGCATCTTCAACATAAGCATAAATCATTATTATAGTCATTTGTGGTGGCATGTAAATAACATTCAATTAAACATCATGAGAGAGATAATATAGGTACGTAAAGAAAATAAAATTGCTCGTAAATTCAATTTACGTATAATGAAGCAAGGGATGTTATGTTACTTGATTAGGAAATAATAATTAATTAAATTTGTTTATGAATTTTCGATTTTAACTTGAGAAAATTGTAGGGAGTAGAAGGAAAACAATTCCGTTGTTACGGTCCCGTCAGAGCAGCTTTGAGTATTTCCGTTAATACGGGGAATGCTGATCGCTGGAACAAATATCCACTGAAGTCACTCGATAGGAACGAGCACTCTTTTTTAATTGATTTTACATACTTCATCATTATTCTGAAGACTGACATAATACCTTATCATATTCCTATAAGTAAGCAATAGAACCAACCATTAAAGCAGTCAAGTCTCAAGAGCTTCGACGACACATACACATATAAATGAGATAACTAATTTATCCAATTATTCCTCTTAGAAAACTATCCATCAATGGATATGACGACAATACCTCTCAATGAAAACAACTTCAACAATCAAGTGCTCAAGTGAAGTGCCCTTGTCTATGACTCACCGAGTATTTAAAAACTTTTAACAATGTTTTTCTTAACTTTGATTGAATTTTAATCAAGATTTCTCTCATTTAAAACTTCTCGCATTTGCATGCACATTTACAAAATAAGCTGAGATAGCAAAACAAGCATCGCGAGACTTTTGTCGTTTCTTCTTGATTTTTCACGTCTTTTATTTAAGAATGAGAAATTTTTACAATAGAAGATGAGACATTTGTTGCAAAGAATAAAAAACTCTTAAATTGATTTTATTCATCGAAATGTAATTTTCAACTATAAAAACTTTTTTCGACTTAAATTATTTCAACTGCAATCGAGAATCAATTCAGAATGCAAAAGAAGAAAATGACATAAAGAGAAAGAAGAACGAACATTAGCAACTAAAGTCAAAAACAATACCCATCATGAGAACATTTTCCATTTTTTATTGATATGCTGGGAATAAAACAAGGAGGCAAGAATGCCATCGCTTCATTATGAGGAACTGCAAAGAAGTCAAAGATTTCCAATTGAATGAAATAAATTTTATGAATTGCATTGTGAATAGTTTCTAGTTTCGTATAAAAATCGCAATAATGTGCAGAAGAACTTTTCAACTATTGCACTTGAAGGCAGAGTTGACATATGATTCATGAATTCTGTGTATGGTGTTTTATGTAGGATCAAGCATGTGAAACATACTTTTCAAATCTTAGTTTTGAATAATTTTTATGATCTCGTCAACCTTTAGGTCCTTTCTGAAAAATTCAAATCTTATTCATTATTTCTTCCGCCAAACTTTAAATTCCTTGGCCCGCTGTTAATCCAAAGTTGCTCAGAGTCCCTCAGTCCAATCGAAGCATCGATGTTTGGTGGTTGGATTTGAACCTACGACATTCGGATTTATTATAATAAATTTGAGCCAACCACTTTACATATTTGAAAAACAAGGCACTTAGCTGCTGTTTAAATTTTCTCCTTAATTCCTTAGTTGACTCAAAATTCCAACTCTATTTTAAGCCAATGATTTTTTTTATTGAAGCCAATTTAGATCTCAAAAAAGAGAGTAGGAAAAAGACGAAAGAGAACAAAAAATTTCCTACAAAACTGATAAAAATATATCAAGTGGTCTGACATTCCAATAAAGTCGAGTTGAGCTAAAGGAGATGGAATGAGAAAATCATGAATGAATTGTATGAGATATAAAAAAATACAAAGTTTTCATGCAGTAGCACCACCACCACAAAGAAACAAAAAAAAGAAGCGAAGAAGAGTGAATGAAATAAGGTAGAAATGATTCTTGTGTGAAGGCTTCGCCTGAAAGCAGCTAGTGAAAGAATAAAGGAATAAAAAACTGATATTTGAGGCATATACTATACAATATTGAGACAGATATCTTGATAAAAACGATAAAGTACCGCTCTTTATATCATCAAGGATATTTTTAGAAGTGAATGTGAATATGTCTTCATGTTAAAGTCCCTCGTATCCTTCCGTCGAATCACTTAGATATGAAAATATATTGAGACATGAAATTTATATGCTTTGAGATAACAAAACAGAACTTTTTTGTTTCCTCGCTTACACATTTTATTCCGATTCATCCATAAGTGTTTTTAAATCCCTAAAAATTTGTAGAATTTTAACCACTTAATCTAGCAGAGATAACAAATTATTGAGAGTTGCATAGTTCTTTTAAGGTAATTAAAAGGTTTGTTGACTATTTTAAGTGAATCGAGCTTGAGCCCTTCAAAATATAATTACTACAAGACTATTTGAGTCTTTAAATTTTTTAACCTTAGTTCCTTCTGAAACTTAGAAATTCTGATTTTTCCTTAATGTGAGGATTATAACTGTCCGATCAACTTGAAGTTCCGCTCTAAACCTTTATGAAATAATTTTCGAATTTTTAATGACCGTTCAAGCCTTTTAATCTTTAAACTTTAGTTAAAATTATTATTGCATGAAGCAATGAAAAGTGCAATGCTTTTGAATCCTATAAATTCGTATGATATGTAAGTTGCTTTTCCTAGACCACAGCGCGATGATACCAATAACGCAATCTAATTATAATTCTTATTCCTAGCAGACATGTACTAGATAACAAACAAATTTATTTTTATAGTCAATCAACGGAATCATAAACAACAATACATACAAATTACACAGAGAATGGACAACACAAGATATTGTGTTCCTCTTAAAGAAGAAGTCTTAATTTCTTTTCAATAGATGATTTTAATCTTTATAATAAAAAAAGAATTTCACCGTGACTTTACAACTTTTTTTTTCTTTCCTCCTAGTCATTAGGCAATTAAAATCTTACTTGTGAGTATATGAGAGAATTTGTAGGGAAAAAGAAGTTACGGAGATTCGATGAGATAAATAAATAAAAAATGTACATTTTTTGTAAAATCATTATTGGGGCAATTGAGCATAAAAGCTGAGCAACTTAAAGTTAATTTAGATACAATGAGAATATTGAATGGAACAATTTTGATGTTTTATGACAATTGTATACCATAAAAGCGAACAGATGAATGAAGAGTATGATTAAACAGCATTAAACTTCCTAGACGTGATAAAACTCTTTCTGTAACTTAATTCAAGGGTTGTACATGTGCTAATGGACGATATTGAAGAATTTGGTTATTTTTAAATGATGAACATACGAAAACTGAATATTTGAATCCAATATAAGCGTTCTGGACATTATGAATAAAATAACCCAAAAAAGTTTTGTTTAGAATAAATTAAAATTGGATGTATCTAGATGATCTCAAATTTCTATCAACCCCAATCCATACCAATGAATCATTAAATTCACTTCTTGAACATTCTCAAGCTTTGTCTAGTCACAAATTTCTTTTCAACCTCAAAATGAAATTAATGATCCAAAGGAATGATTTTTATTATGCTTCGAAACATCTTAAAGTACATTTTTTGAGACTTTATATTCTATTTTAGATACAGTATCTCTTTAAATGCGACCCAACGGCATTAACGATGACGACGAGGATTGAACGAGCAAGAAATGTGAAACAAAACAAGAATTCAATGATGAGATTGAACTCGTATTTTAAAACAAAAAAAAACATAGAAATAAGAAAACAAGTATTTGAGATGAGTTCTTGAAATTAATATTAAGGCATTACTTAGTAATGATTGCTATTCCCATTAATTCGTCAAATCATTTATATTGACTTTCTTTCATTATTTTTTGTCTCATCTCATGTCATAGCTAGGAAATTGAAATTTTCATTGCCTCGCTTAAAATAAATAAAGCACTTGTGCAGCTCAAGAGACGCAGTTTTGGGTCGAATCTCCTACTTGACACCAGGATAACTCAGCGCCTCGAATGAAAGATCGCAGGGCCAGTACTGCAATAGGTACCGAAGTACCAAACCATTCCGCGACCAAGTCATTTCAACTCAACAAGACAATCATTAACTTTATTTCAGATTCCTTCAGTCTTAAACATATCATTTAAAAAAAGCCGCTCTATTAAAATGAGCAAATCAAATAAAATTGTTTTAAGTTTTTACTCCTCGTTTCCATCTTAATTGCCTTAGAATAACACATTGCATCCCACTGTGATATTAATTACTACATTTTTTGCCAATGGCTTGATTGCTGCCATAAAGTAATTAAGAAATTTCCTTTTTTTAAGTTATTAATTTGCATAATCGTGAGCGTTCATATCGGTATGTAGTCAGTAAAGATAATATTGATTAATATAGTACAAATTTTTGTATTTTATCGATCATTTTTTACGAACTTTATTCGTAAAATTAAATTTAAAGTTGCATGTTTATTTAATTATGTAGGCTAAATGGATTAATGGAATAAAATTTATACTTTAAATTGTGATTGATGCTTGCATGAGTCTATATGACTTCATCCTCAAGCGGTTTTGCCTCATTTAATTCATGTATGAACTGTTTTAACTGGGAAATTGGAATTTAAAAATTGTAGAAAACAATTAAATTTTGTTAAAAAAACAAAAAAATTTAACGGTTAAATAAAATTCAAAATTTCATATTAATTTTCGACTTCATTTTCGACATTATTAATTTAAGATTTTTTCGAAACGATGTTGTTCTTGTTGTTATAAGCTGTAATAAGCTTTAAAATAAAGTGACAAATCACAAATACCCAAAAACATCTTTAAAATTGTCGCCCGAGCCATAATATAAATTTTTTGTAAGGGTGAAGTATTTTCTACTCTTATTCAATTAAAATCAATTACTGTATCTTTTCTCTCTTGATACTTAACTCTGTCTCAAACACACAAATATCAAGAGGAAAAGAAGGTACGATAAGAGAGATATAAACATGCTTATGCTTACATAAAATGGGATCAACTGAGTGTCTGAATTTATTAAATTAAGTTCTAAATTAAGAGTACCGCTCATGCACTTTATTTATGAGATTTTGTTTCAGTACTCATGGCTTTATAAAGGTCCATAACATACACGATTTGTTGTCAGCCACTTGAATTTGTCTCGACATAACCCGAATATAGTTGAATTCGATGCTTTTTTAAAATTCAATTTTTCATGATATGAATGTTCTATTTGTTTTGATTTTTGGCTTTTAGATAGGAACTAACATAAAAAAAATATCAATACGATATTTGCAAAGCATTCTCTCTGTGTAAATGTAATACTATAAACATTTAGTTTCAGTTGCTGAGTTTGAAATTTATTTTTAAAAAATGTGTAAAGTCCTCGTGTCATTGATCGAGGGACTTAAACGCATTTTGGCCAAGCGAACAGTATTCGGCAAGCAAAAAGTATCTATAAATAAAGAGACGCGATATCTCACGCCTCAACTATCTAGCCAGCCAGCAAGTCAAAATAAAATTATAAGCGTCATTTTTTCTCAAAATCTGATAATATCTCGAAAACCTTGCGAAAACAAGCAGTGATGATTTTCCATTCGATGATTATGTAGGATGGAAAGTATACAAACAAGGGATTTACATAATAATTTTATTAATTGAATTTTTTATATTATCGACTTTTACATCTTTATCCTTATTGCAAACCAGTAAATTATCATTGATTCTCTTTTGCAATTGAGAACTCCTCATCGTTGTCATAAAGTAATTTAAATTTCAATCGTTTTTTAGGTCAATTGAAATTATTAAGACTACAGATTGTCATAAGTACTGGTATAAAAAGGAAATGGTGATTGAATTGAAAGGACACAGCGTAGAAATGACCAAAACTCCTAATTTAAAAGATCAACAACTTAAACTTCCATAACAAAATCTAGACATTTAAAAATGCGTTTAATCGACTTAATCTCAGTAACTTTTAGGCTTGAATTTCAATTCTTTAATCGAAATTGCTTCCATCCGAACGTGAAACGCTACGGATAACAAAATTGCTTCTCATAACTCGATTTAATGTTTACATTTAATTTGCATTGAATAAATCAGGTGAAATGATAAAAATTTATAAAATGTGTGGGGTTGAGGGTCTGAACAGTACGAATATAGCATTGAATTTTCGTCCAAATCTACTAACCAAAAAAGCCAATCGACCAAAAAACCAATAAAAAGTGTTTTTGCCTCAATATACTTTTTTTATATATTTCTCACACTTTTATTTGTTGTTTTGGTCCCTCACGTTATTGTCGGGATATGGATGACTGTTTAATGGAAAATCAGAATGTGAAACCATAAAGTGAGCATTCATCCCAAACATATATTACATTGTATAAAAAGCATAGCTACATAACGAAACGTTTTAATTCCTTCTCAATATAAAGCTGTTGAACTGATAGCAACTCATTGATTTATTGCAGGCTTTAAATGCTATAGATTTTATTATGCCTTCCTTTTCCCTTTTTTTTCGGCATTTTCCGAAAAAAAGTTTTCATAGAAATTTTTTCTCTAGTTGGAAATGTGAGCTATGTGGAAAGGATAAAATCTTTCTCAATGGATAGATATATAAAGTAAGTTTTGGACGATGACATCAGAAGGATGAATAAAAGTGAAATTGAAAAAAAACTTTCAGCTTGAATATTTATAGCATTTTTATTTGTGTTCAATGTCCATCCAAAAGATGGAATTAGAAAAAAATCTGATGATTAATTTGTGTACGATTGGGAAATTTTATTTATGTAGATCAGTGGTGGGCAACCTTTTTTCCAGGGCATACTTTTTTGGTAAGCCTCGACTGAAACCGACTGCAAACTGCATTAAATTTGACACCATGACATAGTCATCCCGCCTTGTTGTCAAATTTTAGATCGGTTAATCGACTTAAGTTATTCAGATGAAAATGAAATTATTTTCAAAATACACCTTACAGTCTTCACCAAAAGTGCGCTTTGATATTGGCTTATAATGGCTTACAACTCAACTCAGTTTCTAACTTCAAAAAAGAAAGCAAAGAAACTACCGACTCACATTATAGTTGTTGGCAAGACAAATGACATTTGAAAAACTAAAGTAAAAGATGGTTAAATACATTTAACATATTCGCACATGCTGAACACAGAATCACACAATTACCCGAAATCGGATGCAGTTTACTTTATCCTTTCTTATTTGACAAATAACTTAACATTATTGTTGTCATCCAGAACTTAACCGCATCGGTTGTGGTGTGAATATAAAAAGATGTAATCATGAACAAACTTTAACCATGGACATCCTGAACGTAAATGATTTTCTGAGGATTTTCATATTTACGAGTCTTTTTTCCCTTTTTTCGTTTGAGATATAAAAAGAAGTTTGTGCAGTTTACAGTTTCAATCAAGTTTAAATCAAAATGAAAGGATTTAAAAATGTTATTTGAGTCAATTTACGTAACAACTTTCTTTTACTGATGGTAATACTTTGTGGTTGTTTTATGATCAGATGAGGATAATTTGATATAAAAAGTTTACAGAACAGCCATTGACTCTGATTTAAAAACGATTTTTGAGTGATATTTTTTAATACATTTCAAAGTTTTATGCATAACTAAAGTAAAATTCCGTCAAACATGACGGGCAGAAATTAAAAGACTCAGCCAATTTGGATTCCTATGGAGATGGCTGCCATGTAACGTCAAAGTGGTAAGGTTCAAGTTACTTACCATATAAATAACCACTTGGATGCAATGTTGCCGTCATTGTTCCCGTCATTTTATTGTTCTGAAAAATGTGTGCTGAAATATTCCTGAATGGAATTTTTAGAGCAAATTTAATCCAAAATAATATTATATCAATCACTTTCAAATTGTCTTGGCACTAACACTTGCCTTTTTGAGTGTTTGAATCTCACTTTTCTAGTCCTTTTCAAACGTATGATGCGAGAATGATTTGTTATTGTTCATTCTCATTACCCTGACACAATTTGAAAAAATATATATAATAAATCTTCCTAAAGGAATCAGAATTCTTTAAAAGGATAAAAACAATTATTTCCATGAATAAACAAACATTCTCGCTTCTAAATTTCATTCTATTCTGTTGAAATTGTTATCATCATCATTTGTAAATTGAAAGAAACAAAATTGGATTCGAATTGAAGAAAAGGATTTTTATTTTGTTTCTAAGAGATTATTGTTAAAAACAAAAAGGAAATTTAATCGGGATTTTATTGCCTAAAACGCATTTTTGATATTTATTTCAGATTCCTGAAGATTCAGCTCTGTTTCCAAAATTTGTGGAATATTCGAAAACGTGTTTTTTCCGTTTGCACCTGGTGCATGCACAGTGCAACCAAAAGGATGTCGTTCGATGTGTAGTTCTATTCCCTACAATTTAAATGATGGTTCCATCTAAAACTTATACATAAATCCACCCCTGATGGCAATAAAGTGGAGCAAAAAAGAAAAACTTTTAGTTTCAATATTACAAAAAAATCCATCAAAAGCCTAGTGATAATAATAAATAAATAAAGTATCAGCGTAACCTTAGAAACATAGCAAAAAAAAATTAATAAACATTACAGCTCATTCGTGTCGTGTGTTGTGTGAATTTAATTCCTAATAAAAGTTCCTAAGTTGCAATTTAATTTGGAAGAATTTTCATAAATTTCCATCTTTATTGTCCAGACGTCAGTGTAAATTTTTCCTGACAATATTTACGGATATGGCGGAAGTAATGAAATTTTGTCTGATAAATATTTATTTACCTACTTATTTTCCTTACTTTTATGTTTCATAGCATGATCGAAGAAGCATTTATGAACGTCGAAGGTAAATTGGGATATAAAGTTTGTGGACATAAATTTCATTGACATTTTGTGCTGACTTTTCTAGAAACATAATTTATTTAATTGCTGAATATCTCAAAGAGGCTGGACTGAATAAAACTCATGCGGCACTGATTGATGAGTCACAATTATCCAATGAATTTTCCATTTGCGATAATGTTGATCTTGAAACAATTTATTTGGAATTTTGCAGCTATTATCACGTCAAATTTGGCAAGAAACCCAGATTTGTCAAACGTAATGAACAGCAACAACATCAAATAGTCAATGGACATAAAAACACTCAGATATCATCATCATCGTCATCTCATAATCTAGTAGATACACAAACAGCTCGACAAATTCTAGCAAAAAAGCGAACAAGCTTAAAAACAGCATCACATGCAGCAACAACAATGTCGACAATTTTTCCCGAATCTGAACTTCGAGTTATTCGTGACTTAGAGACGAGTCAATGTTTGCAAGTTGCAAGCTTATCGCCAACATCCATTTATGAATCGAATGAAAAGATTTCCATAATATCAACAGGGATTTTTAGGAAATCAATGCACGATTTCTACAATTCGCATCCACACGATTGGAAGGATATAAGTGAAGTCATCATAAGGGATGTGATTAGGAAGAATTTATGTGTAAAATGGGATGATATTGTCGGCTTAGATGATGCTAAAATGGTTTTACGAGAGAGCGTAATATTTCCGATGAAATATCCGCAGCTCTTTAATCGACTACAGGCTTGGAAAGGTTAGTATTGATGACATTGAATGGAATAAAAATAGGAAATTTATAGCATTATTTTTTTTGTTTGTCTGTTCGTGTGCTTGGCAAATTGTGCAAATTTTCTCATTGTGAACTGTCACAATATGCAGACGTGCTGTTGTGTATTTATTGTGTCTTGTCTGTTTTTGTTAAGTTTGAACACATAAGTTCTATCAAAATATTAACAAGCTCTTTTGCTGCTTGCATTTCCACAATCGCTGCTAGGAAGGCCTAGCATGATGATGTGAAGGCATTGTTATTAATATTCTATTGTACCACACCATTTAGACCTACAGTTCGCAGTGGAGTCCAAGCCACATGCATGATCTGTACATTGCAAGGACACGAATACGTAATAAGACCTGATGTAACCTGCAATGTACCTAGTTACAATATATTTCATTAAATTCAAAATTTGCGTCTTACAAACTTCCGTCTATTCAATTCGAAAACTATTACTTTTTATCATTTATTCATACTTTTATGCATTCTTACATACATAGCTGTTCTCATGCATGGCGTATCTGGCTGTGGAAAGACAATGTTGGCAAAAGCATTGTGCACCGAAACACACGAAATTTTTACATTTTTCAACATCTCTGCCAGTACATTGATTTCAAAATGGCGCGGTGAATCAGAAAAGCTCATTCGAGTGCTAT
The DNA here is from genome assembly GCF_022539635.2 of Chironomus tepperi. Classification (NCBI taxonomy): domain Eukaryota; kingdom Metazoa; phylum Arthropoda; class Insecta; order Diptera; family Chironomidae; genus Chironomus; species Chironomus tepperi. The sequence continues at coordinate 2,973,026 of NW_027226498.1, read as the reverse complement.
TTGAGCTAGCAAAATATCACGAACCATCTATAATCTTCATCGATGAATTGGATAGTTTGACATCAAAACGAAATTTAGGAACGGAACATGAAGCTACGAAGCGCTTGAAAAATGAATTTCTGTCGTTACTGGATGGTCTTGAGAGCGATGAAAATGGAAAAGTCTTTGTGCTTGGTTCGACTAACTTGCCATGGTAAGTTTACTTCTGTGAAAATTATTTCTCAAGGAAAGTTGAATGTTCTTTGTCAGAAATGATGTAAGTGTGTACCATATGGCAGTGGTGGGCAACCTATGCACAATTGAAGTGAAGCAAAATAAAAGGTTGCTTACCACTGCCATATAAGGAAATTAAAGTCATATAGTTTAATTTCTGAATAGAATTTAATAAAATTTGAAATATTATTCACAAATCCATATCCTCATTATTACAGGGATATAGACACAGCATTCCTCCGACGGTTTGAAAGGAAAATTCACATAGATGTACCAACAATACAAGAACGTCAAAATCTCATCAAACAATTTCTTCCAAGTACTCGAGAATGGCGTGATGATGATTTAGAGGATCTTGCATTATTGAGTGAAAATTTTACTGGTGATGACATTCGAGTGGCGATAAAAGAAGCAAATATGATGATAATAAGAAAGAAAATTCACAATGAGATTTTTACGACACACAATGAGATGGACGTTGAATGTCATCACTTGAAAGAAGCATTCAAAAGTATAAAACCAAATCCTGAAAATGATATTAACAAACACCGTCAATGGATCTCAAGTTTTGTAAAATCTTAAATTGAATTTTTCTTCATCCATTGACTTTACAACATTTTTTTTGTTGTACTTCCTTTAACTTTGTGTGAAAATAAAAATTTAAATTGAAAAATGTCATCAAAAAAGGATGAAAGACAGAAAGTTTGGATACTAAAAGCAACAGCAGTACTAAAGTGATATTTTTTCTACTCCTTTTTATGTTCAATGAAAGATCCTCTTACAAGTGCTCAAGTATGGCAACAAATTTAGTGAATGACACTTGAATAAAAGATTTTTTCCCTTATTTTAAACAGAGTGGAAATTGCTTTAAGTTTTACAAGTGGTCCTCACTTCAAAGCTTACATTCATTCTGAAAATTTTCAATTTCCTTTGAGCTCTTTTGTTATTTATCTTGGAAAATTTTGTGGAAAGTTAGTACATTCAGTTCATGAAAGTTTTATGACAAAATGAGGAAAAAAACTCAATTTTTGATAGACGCAATTTACAAACGACCCTTATGTAATTTATTTTTGGGGATCAAATTTGGGATGTGATGAAATTGGATAAATTTATTTTGCGTAAATGGATGCAATTTATTAATAAAAGTTATTCTGCTTCCAATGGTCTTCATTTGAAGGACAAATAAGATTTTTTCTTGTTATGGAAAGTTTTAAATTTCATCATCACAACCTGCTCAACAGAATGTGGGTTGAAATGAAAGAAATAAAATGTGAGATTTCTATTTACATCAGAAAGTTTCTAAAGAAAAGTTCCATAAAAGCTTATACTTAGATATTTGTAGTTGAAAGTTTACCTTGAACTATACAGAATTATTAATAATTTGTAAATTGATATATTGAAAAGTTCTGATATACAAATGGACTCATAAATGTGAAACTTAATAAACTAGTAACTTTATTCATGACACAACTGAACTCATGACTCTTGTATGCATTCACCTCAGATTATATAATAACCAAAACAGAACATCCAAACACAGGACAATTTAAATTTCACAGTTCAAAAGCTGCAGCAAAATATTATCAACCCACAGTCACATAATCCTCTCAAGATTCAATTTTCTGCATGAAAATGACATCAACTTTGCTAACTTTAAGGGGTTTTAGGGAATTCATCCAATTGCATAGGATTAACGTATATTCGTTATTTTTTTACCCCTACACTATGTTGACCTACACAGTTTATAGTGGGATCAGACTTTTTTGATGATATCACAGTCTGCAGCCTACAAATGAAGTCTGTGAACCGCGTTTTCTTTCTACAGTGTACAGAGTCAGTGTTGCAATGATTAGGTACGAAGTACTAAACCATTCCGCCAATGATTTTAATTTTGTTTCTTAACACTGGACATTTTGTTAAAATCAATCCAGAGGACCGGGATATAACTTTATGAATAAAATAAAATTCAAAACAAAATGAATATAAAACAGAATTAATGCAAGTTCTGTGCTGAAATTAAATTGCATAAAGTTCGTGAACTAATTAAACTTCTCGAGCAAACAAACAGTTTTAAAGTATCAATTTTATTCTTAATATTTTAGTCAGCGTTATGTCTCGACAACTTTTAAAAGCAAGTTAAGTGATTAAGGTAATAAAATACTGAATTCCATTGCAAAATAGCAAAACAAATTAATATCCCAAAGTTGTGAAAACAATAAAGCAATAATTAAATTGAAAAAAAGATGAAGAATAAAATTCGGAAGCCTTGATTTTGAAAGCTGAAAAATGCTATAAAGTTCAATATTTATTCAGACGATACAGACAAAATGCACACAGAATAATAAATACCCCATTGAGGAGGAGGATTTTTCTCATATTTTTATATCAAAAGTGATTGCATGCTGAGTATGTGTATCAAAATTATTTTTCTACATAAGAAAATATATATAAAAAGTGAAAACTTTTTCCTTCATTCACTGAATCAGGGATGTATTCAAAAGAAGGGGTCAAAAACCCATTTTTGGGGAAAAAAATCTTCAATTTGGTAGAATTTTCCTTGAAACTACCCCTTGATTTTCATCATCATCTTCTTCTCCTGACTTTCTTGCTACGCCTCTTCACTGAATGTATCATGTTTGTTCATGTATAGAGCTTCCTTTCTTTTACTTTTTTTAGTTGAAGAGAAAAGTATTCAGATATTTTTCAATGTTGTAGTTTGTTGTATATAGTGGATTAAAGACACAGCTAATGACTACATTTTCCCCTCCAAAATGCGCCAAGAAAAATTCAAAAACATTAGAAAAAAGAGGAATAAGACACTTAAAGCATACGGTGTATAAATGGCCGAAAATGCAGCTTCATGCTCATTTATATTGATTGAGTATACTCTTGAGCTCGTTCTTTAAGGTGAGTTTGCTCATTGTCTGATAGGAATCACTGTTCATCTGAGCTGTATTTAAAACTGTTTTTCTTTTACCAGATACAGATAAGTCTGATGAATACAAAATCAATCTACTTCCTCTTTTTACATCAAAACCCTCAAAAAATAAGAAAAATATGAACTTTCATGATGATGAAATGATGAGAAAAATAAAAGGAATAGAAAAATATTGCTGCAATGCTTAAAGGGAATTTCAAGTGGTTTTTCATCTCTTTTCTTTTTTCTCATCTACACGATATAGCTATGAAATGAGCGAGAATGTGAAGAAACATAACAGCAAGAATCAAAATGGAAATGTTGTTTTTTTTCTATAAATTTAAAAGCTGTTTAAAACTTTTTCATCAAATTCTACACCAAATTTATGAAATTACGCTTATAATTTCACTTTGATTGGCACTCTGGCTAACTGGTTGATTAAGTACTTTAATTCTTTTAAGCATTCCCAGAAATCATGACCGTGTCAATGTCGTAAAAGGCCGACACTGTAACCACTACGCTACAGATACTAAGATTGTGAATCACATGTTTGTATGAATTTATGTTGATTAAAAATTAATTTGATGATTTTCAAAAAATTGAGTGGAAAATTGAATTGGGATCAAAACATTTTTGGAATGTTATGAAGTCTTACAACAAATGTCATTTCCGATGGTTAATTTAACGAAACTCAACATCATTAAGCGACTTCATTTAAGTTACAATTTTTATTATTATAGGAACTTCCTTCTCCTAATTTAAGATAATGTCAATGAAAAAAGAAACACTTTGCGTGCTCCTTAAAGGCAATATGAGCTTTAAAGGAAAAGGGAGAAACAGATATCGGAAATGAAAATTAAAACGAAGAAAAATGATGAGAAAAGGCAAGAATGGAGAGAAAAGGAATGTTGATTCTCTTGGCACTCATTCAATGAGAATGAAAATAAATTTTAAGATATTCGAGTACAAGGGTACTTGCAAAATCATTGCTTCGAGGCTAAGAATGCAATTAAGCTGTTTTTCAATCTTCCGTAGATTAAACAATTTTTTGAGAAGTGGTTTAAAGATGTATAGCATTTGAGAGGATTTTTAAGGATCGTGAATGAGAATCAAATGAAGCAAAATCAATTTTAAAAGTGTTTGAGTGCCTTTCTGAGTAAAGATTACAATTTTTTAAAGAATCCAAATCCCCAAAATGTGTACGCAATCAATCCTACATATAAACATATTCCAGTTATCTCAATTTCAAAGTTAAAATTTCTCAGGAATGCAAAATTCAACAAGGCTTCGAAAAGAACTGTAATAGATCAGTGGCTGGCAACCTATGTGCCTCGACACAATAGTGTATTTTTTAGAAATGCCACGATTCACTTGTAATTTAGGTCGAGGCTTGTTATCAAAGTGTGCCACGAAAAATAAAAGGTAATGCACCACTGGTATATGTTGTGTTCAAAGTTCTTCAACTGGAAAAAAATGCTATTTAATCCCCTCCTACATGATATCATTTCATTTCCTATTTTCCATTCTTCATTCCACCTTTCGTCATTTGATCCCATCATTTTCCAGTCACTAATCTTTAAATTTCATCAAATCGAGTTGTCAAAATGTCAATGAAGAAGAAAATTTAAATTTGTAAAATTGATACTTGCCTATAATTCCATCTCCTTACATATTGTCTCTATCTGAATCAGCAGTCGGCTATAAAGTGAGAATAAAAAATAAATTTGTCAAAAATGTAAAAAAGAGAAAAGATAGAAAAGGGCGATGATGAGCACATAGACTCAATTCAAATATATGACATTAATAACATTATCAGACACTTTTGATAAATTGATGTAATTTTTATTTTTTTCTTAATTTAATTTCAGTTCTTTTATTTCATTTATGACACATTTTCATTCGGAAAGAGGAAGGAATGAATAAGCTACATTTACGTCGTTTATTATAATAAGATTTTGACTCTAGCTTCGATTTCACTTTGTACAGATTCTGTACTATAGAGTGAATCTGGTTTTTCATGCATTACTTGTATATTACTAACCCGAATAGCATGAGTCGATTAATCGATCCAAAATCCGGCATCCAAAGTGAATCTGACTTTCTGTCAAGTCGACAAGCAGAATCTTGGCGGTTAATCAGTTCAAGTCTTGCTGCAAGATTCAACACACTAGCGTGACAACAAGTAAGAATCAAGTCAGATTGATGCACAGAGCATTAAACAAAGCCCATACCTTACACAAAATAATGCGCTTATATTGTCGAAAATTCACAAGGATCGTTCTTACTATTCTAATTTTATGTCTCATTCAATATTCTTCAACCTTTCTCTTTACATAAACCGAGAGTGAAAGCAAAAGAGATATGATTTGAAAGCAGAAAAAAAATCATTTTAATGGAAAATTTCAACAACAATTTTTTTCTTCTTTTTTATTACAAATTTTCTTCTCTATAGCATGCTACTGCTGCGGATGTCTATCAATTATTTATGAGATTCTCTGCAAATATTTTTGACCTGCGATGCTGTTGAACTCGTATATTTCACCAATATCAAAAATTAAATCAACGATGTTGTTTTCGTCGACAACTTCATTCCACGATTTGCCATTTTTATCGACTACGAGCGACGCATTAAGATTGACGTGATCAGCAAGTACTTTAAACAAAAGTGCGGTTTGAAATGAATCGCCATAAATTAAGCTACCAAGCGGTAAAATTGAAGAAGAGAATTGGAATTTCAAAGTATTTAGGTGCATTGATAGATGATGGTTGATGCAATCATTCTCAATTTGAAAAAAGTTTGCGACTGTCCTTGCTAAAATTTTGATTTTCTCAGAATCATCAATAGTTTCATCCATAATTAAAGAGTTTTTGAGTTCTATTAAATTCTTGTCCTTTTGAATTTTCCGTCCAACATTAGGAAAGTCCACAACATCACTCAAATTAATTGTATAAACAGGACATATCGGTGACTCTAATTCTGTTGCCATTATTTCTCTTAATTTCATGAAATCAAATTTCTCATGTTTTGAAGCATAAAATCCACTTGTAATCCTATCATTCATATCCAATTTTCTCCTAACAGAAAATTTCATTGACATATCAGAATTTAGCATTGCTTCATATCCATCTGAACATATTGAACAGTCAAATTTATTGTGTAAAAGTTTTAAAATTCCATTATCAATCAACAGTATGACAAGCTCTTGATAGTTTGATGACATACTGATTAAGTTGCAGACACTCACTTTCATTTGATTAACATTTGAATTGAGATAATATTGAATCATTTCACATATTTCAAATTTACTGAATGAAATGCGAAAAGTTTTTTGATCAATATAATTTGCAATTAGATTAAATAATCGAATCATGAGTTTTGTTGAACATCTCGAGGATATAAGAGTTGAATAGACTGCATTTGACAGTGAGTTTGTTTCGCAAATTTTCATTTTCAATTCTGAATAGCAAGCTAATTTCTCCAAAATTGTAATGAGCGTGAGAATGAGGTATATTGGAGGTGAATCGGTTAAAATTGCAGCAATATTATTGCTAATTTTTTCAGAAATCACTTCAAGATACCAAAGACCTTGAAGATTGATGAGTTTTTGAAAAGTCAAAAGAGCTGTTGATATTTTTTCCCAACTTTTTCGTTCACTCATGACTGCATCGAGTAGAATTTCGTAAATATTTTGAGTGAAAATCTCATCGAGACATAAAATGTTTGTTGACATAACAGATACGAAATTACAAGCTTCAATTGAACAATTTTCCCTTATCATCGTGAAAATATCTTTGAAAATTTCATTTTGGCACATAATTTTCCTGTTATCATCCATTTCTGCAAATTCAATTAGGATGCTTAAAGTTTCCTCCCGATTTCCACTTTCAACATCTTGGAATTTTTGTAGAAACTTCGTTAGATGTTGTGAAAGTTTTTTCAACAATTTCTCGTCATTCTTGCACATGTTCTTGTAAATTTTCAATGCCAGTTGTTGTAGTTCAAGGTTCACGGATTGCTATGCAGTGGAAGACAAAGAAAAATTAGAGTTTTTCATGTCATTGAAAAGATAATAAAATCGAAAAGTTGAATTACGTGGAAAAATTTTAAGATTAAAAAGTTTTATGTGCATAACTTGAAGACACTTGCATTTGAATGCTTTTAAAGTAAGTTTCTTACAGATAAAGTATTTTTTACAATCAGTTTAGTTTTGAGAATATAACAACGGTTATTTTATATTTAAACTATATGCAACAATAATTAGTTGTTTTTTCCCTTTCATAGTTGTTAGTCCCCTTCATGTAAATATTTAGTCGGTTTTTAATCTCTGAAGAATAAACATCGTTGTTATTAAATTAAATTCGTGAAGCGAGTCTTTAAATTAACTTATTGATTAACAATCTGGGAGCATATTTGTAGCCTAGGTCAGTGTCTTATATCTATATCACATAGTGATCATATTTAAATCTTTTCTAGAACAACACAAACTTTAGAAACTAAAAAATAGCTGAACTCACCATACACATTCCATAAATTTCTTCTATCATTCGATCAGATGAAAATTCATTTATGAATGGATGTTTACAATTTGAGATAATCAATAAGCTTTCAAGTGCAGTCATTTGTATTAGATGACAATCGTTCTTAAGCTCAATCTGAAGATTCTTGAATGGAAAATCATTTATTGTTAAAATGAATAATATCAACATAGAATTTCGCATAATGAGATTTAACAAACGAAGTGAATGAAGAAGAATGTCAGGATCATGTGATGTGAATTTCTTGAAAATTGCTCTCAAAAACACCTCATCTCTTCCTATTATGTCAATCTGCTTCAAATCATTACAAATATACTGCAATATTATGCATGAAAATTCTACTAAATTGTCATCCGTTGATGATATAAAAATATTCTTCGTTTCCTCAATCAGGCCATCATCTGTCAGCATTTTCTTCCTACACTCGTCAATGACAAGAATCAGTTGAACAATCAATTTGAATGTAAATTTCTTTACAATCATATTTTCTGATTTGATGAGCTTTAACAAAGGTTCGTAGATGTGATTTTTTGTAAGCTCATAAAGTTGATGATTTCCCAATGATGCATATTTATCGAGATGGTGAAGTGCCTTTTGGGAAAAAAATGGAAAATACGAAGAATATTTGATAAATTTGACAAACTGTTTGCCAACATAAATTGTTCCTCAAAAACAGTATCCGTACAAAATTAATCAAAGTTATTCATTTCCCAAATATTATACGAACCTTTTCTACTAAATCAAAATCACTCGATTGTAACAATAGTAAAACTGAGGATGCTTTTGATATTTTCACATCTAATTCAGGAAAATTTAAGCTTTTTGAATTTCTGTCAGAGTAACGACGACTAGATTTGTAAATGTTTTTCGTATTTTCCTTATTTGCCGTAATTGATGAGACCTTTTTCACATCCATTGCCTTTTATTCTTCTCAATTTCTATTCTGTTTGGCACAATTGAAATAATTTCTTATCTCCTATGTTATTATTTCTCAAAACGTAACAAAAAATGTCAAAGCTTACCTGATCCATGAAAAAACTCATTAAGAAAGTCACAAACAATACAAAAACGAGATCGGCAAGATGTCGAAGGGAAAATTGGTTAATAGAAAAGAGAACAGTAATAAATCATTGCGAAATGCTATACGATATAGAATGTCAATACAGATGTTGAACAAGCTTACACATTATGAATACAAAAAAATATAAACGAAAACAATTTCGTGATTTTTTCAGCACTTGTAAAAAAAGTGGAAAAAGAGGAAGCTGTAAGTTAGGATACAGAATTATAGAATGAGGTTATAAAGCATTTCTTATCACGGTTCCAATTAGGGGCATATCCATCTCATGGCAAGATCGACTTTTTGGAGAATGTCAAATCACACACTTCTCCCTTCAAAAAACTTCTGGCTTCGTGTGAGTCGGAACAATAAATGAAATATTTACTTACCCTAATAGCAATATCTTCTTATGAAATATTACATCCACGTGGCATTTAATTCATCAGAAACAGTTTCTTCTTCCTAAATACATTAAATAAAATCAAATCCGCATTTTTCTTCATTCATCGTCTGTAATTTGTTTTTAGGTCGCCATCTATTAACTTCCATTTCCGATTTCAATGAAACTAAGTCAACAAAGCTCATTAATAAAAACTTAATTAACAATTTTTCCTTACGCTTCATTGCGATATTATTATTTTTGTCACATATATTCACCCACAAACATTCCATTTGCCTTTAACTCAATTAATGCTTCTGAGTATTGTGTGGAGATGAAGTCAAATTCAATTATGACGGATATCTTGATTAATATAATTATCAACTTTTAATGCAGACAGAGGGACCCTTCCATTAAGTAGATTTCCTTTTTTTACATTTTCGTTAGGCACTCAAATCACAATTTTATGCTTCATTTTCGACGCACCACAAAGATAATGGAAATTTATTTTTAATTACAGATTTACGATGTACAACTTTAGAATAAGTTTCTGTGTTTTGAAATTTCTGACTGTCTGAACGTAATTTATGTTATGAAAAATACTATGACGTCTGATTTTGATCCAGTTTTAGGCCAAAAAGTACAGTTCATCATATTGTGCCTCTCGGATTTGAATCAATCAATGTTTATAGATCGTCCATCTTGATGTAATACAAAATCATTCAATTTTTGAAAGCGATCAGAGATTGATGAATAAATACAGAAAAAAATATTTGTAACGGTTGTTAACAATTCAAAATTTATGATGGGTAGAATTCGCTGCTAACTTTAGGTATGTTTACAAATAAAATTTAAATATCTTCAAAAATGCGCCTATTCCTCCTCACTGCGATTAAAAAATTAAATCACACTCTCTCTTTACTTCCCTAAATCCAAAGATGAAATCAATTAGCTACGCTCTTAACATTTGTGTATTAGAATATCATAATACCCTCATTGTTCAATTCATTTTAGTGTTCTCGAAAATAAAATAGATATACACAGATATTAGAATACAGAAGAATATTAAACAAACATAAATTTCATCTATTAAGTAAATGAACCATTAACAAGTGGGTATATGTGGAAACTCTCAAAATGATTGAAAACTGGAATGACTTTTACATGCGTATCATATAATTTGAGAACCTGGGAATTGTAGTCAATTGAGATGGCTTTTAAGAACCATTAAGAAACCGACCGATAGATATTATAATGGGGATATATGTGCTTAGAATATTCAATATTGTTTAATAATATGAACATTTGAAAATTGACGACCACTTGAAAATTTTATTATATAAACACATTTATAATTTTATTATTATTACTTGAGATGAATTAGGGTCTCTCGTTCAATTTGAAATGGATATGCTCTTGAAATTGACAACACAACAAATAAGTGTCAACGTCAGAAATCGAAAGAATAAATTTTAATTCCTAAAGTTAAATTTTATACAAAAAATTCAATCTCACATCAAAAAATATTTCCAAAAAAATTATTCTGAATAGAACATACAGGCACACCAGATGTTCGTATGTATGTGAGTCGAGAACATTGAACATATAATTCACGTACGATTTCATAATGCGACATACATAGGAGAATTTTAAATTTATCGCTGCATCAATTTATATTCAAATGACATTTCACGGTGTCACACAGCTGAAGCTGATGTTGATGATACTAGTCTGATACTTATGATATTTCTTTTATCTATTTAAACTACCTATTGTTATTAAATATCAAACTAAGATATTGTTTGAAATTAAAACTCACTTTAAATCACTTTTTCAACTTTATTAGGTATTAAATTTGATTTAAATTCCTCAAAATTTTCTTCAGAATTGTTGGAAGTGGGATCCTGTAATGCCTTTCATCCGTTTATCATTGGGAGTAAAGTAGTAAGTGGTATACAGAAAATATATATTTTGTATATTGCACTTTGTCTTATGGTTGAGTAACCCCTTATAGCTCTGGAGTAAGAGCATGCGATCGGAAAGAGTAGGACGTGGGTTCGAGTCCCCTCACTTGGGACACGTTATGCGAAATTTCTTCACTTAAAAAGCCGAATTATCTTAACTTCCACAAAAACACTTGGCTGGTGGTAGGATTTGATCCACACTTTTCTAAGTGAGCTATTTACTCCTGTTGCTTGTTATAGTTTCAAAATTTATTTCAGTGTAAACTATTGAAGTGGTTGAGTTCATTTACTATAGGATAATAAATTAAATCTTTAGCTCGTCTACTTCCTTCATAATCAAAGTGATTGAAATTTTTTATGACCCGAACACTTTTAACGTTCAATGGTGAATCAATAATTTGTTGGATGTCCTTAAAAAAAGAGCAATTTAAAATCACAAATTTTTAAAAAATATTTAATTTTTTCTTACATCTTTCCCTATAGTCCTATCTTGTGTGCCCCAATATATGTAAATAGGAACTGTAACTCGACTTAAGTCATATTCTGGAGGCGTACTTGATCCATAAATGTTTATATTTTCAACTCCATTATCAAAATATTGAAATTTCTTTGATTTGAATAATTGTTGAAAATGGTCAAATTGTCCTTTGCTTATTGCTGGTGCATGATTATCAACAAAATATTTAAGAACATAATCATCAACCTCGGCGATATTGAAGTTTATCAAAAAACTCGCAATTCTTTGTACGACGCATACAATAAATCCATTTGGTTTAGTTTTATCACAATAATTTATGTATATCTGTTTCATAATGTTGTTAACATTAGATAAATCTACCATGTTATGCCTAGTTAATAGCTTAAGATCACTTCTTAAAAATAAATTTGGTGAACTTCCTAAAAATATAGCCGGGCCAAGGAAGTGCGCTTGAATAATTTTATCATTATATTCTGGCCGAGTTGACAATAACACCATGGATATAGCAGCTGCTTGCGATGATCCAATGTAGAATAATTTCTCTGATCTTGTAATCTGTGTTACTGTATTAATCATTGCTGGAAGATCGTAATATCCAATTTCATGATGTGAAAAGTTCCAAAATTGACTTGAGTTTTTCGGGTATATAACATGTGAAGAATATTTTGTACCTCTGGCATTAGCAAGAAATACATCATGTCCATTATTTGCTAAAACAAATGCAAGCGAATCATTTTTTAACTGTAGAAATTGAAGTGATAAGGAGAAAATCCCATGCATTATAAGGCACGGTTGCTTCTTTATTTGGCCATAATTATTTGAAAAAATCCTTTGAATTGTCAATAAATATCCATCGTCTGTCTTCAATTGATAATTTTCACCTCTATATCCAAATTTTCTAATAACATCTAATGTGTCGTTTATTTGTGAGTGAACGTTTGATATTAAAATAATCACTATAAAGTTAAATTTCATCTTTACACGTTGAATTTCAATGTTTAACTGACTCGAAAATTCAAATTTTGATCAAAAACTTAAATCAAAAGGCTTAATGAACTTTTACTATTTTAAAACTAGTTTATGAATGAAATACAATGGTTGACAAACGGTGTGCTGCGGCACATTAATATAGTGCCAAATTTTTTGGAAAATGCCATGAATTTTATGCCTTTTACGATTTCGGTCGAGGCTTACTACCAATGTGAAGTCCCGCTAAGAAAAAAGGTTGTGTACCACTGGGATAAGTCATTCATTCATAATTATTTTTTACTAATTTATGGATTGAATAATCAGACCTTCTTCCATGTATGATTTTTAAACATAGTCATGTCGTGTCCTACTTTTCGCAGCGGTGAAGGTCGTTCTGATATTACGCGCATTCGAGTATCTTGAAGCAACATAATTTTGACGTAATAAATTAATTATGTATTTCAAGATTTGACAATTTTAAGAGCCCTAGCCAGAGGCTATAATAACCAAACTTTAGATTTAAATCATACATAATTGATTTTGGTGTGATCGGCTGTTTTTGTTTTTGCTTTGTTTATTGCCATTTTAAAATGAAAGATTCAAAACTCTGCACATTGCATGATCCAAGGTTTATCGATACAATGTATCCAAGGCATTGACAAACGTTTCATCCGGATGAAAGGATTCTTTGATTTGTATGAGTCGGATGAAAGCAGATGAAAGGCTTATATGGGCCAGATGAAAGCGGATGAAGAGTGTCAATGCCTTGGGAATGGCTCAGAAATGTTTTTAGCAGTTTGGATTGTTCAGGAATGGCACAGAAAAGTTTTTAGCGGTTCGAATTGTTCAGGAATGGCACAGAAAAGTTCTTATCAGTTTGGATTGTTCACGAATGGCACAGAAAAGTTTTTAGCGGTTTGGATTGTTCAGGAATGGCACAGAAAAGTTTTTAGCAATTTGGATTGTTTAGGAATGGCACAGAAAAGTTTTTAGCAGTTCGAATTGTTCAGGAATGGCACAGAAAAGTTTTTATCAGTTTGGATTGTTTAGGAATGGCACAGAAAAGTTTTTAACGGTTTGGATTGTTCAGGAATGGCACAGAAAAGTTTTTAGCGGTTTGAAGTGTTCAGGAATGGCACAGAAAAGTTTTAAGCGGTTTGGATTGTTCAGGAATGGCACAGAAAAGTTTTTAGCAGTTTGGATTGTTTAGGAATGGCACAGAAAAGTTTTTAGCAGTTCGAATTGTTCAGGAATGGCACAGAAAAGTTTTTATCAGTTTGGATTGTTTAGGAATGGCACAGAAAAGTTTTTAACGGTTTGGATTGTTCAGGAATGGCACAGAAAAGTTTTTAGCGGTTTGAAGTGTTCAGGAATGGCACAGAAAAGTTTTTAGCGGTTTGGATTGTTCAGGAATGGCACAGAAAAGTTTTTAGCAATTTGGATTGTTCACGATTGACACAGAAAAGTTTTTAGCGGTTTGGATTGTTCAGGAATGGCACAGAAAAGTTTTTAGCAGTTTGGATTGTTCACGAATGGCACAGAAAAGTTTTTAGCTGTTTGAAGTGTTTAGGAATGGCACAGAAAAGTTTTTAGCGGTTTGAAGTGTTTAGGAATGGCACAGAAAAGCTTTTAGCGGTTTGAAGTGTTTAGGAATGGCACAGAAAAGTTTTTAGCGGTTTGAAGTGTTCAGGAATGGCTCAGAAAAGTTTTTAGCGGTTTGAAGTGTTTAGGAATGGCACAGAAAAGTTTTTAGCGGTTTGGATTGTTCAGGAATGGCACAGAAAAGTTTTTAGCAGTTTGGATTGTTCACGATTGACACAGAAAAGTTTTTAGCGGTTTGGATTGTTCAGGAATGGCACAGAAAAGTTTTTAGCGGTTTGGATTGTTCAGGAATGGCACAGAAAAGTTTTTAGCGGTTTGAAGTGTTCAGGAATGGCACAGAAAAGTTTTTAGCGGTTTGAAGTGTTCAGGAATGGCACCGAATGGCACAGAAAAGTTTTTAGCGGTTTGAAGTGTTCAGGAATGGCACAGAAAAGTTTTTAGCGGTTTGAAGTGTTTAGGAATGGCACAGAAAAGTTTTTAGCGGTTTGAAGTGTTTAGGAATGGCACAGAAAAGTTTTTAGCGGTTTGAAGTGTTCAGGAATGGCACAGAAAAGTTTTTAGCGGTTTGAAGTGTTCAGGAATGGCACAGAAAAGTTTTTAGCGGTTTGAAGTGTTCAGGAATGGCACAGAAAAGTTTTTAGCGGTTTGAAGTGTTCAGGAATGGCACAGAAAAGTTTTTAGCGGTTTGAAGTGTTCAGGAATGGCACAGAAAAGTTTTTAGCGGTTTGAAGTGTTCAGGAATGGCACAGAAAAGTTTTTAGCGGTTTGAAGTGTTTAGGAATGGCACAGAAAAGTTTTTAGCGGTTTGAAGTGTTTAGGAATGGCACAGAAAAGTTTTTAGCGGTTTGGATTGTTCAGGAATGGCACAGAAAAGTTTTTAGCAGTTTGGATTGTTCAGGAATGGCACAGAAAAGTTTTTAGCGGTTTGAAGTGTTTAGGAATGGCACAGAAAAGTTTTTAGCGGTTTGAAGTGTTCAGGAATGGCACAGAAAAGTTTTTAGCGGTTTGAAGTGTTTAGGAATGGCACAGAAAAGTTTTTAGCGGTTTGGATTGTTCAGGAATGGCACAGAAAAGTTTTTAGCGGTTTGGATTGTTCAGGAATGGCACAGAAAAGTTTTTAGCGGTTTGAAGTGTTTAGGAATGGCACAGAAAAGTTTTTAGCCGTTTGAAGTGTTCAGGAATGGCACAGAAAAGTTTTTAGCGGTTTGAAGTGTTTAGGAATGGCACAGAAAAGTTTTTAGCGGTTTGGATTGTTCAGGAATGGCACAGAAAAGTTTTTAGCGGTTTGGATTGTTCAGGAATGGCACAGAAAAGTTTTTAGCGGTTTGAAGTGTTCAGGAATGGCACAGAAAAGTTTTTAGCGGTTTGAAGTGTTTAGGATTGGCACAGAAAAGTTTTTAGCGGTTTGAAGTGTTTAGGAATGGCACAGAAAAGTTTTTAGCGGTTTGAAGTGTTCAGGAATGGCACAGAAAAGTTTTTAGCGGTTTGAAGTGTTTAGGAATGGCACAGAAAAGTTTTTAGCGGTTTGGATTGTTCAGGAATGGCACAGAAAAGTTTTTAGCGGTTTGAAGTGTTCAGGAATGGCACAGAAAAGTTTTTAGCGGTTTGAAGTGTTTAGGAATGGCACAGAAAAGTTTTTAGCGGTTTGGATTGTTCAGGAATGGCACAGAAAAGTTTTTAGCAGTTTGGATTGTTCAGGAATGGCACAGAAAAGTTTTTAGCGGTTTGGATTGTTCAGGAATGGCACAGAAAAGTTTTTAGCAGTTTGGATTGTTCACGAATGGCACAGAAAAGTTTTTAGCTGTTTGAAGTGTTTAGGAATGGCACAGAAAAGTTTTTAGCGGTTTGAAGTGTTCAGGAATGGCACAGAATAGTTTTTAGCGGTTTGAAGTGTTCAGGAATGGCACAGAAAAGTTTTTAGCGGTTTGCGGTGTTCAGGATTGTTTTTAGCAGGAATGGCACAGAAAAGTTTTTAGCGGTTTGAAGTGTTCAGGAATGGCACAGAAAAGTTTTTAGCGGTTTGAAGTGTTCAGGAATGGCACAGAAAAGTTTTTAGCGGTTTGAAGTGTTCAGGAATGGCACAGAAAAGTTTTTAGCGGTTTGAAGTGTTCAGGAATGGCACAGAAAAGTTTTTAGCGGTTTGAAGTGTTCAGGAATGGCACAGAAAAGTTTTTAGCGGTTTGAAGTGTTTAGGAATGGCACAGAAAAGTTTTTAGCGGTTTGGATTGTTCAGGAATGGCACAGAAAAGTTTTTAGCGGTTTGGATTGTTCAGGAATGGCACAGAAAAGTTTTTAGCAGTTTGAATTGTTCAGGAATGGCACAGAAAAGTTTTTAGCGGTTTGAAGTGTTTAGGAATGGCACAGAAAAGTTTTTAGCGGTTTGGATTGTTCAGGAATGGCACAGAAAAGTTTTTAGCGGTTTGGATTGTTCAGGAATGGCACAGAAAAGTTTTTAGCGGTTTGGATTGTTCAGGAATGGCACAGAAAAGTTTTTAGCGGTTTGGATTGTTCAGGAATGGCACAGAAAAGTTTTTAGCGGTTTGGATTGTTCAGGAATGGCACAGAAAAGTTTTTAGCAGTTTGGATTGTTCAGGAATGGCACAGAAAAGTTTTTAGCGGTTTGAAGTGTTCAGGAATGGCACAGAAAAGTTTTTAGCGGTTTGAAGTGTTCAGGAATGGCACAGAAAAGTTTTTAGCGGTTTGAAGTGTTCAGGAATGGCACAGAAAAGTTTTTAGCGGTTTGAAGTGTTCAGGAATGGCACAGAAAAGTTTTTAGCGGTTTGGATTGTTCAGGAATGGCACAGAAAAGTTTTTAGCGGTTTGGATTGTTCAGGAATGGCACAGAAAAGTTTTTAGCGGTTTGAAGTGTTCAGGAATGGCACAGAAAAGTTTTTAGCGGTTTGGATTGTTCAGGAATGGCACAGAAAAGTTTTTAGCGGTTTGGATTGTTCAGGAATGGCACAGAAAAGTTTTTAGCGGTTTGAATTGTTCAGGAATGGCACAGAAAAGTTTTTAGCGGTTTGGATTGTTCAGGAATGGCACAGAAAAGTTTTTAGCGGTTTGAATTGTTCAGGAATGGCACAGAAAAGTTTTTAGCGGTTTGAAGTGTTCAGGAATGGCACAGAAAAGTTTTTAGCGGTTTGAAGTGTTCAGGAATGGCACAGAAAAGTTTTTAGCGGTTTGGATTGTTCAGGAATGGCACAGAAAAGTTTTTAGCAAGTGTTCAGGAATGGCACAGTTTGGATTGTTTAGGATTGGGACAGAAAAGTTTTTAGCGGTTTAGATTGTTCAGGAATGGCACAGAAAAGTTTTTAGCGGTTTGAAGTGTTCAGGAATGGCACAGAAAAGTTTTTAGCAGTTTGGATTGTTTAGGAATGGCACAGAAAAGTTTTTAGCAGTTTGGATTGTTCAGGAATGGCACAGAAAAGTTTTTAGCGGTTTGGATTGTTCAGGAATGGCACAGAAAAGTTTTTAGCGGTTTGGATTGTTCAGGAATGGCACAGAAAAGTTTTTAGCGGTTTGAATTGTTCAGGAATGGCACAGAAAAGTTTTTAGCAGTTTGGATTGTTCAGGAATGGCACAGAAAAGTTTTTAGCGGTTTGGATTGTTCAGGAATGGCACAGAAAAGTTTTTAGCGGTTTGGATTGTTCAGGAATGGCACAGAAAAGTTTTTAGCGGTTTGGAATGAATGGCACAGAAAAGTTTTTAGCGGTTTGGAATGTTCAGGAATGGCACAGAAAAGTTTTTAGCGGTTTGGATTGTTCAGGAATGGCACAGAAAAGTTTTTAGCGGTT
The DNA here is from genome assembly GCF_022539635.2 of Chironomus tepperi. Taxonomy (NCBI): domain Eukaryota; kingdom Metazoa; phylum Arthropoda; class Insecta; order Diptera; family Chironomidae; genus Chironomus; species Chironomus tepperi. Next base: position 2,955,114 of record NW_027226498.1, on the reverse strand, counting down.
TGGATTGTTCAGGAATGGCACAGAAAAGTTTTTAGCAATTTGGAATGTTCAGCGGTTTGAATTATTCAAGAATGGCACAGAAAAGTTTTTAGCGGTTTGGATTGTTCAGGAATGGCACAGAAAAGTTTTTAGCGGTTTGAATTGTTCAGGAATGGCACAGAAAAGTTTTTAGCGGTTTGAAGTGTTTAGGAATGGCACAGAAAAGTTTTTAGCGGTTTGGAAGTGTTCAGGAATGGCACAGAAAAGTTTTTAGCGGTTTGAATTGTTCAGGAATGGCACAGAAAAGTTTTTAGCGGTTTGAAGTGTTCAGGAATGGCACAGAAAAGTTTTTAGCAGGAATGGCACAGAAAAGTTTTTAGCGGTTTGGATTGTTCAGGAATGGCACAGAAAAGTTTTTAGCGGTTTGGAGGAATGGCACAGAAAAGTTTTTAGCGGTTTGAAGTGTTCAGGAATGGCACAGAAAAGAGCGGTTTGGATGTTCAGGAATGGCACAGAAAAGTTTTTAGCGGGATTTGGGCACAGAAAAGTTTTTAGCGGTTCAGGAATGGCACAGAAAAGTTTTTAGCGGTTTGGATTGTTCAGGAATGGCACAGAAAAGTTTTTAGCGGTTTGAAGTGTTCAGGAATGGCACAGAAAAGTTTTTAGCGGTTTGAAGTGTTCAGGAATGGCACAGAAAAGTTTTTAGCGGTTTGAATTGTTCAGGAATGGCACAGAAAAGTTTTTAGCGGTTTGGATTGTTCAGGAATGGCACAGAAAAGTTTTTAGCAGTTTGAATTGTTCAGGAATGGCACAGAAAAGTTTTTAGCGGTTTGGATTGTTCAGGAATGGCACAGAAAAGTTTTTAGCGGTTTGAATTGTTCAGGAATGGCACAGAAAAGTTTTTAGCGGTTTGAAGTGTTCAGGAATGGCACAGAAAAGTTTTTAGCGGTTTGAAGTGTTCAGGAATGGCACAGAAAAGTTTTTAGCGGTTTGAAGTGTTCAGGAATGGCACAGAAAAGTTTTTAGCGGTTTGAATTGTTCAGGAATGGCACAGAAAAGTTTTTAGCGTTTTTAGTTTGGATTGTTCAGGAATGGCACAGAAAAGTTTTGAAGTGTTCAGGAATGGCACAGAAAAGTTTTTAGCGGTTTGATTGTTCAGGAATGGCACAGAAAAGTTTTTAGGCACAGAAAAGTTTTTAGCGGTTTGAAGTGTTCAGGAATGGCACAGAAAAGTTTTTAGCGGTTTGAAGTGTTCAGGAATGGCACAGAAAAGTTTTTAGCGGTTTGAAGTGTTCAGGAATGGCACAGAAAAGTTTTTAGCGGTTTGAAGTGTTCAGGAATGGCACAGAAAAGTTTTTAGCGGTTTGAAGTGTTCAGGAATGGCACAGAAAAGTTTTTAGCGGTTTGAATTGTTCAGGAATGGCACAGAAAAGTTTTTAGCGGTTTGAATTGTTCAGGAATGGCACAGAAAAGTTTTTAGCGGTTTGAAGTGTTCAGGAATGGCACAGAAAAGTTTTTAGCGGTTTGAAGTGTTCAGGAATGGCACAGAAAAGTTTTTAGCGGTTTGAAGTGTTCAGGAATGGCACAGAAAAGTTTTTAGCGGTTTGATTGTTCAGGAATGGCACAGAAAAGTTTTTAGCGGTTTGGATTGTTCAGGAATGGCACAGAAAAGTTTTTAGCGGTTTGAAGTGTTCAGGAATGGCACAGAAAAGTTTTTAGCGGTTTGAAGTGTTCAGGAATGGCACAGAAAAGTTTTTAGCGGTTTGAAGTGTTCAGGAATGGCACAGAAAAGTTTTTAGCGGTTTGAAGTGTTCAGGAATGGCACAGAAAAGTTTTTAGCGGTTTGAAGTGTTCAGGAATGGCACAGAAAAGTTTTTAGCGGTTTGGATTGTTCAGGAATGGCACAGAAAAGTTTTTAGCGGTTTGGATTGTTCAGGAATGGCACAGAAAAGTTTTTAGCGGTTTGGATTGTTCAGGAATGGCACAGAAAAGTTTTTAGCGGTTTGAAGTGTTCAGGAATGGCACAGAAAAGTTTTTAGCGGTTTGAAGTGTTCAGGAATGGCACAGAAAAGTTTTTAGCGGTTTGAAGTGTTCAGGAATGGCACAGAAAAGTTTTTAGCGGTTTGAAGTGTTCATGGCACAGAAAAGTTTTTAGCGGTTTGAAGTGTTTTTAGCAGGAATGGCACAGAAAAGTTTTTAGCGGTTTGAATTGTTCAGGAATGGCACAGAAAAGTTTTTAGCAGTTTGATTGTTCAGGAATGGCACAGAAAAGTTTTTAGCGGTTTGAAGTTTGGAATGGCACAGAAAAGTTTTGAATTGTTTGAAGTGTTCAGGAATGGCACAGAAAAGTATTTAGCAGTTTGAATTGTTCAGGAATGGCACAGAAAAGTTTTTAGCGGTTTGAAGTGTTCAGGAATGGCACAGAAAAGTTTTTAGTGGTTTGAAGTGGCACAGAAAAGTGTTTGGATTGTTCAGGAATGGCACAGAAAAGTTTTTAGCGGTTTGAATTGTTCAGGAATGGCACAGAAAAGTTTTTAGCGGTTTGGATTGTTCAGGAATGGCACAGAAAAGTTTTTAGCAGTTTTTGGCACAGAAAAGTTTTTTAGCGGTTTGGATTGTTCAGGAATGGCACAGAAAAGTTTTTAGCGGTTTGAAGTGTTCAGGAATGGCACAGAAAAGTATTTAGCAGTTTGAATTGTTCAGGAATGGCACAGAAAAGTTTTTAGCGGTTTGGATTGTTCAGGAATGGCACAGAAAAGTTTTTAGCGGTTTGAAGTGTTCAGGAATGGCACAGAAAAGTTTTTAGCGGTTTGAAGTGTTTAGGAATGGCACAGAAAAGTTTTTAGCGGTTTGAAGTGTTCAGGAATGGCACAGAAAAGTTTTTAGCGGTTTGGATTGTTCAGGAATGGCACAGAAAAGTTTTTAGCGGTTTGAATTGTTCAGGAATGGCACAGAAAAGTTTTTAGCGGTTTGAATTGTTCAGGAATGGCACAGAAAAGTTTTTAGCGGTTTGAAGTTTTTAGGAATGGCACAGAAAAGTTTTTAGCGGTTTGAAGTGTTCAGGAATGGCACAGAAAAGTTTTTAGCGGTTTGAAGTGTTCAGGAATGGCACAGAAAAGTTTTTAGCGGTTTGAAGTGTTCAGGAATGGCACAGAAAAGTTTTTAGCGGTTTGAAGTGTTCAGGAATGGCACAGAAAAGTTTTTAGCGGTTTGAAAATGGCACAGAAAAGTTTTTAGCGGTTTGAAGTGTTCAGGAATGGCACAGAAAAGTTTTTAGCGGTTTGAAGTGTTCAGGAATGGCACAGAAAAGTTTTTAGCGGTTTGAAGTGTTCAGGAATGGCACAGAAAAGTTTTTAGCGGTTTGAAGTGTTTAGGAATGGCACAGAAAAGTTTTTAGCGGTTTGAAGTGTTCAGGAATGGCACAGAAAAGTTTTTAGCGGTTTGAAGTGTTTAGGAATGGCACAGAAAAGTTTTTAGCGGTTTGAAGTGTTTAGGAATGGCACAGAAAAGTTTTTAGTGGTTTGGGCCGGATGAAAGCGGATGCGGAGTATTCAATGCCTTGAATGTATCTAAACACAATCTGTGTGTCGCAGTATCACACAAACCGATTTAGCTAGATCAGCGGAAAAGATCCGAAAATTCAACTAGGCTCTGATTGAACAAGAAACGTTAAAATAAATTCGCCAAAACTCTAACGATTAAACAAAAAGTCATACTTCAAAATACTCTAGTTTTCAACATAAAATGAACAGAATCCTAATTTAAATAAAAATGCACAAAAAATTAGAATTCCTTGCATATGCACATTTCGTTTGACAGCCATAAAAAAAGAACAGCACTGCCACGTCATTTCAAATTTTTAAGTTAATAAAATTCTGAATATTTCTATAATTCATTGCTGGACAACCTTTAATTTTTAGCGACACATCTTAATGGTAAGTCTCGGCCGAAGTCGTACACGGTTCATGGCGTTCCCTTAAAAATATTGGCATCATATTAGTATGCCGCGACACACAGGTTATCCACCACTTTTATAATTCAACTGGGACATTAAAGAATGATAAAAATGCAGTGAAAGAAAATTTAATCAAGTAACAGTTTCTTTTTACTTCTTTTCATAGTTGACGGTAATAGCAATTCCTTTATGATGAATGAATGACGTGAATAAACTGAACATTGATGGAGAATATTAAAGTTGAAGTGGCAATGTGAAGAATTTTTTTAAAATTTTTTCTATAACAAACAAATCAATAGGATGCTTGAGATGATTACAGATATTAAGTGATCTTGAACGTTTTTTGAAAATAGATAAAGTACAACAGCATTATTGACCAGATTACTAAAATCATGAGCTCACAATATAAAATGAATGGTGGAAATAAACTTTTTCTATAGAATTGCAATTGATAGAAAATTGATGATGGAAAAAGAGGAAAATTTATTTTCTGATTTTGTTGCTTAAATAAACTGACAAATCGATTGTTTCTGCACTGGTGTTGCAAATCTGTAATCTTTATCCCGAGCAACACAAATGCTCAGTTTCAAATTCAGCTTTCGATTTTTCGAATTCCCCATTCTATTAGATCTACGGACGACTGATAACATTTCTCGGAATATTCCCCAAAATTTGTCATTAGTCGAGCTTAAGTCTGCTTACTAACTATTATATCGAGTTTTCCACTCGGGTCTGAAGTATATTGTATTTTTAGTAAACATTAAAAAGCTAAGCAGCAATTTAATAAAAATCTGACAAAACTTCCACAGCTAAAATATCAAAAGAACAAGCAAGAAAAAGTGTAAAAGTCAGACATTGAATTAAATTTATATCGTCAGATGGGCAAATAATGTTAAAACTCGTGTTCAAACAGTACAGAAACGTCAGAAAGCATAAGTTGTAGCAATAGTGCCAATTTTTCTTTCTCGCTATTTTTTTTGTTCAATAGTGAACAGTATGTTCGATAACAAACATATAAAATTATCATCAACATCTTTTATCCTTCTTTATTTTTCACTCTTTTCCACAAGTTTTTCCTATTTTTGTAGAAAAGAAAATCAGTGAACACTTCTGATGAAAATATAATTGTAAAGTAGTTTTGGGAAAGCTTGTAAATATTATTCGCGGAACACCTTGTTAGTAAGCTACAAACGAAACCGGAAACATTACACGGTTCATTTTTTGACGGCATACTAGTATGCCGCGACACACAGGTTACTCACCACCAAAGTCTGCCTCCAAAAAAAACTGGAAGTATTAAGTTTTATTGCAATATTTTATCACGACGAAAATTCACTCTTAAAATCAAAAAGAAGGGAAAAGAAGAAGGTATAAAAATTTTATTGGAATGACCGAGATGGAAAATTTTCTCTTAATGTTATAATGTGATGATAAGCGTTGAATTTCTTCATACACAAAAGAAAGATTTTTTTTTATCCATAAAAACCACACGAAATAAAATTTAATTTCGAATAGTTTAATCCCTGCAGAAGGAATAAGGAAATGTAAGGGAAGAACGATTCATAAAATCCAATGAGCCTTTTCATGCGTCTACGGTCGATAAAACAGATTTTTTGTTAGTTTTATGTTTAGACCAGTGGTGTGCAACCTGTGTACTGTCGTGAATTTTTGGAATTTACGTGAATCATAGGCCGTGTGCTGTTTCGTCAAAGCTTATCACCAAGATGTGTCTTGGCACAAAAAAGGTTGTCTACCACTGGCTCAGATAATCAAAAAATGTGTAAGGTCATAAAATATTTCAGTACTAAAGTTACGCTCAGTGATGAGAGGCAATAAATTTATCTAGATAATTATCGCTTGTAATCTAATAAAACAAACATCAAAAGTTATGGATTATAAAAATTGTTTGTGGATTGTGGAATAATTTTTGTGTTTAGTGTAGTCGCAAATTTTATGATCAAATCAATGGTCATCACTTCTGTGTGGATGATCTATCTCTTGATTACGGTAGTTTATTACAGTTACTATATTTTCGGGTGCTCTTCAAAGAATTTTTATGTTGTAAGGATATTATGTCTAATTTTTCTGCATTTTTAGTGTTTGCTAATCTTAAGTAAAGAAACTTAAATGTTTATTTTCTGGATCTTTATAGACTTTTTGAATGAAATTATTAAAATGAATGCTTCAAATCCAAACTCTCTACGATATCTTGTTGTTGATCTCGCGTCTTACCCGGCAAACCATACTGCCAGCCAAACAAATTGAAATTATAAAAAACTGCTTTTTGGATTAAACTTATTTCGAAGTTGCAAAAATCTATCTCTTTCTAATCAGTTTTATGTCCATCAAGCTGTTTACCACGATAACTAATTTTGACAAAGTTGTTAAATTAACTTTATTTTCATACTGAAATCATAAGACATAAAACTAGCAACAGCTGAACATCTCATCATTGCTTCATTCAGTCTGAGAACTATTTTAATGCTCACAAATGTTAGTTTTGAATTTAAAGAGAAAAAAATCAATTCGAATTGATAAAACATTACATAGAAAAAGCATAAGCATTATGATGGAATGAAAACAAAAAAATGAAGAAAAAACTCTGTTTCCTTTCAATTTCTGCAGAATTGAGCGAACAGTAAAATTCAAAAATTACCCAGATGTGAATGGATAGGAGAAAATATTTCCATTATACTGTTTGCATTAGATTTTATTGGATGGGATGGATTCTGTATCTGTAGATGCATACATTTTATTCCACAATTTTGTTTTCCTTCAAACAATTTCCTTTCCTCCTTTTTGCTTGGACGATTTTTTCTCTCAACAGACTTTTTTTCCTATTTTTAGAAAATTCGATGACAAGAACAGAAAAACTATTTTGTTAGACTTTGGTAAGTTGTCATGAACGCATTTTTCGGTTAAAACGTAATTCGTCATGAATAAATAGTTTGGTTAACGTTCATTTGAGATTTGAATAATATTTATTGCACTTAGTCGAACCCCTTTTCATATAAAATAGTCAGTCTACTTTTGAACTCGGATAAATAAACATTTCATTTATTCATAAATTAGTGTAGAAGTCGTTTTAATTAAACTACATTTATCACAATTACAAAGAATTTCCTTTTGATTCCTTTCATTTTCTTTAGATCGCAGGTTAGAAAATGAAACAAATCCTTGTGAATGTAATCATAAGAAAATGAATCAAAAGACAAATTCCAAAACAACAAATGAGCCAGAAAAGTGCTATCGATAGACTATTCATTGAGACATGATGTACACTTGTGAAGAGACTAAAGGAATCGAAAGAAGGTTGAAGATGAAAATTTGAATTTTCATGCCGGAAAAACCTTTTCTCATTTTAGTTTTTTCTTCTTACATTTTTTTACCATTCAGCATGTATATGTTGTTTCTAACGAAAATCCACTTAAGTTAAAGATGAGTTGGACGTTTTTATTTCTTCGTCAGATGATTCCTTCCATACTGTCAAAAATTACTCCCTCATAAAAATCGTACCGTTGAAGAAGAAATAGCCTAATAAAATCGTATTTACTTATCCACAGATGAATGCACAAAACACTTGATTGGAATAATAATTTTTTTTTCCTCACAAACTTTTCTTATTCGAATCTTCTTTGATCTCTTATGAATTCAAAGAATGATAGAAGGCAAAAAGAAGAGAGTACATACGTTATTGGAAACTTGGGAATATGTTTTGCCGCAAGTTGTGAATAATTTTCAGAAAACTTTAACAATGATTGAGTTTTTACGACTTTTCTGAATTTTGAAATTGAAAACTTTCCAGTTTTTCCATAAATTTTGTAAAGTTTTGAGCTTGATTTGAATCTAACGAAATTCCATAATCAAAATTCTAAACATCAACTTCCAAAACTATCGTTATATTAAACGACAACAACTGTTTTGTAAAAATATGAAGCTAATTTATGTCGAAATCTTACAAATTCACGCCTTTATATAAGCTTCCAGCAAACATTCAAAATATGACAAAAACTATGTGAAAAATCATGAACGTCAAATGCAAAAGGAAAAACAAGAGCGGAGGAAAAACACAAATACCACATGTGTTTTTATAAATTTCTATTTCCTTTTTCTTCTCAATATTAACAAAAAAAAGAAGAAAAAAAATTGCAGTGAAGGGGAAAGGAATTGAAAAGCATAAATTACTTTTTCCCCATTTCTGTGTTATGAATTTAAGGGGAGATTGAATTAGGTGATTTGGTCTTGTTCCGCTATGCAATTTTGATACAATATAGCATGGCGTGTGCCAATAGTTCCATTTATATTATGAACTTAAAGAAAATGTTGAGAATATAATAACTGTCGTTTAATATTCAAATTATATTATCAACTTAAAGTAATTGTTTTCCCCTTTTATAGTTGATGGTCCCCTTCACATAAATATTAAATCTGCTTTTAATCACTGAAGAATAACCATCGTTGTTATTGAATTAAATCCGCCGAGAGTCTTTAATTAAATTTATTAATAAATAAGCATTGCTGAATTCCACTCCAACAAGAAAACATGTTAAGGACAGTCATCAATTTTCATTCCGAATCGAATTCAATTTTCGTGTTTTTCCGTCAAAAGTTTACAATTACAGATTCATCTTATTGTGGCTAAATTGTTACTGAAAAGTTATGAAACTCATCACATCACATCTTGTTCGTCGTATTTCCTTCCTTATCATTAATTTTCTGTTTGTTTCATCTCTCGAGATTCCCTTTGGCCATCCACAACTAAACATAAATATACATGGATACAACAAGGAAAATGGAAAGAAAAACTTTTTTTATTGCTCTTTTTTTGCTCTTCCCAACTTACTTTTCATTTTTTGGCTGTTTCATGATAAACGATAAAGTTCTGTCTGTGTAATCAAATAGAGATAAAAAAACGTGGCATCCCCTTTTTTATTCATCGCTTGAAATGAGAGTTAATGTCACGCAGATGAAAGGATATTTCCAAGAGTTGTCATAAAGTGAATTTTTCATCATAAAAAAAGTGTTTTACATAAAAAATTAAATATGATAGCTTGAGGACAACTTTATCTCTCAATTTCTTTTTTAATTCAATGCTTGATTAAGGTTGAAGATGTTTTTAGATGTATAGATAGCAAAAATCTTCTAAAAGAATGCAAAGCGATTAAAAAATTATCTAAAAGCATCCTTCGATTTTTTTTCTCTTTGAGCAGGCTTTGAGGATTGAAAATGTAGATTGATTGAAAATAGTTTGAACAATTTAATTTTAATCGGTCATTGGAATTTCTTTTTTGAAAAAAGCTATAGTCAGAACTAAGAAAGAAGACCATGACACTAAGGATTTAAGTAAGTAGGAAAAGATTAACTATAATTAAATTTTAAGATATAAAAACTTATATAAAACTTACAGCAACAATAAAATTTTTGAATTTTTTTACATTCAATAAACAAATTTAACGTAACGGTTTCGAAAAATTTGAATTATTTTTTCAAACATCATATCCGTTGGAACGTACAATTTATTAATTAAAAACGAATGCTGCATATTTTATATGTTCATCATTCTAACAATTTTGATTAGCAAAAGAGTTTTGCATTAATTTAAGAAGGAATTAATTTTTTTAGAAACGTCCCCCTGTTTAGTATTTTTTGCGGTCCTACCCCTTTTCCGAGAAAAAAAATTTATCCACACTGAACAAACATCACGAAGAAAACAAAATTTAGTGGTGAAAAAATAAATTTAAATCTTTTGAAAATTAGATAAGATATGCGTGAGAAAAAAGCCAGCTAAAGATCAAATTGTGTGCATAAGATAATCTTGTTTTGTTTTATTTATGTGGATTGTGTGGAAAGCTATTCTGAATATTTGAAAACGGAATCTTAAAAAAGTTTGCAGAAATGTCTTTAAAAAGTTTTACAGCAAACACTTTGCGAGAATTGAATGGTAAGACTTTTGTTAAGCCGAAAAGTTATTAATGAAGTGTTAAAATATGTTTACAAGTGAATATGAATAGATTGAAGAGATAGTGTAATAAAAATACTTGTGCAATTTGATTTTTTTTTTAAAGAGCCGAGTCGATTTCCATTTTATCATTCCTTTCATTGCTCAATAAACAAAAAAATTCTTATCTGCTTAGCGGAGTATTTGTGTAAGATATTGATTGGAAAGAAAAATTATGAAACCCTCAAAATTTATGAGAAGCTAAGCTTATCGAATTCACAAGAAAACAGTTAAAAAAGAGCAGAAAAAAAGAATAATGAATCGAATTTGTCTGTTCCTTTTCACAAGAAAAAGATATTAATTGAAACTAATTTTGATTAAATTAAATATGAAAAACGAGAGACTTGACTGATGATTGTTTGTGTATTATAGTCTCGATTGTACTTTTGTGGGTGTATTTCTTCATATATGTTGCTAATTTGCATCCAAAAACAGAGTCAAGAATACTATCAAACTTGAATAATTAATGTGCCATTAAAAATATACTAAAAAATGAGATTCTTTGTGCTCATAGCTTGAAAACCATAAGCAACGGTGTCGTCGGGTCCCATTTAACCCGACAAAAAAAAATTACTCAACCTTAAACTTTAACTGTGACATAATTATTGTTAGTGAATAAAAATCATTGAATTGTATACAGTATAAATATTTTAATACATGCATAGAATAATTTTGTTTACGCGTACGATTTCCTTTTGTTTACAACAGTTTTTATCAGTATAGTGTAGCGGGTTGTGTTTGCAAAATGTGTCACGCCCAATTTTTCATGAACGTTCTTTAACATTTCAATTATTATCCACCCGAGATCCATTATAATTGTAAAGTAAAAAGGATCTTTTTCTGCTTGCCATAGCATTTATTCTTCAAAAAATATGATGAACAGAATTCAATCTCTACACACTTATGCTGGCTGGTACATTACATTTTCATTACATACATGTTTCTCTCATTTCTCTTTCCTTTCAATTTTCCGCATTCACCTACCACACGCATTGAGAACGAGAAAAAAAGAGTGAGACTGTGAGGAAGTGCTTGAATATAATAATTCACAGAAGGGGGTGATTACAACGCATTTCTATTAGACTTTTTTTTAATTTATTCATTGAGAACAATGTTATCACGAAAGAGTTACAACTATAGGTGTTGATGTAAAATTTAATTGAAGTAAAAAGTTTTCAAATCAATAAATCTTTTATCGGATCTCTGTAATTAAACTCATTTTGGCTGAAATGTATTCAATTTTGAGTTTCCCTTAAGGTTGTAGTCTAAGTACTCGAGACCAGTTTTTTGAAATATATTTGAACATAAGTAGCTGTTAAATGGGGTGACTTTAGATATTTATGCCTCTCAAGAATGTTTATGAAAAGTTCATAAATCAACTTCATCCGTAAAATCCATAGATCAGTGGTAACCTTTTTTGTAGCACATTATATTGGTAAGTCTTGACCGAAACCACGCACGACATACGGTGCAAAACATTTCCAAAATTATACATCTCAAATCAATCCAACCAAAGTGTCCAGAAGAGTAGGACATTTACCTTTTCCTAAAAGCTGCTAGTTAAATCCCTTTATGGGTAAAAAAAAATATAAAGAAAAGGAATGGGATTTTCAAATGTTTATGTATACATATATAAGCAAACATATATGTACAGCACTTATAGACTCTACTTATGAAAGGGAAAACACCAACTCTTTTATTACAACGATTTAATTTGTGAAAACACTTTAGATTACTCATAATCGTATGACGCATAAAATACAGCCATGTAAATACCGACAGCATAAAACAAGAAGTAAAGTGAATCACTTATTAAAGGGGAGCGCGTATAGTTATTTAAATAAATTTGTTTATCATCTTATCATCATCAATTGACACACTCGAAAGTTGTTATGGGCAACCTTTTCGTATCATGGCACATCCTAGCGGTAAGCCTCTACAGAAACCGCACAAGGTATACGGTTCATAGCATTTCCAATAAATTTTGGCGACACACTTGTGCTCTAGAATTATTGTCGTCCAGCAATTTCATTGTAGACCAACTGTCAGCTATTAAAAATACTAAATTCATTAAAATACATAACAGAAGCTTTAAAATGTTGTTTTTATTCGTAAATTGACAAACTTCCAATATTTTTGTACAGTATCAATTCAATTCAAGAAGCACTATTATTAACTAAATGTGTTTTGTTTTCAATTGTTTGACTTGTGAAGGTTGTTCATCTCCAATTTTCATCTATTGATTCATACAAAAATCAAATCAAGGTCATAAAATCCAAATCAATCAGTTGCGAGACACATAAAATGATGATGATTCGGTTAAATTTTATGTTTGTTACGGGAATTAAATTTTGCATTGTTAGACTTAAATGACTTTAGCAAGTTTTTGTTGAGCTTATGTGGTTTTATGGTCAATTTAAATGACGATATTAACATTTTTATAGGTTTATGAGTTTTCAGTGGAAAATATTTGCATCTTTGCACAGTTGCATGGCCCAAAATATAGTAATGCAATTAACTCAGCCACAATATGTGTGTCGCGAATACACAAACTGAGTTGGTGACAGCGAAAAATCACTCGAATCCGAATAGACGCGGGTCTTAAAGTCGGTTGGTCAATATTCTTACCACTACGTCACTGCTGCTGTTTACTACCAAATATGCCATTTTACTTTTCTTTTAAATTTTTTGGGTATTGGTATTTCGGTGATTTAAGAAGTAATTCAATGTGATTGAATCAACGAGCAATTTATTTAATTTCAACTAAAATTTGATTAAGCCTTCAAAACACTTGACTGCGCTTTAATCATTTAATGCAATTGACATTGACCTACCTTCTTAATTCATTGCTAAAAATTAATGCCATTCCCACATTTTTCCTCAGTATCCAAAATAAAATTTTCTTATTTTCATTGAGGATCGTTCATAAATTACGTATCGTTCAAATAGCTTTTTCAAAGCTATCCCTCTAGTGTAATGCTTACAAAACGAATTCAATAATAAAATTGTAACTTCCACCTAATTGTTACATAATTTCCGAACCTTCCCTTGGTAATTGAAATTCCTTAAAACAATAATTACGGAATATAAATTTTCAGAACAGTAAAGAATTTTGTCGTCGGAAAAATTATTTTAAAACACGTTGAGTCATGAGCCAACAATTTACTGTAATGTTTCATCAATTGCTTGAAAATGAAATCAATATCAATTATTTCCGCTACAATTAATTGCTCAATCTATTTAATCTTAAAGTTTTTTTTTAATATACCTACTTTAAATTTTTCATTTTCATATCAAAAATTTGTGTTTTTAATGTAATCATCGAGTGAAATAGAAAAGGCGAATTGAGAAATTGAGTTATTTCTTGCTTATTTTATCGTATAATAATACAAAATGGTTTATCAAGCGTACAAGCTCAAAGTTTTTTGCTTACTCAATTTTAGCCAGTTTTACTAATTAAATGTTCACTTTGTCTTGCACATTTACTTTATTCTGGGAATGAATGATAATTACATAACGTTACAAGAGGGAGGAAGAGTTTACGATTTTATAAGCTTCGGTTCATGATTTTATTTTAACGAGTTACTTTGGGCTCAAGTGTAAATCTTCTTGTGATATCCCCTCATGTTGCTAAAAACACCAAATTGATTCAATAAAGACTATTCAAATCACCTTGTCTGGAGGATGGTAACCATACCATCAGACTAAGGCAAGGTTTACAACTGATCATTCACGAAATCAACTTTTTCAAAGGAAGCAACTTAAGGTAAAAAGAACTGGACTGTGCGTTGTAAAGATACGTAATTTTTCAATGAAAAATTGAACATGAAATGTCCAAAAACTGGAAATTTACAATAATATGTGGCTAATAAGTCTCTCTTTGAAATAAAAATGCGCTTATATCATTTGAACAGCAACAGCTATGAATTTTCACACATTTTATTTTCATGTACTAATTCTTCTCTCTCTTCAGCACTGCTCATATTTTTCGCCAATAACAGTAAGTTAGTCAGTCTGTTGCGAATAATTACATTTAACTAATAATGTAGAGTCAGTCAGTCGGTTCGGTAGCAAGCATTAATGAAGAAAATACCTTTTTGCTAAAAGTTTGTCTAAATTTAGTGATTTAATTAAGAAGTTTTAATTGGAAATTATTGACAAAAACAAATTAAAAATTAAACAAAAATTATGATTGGGTTAATTGAAATCGTGTGATGAATTTAAATAGTTTTCCGCCATAGCCATAGCTCGGAGGGATTGATGATGAAATTCAATTCGACATAATTTAATTTGCTGCAGTGAAATTTTTCGAGTCATAATAATAATTTTATCATCAAGCCAAAAAAAAAGCTATCATTTATCAAGGAGTGAGTGGCAATAAAGATGAGCAGAAAATGAAATTTTCGCGTTAAAAAAGTTTATGAAAAGTGAAATCTGAACGAATTTTCTGTTGCTGTTAATTTGCGAAAAACTCATAAGTGATAACAAAAGAAATTGAATCAAAAGAAAGTGAATGAATATAATAAACACTTTCAATTAACTCTAGCATGAAAATATTTCTACAGCTTTAGCATTCATAAATTTCCTTTTTGAGGGTTGATGTAATTGTTAGTGTAGGAAAAGAAGAAGTTTAGATTTGTGATAAAGTCATTGAGTTTGAGCGTTCAATTTGTGTTCTCTTAGTGTTTGAACAATACTGGATGTGTTCTGACAATTCTCAAGTATGAGAAGGAAACATTTTATTGAGCAGATGGTGTGACCGGACATGAAGTTCTGAGAACATTACTTAGATTATCTCGGATTAAAAACTTTTAAAGCATTTGTGATAAAAATGATGTTTATAAATGCATTTTAATTGACTGGCTGTGTCAAGCGTGAGATCTCAGCAACCGAACATCGTTGGCAGTTCGGGTTTGAAGTATTAGCTCAGTTCTATCGAGTTACTGACTTATTGCTCGTTTTGCTAGCTTAAAACTATCACACATTTTTATTTATGAGCATAATGTGCGATGTCGCCATCATAATACTTTTTTTATTGCTCATTACTTCAAATTCAAACACAGAATTAATCAATTTATAATTTAGTCATTCAATTTTGCTACAATATTTATCTGCAGTAGAAGAAGAAATTACTTTAATCAACCCTTAAAAAGTGCAAATTTCCACTAAAAATCATCTTAAAAATGTTATTATTTTTAATAGCTTAAGAACGTAATCTGAGTATATATCAAGATTGCTGATGAATGTAATAATGAGTGAAGAATTTCGTCTGTTATGTGTATAAATTGAATCTCATTTTATAAGAAAAGGAACGAAGTGAAAAAGAAAAGAAAAAATATTGAGTTTCGTAAAGATTCCTCAGCTTCTTAGTCATGCAAATATGGTTTTCTTTATAAATTATTTCTTTTTGAAGTTTCTATCATGTAAGTCAAACTTACTACAAATTGTACATGTATATACAATAACATATTCATTTGAATAATACAATCATTTGCATTATCTATTCCAGTGTTGTCCAAACTGTGTGCCGCGATACACCAGTGCATCCCGACTTTATTGAAAACGACATGAGCCTTATGCCGTGTGCGATTTCGGTAGAGGATTGCCACCAAGGTGTGCCGTCGCATAACAAAGTTTGGACAGCACTGATCTATTCAGTCATACTGCAAAATAACAAATAAAAAAAATAATTTCTTATTCTTATTACAATTGCAGATAGCGTAAAGACAGTTCTTGGGCGCCATACCAAAATTCTGGTCAAGTATATGATAAAATTAGAAACTAAAAGTGATAAGACAGAAAATCGTGTACTTGTATTTACACCAGTTCGTGTCTATTTATTAACGGCCAAAGTTCCAACACGCATCGATTGCAGTTTCCATTATTTAGATATACAGTCGATTGAAAGTAAAAAGCCAACACATTTCTCCATTACAACAACTGATAAGACTTATTCATTTTCCACACTTGGTGAAGCTGGAAACTTTAGTTCCAATGCTGATGTTATTCTTACGGACTTATCATCAGCTATTAAACAAATCTTTCCAACGGTTCCATTAAAATATATTATAAGAAAAATAGAAGTTCAGCCAATAGAACGAATATCCATATTTTCCGACGAGTTAAGACCTGCTGATCCACGAAATGTTGGACCATGCGGTGGGTTTAGTGTTCAATACAAATGTATGTGCGATTTTCATAATGTACCGTATCGAGAGGAGGTTGCATGGGATATCGATACGATATATCTTTCGCATGATTGCCGCATACTCAACTTAAGGGATTTTGATCATCTAGAGCCAAAGTAAGTACTCTTTTATAATTTGCTATAAAATTCAAATTTAATAGCTGCGAACTTTTCTTCTTTATTTTTTGAAATTTGAATATAAAAAGTTCACTAACTTAACCATTTACACCCACATTTTACTTATTAATATTCTGTTTTCAATCCGCAAAGGGATTTGATGGCAATTGTATCAGCCCTCGAGTACAACACATTCTTTCGAGGATTAAAAGTATCAAATACCCGACTGTCGAACGATACATTAGATCGTATACTACATGTACTGAAAAGAAGTATGTGGCTTGAAGAGCTTCATCTTGAAGGTTTAGGTCTTAAAGCTGATTTCCTACATAAACTAGCTGTATCTGTGATCTCTAATAATAATCCGGCACTAAAAACGATTGATTTAAAACATAATTTAATTGAAGACAAAGGTGAGTTGTTACTTCACATATCCACAGTTATTTTTAAGGAGATTTTTGTTAGATTTTTTGCAGAAGTCTTGTTGGAATTTTAGACTAAATTTTCTTAAATATCAAACCATTAAATTCAATATTTGCCAGACGGAGCTTCTGCAAAAAAATCTATCTAATCTCCTTTAATACTCTATGTGAAATATTTTAATCTTCCTTAGTTTTAAGTATTTCGTGATGATTTATAACAAAAAATGTTTGTTTTCTTATGAATTTTTCTGTTATACTTCTTTTACTTTATTGATTCCTTTTGGGCTCAGGCGCTTCATCACTCTGTGCCCTGATTGGAAATTTAGTACAAGGTTTGGGGATTTTATGATCT
Source organism: Chironomus tepperi (assembly GCF_022539635.2). NCBI lineage: Eukaryota > Metazoa > Arthropoda > Insecta > Diptera > Chironomidae > Chironomus > Chironomus tepperi. Next base: position 2,938,104 of record NW_027226498.1, on the reverse strand, counting down.
ACAGTTTACACTTTTTAGCTTATTTTGGCTCAAATACTTGATTGATTTTAGGATAGGCCTGTTTACTGGAAGCGACCGATTTCTTATATTGTGGTACGGTACGATTCAAGTACACCACAGGTACGATACAATGTTACACATGATAAAGAAAATTGATATAACTGCCCCATACACGAACAGTTGTGTATCAACGGCACATGTATATCATTTTGCCATACCAAGCGTTCCATTGTACTATGTTAGTGTTGTCCATTTATCGTACCGTACCACCATCGGTAAAATCGGTGCCTGAATATAAATTAGAATTTTTATTCGCTTTACATACGGTCTAAATTCTTGGGATTGTTATAATTGACGACTGCAATGAAAATTCAAGAACATTCCAGCTAGCCAATCCTTAAAAGTCATCAACATTTGGCCAATTACACACACAACCTAATCGATTTTTAGAATAATTTATTCAGTTTCAAAATTTTTCTTGTTACATAGTTCACGCGATTGTTCCTTACATTAATCGATTAACACAATATTTCTTTTATTATTTTCTATATAGGAGCTGTACATTTAGCTGGTCCGATTGCGAAAATAACGAAAGGTTTATGTAAATTATGTCTATCACATTGTGGTCTTACATCCAAAGGCATCAATCAAATCGCACATTCCCTGTCGCTTAATCAAAGCATCTCGAGTTCGCTTACATATTTAGACCTAAGCGGAAATAATTTGAAAGATGATATAACCGTAAGTACATTGAATGATGAAGATTATACTATTATGTTGATTTTTGGATTAAGCACATTTTTACACAATTGAGAGCTTATTTAGTCACTTTGGATGATTAGTTGTTAATGTGAAAGCTAGTAATCAAGTAAAATGCGCTTATAACCTGAAATTTTTTACTCGTACCCAGTTGTGTAATATTATCAATAATTTACTTTTACAATTTTCCAACAGAATTTGAACAATTTCCTTGCTCAACCAAACGCACTTGAATATTTAGATATTTCGAACACAGACACAACATTGGAAAGTGTAAGTTATGAGAGCAATTGAAATAAACATGATATTATCGACCTTTCCTATTATAAACAATAACTTCATTTACAGTTATTCGGTGCGCTCTTAAGAGGTTGCTCAACTCATTTAGCACATCTAAATGTTTCACACAATTCTTTTGGAACTAAGAAGGGAAAAGAGATTCCACCATCATTTAAGCAATTTTTCACGAGCAGTTTAAGTTTAAAGCATCTAAATATAGCCAGTTGTAAAATTCCGTTGGAAGCTCTGAAGCATTTACTATTGGGTTTGGCATGTAATGAGTCGACAGTAGGTTTACATTTAGATATCAATGGAAATCAATTAGGACAGCAAGGTGCCCATGTTCTTGAGTCATGTATTCATGGTGTTCGTGTTTTACAAAGCTTAGATATTGGAGATAACAGTAAGTTGAATTAATTTGATGCTTGATTGAATTTTATGAGATATGAAATAGGTTGCAATAGATTAAACCTTAATTTATTTAGCACAGTGCAGTGGTTGGCAACCTTTTTGTGTCATGGCACACCTTGGTACAGTTCATGACATTTCTAAAAAATAGGATACAAGCTAATGTATCACGACACAAAGGTTGCTCACCCCAGATTAAGTAATTAAAAATAAATAAGACACTTCTTTTAATCAGCATCGCACAATAAATGTGAACTTATTGATCTCTAGTGTTCAATAATAAAGTCATTAATTGATAATAAAATTTTAATTATTATTTTAGACCTAGACTCAGAAATGGCATCAGTATTAACGGCAATTGGAAAGAATCCTTCAATTCGATCGCTTTATTTAATTAAAAGCTTTCAGGGTGTGAAATTGAAGCACATTCCTACTATAATGGATGCTCTTGTAAACCTAATACAGAAAGATGATTTTATGCTGACTGAACTGTACATGTCTGAGAACAAATTAAAGACAGACATTCACAATTTCATAAATGCATTAGGAAGCAATCAGCATCTACAAGTATTAGATATTTCCGGTAACTTGATGGGTGATTTGGGAGCACGTCTACTTGCCAAAGCATTACAAATAAATAATAAATTAAAGACAATCATTATGGATCGTAACATGGTCACACTTCAAGGATATTCGGATATCGTTTACGCTTTGGAAAATAATTATTCATTAAGACACATTCCATTTCCATTATTTGACATTGCACCTAGTCTTAAGAATCATCCGGAGAAGACAGATACGGTCATGAGAAAAATGCAAGAATATTTGCACCGTAATGGCTCGGGAATGAAGAGACAAGCAGGTCAAGGATTTAGGTGAGCATTTTAAGTATTGTATACATTTGTATTTATTACTTCTATATACCTAATTTAATTCCCAAAACTAATTTAATTTTCTTTTAGACTCCAACAAGGTTTTCTTCTGTCGGCAACACATCAATTGGTTGATAAACTAGTTTCCGAAACACAAGAAACAATTTCACTACAAACGTCTGAAAATTCAGGAGTTCAGCGTTTACTGGAAGATGCAGAAAATTGTAAGCAGCTATTACCAAAACTTCAAGACTCGGTACGATGCGAGCCGCATCCAATTGAAATAAAATTAACGAGAATGACGAATGAATTGACAAATAATGTTAAAACGTATCTTGAGGTAGCTATCACATTCATTCAATTGTACAATGAGTACTTAATCACTTTTTAATTGGAAAGATAATTAAACAATTTTCTAAATTTGTAAAAATGTAGGAAACAATGGAAACAATGCTTAAGACTGGCATCGAACAATGTCCCAAAACACTTGGAAATCAAACTGTTGTTAGTGAATTGCGTAAAACCTGTGAGGAGCGTCTTCATATAAATGATGAATTTTTACAAACATGCATTGTTAATTGTGCGGGCGGGGAGATAATGAACAAAATAAGGTAATTAGGATTGATATTGATAATTACAGAGTATAAAATAGTTCAGTGTTCTAATTTAAATTGTAAAAGCGCTTAATTATCAAAAGCCCAATAATGCACTATTTTGGGCTGGCTGGCTAGGTAAAAGACGGGATTTTGGCAACTGGGTCTGGTATAATAACCGATGCATTTTAAATTCTAAAAAGCCGTTATATGAAAAAAAATTTTAACGTTAAGAAATTTATTGGAGTTTACTGGATCTCATTTTTTATGATGAATCAGTTACTTAGATCTTACTGGATCTTGTTTTTCAGATTGAGGAAGTGACAAAAAAATGCGCTGAAGTCTCTCGATAAGTTCGAATAATTTTTTAATTTGTTTCAAGTTTAAAACTGAAATTCCATGAACTTAATAAGAAATTGACTAATCTTTCATTACTCATTCAGATGAATTAAGAACACTCATAGCACAAACACTTAAAGTAAATGCTAAAATTTCCAAAAATAGTAAACTATATCATGTTATAGTTATCAACAATCACAAAAATTAAATGCAATGCTCATGATTGACATTTAATTGTAAAAATCAATATGATCAATCAAAAAACTTAACTAAAATCAATAGCATACAATTGTCGTGTTTTGACATGTGTTTTAATTAAACAATTTCCGATCTTAATTGTATAGACAATCCCGTGGAGACTTCTGAGAAAATTTCTCACATTTCCAGCTTCAGAACTTCTCATTTATCAATGATAAACATGTGTGAATAATTTTCCTCAAGAAAAAGAAGCAGCAATCATCAATTAGAGAAATTTCTTTCATTGCATGCTTACAGTTCCTATATCTGAATGGTGACGCATCATTCATTTGATTCACTTATTCATTTACCAATACATGCGACCGAAAAACTACAAATTCTCTCGAGTGTATATGATTTTTTTTTGCTTTCGCTCTGCTCATTCAAGTTATAGAAGTTGCTGCAATCACACAGCCAGAGTAAAATACTGTGTTCTTATAGTTTTTAATTACAATACATTAATAAATTTTTATCAGAAATAGATAAGAGCATAACGCTGTATTGCTGATAAATGAAATTTTGTCGGCATTTTGTGATAGCTGCGAATAAAGACAGGGACATTATTCTCAACAATTTATTGAAGCAAGATTCTAGACATTAGGAGTATTTATTATTGATAAGAAACACAATGAAGCGATGGCTTTTATGTTGTTATTGTTTCAAGTGCCATAATGAAAAATCAGAGTGTGTAAAAATTCTCTTTATTCATTAAGTGTGAACTAAATATATTATTTGGATGCGACATTGAACTAATCATAATTTTTGTGTTTTTTTTTTTATCCGAAATATATTCATTTGTAGTGAAGTGGAACAATCACTTGCTGGCCTCATAAGTGATCGTGCAACAGACGAAGTCCTGGAAGCACTAACGAGATATAAAAGGGGAATGGGAATTCCAGACTCACCAAACACTACGCACAATGAGACACCTGATATTGTACGATCAAGGTCGAGTCATGTAAGTATGCAAAAGGAACAGAAAATGAATTATTTTGTGATCGACTGTTGCGAAAAGGATTTCAAGGAATAGATACTTAATTTTGAATAGTTGAAACTTAGTGATCCTCGTTTACTTCTTGAAAAGTGCATTAAGTTCTTAATCCTACACCTTACTACTAGAAACAACTTTGTGAATGAAGGAATTTGTACATAAAAAACTCAATCATATTATCATATATTTGTGCATTTTAGTTACAATTTCATATCCTTGATCCTCACGCATTGTTTCATCCTTCATAGCTTTTTATTCATTTTCTTCCTGCTTAATATTTAGGATTCCGTAGGAGATCATCACATTGATCTACAGAGACACGGAATAGGTTCGCCAACGGTAAGTTCTTATTATTGCTCCCTTTTGCATTAATACATGTGATATGCTAATGAAATTTTAACGGTTATTAATATTTTGAATCACTATCGTTAAATTTAACGAAGATAATTCAAAGCACTAATGACCGTTACAATTTCCTCAGCAAATCACAATACACAACGATTCCAAAAACATTAAATGGCTTGTGTTCATGGTGTAAATACATAACAATTATCATTATCATAATTGGGGTTCAATACGCTTTAGATATTTTACAAAAATCCATTAATTTCATTATTTATACACACATTTTGTCATACATTCATCGACACTTCTAATTTTTTTTTTATTATTTGTGATTCAGATTGGAAAGACGACAGCGTTCGTTCTCTTTTTATAATATAATAATCATACATATTTTGTAATAATAATAATGTGAATCATATAAAGAAACGAGGAAATCCAAGTATTTTTCATATGAAATGTCTTGTAGGAAATAATATCTACATACGCAAATTAGTCTCTTTTTATGAGACGCATTTTCTCGTGTGGGTCGAACGGTGTGATTGTCTGTTGTTCGTCTGTCTGTTTGTTGATGATAAAATAATTGCTGATTAATTGGGAAAATACGGTTGAGCTGTTATAAGTCATAATAGACTTAATAACCTACATTTTCTTAATTCGCATCAAAGTATTTATGGGTGATGCATATACCAGTGGTGGGCAACCTATTATTTTCATATGGTTCATAAAATTTTGTTGACAGCACACAGGTTGCTCACCATTGATTTAAACATGTAAGTTTGTTAATAGAAGAGGAAATGCGCTCAGTAGTACTCTATAAAAATTTAACATATTTTCACTCTCAATTTTTTTTAAAGTAAGAAGAAAACTTACTTGCTCTCCTGCAGCTAATGTAAATACTCATCTTTATTCGATATCATTTCCGATCACTTAAAACATTCCGTCTTTCATTATTTTGCATTAAATCATAATCGATGAACTCATATAAACCAAACATTTGACATTAATCATTCATTTAAAAATATATATATGTTTTCTTATTTATCCATTTCTTGCTAAAACCTTACAAAAAAATTTTGCATTTTGTATTGTATAGAAGTTGGAATACTTAAACTTGGTAAGTGCCATCATTCACATTCATCAGTAATAGTAATTTATTGCATTCCTTTTCTTAAGTAGTTGTGCTTTGTGGTGTGTTTTTTTAAACATAAGATGCTCAATAAAATGTACTCATAAATTGCATGAAGATCCAGAGTTGTTTTGAGCGAATATTTTTAGTACTTTTTGAAAAAATTTATTTCACTTTGATTGGTTGGCTGGGTGAGGTGTGAGATCTCAGCAACCAAATATCGTTGAGAGCTCGGGTTTGAAGCATTTGCTCAGTGCAATCGATTTACTGGTTTATTGCTTGGTTTGCTAACTTGAAACAACCGCTAATTGCTTTAGTTAACGATTTTTCTCCGAATTTCTTAACAAAAACTTGGCAAAAATTTGAATTTTTTTGACCGTTAGTTTTCAAAACAAATTTAACTGTTGTTTTTCATGAAATTTATTTGGTATTTCCTAAGAATTGGATACTTTTTGCTAACCAAATAATGATCGCTGAACAAAAATGCGCTTAAGTCCCTCGATCGATAGCACAAGGGATCTGTTGATTATCATTTTGCGAACAACTCTGAAGCTAACTACCATCTTTATTCATGATTTACATATGTGCATTATGAGAAAGCATTTTATTTAAAAATGAGCATTATTAGAGCTTGTTGTATTTACATATAGTCAATACGTATTCATTCTGCAAATGATTAATGAATTGGAAATAAACAAAATTAACATAGGCTTTCTATCTCTTTTCCCAAAAATTCTTTTTCTTCTCTCTTCTCTTTTTCGACGACCAAACACAATAATATCAAAAATTTGTTTATTTATTTCACTGGTGTGCATTTTTTTGTGTGTGAATTTTATTTATTTTAAAAACAAAATCGCATTTTTTATGTTTAACAAAACTAATAACAGGAAATTGTATACATTTCCAATCAGGCTGTTCCACATTTCAAATCGAAACGTCAATCGATTGCAAAAGTTCGACCTCAAAGTGTTGTTGGATTAGGCGCTGATAATTTAAGTCTTAGTCATATTCCTGACCTATTAGAATCGCCGAGTATATCAAATCGCAGTAAATTTGATGATGAACATTGTGATTCAATCACAGAATTGCCAAGTACATCTGTGACATTACAACATTTAAATAAAAGTAGACCAAAGAGAGCGAAAGTTCGAGCACCAACAAGACCTCTATTAACAGAATTATCACATAGTCTAGGTGAAGGATTGGAGACATTCTTCACAAAACCGGAATCGGAAGATAATACATTAACGCCATTAGTATCGCCGACTTCTGAAGAATGCAGTTCATTGAGTTTTGTCGACAGTCCAACAATGAGTCGTGAAGAGAACATTGGTGGTAAGAAAAGTACAATGACATCAGGAGAAACAACACCAATTATGGAAGAACGTAAAGTTAAGCTGGAACGTCAGTCGCCATTACTCAAAGGAGTTGCGAATTGGACACCACGATCGCTATCTTCTGATAATTTAGAAAAGTGTTCACCAACTACAAACCGTAAATCGCCTTTAGTCAAGACAAAAACAGAGCAGCACGTAACTTTTGAAGAGAATACAAATATTGTTCATACAAGTTTAAATCCACCAATTCGAGAGTCTTCTGGAAAGAAATCACCGAGCAACGAATCAATAAAAGCAATATATGAAAAACAACATCAAGGGAATGGCATTAAAACACCAACAATGCTGCAAAAACCTCGCCCATGGTCAGTATTAGGGCACGAGTCAAAGAATGATTACAATAATGATTCAACAAAGACTACGCCTGATGCACTTGATAATGGTAAATGCATTTATATAATTTACTATGTTCTTTTTCAATAAACTTTTCTATTTTAACTCATTCAGATAATGATATGGTAACTATAAATCCCGGTGTTGCACTAGGTGGAGCTATTTTAGGAATAACACCAGGTGCTGCACTTGAAAAGAAGTCTGTCAGAGATCTGGCGGCAAACTTTTCGTCAAACAAAATTGGTGAGCAATTTTTTTATATACACAAAACATAATGAATGACTTTGAAATGAGTTGTTTTAGACATTTGTCATATTTTTGCATGAGCTATTAGTTTTTAATGATTATATCACAGTGTGGCCGCCTTAAAAAGTCAGAGTTCGAATTCTGTAAGAATTTTCGAATTTTTTGACAATCTAATGTTCAAATTTCGACAATCGAATGTCGAAAAATTCGAATTTGTGACAGCCACTCTCTGAATTGTATAACGTTAAGCTTGATGACTTTGTTAATTGTTGATTTTATATTTTGGTAATAAAATTTGTAATTGAGTTTGGTTTGTAATGTTTAAAATAAAATTTATTCGATTTGGGACTTGTCAAACTTGCATGGCCAACATGATCTACGACAGTTTTAGCTTTGTCAGAGTAAATAACAACATTTATTTAATGTATTCATGGATTAGATTGCAAAATACCGTTCTAGTTATTTAACTTGACCACTTGAGTATTTTTTGATCCCTAGTGGACATAGCAAGTCGAGAGGATATAGCTAGTTTATGTAACAGTAGACAAACTGCTCCTTAGTATTCGACTGTCGACCACTAGTATTATTGCAGTTGCATGTCCACTCGGAAGTGCGAACAAAATTTATACAGTCACAAAAGAACTCACTAACTGAATGCAATTTTCAGAGTCATCTGCTAACAAATATTTTTTTGTTCCTTATATTTTTTTTTATAATTTAGTGAATGTTTGAGTAAAATTTATTATTTTATCATTATTGTTTTAGTGGAACCAAAGCCTTTACCACGTCACAGTATCACAAATAGTAATTCAAATAATAATAGTAGTACAGATTCTAAAGAAAACCGATTATCAAGTAGTTCTGATGAAAATAATGGTGTCCCAAATGTGCGCCGAATAGCCGGCAAAAAAATTTCCGCCTTATTTGAGGTTCGATAATTTTTGTTATGATTTTTTTTTAATTTATTCACATTTTGTTGCTTTTGTTTACATAATTTTGCACGTTTTACTATTAACGATGGTCAATGACAACTTGATCATGAAATATCACATGCTTGCCTTAGTCATTTCTGATAATAATTTTTCAGTGCCATAAAAATTCATTTCCATTTCATTTCAAAAAAACAGGAGACTTTAGTTGAAGGACTTCTTAAGACATCAAATACGCAGAGATTGGGTAACTATCGAGAAAGTACAGCTTACATAAAGGACGATTCTGTTGATGTGTGAAGATGAAAAAAAAAATTATTTTATTATCTAAGAAAGTTTTCAGTAGTTTAGGAATATACATAATGCATATTCATTGAGAATGATATTAGCACAACCGACTTTATATAAAAATGAAAGTAACGACAAACATTTAAATTCTTTTTTATTGAGATATTGAAAATCTTAAATTGCATTGCTTAATCTAAAGAGTTGGTGGAGTCGAGCAAGAACAAAATAATTATTTTGAATCATTGATTAAATTAAAGGCAGAAACAGCATTTCTTGCAAAAAAATCTTGAACTGAATCTTGTGGTTGGCAACCTGTTTGCCTCAATACTTCCCTAATACAGCTTCTGTCACATAATAATTTGGTAAGCCTTACAGTCTCCCTCCTCTCTATGGAACATTTTTTCATTGATTTAGCCATAACAAAAACTCAACCCAACCCTCTCTTCCATTTAGAAGCTTACGCAGTAAGTGAACGGCTTTTGAGGACACAAATATGATTAAAATCTGAAATAACATAGAAAAAAATTTAGCATTGCTCAATCTACCAACTCTAAAGATCACTAAAAAACAAAAATTCAGTTAACAACAGAAGAGATTAGAAGAAACTTCTATAAATTAAAAAGAGATAGAAGACATAAGAAATAAATTGAGCTTTTCTTTGAAGAATTTGCAATATTGATGATTTAAAAAAAATAAGGGGAAAAGTTGCATCTAGTGATTAAAAAAAAAATTAATTAAGAAAAAAATTACAACAAAGTCAATACTTTAATAAAATGTCGAAAAGTCAAAATGGTTAATAATATTAATCGTCGATGAATATAAGAAGTAAAATTTGTATTAAGAATTCATAAAAAAAATACATTCTAATCCCCACACTTAGACTGTTATTTATTCTTCATTTTTAGAACAAAAACAAAAAAAAATTGAGAAAAGATTTAAAATTATTCTCTGAACTATCTATTAATTATTTAATTAAATTAATCGAATTGAAGAATGATGCAAAGAAAAATTATTAAGTATAAATTTAGGATTGAGAAAATGTGCCAATTAACTTTATATCTAATCTTTCATATAAAGGAAATTCAATTTTTTTACACATTGTACTTCCCGTAATTCTTTTGATATGTCAAATTTTTGTAGCTAATTTTTTTAAAACTCTTTTTTAACATTCCTGTTTTTATATTGAAATTAATTTTTGGCTTAAAAATCGTTTTTTAAGAAGAAGTTTCAGGATAGAGAAAATCAATTTGCTTTTGAGTTTACTTGCATGATCAGTCACAAATTTTTCATGACAGCCAAATGCCTTCCACATGGCATCCAAATATCAATTTTTAGCAATTAATATGTAAACTGCCACATGGCGCCCACCTGGTTGTCATGAGTTATTTGTGCCGATCGGACTGATTTTTCAACATCCATGATTCTTCGACATTAAATTTTTTTTAGTAAAATTTATGTTTATTTTCGCTTGTTTGAGTTCATGTTTCTGTGATTAATTTCTTGTCCATTAATTAATATATTTTACTTTAATTTCGATTTACATATAAATGAAAAAGTTTTAATGTTCTGATGTATTTGTAGAAATGAGATAAAAAGTAATGAGAATTTTTGAAGTTCATAAATAGGTATTTAACAAAAAAAAAAGTATGACAAGAAAAATACAAAAATGTATTATTGAAAAGAATGATTTAAGAAAAAAATAAACGATTTGACTAATAGAAAAACAAAAAAATGATAAATTGAAGTTTTATTTCATTACTGTTTCAGTGCTGAGATGTGAATCATAGATTGCCGCACATTGATTAATTCATGCAGTAAAATTTTATCTACAGTATAAAGATAAAAATGTATAAAATAGCATAACGGTCATTAAAAATTTAAAAATTATTTCATAAAGACTTAGGGTCAACTTCAAGTTGATCGGACAATTATAATTCGCACATTACGTAAAAAGCAGCATTTTTGAATGAATTTTTATTAATTAAAGACTGAAGATTAACTAAGATAGAAGGCTAAATCACTAATGATCTCAGTGATGAGGAAAAGAGTAACTTTGAATATGGAAACCCATAAGAAAATGAAAATTTATTGATTTAAAAGATTTTTTAGGTATTTGGTTTTATTTAAAAATTTAGAAGAAATTAATGCTAAATTGCAGAAAATATTAAAATCTCTAATAAATCTTTATGCTTCGTTCTGAAAAAACAAAGAAGTAAGTTTTTTATTTCAATTTAGAGTGAAAAGTGAATAATTTATTTCTAAATGTTCAAAAAAAAATTATCACAAAATTTGCATAACACTTTCTTTTAATAAATCCATATGAATCTTCTATTTCATTACACGCTTTTTTCAATCTCTAAGTAAAAAAGACTTTTTTTTTGCCTTGATTTATAATGAAAAATATCAAGAGTGCCTAACATCACCACTGAAAATTTATATGTACATCAATGTTGCTTTCAGTTTCTTAAAATTACATCAATAAAATTCATATTTACATTCTTCATATTTACTATCAATTTAGCAGATTTTATTTTTATTTTAATTTTAAAAAAGTTATTTAATAATTACATGCTATTAACCAACTTATGCTAACGGTATAGCAATCAATTAGAAAAGCTATGACTTTGCATACAGTGCACCTTAAAGTGATGTTTTCCTCGTTCGCACAATGATCTAGATTTGAAAAAAATGTTCAAAAGTTGACTGTGCACAAATTCGGGTTGACACTTTAAAGAAACAAAAGTTTTTGCTAATTTACAGTTCCTTATTGGCATTAATCCCTTATAAATGGACTTCTGAGTAAGTCCTCAAAATATTATTTCGATACAATAAGGATAAATATGTTTTTTTGCAAAATTTTTGTAGAAGTCTATCGAAAAATTTTACGCACGTAAATTTTTGTATGGAAAATTTTCAAAAAATAACAAAATTTCAAAGCGAAAATTCTCTTCACTGGGAGGATTTGGATGTTCCAGAAAGATTTTATGGGTAAATGTACGTTAGTTATTTGACTTTTTGCCCGTTTCGCGTTTGTACTCGTGTGTACTCGTAACTTATTTAACTTCAAAAAATCGAAAAAAAATAATTTTTTAGAACGATTTTTCTCTCACTTCAACTAATTAACATGGCATTTATAACACATAATGACAAACTTTATACATTTTTAAAGTATTAAATAGCAGAATTGAGTAAAAATTATCATTAGAAACATGAAATTTCAATCAATCAAATTTTGTGGTAAAAATGTAAACAATCGTCAATGTACATTTGAATTAAATTTTCTCGAGTTAGACATTGATTCAAGCATAGATATTTTTACATATGTTAGATTAAACAAGAACCTTTAATAATCCATCAGAAAGTCCCAATAATAATATACTGAATTATTTCAACTTTTGAACATTTTTTTCAAATCTGGATCATTGTGGTTCGTACATATGTTTTAAAGATAATTATCGACATTGAGTGTAAACGTATAAATTGCTTGAATATAAAATTCAAGTTCAAGTACAACATTTAAAAGTATTTTATCACTTGTTATTCACATTTGCATTATATGGTCTTCAGACACAGGGGCGTAGACAGAAATTTTTTGGGGGGTTTTTGAATTTTTTCCATAAATCGTAAAAAGTTTGGAGGTCTTGACTCCCAAAACACTTCCTCTGAATACGCCCCTAAATCCTCCGAATACGGTTCTGTTCAGATTATTTATATTCCTCACATTTTATCTATAAAGATCGTTTAAGTCTGTAACTCATTATTAAAAATGCAGTGACTCTAAAAACAATAAGGAACATCACAAGTGCACGTATTGATATCATTATATTCTCATTTAAATCTATTGTACTTAAAAACTTTTTTGGTAACTGATAATGACAATAATGTTCGCTGCATTCCATTTTTGGTCGATTCCATCCAAGAACAGCTGTTGCAGCAGCATCAAGAGAATGTTTTATAAATGAAATTTGAAATATCCAATGAAAAAGCCAATGCGTATCTTTCACAAGAATAAAAATTCCCGAGAAAATGCCATATAGTGGTAAAAATACAGCAGCAAATGTTAGAGTTCCCTAAAAAATATAAGCAAAATATTAGTGAGTATAAATTTACATAAATCATCTTTATAGTATTTACCTGTAAGTCAAACAATGAACTAGCAAAATGTCCAAAACCTTGCGACACAAAGCTTGTCAATAATCCAACAGTAAAAAATGCAACAGCACGATCAAGTGGCTGATTTGTCATAAAATATGTAATTGCAAGGTAAATAGAGGAGCTTATTATAGTCATTGGTACATCAGTTAATGATAATGCAACATAATATACAGACGATGTATACCATCGATTGAATATCTCTCGTTTTATAATCGGAAGCTCTAGTGGAAATGCCGTTTGTTGTGAATAATAAGATATGTAAAGTAAAAAGAATTCTGAGACGAAAATGTACTTAAAATTATGAAAAGTATGTGCTCCATCATTCCCAATATTAACGTACATGCCGCCAACCATTAGTCCAACAATGGATGAAATTAACAGCCGAATAATTATTAGAGTTACGTTCCTATTTGAAATTTTATAATTACGTAATACAAGCAGGGCTAATTGATGTAAGAATGATGATGATGATGGTCGTTCATTTAAGGTCTCTATATGAGTGGAACTTAACTTCAACTCTTCATTATTGTTCATAGTAATAGGTGGATGGCCACGATAAAATTCGTCTCTTCCATTTTCAATGACTTTTGTAAGTCGTTCATTTTGACTTCCATAATCGTTATTTGCTATTTCTAAGAGAAAATCAGCAGGATTATAAGTCGGTGGACATACGAGACCGAGTTCTTTCAAGAATGGAACAACATTAAAACTGGCACCTTGATAAATGCAGTATCCATTCGCAAGTGCGTAGATATGATCAAACATCTCAAACATCAAGGCAGACGGGGTATGGATTGTGCAAATTATTGTTCTGCCTTCCATGGCAAGTTTCTTTAAGAATTGAATACATTGTGCTGATGAAACGCTATCAAGACCTGTTGTACATTCATCTAGAAAAGAATGTTAATTATAAAAAAATTCAATCATGTGCTTCTTGCATTTTCACAGAGTGTGACCGTATCAAAAACGACCGTTACGTTAACTTTTTTGGAACTTAAATTTTTATTTAAAAAATATAGAGTTCGAACTCTTTAAAAATGTTCGAATTTTTCGACAATCTAATATCGAAAAATTCGAATTCGAGACGGCAACACTCTGCATTTTCACTTTAACAGCTATTAATTTAAAGTTTTAGTTTAACTCAGATTTGCATGGTCAATCCAAAAATTTAATAGTTGTTTAAGTGAAAGGACTAAACTGTTCATTTAACTTTACATCAAGTGTTGCAATTCAGTAACACCTTTGAAAATATTCTACAGATTGAACAAAAAAATGCTTTAGAATACCTAAAAAAAGAATATGTGGATCATCTACCAATTCCAATGCTATTGACAATCTCTTCTGTTGCCCACCGCTTAAATACTGAGCATATGTATTTAACTTATTATCCAACTTTAATGTCTCTAAAATAGAAAATATTTTCTTTTGTTGCTCCTTCTCCGTCATTGAATTACCGGTTTTAAACTTTATTGAGAATCTCATTGCTTCTATCACAGTCAATACTGAATGCAGATTTTCTTCTTGCATTATGTATGCAAATTTCTTTTTATATCTGTTGTTATTCCATTTTTCGCCGTTGATAGTTATTGACCCTGATACTCCGCTCGTCATATACTCCGATAAAACATTCAAAAGTGTGCTTTTTCCTGAGCCACTATGCAAATTTATCATATTTGTTATTCATCATTTAAATGCAAAATTTGTAATGTATATCACAACATTTTAGATGATTTTTTGATACTGACCTTGGCCCCATTATTGCCGACAGTTCATTGGCTCGAAATTCTCCACTTATTCCTTTCAAGATATGTTTTTCATCTGAAGAAAAGAAATTCCTTTTGAGTATCGAGTAATTAACAACTGATTAATATAAAAAGTTCCAATTATGTAAATGTTGTTGAACTCATTACACAAAAGTTAATTATAGAACTTTTGTAACACATTTTCTATATCTTCACTTGTCAATATGTTTGTAAACATTTGTTTTTTTTTCTGTCAATATTTACTCATCATACAAGGATGATAAAGAAGGAGGAAATTTCTGTTTGTATATTTACAACGATAAAATAAGGTATCTTTTCGAAATTAGTTCATCGGATTCCCTAGAACAGTATTATTTAAACTATGTGCCATAAAAAAAGCTCATGTGTAGCGCAAAAAATTAATATTTTTAAAAATGCTCAAAAACCTAAGATCTTGTAATAACGTTCATTTGGGATTTGGATAATATTTATTGTGCATACTTGAAACCCCCTTATTATAAAAAATACTCAGTTTTTTTTTTGAAATCGGATAAATAAACATCTCTTTTTTTGTAAATCCGTAATGAAGTCGTTTTGATTAAACTACACCGATCATATTAAACGAATTAAGCCGTTGATCATTTGGAACACTGAACTAGAATCATGTCAAACAATATTATACTATTTCCTCATTAATTATTGGTCCATTATAATCAAAACTTCATTGTGATCAAAGAAGTAACGAGTGATTTGCTTCAATTGACTCTTAATGCTTTTAAATCTAAATATATTATTGTTTAAGCATAATAAAAATTTTACTAATCTCCTTCAAAAAGTTGCTAATTAGTCATACAAAAAAATATAACAAGGAAAACAAAATCTGAATGATCTATTAGGTATGTCATAGACGGATCATTGAAAACTTTTCATTGAATTACTGGAAGTTTTTTCATTGACTAATCAGCATGATGAATGACATTTTAGAACAATTTTTCTCACTACGTTTTAATTTAGATTAATCTTAATCCACTCATTCAATAATGATTTCAACTTTCGTATTCAAAACTAAATTTCGCATGGTTTATAAATTATAAAAACTGATAATATCCAAGTAATGATAATGAGCTGCATAAAAGGATAAACTTTTCAATTTTTCATTAAGAAAGAAATATTCTTTTGAAAGAAACTCGAAATATTAAATGTCATGAATGAACAAAATCATCTCCTTAACTAGTTAAAACATGATTTGCAGAAAAATACATTTAAGAGTCAATGGAAATTTTCAGGAACTTAAAAAATTCAGGTTAATAAAAAATGTGACGATGAAGAAATATTAGTCTTGCAAATCCTTTAACATTTAAATCCCAATATTTTATAAACAACAAACACAAAAATTTAAATAGATGGTTGATTTTTTTTTTGCAAGATTCCTTTCATAGCATCCTGCATTAATATTGAAAAGTACGCGAAATATCCTCAATTTTTCACTTCATTTAACAATATTTTAAGCATCAAATTTCATATGATCAGCACAAAAACAGAATTTGATTTTTTCTTGCAATTAATCCAAAACAAGTCAGAAATTGTTATTTTCACAACACTCAGAATCCAGTATTTAATTCTAAAAGTCTTTGTCACGTTCTCTGATCATGTCATATAAAATTTCTCAATTCACTTTCATTTGTACCTTTTTGAAATAAACTAAAACTTCGCGCACAATAAACAAGATTTTCAAACTTTATATCCAATGACATTATTGTTGCTTTCCTGATCAGTTCGTCTGCTACATTCGTCTGTTAACAAAATACTGATCTCGTGTTTCTGCCGCAAACGTTTTCTTCACAATATTTTTTTTCTTCAAGCGGGAAATATTAACATTATAGATGTGAAGTTTTACCATATAAAAAGCAGTAATGCAGAAATGTGGTAGTTGTTTATGTTCACTTTGACTTGTTATATAAGTACAAATAGATGATCATGGTGATTATTTATCTTCAATTAAAAAAGTTGCTAATTTTAATAAACTGAGAAGTTTCAAAACCTGTTTAACCGGAATGCTTTGTCTAACATGTGAAATTTTTGACCATTCAATGCTAATTTAATCTTTTGTCCTTCTTAGGGGCTTGCTTTTTAGATTCGATTGAAATCCCAGTTTGTAGTGTGATTTTCCTTAGACCTAGAAACCCTAGACGTTTGTAGTGAGCAACCTTTTTTGTGCCAAAGTACACTTTGATGCTTAACTGAATTCAAAGACTTGTTTAGTAAACAATCATAGTTGGCTTATAATCTTAATATTTGATATTTTGCTTCAATCTTTGTCAAAGTGTTATTATGTCACAAAAAATTTTTGATTTGGTCTGCGGAAAAAAAAATCTTTTCATTTTTTAAACATTAATTAAGTATTTCCTAAGTATTTCTTTAAAATAAAGGTAGGAAAGGTAGGAAATCAATTTTTTCTCAAATTTTGAAATTTTCATGGCTATTATGGCAATTAAATTTTATATTTTGGTTTAATATTCATGAAAATTTTTTGTTTAAAATCTGTTTCTCTAGGCTGGTTTGGAGTTTATTTACATTACAATTTTAAACCTCTTAGTGCCAATTGAATGATCATCAGCATTACATTGATTTTTACATAGCTTAAAATAAAAATAAAGTCCAATTTTTACTAAAATAATTAAAGTTATAGGAAGATCGAAAATTATTTCATAAAGACTTAGAGTCAACTCCAAGTTGATTGAGCAGTTATAATCCACACATGAAGTAAAAACAAGCATTTGGTTTTTTTAAAATACTGAAGATTAACAAGAAAAGAAGTCTAAGGCACTAAGAATTAGAGCGATGAGGAAAAGAGTAACTAAAATAGGGATAAGGATACAAAAAGAGATAAGAAATTTTAGAAACGTGAAAAATTTTCCGAGATTCCTAGTGTGCAAAAATCTTAACACATACTTAATAATTGATGATTAGATATTTATTAAAAATGCGTTTAATTCCATATTTTCATAAACAAATTTTTATTACTCATTTTTTTCTCTATATTAAGGCTGGTCAGTTTCTTCCTCATACAAGAAAGCACATTCTATGAATATAAAAGTCTTCAAAACAAGTTATATTGCAACTCTAACGGTTATAAGCACCACAATAGTATGAAAATTCCTAATAATAAAGCTTCACTTAGATGAAATGTAAATAAACGTGCGAGATTTTTTAAAACACGTCTAAACAGAAAACAAGGTTGTTTATGGAAGATATGAAGGACAGACCTTGAAAGAATCAAAGTACAATTGGTTATTACAAGTTCAAGGTCGTTTTGAAGTTACAATGAGAAAATAAAGCTCATTAGCCACAGAATTTTTATTGATACCTATATTTAAGTCTATAGTTTATAAAAATAACTGACACTATTTGACATATAATGTAATATATTATCAGTGTGTAAACAGATTGCATAACATCGATTTCACATTCAAAATCACGCAAAATTTTCTTTGGGTCATTAAAGTGACAATAAATCTCGTCACAGTCTAATCTTGTTCTGTTAAATCCAAATATAGATATTACAGCTCCTTTAATTCCCATGTTGAAAAAGTTCAGTTCGAAAAATGGTCTGAATAAAGGAATAGTGTCACGTGCAAAAATACTCATTATTGACATCGAGAAAAATGGAATCAAAAAGTTGCTTGCAATCAGTAAAGCGACCTTGATTGATAAGAAGACAAAGAATAAAAAATTAGAAAGAAATGAAGAATTAAAAAAATTATTAATTTTTACCTGTGCATTAAGAAGACTTGTGAACATTATAGCTAATGCTTGTGAAGTGTATGAAAATATTAAGAAGAAACCCAGGAACATTAAGTATCTATCAATTTCAAGAACTTGGCCAGTCATCAAATACACGATCGTAACAAAAATTGTTACATTCAGAAAAAGAATCGGTGCATCAGATATTATGAGTGAAGAATGATAAGCTGCTGCTGAATACCATCCATTGAAATATTCTCTTTTGATGATTGAGAATTCTAAAGGAACTAAATAAAAATTACGTTTGAAAATCTTGAGTAAGTTTCAAAATTTGCCACCATATTATCATCTTATGTACACGTTTTACCTAAATCAGTGATGGGCAACCTGTATGCCACCAAAAATGTATAAAAATTTCATGAATCATATACCGTGTTCGGTTTCGGTCGAGTCTTACCACTAAGATGTAAAAATATAAGATTACCCACCACTGGTGTAAATTGAGCAATTACGTGACAATATGGAACCACAAAATTACGTCAATGAAGCTATTACTTACAAGTAGCATAATGTGAATGGTAGGATGTATATAGAATAACAGTTGTAGACACTAATATAAGATGATAATTGTCTAATGCAAACGATCCATTATTTCCTACTTTTTGATAAATTAATCCAAGAAAAATTGCGATCAAAATATGTACTAGAAATCTCACATAAATTAAAGTTCTATTTCGCATTGCACTCAAATAAAATCTGGCGGTGAGGCAGTAAACTTGACGAAAATAAGTAGCAGAATAATCTGTAAAATCTGATGATTTTGTGAATATGTCTTTTGAATTATCAATAGTTTCGTGCTTTTTACTGTATTCCATATTCAATCCATTTTTAGTTTTTTCAACTAGGAGATGACTATGATCTCCATACTCATTATTAGCTATTTCCATTAAATAATCTGTTGAATTGTATGTTGATGGACATGATAATCCTAAACAATCAAAAAAATTCAACAAGTTTTTACTTGAACCTTGAAAAATGCAATAGCCATTATTCAGAGCATAAATGTGATCGAAGAGATCAAGCATAATTGCTGATGGCTGATGAATTGTAATGATAATAGTTCGTCCTTCTTTCGTTATGTTTTTTAAATATTTAATACACTGTGTAGATGCAACAATATCAAGATTTGTAGTGGGCTCATCCAAGAACAAAATTTTAGGATCACCTACTAACTCAATAGCAATTTGAAATCGTTTTCTTTCTCCACCACTAAGATCTCCAACAAGAGTATATAAACGATCTTTAATGTTCAATTTGTCTAGAATCTCGTCAATTATTATTTCTTTTTCTTGATTGCTGAGTTTTTGCTTTAATTTGACATTGATTGCAAAGTTCATTAACTCATTCACAGTCAAATATATATGTAGAGTTTGTTCCTGCATGAAATATGAAGAAACTTCCTTAATTTTGCTTGTTGAAATAATTTTATCATTATAGGTGATTATTCCAGTAATATTATTCTGATAGAACCCAGATAAACAATTTAAAAGTGTACTTTTACCGCTTCCACTACATCCAATAATTGCTGTAAGTTCATTGACTCGAAATTCGCCCGATATACCCTTGACGCTGGAATATACAGCGGGGGAAATAATTATGGGCGAGCTATTTTTTCAAAGTTTTCGAAAATCTAAACATCTTTCAGTAAATTTGTTATATGAGAAATTTATGCAATATTATATGACAAATATAACGGTAAAAAAATTTTTTAATTATATTAAGTAGGAAAAAAATAACGGTCATTTTTTGAAAAATATACCTTCTGCAAGAGGAAATAATTATGGGCGAATTAGGTAAAATTAATTTTTTTATTATTTATAGTCAAATTTTACATAGTTTTTAAATTCTTTTAGATAATTTAAGATAAAATGAACCTAATTTACTGAACCAAGCATAATATTTAGTCACTAAATGTCCAAAAATTATGAAATAAGCTGACTTAAATTTTTCTTCAGTTTTTCAGGATTCTACTCTATTTCAGCATTGTTATATTCTATGATTCTAATCAATACTGATAATATTGAATATATTTTATGATTTCTAGCAAAAAAACCTGCCAGAAAATGCCAAGAAAGGTGA
This sequence comes from Chironomus tepperi, assembly GCF_022539635.2. NCBI lineage: Eukaryota > Metazoa > Arthropoda > Insecta > Diptera > Chironomidae > Chironomus > Chironomus tepperi. The sequence continues at coordinate 2,917,182 of NW_027226498.1, read as the reverse complement.
AAAATTCTAAAAATTGTTTCAAACCTCATCACTACAAAATGATTATTTTCAAAAAATTTGTGTTTAATTAATGTTTACAATAGAAATTTAAGTTGATTCAGACTTTAATTTATCTAAACAATAACTTCTACAAAAGATTTGAGGCATAAACATGCAGATTTTGACAAAATTTGCAAAAAGTTAAGAAGATATGGTAAAATGAACGGTTTTGTATGAAAAAACGAGTTTTTTAAAAAAAAAACCGTCAAAGCTTATGTACTTTCAGTTTTTTACAAATTTTGTTAAAATCTGCATGTTTATGCTTTCAAATCTTTTATACAAGACATAGTTTAGATAAATTAAAGTCTGAATCAACTTAAATTTCTATTGTAAACATTAATTAAACACAAATTTTTTGAAAATAATCATTTTGTAGTGATGAGGTTTGAAACAATTTTTAGAATTTTTCACCTTTCTTGGCATTTTCTGGCAGGTTTTTTTGCTAGAAATCATAAAATATATTCAATATTATCAGTATTGATTAGAATCATAGAATATAACAATGCTGAAATAGAGTAGAATCCTGAAAAACTGAAGAAAAATTTAAGTCAGCTTATTTCATAATTTTTGGACATTTAGTGACTAAATATTATGCTTGGTTCAGTAAATTAGGTTCATTTTATCTTAAATTATCTAAAAGAATTTAAAAACTATGTAAAATTTGACTATAAATAATAAAAAAATTAATTTTACCTAATTCGCCCATAATTATTTCCTCTTGCAGAAGGTATATTTTTCAAAAAATGACCGTTATTTTTTTCCTACTTAATATAATTAAAAAATTTTTTTACCGTTATATTTGTCATATAATATTGCATAAATTTCTCATATAACAAATTTACTGAAAGATGTTTAGATTTTCGAAAACTTTGAAAAAATAGCTCGCCCATAATTATTTCCCCCGCTGTATTTTAAATTTTTAAACCCTAACCCGAAGCTTCCACTCCTCGAACAGTCAGATTTTTGACTTTTATTCATCCTAATGTACTGCTACGCTTTGCACAAGCTGGTAATTTTTTTTTATTATTGTGCGGAATTCATTCTTAAACTCGCAAATTAAAACTTAATACTTTTCTTCTCCGTCTTGACGTCTCAATTGCCGAAACTAAAGTGAATTTTTTAAATTCTCCTAGTTGAGAACATTTTCGAAATTTAATACAGCGGGGGAAATAATTATGGGCGAGCTATTTTTTCAAAGTTTTCGAAAATCTAAACATCTTTCAGTAAATTTGTTATATGAGAAATTTATGCAATATTATATGACAAATATAACGGTAAAAAAATTTTTTAATTATATTAAGTAGGAAAAAAATAACGGTCATTTTTTGAAAAATATACCTTCTGCAAGAGGAAATAATTATGGGCGAATTAGGTAAAATTAATTTTTTTATTATTTATAGTCAAATTTTACATAGTTTTTAAATTCTTTTAGATAATTTAAGATAAAATGAACCTAATTTACTGAACCAAGCATAATATTTAGTCACTAAATGTCCAAAAATTATGAAATAAGCTGACTTAAATTTTTCTTCAGTTTTTCAGGATTCTACTCTATTTCAGCATTGTTATATTCTATGATTCTAATCAATACTGATAATATTGAATATATTTTATGATTTCTAGCAAAAAAACCTGCCAGAAAATGCCAAGAAAGGTGAAAAATTCTAAAAATTGTTTCAAACCTCATCACTACAAAATGATTATTTTCAAAAAATTTGTGTTTAATTAATGTTTACAATAGAAATTTAAGTTGATTCAGACTTTAATTTATCTAAACTATGTCTTGTATAAAAGATTTGAAAGCATAAACATGCAGATTTTAACAAAATTTGCAAAAAACTGAAAGTACATAAGCTTTGACGGTTTTTTTTTAAAAAAACTCGTTTTTTCATACAAAACCGTTCATTTTACCATATCTTCTTAACTTTTTGCAAATTTTGTCAAAATCTGCATGTTTATGCCTCAAATCTTTTGTAGAAGTTATTGTTTAGATAAATTAAAGTCTGAATCAACTTAAATTTCTATTGTAAACATTAATTAAACACAAATTTTTTGAAAATAATCATTTTGTAGTGATGAGGTTTGAAACAATTTTTAGAATTTTTCACCTTTCTTGGCATTTTCTGGCAGGTTTTTTTGCTAGAAATCATAAAATATATTCAATATTATCAGTATTGATTAGAATCATAGAATATAACAATGCTGAAATAGAGTAGAATCCTGAAAAACTGAAGAAAAATTTAAGTCAGCTTATTTCATAATTTTTGGACATTTAGTGACTAAATATTATGCTTGGTTCAGTAAATTAGGTTCATTTTATCTTAAATTATCTAAAAGAATTTAAAAACTATGTAAAATTTGACTATAAATAATAAAAAAATTAATTTTACCTAATTCGCCCATAATTATTTCCTCTTGCAGAAGGTATATTTTTCAAAAAATGACCGTTATTTTTTTCCTACTTAATATAATTAAAAAATTTTTTTACCGTTATATTTGTCATATAATATTGCATAAATTTCTCATATAACAAATTTACTGAAAGATGTTTAGATTTTCGAAAACTTTGAAAAAATAGCTCGCCCATAATTATTTCCCCCGCTGTAAATGTGTTCTTTGCATTTATATATTGCAGTATGGTGTGCAGTGCTGATTGTATTGAATTTAAATTTACAGTTTTGATAGAATCAAAATGATCTAGGTTATTTTTAACAGCATAAATTTAGAGGCTTAGACTTTTAATGTCTAAGACGTCAGTAAATCTAAAGCACTGAGCTAATATCACTTATACGTATTTTCTGCGATTTCTATTGTAGATATAAAATTCTTATCGTAAGTCAAATGACAGAACAAAGACTCTTTGTCAAAACGTTATTATGCATTTTATTTCTCTAAGAGACAGCGAGCTTGGTGATCAAAAGCATGATAATCACAAGCATGCTCAATTTTGTCAGCATTTGGTCAGCATACAAGTGATCATTCTTTCTTTATTCGGGTTCTAATATTGAAAAACTCAAAGGTTTTAAAAATCATTGTGTTGCCAATTTTATAGTGAGTTTGCAAAATTAAACTTAAAATCAAATGATAAAATATAGGGCAAACATTATCATTTTTATTTGAAGGCCGTCTGATAGTAACGTGTCTTTAATCTTTCACATGGAGAGAATTATGCGTGTTTATGCGAATTATTTATCATTATTTTTTTAAGTCTTATCTTTTTGCAATTTTCAAAAAACTGAGATAAAGATGGACTGAACATTCGCAAATGTGAATAATATAACAAGCATCATTAATTGATACGCGTTTGTTCGCATGAGTTTTGTTTTACATATGTGCTCTTCGTTACTTTAATCTCACTGATGTCTCATGACGACGAATTATACGCGGTACCTAACATTAAATTAGACTTTTGAATAAAATCAAATAAAAGCATCAACCAGAGAACTTTTTTGAGAACTTTGAACTGTAATCATCATTAGTGAATTTAATTTCCGATATTATACCTATTTTTAAAAAAAATCATTATACAAACAATATAGCTACAAGTTAAATTTAAATTTCCAGAATTACTTTATTCTCATGTATGTTTATATTTTAATCTATATCCTATCAAGAAAAAGGCTGCTATTTGGCAAATTACAAAATAGGTTAAAAGGAGGTAAAAAATATACATTAAATCAGTTTCACATTCATAATAACGTAAAAACTTTTTTGGATCAGTAAAATGACAATAAATCTCATCACATGGAAGTTTTGTTCTATTAAAGCCTAGCACTGAATTTACAGCTCCTTTTACAGCCATATTATAGAAGTTTAATTCAAATAAATTCTTCAATATTGGATGTGTATCACGTGAAAATACGGAAAATGATGAAAACACAAAGAAAGGCATCAGGAAGTAAGTTCCAAATAGTAGAGAGAACTATAAATATTGAAATCAAATAGTCAGTAATTAAGTATACAAAAATATTTAGAAGATTCTTACCTGAACATTAAGAAGACTAGTCAGAACAATAGCCAATGCTTGTGAAACATATGACGTTATCAGGCAAAAGCCAAGTAATACTAAATATCGATTAATCTCGAGAGGCTGGTCAGTCATCAAATACGCAATCGTTATACAAATTGTGCCACATAAAAAAACTATTGGTGCATCAAATATCATGAGCGACGAATAATAAGCATTTGATGAGTACCATCCATTAAAGTGTTCTCTCTTAACTATCGGAAATTCGAGGGGAACTAAATCAATGAGAAAAATTTTAATAAACTATAATATTTCAATATTAAATTGTAAATCTTACATGTAACATAATGTGAATGATATGATGTATATAAGACGGCTGTTAACGTTATCATTATAAAATTGTAATTATCCCGAATCATTGATGCATTATTTCCAACGTGCTGATAAACTGTTCCTATAGCAAAGCCAAAAAATATGTGGACAATCAGTCGCATTGTAAGAAGAGACCTATTTCGCATCGATGTCAACAACAGCCGATACATAAGGTAGTAAACTTGTTGGAAGAAAGATGACGAAAACTCTTTAAAATCTGATGATTTTTTGAATATATCAGCTGTAAAGTTTTGTTCACTATCTTTTCTGTAATTCAAATTAGATCCATTTTGAATTTTCTCAATCAACAGATGGCTGTGATTTCCATAATCATTATTAGCTATTTCCATTAGAAAATCTGTTGGATTGTACGTAGATGGACATGGTAATCCAATTTCCTCAAAAAATGGTATTAAATTTTCACTCGAGCCTTGATAAATGCAGTTTCCATTATTCAAAGCATAAATATGATCAAATAAATGCAGCATTGATGCACACGGCTGATGTATTGTAAAAATTATAGTCCTTCCTTCCTTTGTAATGTCTTTTAAAAACTGGATGCACTGTGTAGATGCAACGATATCTAGATTTGTAGTGGGCTCATCCAAGAACAAAATTTGAGGATCATCTACAAGCTCAATAGCAATTTGAAATCGTTTCCTTTCTCCACCACTCAGGTCTCGTATGAATGTATCTCGACGGTCTGTAATTTTTAATTTTTGAAGGATTTCTTCAATTTTTGTTTTTTTCTCCTCCTTGTTTAATTTCTGTCTACATTTGATATTGATTGCAAAATTCATTAACTCATTTACAGTCAAATATAGATGGAGCATTTGTTCCTGCATAAAATATGAAGAAACTTGCTTAATACTGCGAGTTGAAATGATGTTGTCATTATAAGTAATTGTTCCAGTAACATTATTCTGACGAAAGCCTGAAAGACAGTCTAAAAGTGAACTTTTTCCACTACCACTTAATCCAATAATTGCTGTTAGTTCATTTCCATGAAATTCTCCCGAGATACTATTTAAAATTGTTTTCGTTTCGTTTTTGATGAATGGAATTTGGGACTTTATACAGTACTTTAGATCCTTAAATGCTAGTTTAAAACTTCCGTTGCTATTCAAGCAAACATTTTCATGGTTTTCATTCATTATTATTTAATTTGTTCAATCTAAAAAAATATGTAAATTAGAATTATTGATTAAAGAAATTCGAAAAAATATTTTTGTTGACTTTTTAATCAGAAAAACTCATTTCTGTCAATTTAATCCAATTACTCGACAAAAAAGTTTTTAAATACTCACATTACATGTTTTGTTGAACAGAAATATTGCAAATATTATTTATTCGTGTACAGCATTAATTGAAGATTATGTCATTTAGACAATTCTATTTATAGAAAATAGTGATTATAGCCAAAATTAAATTTACAAAACATTTAATTAGGAACAGAAAGTTTTCATTCAATTTTTTACTAATTCAATGTTTAATCTACAGATTAGTTTAATTTATCGCTGATAAAGATACCGTTTTGTAAAGTTATCTTCAAATTCGGTGTCAATATTCTAAGCACTATATATTTTTTTCTATACGTCTTACCGCTTTAAGAGCCGACACAATTATAAAAAATATTTTTCTAGCACACAAATATTTCGAAAATTTATTCGAACATTTAAGTTGTATTGCTAGTATTTATACATTACTTGTATTCGGTGCTTTATATACAATGGTTTTGATGTATGTAGAAGAGAAATTTTTTTGTACAGCTGATTCCTTTGAAGTTCATTAACTCCTTAATTTACACTATGTACTTTCTCTGATCTTATTATTGTAATATTTGTTGTTATCGTCGAAGCTTCACGAAAATTAAATTTTTTTAAATGTAATGTGAATTTATGTATATTCTAAATTACTCAATTTTCATTTTTAATTGACAGTGTCAAAGTTCAGAAAAATTTCAGAATGAGACGCGATGGAAAAAACTTCAAACTGATCGTTGAATTGTAGTTTTTGGAGGACACGGCCCTTCTCGGAGAACTGGAAAACTGTTTGTACACATTGATCCTCCCTAATAAAAATTTCTGACTACGAATCTGGTGATAAGCATATAAAAAGCTCTTGAAATTCTTTATCGATTTTGATACCAAATTCCTTAAATAAACGGAGCATGGCTTCAAAATCTTGCAATCAAAATGACCCATTTACACTGAATTATTTGGTATTTAAAATGTATTTTTAGCGCATTTTTAAAAAAGGCAACTAATAAAAAACTTGATCCGGTTGATCGTTCAGCTGCCATTAAAAACTCGTAAGCCAAATATCACAGAGACCCAAAAATAGTTTTGTTAGATCAGTATTCATATTCTTTGTTAAATCATATTCTTAAATCTTGAAATCATCTCTAAATTTGATAACTTACCCTGAATTTACGTTATAAGCCAGTGGCTTATGGGAGGAAAAAAGTTTTCAAAATCTCAAAAAAAGGCTTAATAACGAGTAGTGGCTTAGGAAAGAAATGTAAACAAATGAAGAAAATTGAAAATTTTCATGTATATTTTAAAAATTATTAATGTTTTCTAGTGCTAACTGATTGTCAATGTCTAAATATATCATTTAAAAACAATTAAATTATTTTATCTAGTTTAATTAATGGCATTTTGGTAGTGGCTTATTAACGAATCCAAAAAATTTTTTCAGTCAAATTTCTTTACTAAGCCAGTGGCTTAGTAACGGGTAGTGGCTTATAACGTAAATTCAGGGTATGATTTTTATTTCATACAAATTTCACATACCTGAAGTTGGCTGTGAATTTGAATTTCAAAAAAACCGTTACAATTTTATATTCGAATTCGGAAATAAAATAGATAGGATAGTATCTAATTCGATTTGAAGTTTTTTATTGAGCAAGTTCCTCGATAATGTCGAGTATTTCTTTAGTTCTTACTATCTTAATGTTTTTTAATTAGAATTACTTGTTTATTATGATTGTTTATATTTTAATCTGTATCGTATTAAAATAAATGCTCCTGTTTGACAAATGATATAATAAACTAAGAGTAGGTAAACAATTGGCATAAAATCAACATCACATTCATAATGATGTAAAAACCTTTTTGGATCAGCAAAATGACAGTAGAAATCATCACATGGAAGTTTTGTTCTGTTAAGACCTAACACAGAATTGACAGATCCTTTAAATGCCATATTGAAGAAATTCATATCAAATAAGTTTTTAAGTATAGGATGTGCATCTCGTGAAAATATAGAAAAATTTGATAACAAGAAAAAAGGCATTAATAAATACGTTCCAAACACCAGACTGAACTGTAAAATTTAAAAAAAGTAATTAGTTGCAACACTTTAAAGTAATTTAGTCTCACCTCAACTTTAAGAACACTTGTCAACAAGACAGCCAATGCTTGTGCAACATATGATGTTAACAGACACAATCCAAGAAGGATCAAGTATCTGTGAATCTCGAGAAGTTGACCAGTCATTAAATATGCAATTGTTATACAAATGGTAACACATGTAAAAACTATTGGTGCATCAAATATCATGAGCGACGAATAATAAGCATTTGATGAGTACCATCCATTAAAGTGCTCTCTCTTAACTATCGGAAATTCGAGGGGAACTAAATCGATAAATAACAAAAGTTGTTGCAAAACATAAATTAACATGCCTGAAAATTTAATTGTAAATCTTACATGTAACATAATGTGAATGATATGATGTATATAAGACGACAGTTACCAAAATCATTAAAAAATAATAATCATCTCGAATCATTGATGCATTATTTCCAACATTTTGATATACTATTCCTAAAATAAGTGAAAAAAATATATGGACAATCAGCCGCATTGTAAGAAGAGACCTATTTCGCATTGTTGTCAATAACAGCCGATACATAAGGTAGTAAACTTGTTGGAAGTAAGATGACGAAAACTCTTTAAAATCTGATGATCTTTTGAATATATCAGCTGTAAAGTTTTGTTCACTATCTTTTCTGTAATTCAAATTTGATCCATTTTGAATTTTCTCAATCAACAGATGGCTGTGATCTCCATAGTCATTATTAGCTATTTCCATTAGAAAATCTGTTGGATTGTACGTAGATGGACAAGGTAATCCAATCTCCTCAAAAAATGGTATTAAATTTTCACTCGAGCCTTGATAAATGCAGTTTCCATTATTCAAAGCATAAATATGATCAAATAAATGCAGCATTGATGCACACGGCTGATGTATTGTAAAAATTATAGTCCTTCCTTCTTTTGTAATGTCTTTTAAAAACTGGATGCACTGTGTAGAGGCAACAATATCTAGATTTGTAGTGGGCTCATCCAAGAACAAAATTTGAGGATCATCAACAAGCTCAATAGCAATTTGAAATCGTTTCCTTTCTCCACCACTCAGGTCTCGTATGAATGTATCTCGACGGTCTGTAATTTTTAATTTTTGAAGGATTTCTTCAATTTTTGTTTTTTTCTCCTCCTTGTTTAATTTCTGTCTACATTTGATATTGATTGCAAAATTCATTAACTCATTTACAGTCAAATATAGATGGAGCATTTGTTCCTGCATAAAATATGAAGAGACTTGCTTAATACTGCGAGTTGAAATGATGTTGTCATTATAAGTAATCGTTCCAGTAACATTATTCTGACGAAAGCCTGAAAGACAATCTAAAAGTGAACTTTTTCCACTGCCACTTAATCCAATAATTGCTGTTAATTCATTTCCATGAAATTCTCCCGAGATACTATTTAAAATTGTTTTCGTTTCGTTTTTGATGAATGGAATTTGGGACTTTATACAGTACTTTAGATCCTTAAATGCTAGTTTAAAACTTCCTTTGCATTTTAAAAGTTCATTTTCATGGTTTTTCTTCATTATTATTTAATTCTTTTAACAAATTTTTAATTTTTAAGTAAATTTCACTGAACCTTTAATCAAGGTCGTTTCGTTACTGATAAAGTTTCATTCAAATTATACTTTTCAATACAGTCTAAAATCTGTTATCTATTTTTTAATAATTGTTCCGTACGTCTTATTGCAATGAGAGTCAAATTAATTCTGAGTTAATTTTCAGCACACATATACCTAATTTAAAATGTTCATACAAGAAATTTACTTTACACTTGATACGAAATTCTCATATTTTAAGTGAGAATTCAATAAATATGCGTAGTAGACTCTCATATAGGTAGAAAAGTTCAAATATTGTGGGGATTTTTTCCGCCAGCAGTTTGAACAACAAATCGCCGGTGCAAGTTTTAATTATTTTTTTTCAGCATGGGTCTTTTTGTTTTTGTCCACTGGATCTTGTGTAGGTTGTTTTTAACTTTTATGTTTTTTGTCAATTGTTGATTTTCTCAATGTTTTTGAGCATTTAAATAATATTTTACGATACATTATAAATGAATTAAATCGCCAGATAATTTTTAAAATGGTTCTTAAGGAATTATAAAACTTCTTCTAATGTAATGAGAACCTTAAAACTTTAATTGTCTGAAAACACTGAAAATATATTTAAAAAAGAACTAAAATTTTAATTACTTGTTACCCCTGCTTATGTCCTTAATATAGTAGAATGTTTGCCGCCATTTATATTCACTTCAATCAATTTTATTTTACTTTTTAAAAATTTGTATGCTCTATATCTGTTCAGTGTAAAAAGTATACACTCGAGATATAATTCAAATTTATTAATTCCGTTATACTTTTTCAATACCTCCTTTGCTCGATAGGAGCCGATACTTGAAGAAATTTTGTTTTCCAGACTCTGTACCTTAAACTCATGATTGCTGAAACACAATCCTTATCTTATCTTTTTAACTTAAAAACAAAATTATATAAAACAGTTTTTAAAGTTTTTTTCCATGAGTGTATGAAGGACATACTACGATTTTAAATACCTAACCGTATCCTAAAATTCAAACTATATATAAAAGCAGATTTAAACCATGCGATGTCAAATGAATCACAATTTTAGCAATAATTTAACGAATTAAGATAAGTATGATATTAAATAATTTTATCTTTAATATAAAATCATAAAAAAATATAAAAACTTCCTTAGTAACTTTGAACAAAATGTTATCGGTCCCTAAATCCATGGATCAAAAGTGATTTTGTATACTAGACATATTATACCTATAACGTCAAAACGTATTTTGTTTGATTTTTTAAAACTTGAATTATTTAAGTTAAGTATCAATTTTATTTTTTGACTGCTAATTGTTGTTTCTTTTAATATTCAAATTACACATGTGTGTTGTAAGTACATTGTTTAAGAAAAATTAAGTTCAAGATTAGGTCATTTTAAAGTACACAATAAAAATAAAATTTTCAACAAGCAATTAATATTTTAAAGTTTTTTGCAGGAATAAATAAGACACGTTCAGAACGTCAAGAAAATTATTCATGTTGAAAAGTTCTTCAACCTATATCTAAATAAAATAAATGATGTTGCTTGACAAAATAATATATAAAGTAGTAAAATACTGGAAGCTTGAAAAATGTCTACATTTGCTCCAAAATCACGCAACACTTTTTTTGGATCCATATAATGGCAATAAATTTCATCACATTTGAGTTTGCTTCTGTTAAATCCTAGTACTGAGTTCACAACTCCTTTAAGTCCACAGTCGAGAAAATTTCCATAAAAAAATATTTGAAATAGCGGCAAGGCATCTTTGGTCGTAATCATGATCGAAGAGAATAAAAAGAATGGAGTTAGAAAGAAGGTTCCAAGAATATTGGCCATCTATAAATAAACAAGCAATTTATATCCTCTAAAGACTCACAATGAAAGCGTTTATTTGACATCAAGTACCTTTAGATTCATCAAAGCTGTAACCATGATCCCTAATGATTGTGCCGCAATTGACATAAATATAGAGAAACCAACAAACATTACAAATCTATTTAGTTCTCTTGGCTGGTCCGTCATCCAATAAGTGATTGATGTATAACTGAGACAGCATAGAAGTAAAATTGGTAGGTCAAAAATTACAAACGCTGTATAGTACGCTTGTGATGAATACCATCCATTAAAATGTTCTCGTTTAATGATTGGAAATTCTATTGGAACTGATCAAAATAAATGAAAATAATAAGCATTCAAGGATTGGTGTTAATTTGATATTTGCTAGGGTTCGACAAATATGCGCATACATGTGCATACATGCGCATACAGTACAAATGTATGCGAATACAGTATGCGCATACAATGCATACACATGCATACAAATTTAAATTAATAATTCGTAAAAATCATTTTTTTAATCTGGTAAATGAAAATTGGAGGTGAAAATCATATTTTTTTGAGTTTTTCATCTTAATTTCATTAAAATTACGCGGAAAAATGCATTAATTAAAGCGTTTATCCTAATTTAAGAAAACTTTTCAGAACATTACATTTTATAGGGTTTTATTTTTCCTAAAATAAGAGAATTAACTGGGAAAATTAGCATTTTCTTGGTTTTTCATATTAATATTAGTTAGTTAATGCTAAAAAACACACTTTCTAGAGTTTTGTAAAAGTTAAATATTGAAAAATCAAAAAAATTGTATTAATTTGTATGCAAACAAAAATGCATACATATGCATATGTATGCGCATATATGCACGCATATGCGTATGCACGCATATGCGCATACAGTTTTGACGAACCCTAATATTTGCGCAATTTCTCTATTATTTAATTTTGATATGTCAGATGATTTCTTATCAATTTAAGAGAACGCTGCAATAATATAGTAGGAACTTACAAGCTATAAATAAAGAATGATATGATGTGTACAGCAAAAACACCACGGATACTACTAAGTATCGATAATTATCAAATATGGCTGTTCCTTTGTTTCCTACATCCTGATAAATATGTCCAAATAATAATCCAACAAGAACGTGAATAAAAAATCGTATGTAAAAGAGTGAAGAGTCTCTTGACGTAATTAAGTATGATCTACACATAATATAGTAAACTTGCCAGAAGTATGATGCTGCGTATTTTTTTGATTGTGATGAAATTTGAATGTTTTCATTTTTTGTATGTTTTGAGTCACTATTACTATTATTATTATTATTTAACATTTCTACATGTCTATAACCTAAATTATTTCCATTTTCAATTTTCTCAGTAAGGCGATGATTATGAAGTCCATAATCATTGTTTGCTAATTCAACCAGAAAATCGGCTGGGTTATATGTTTCCGGACATGGTAAATTAAGTTCACGAAAAAAATGAATTAAATTTTCACCAGCACCTTGATAAATACAGTTTCCATCAGCTAAAGCATAAATATGATCAAACATTTTCAACATTGATGCAGACGGCTGGTGTATTGTACATATTATTGTTTTTCCTTCTTTTGCTAACATCTGTAGCATGTGTATACATTGTGTAGATGCGGAACTATCAAGACCAGTTGTGCATTCATCAACAAAAAGAATACTCGTATCAGTCACTAACTCAACTGCAATTTGCACTCTTTTTCTCTCACCACCACTTAAATCTTTTATGTATGTATTACTTCTACTTGTAATGCTCAATTTCTCTAACATATTTCTAATTTTCTCCTCCTTTTCTTTGTCACATAAATGTTCTTTATCGCGTAAATTTATCGACAAATTCATGATCTCGTTAATTGTAAGTAAAGTATGTAATGTATGTTCTTGCATAACGTATGAAGAAATACGTTTTATTGCATTTTTTGAAACTGGGGATCCATTAAGCATAAACGATCCACTGACATTTTTCTCTCTAAAACCTGATAAACAGTCTAGCAATGAACTTTTGCCACTACCACTTAAACCAATGATCGCTGAGAGTTCATTTCCACGAAATTCACCACAAACATTCTTTAATATTTGTTTTGGTTCTTTATTGCTAAATGGAATATAATATGATTTTGGACAATAACACACATTTTTAAAACTTAAATTATAAACAGAACCCATTTTAATGCAAGTCTGAATATCGACTGAAAACAGTCTCGATACGATAGCTCTTTGTTTATACTTATATTAATTCTCCTTTCAACTTTTCTGTCCACGATGTGTTCTATTAAAAAATATGAGAGATCACAAATTCTCACTCTCTGCTTCGTTCATTTAAAGGATAGAAACTATAAACACAAAAAAAAAAAACAGAATTGTTATGATCGTGCAGAACTAGTCTTAATCTATTCGAATAGATTTTTGAAATAAACCGACACAACCATGGTTCAAATTTATAGAAAAATAAAGTTAGAAAAATTAACATTGACATTTAGGAAATTTAATTTTTGCAACCGGTTTGTTTCATTAGGTGTACAATATAGTGATATTATTTTATGTGATCATACCGATCATACACAAAATATTCAAAAGAAAAGAAGTAATTGTTTTGACTGTAAAACGATTTCCTCACGGATTTGTAAATAAATGAGATGTTTATTCATCGGAGTTCAAATACAGACTGACATTTTATGTAAAGAGGGGTTTTCAACTAAGTACAATAAATATTATTCAAATCCCAATTAAACGTTTTAACACTAATACTTCTGAAAACATCGGTCACAAAACATTTTTAAATGTTGATATCAGTTAATACCAAAAAAGCATGACGCATTGACCTTTAGAACCTTACGCAAATGCCTGAAATTAAATCAAAAATCATATTCTATCGAAGACAAGGCCATAATATTGACCGAATTATATTTTACAGTCTCTAAAGTATTCCATGATCAGAGAAAACTTTCTCTCACAAATACAACCAATTAATATTGTTCATGTTGTTGTTGTTGTTGTTGAGCAAAACGATAAAAAACAGCTGTTTATTATTTACTTGTATTGTCATGATCTTTATTGTCAAATCATCTCTTAAGTCTAATATACATGATTGTAAATGCAATTGCTCTAAAAACAAAAATGAAGATGACTAATTTAATTAAAATGGAATAATAATTATCATCAATATGTAAGAAATTAAGGAATTTTTGTGGCCAACGAAAATGACAATAAGATGCATCACAGCTCATTTTTGAACGATCAAAACCAAATATTGACAACATTGATCCGTCAAATGAATACTTGATAAATGATAAATTAAATAATATGTGGAATATTTTCTCAGAATCTTTCATTTGAATAAAGAAGTTTGAGAATAATACAAATGGACATAAGAAAAATGATCCGAGGATCAAGGTGAATTTGACATTTAACATTGAACCGGCAATTAATCCTAATCCTTGTGCCGCAAAACTTAACAATAGTATAATCACAAAGTATGCTATGAATCTAGAAAATTCGAATGGTTGATTTGTCATAATATATGCAATTGTTACATAAATCAGATTACATGCAATCAGTATTGGTGCATCTGATATAGATAAAGCTATAAAATAACTAAAAACTGAGTATGTTCCATTGAAGTTTTCGCGCTTAACGATTGGAAATTCAAGTGGGACTGAAAAGAAAGAAGAAAAACAAGTTTTATTGTTAATGAGAAAAGTGAAATGCTAAAGGTAAGATATAAATAAATACTTTATAAAATTCAAAACTAAGCGAGTAATCCTTTAAAATAAATTAAACCTAGACTCACATGTCGTTTGTAGAGAACTAAAGGCAGTAAACATGAGCAGGAAGATATTAAAGAAAAGAAATTTGTATGTATTTAGAATGTTTGAGCTTTCTTGACCTATCCCTTGATACATTATTCCAATAAACACAGCCATCAAGAAATGAATCGCAAGTCTCAACATTGTCAGCGTCTTATCGCGTGCATTGTTTAACCAATTACGTTTTATCAGTGCCGATATTTCGTTTTTAACATATTGTGTATTTAATATCTTGATTAATTTTTTTGCTGATAGCGTGTCTACCGGCACATCAGCAGGATTTATCTTTCGTGATTCTCTCACAATCACTTTCTCTCTCAATTTATCATTTTGATTTCCGTAATCATTGTTTGCTATTTCGAGTAAGAAATCAGCTGGACTAAATGTGGACGGACAAATAAGGTCAAGGTCTTTCAAAAATGGTACAACATTTTTATTAGAACCTTGATATATGCAACAGCCATTCGCAAGAACATATACGTGATCAAACATTTGAAAGATAATTGCCGATGGCTGATGAATGGAACAAATGATTGTTCTCCCTTCTGCAGCTAAATTTTTTAATAGTTGTATACATTGTGTTGATGCAACAGAATCAAGATTTGTCGAAGGTTCATCCATAAATAAAATTTTTTGATCATCCAGCAGTTCTATAGCAATTGATAATCTCTTAGTTTCTCCACCACTTAATTCACCGGCATAAACATCTTCTCGTTTACTCAAGCCAAGCTTACTTAAAATGTTTTGAATCTATGAAAGAAAATGAGAGTATTGACCTTGAATTAAGTCAGGAATTCAATAATAAGTCGCAACTTAAGGGTCGTTCATTTATTACGTTTTCACGTAACGCAATAAATGTACGGTCCATCTGAATAAATATTTTTCACTTTTTAATAAACGTTGTACCTTTTCCTTCTTCTTAATGGTATCTCTTTCTGTAGTTTTACAATGAATTGAGAACATCAATATTTCATAGACAGTAATAAATTGATGAAATTTGTACTCTTGCATGATGTACGAAGAGTATTGTTGGATAAACTCCTGACATTCAACCCCATTCAATTGAATTGATCCATCAATCATTTTCGTTTGATATCCAGACAAGACATTTAATAGTGAAGTTTTCCCACTTCCACTTGGTCCGATTATAGCTGTTAACTCATTTGATCTAAATTCACCGCTTACATTGTTTAAAATGATCTTATCTAAACAATAATTTTTTCAGGAAATTAAGGACTTAAATGATTAAAATTATATTAGCGAGTTATGCCTACTCACTGTTTTTCGTAATTGGATTTTGAACATTATAGTGAACATTTTTAAATCTCAAGTCGTATCGACTCATGTCAACTATTTAACTGTCACAATGCAACTGACTCAAAAACCAAACAGAAGGTTTCACAAAACATTTAAACACGCTTTAAGTTCTCTGTAGACTAAGCCGCTGAAAAAATACGACTGATAACGACACAAGACAACAAAATATATACTTTTAAATTAAGCTTTCCAGTTTCTCTCAACATATTTAGCTAACAAATGTTTACAGAGAAAAAAAAATATCTGTGTCTGACTAAAAATGATCATGATTTCTTGTTCTTAGTGTGCGCACTACTTTCTTTCCTCTCTCACTGATTTCTTTGTGTGAATATGTATGAAAAAAGATTGACATGCATTAAAACTTAGAAAGTAAATTGCGATCATTTAATTCACTCAATTCGAAATGAAATTGAGAGCTCCAATGAGAGTACCAATTCCGTTAAGTTAATTAAATTAAAGAGTTGTATTTATAGTGTATCAAATGTCTAATCAATTACAAGATTAAATCCTTGAACTTTAATAATTCTTTATTATTGTTTCATTAGAATTTGGTCTACATACAAAAACTTACAAATCTAAGACTTTTGAGTGACATTCGGTTTAGTCAAGTGTGTTCCTTTACATTTCATATTCTTCAAGTGACGTTGAAGCAAAGCACGCTGTTTAAAAATTGCTTTGCAATCAGTGCATTCATATTCAATAAACGAGTGAATTTCCATGTGACTACTTCGTGCTGCTGGTGTTTTGAAGACTTTCAGACAGTTTGGAAAGCTACAACTATAAGTCTTTTCATTGGTATGACATCGATAATGTAACCTTAAGTCCATAGAACTTACACATTTCTTGAATTTAGAAAATAAATTGTTAGTAAATGATTACCTCAGAATATTCAACAAATGACATCCATGAACATCATTTTTTTAAAAATATTCTATAATTTACCTTTGAACAGACATCACATGTAAATGAAATAGCTCCAGAAACGATCTTTAAATGCCTTAATAATTGTGTCTTGGTAAAAAATTTCTTTGAGCAGTGATCGCAAGCATACTTCTTTGTATCACAATTTTTCATGTGTGCAAGTTTATCAAACACATTTGAAAATTCCAGTTTGCAGTACGAACATATGATTGTGAGTTCGGGAAACATTTCTGGATGTTTATTCTTCATATGTGTAGAAAATTGGCTTAATCCTCGAATTCCATTAAATTCTAAATAATCAACGGGACATATAAGTTGTTTGGAATGGAGTATCATCAAATGTTCAATGCATTCAAGTTCTTCTTTAAATCTGACGTTAGCACAATGTCCACATTTCCATTTATCATATTCATCACTACTTGCTGTTCCTATTGATTCTTTGTACTTTGCAGCCACCATAAAAGACAAGCCTTCTGATGTAAAAATCTCTTCATTGTCATGAGCAATCATGTGGTTAGCCAGATCTTCATTATTACTGAACATTATTTTACATTGTTCACATTTTGGAAGTTCATAGCTTTGAGACACAACCTTTAATATAATGTGCAACTGTTGGTGAATTTCTTGACTTTTTTCTCTTTTTGTAGTTCCATTAATAAAAGTTAATCCACACGGTTCACAAACGATACTGCTTGCATTTTGTTGACTTTTCTTTTTTGTTAATTGATGCCAATTTTCATCATCTATTGATATTGATTGTGATAGCATTGACATTACTTCTGTTTTTATATTACTCTTATCAATAAATTCTTCCTCTTTCATTGAACTTTGTGAATTTTGCAAGCTTTCAACCATATTTGAATGTTCAAGTTTCATGTGATTTCTCAGACTGTCTCGTGATTTTAGAATCTTTTTACATTCTGGACATTGCCAAGCATTCTTCATCTGCCCATTACTTTCAATTGATATTTTACAATTCGCTACAAATTCAGCATCGATTACTTGTGATTTTATGTGATTATAACGTAAATGGACTTTCAGTCCACCTTCTGAACGAAAAATTCGATTTTCTGTACATCTTTGGCACTTCCAAATTACTTCGGTTCCTTTGCTAGTCTCAACTAATAATTTACTATTTTTTATTTCATCTTTAAAGGCTCGTCTTGATTCTTTCTCGTCTTCTTCATCTGGTGTTTTTAAAACATGACAATCACGCAAATGTTTTTTTAAGGAACCAGCGATTTGTAAAACTGTTCCACAAATTTGGCATTTAAACATTTTCTTATCATTGACTATTATTTCACTTTTTGTCACTTGACTTTTGATCCATGCTATCTGTTCAGGAATTAAACTATCGTTTGTATTAACTTTGTATGAATATTTCTTGCGACGTTTGGCTGGAGTTCCTTCTGAGCTATTATACGAATCAGTCATTAAATCATCTTTATATAAATATTCTGAAATGCCATCTTCTGCCTTTATATTTATTATTTTTGGTTCTTCCTCAATACATTCTTCTTCCTGTTCATCAATGTATTCTTCGTCTTGGATGTGACATTTTACTGGATCTTCATCAATCAACATTCCATCATCTTCAATTAAACAATTTTCTTCATTTTGTGGTATTTCCTGATCATTCTCCTCAATATTCTTAGAAATAATAATTGTGCTTTCATTTTGATACACTGAGAGATCACTAATATCCTCAAAGTTGTTAAGAATGTCATCAATTTTAATCAATAGATCGAGTTTTCTAATATTATCACTGAAACTGTTGTATTTCTTAACTTCTCTTTTAAACATATGAAACATTACTAACTGTTCCTTACATCCTTCACATATATATTTCATTCGTTGTTCATCCTAAAAAATGATTGTTGTTAAATTAAAGTAAAATGAGAAATAATTTGAAAAACAAATTACTGGAATCACGAAGCAACAATCCAAAATCAGATCATTAAATAGTAAGGTTTCATCGCCAATAATAATCGAATTAGAAATTAATTCAATTAATGATGATACTTTATAGTTTCGCGAACAGCAGCCGCATTTATCATACTTAAAAACTTTTATTTCGTCCATTACTAATAATATTATTAAACTGAAGATATGAAGACATAATTTGTAAACTTTTCTGTTGTAGACTTGTTTTTGTAGACTTTTGAGCGAGAAAAAAAAACAAGAGATTTTATTGATGAAAGTTTAAATTAAATTTGTGAGTGCAAAAATGGGTGTTATCTTTAGCCGACTAAATCAACTAAATAACAATAATGCAGTTGAAGAGACTGAAATCATCAATAACTACAAATATCCACCAAAATCGGGTAAGAAAATGAAAAATTTCTAATTTGTCTATAGATTAATATTCATTCCATATTTACAGGAAATTACTTTTCCTCTTCATTCATCATGGGTGGCGAAAGATTTGACCAGTCTGTGCCCGAATCGTACTTATTTGGCGAAAATAGTGATTTAAATTGGCTCTCACAAAAACCTACAGCAGTGAGTACTTAATTAATGTTAATTACGTTTCATTCCTTTAACGATTTTTTGTGTACTTCCGTTTCTTTTTCTTCCACCAATGTATGTGACTCACATAAGTTCCCTTATCAGCCACCCAAAAATTCGGAACCAACAAAAACTCTTAAATCGTTTGTAAATATACGAAAGGAATCTGTGAAATTTGTGAAATCGGAAACAGGAAAAGGATATAATATAGAATTTGTGTTTGATAGTGACCTAAAGTGTTTTATAAAAATTTATTACTTTGCAACTGAGGAAATAACAAATAGCAGTATTAACTATGTAACGAAAGAATCTGAACAACTGGCTTCGGAAAAATTTCAATATGAGAAAGGAGCAAATCAAACTTTCTCACAGCCATCACACATTTTCTACCCAAATAAGTTTCAGGATGAAAATCTTCAATATGATTGTGACAAAGATATATATCCAATTGTGATTCATTGTGTTATAGACGAGCCAATTGATTCTACATTTGTGCATTCTCACACGACTATTTGTGTCGTTGATCATCATACTTCAGATGGCGAATATCACTTACGTGCTATGAAACAAAAGATTTTTGTTGATGGTAAATAATTTTGTTATATAATTTAATCACGTTTATCACTAAGTCTGTTGCATTTCACAGGTTTATGTTATTTATTACAAGAGATTTATGGAATTGAAAATAAAAATTTAACGCGGATACCAAACAATAATGATGACGATGAAGACACAGGCTCAGAATGTGTAATTTGCATTTGTGAACCCAGAGATACTTTAATTTTGCCATGCAAACATTTGTGTTTATGCAACAGCTGCGCAGATTCGCTAAGATATCAAGCTAATAACTGCCCAATTTGTCGATCACCATTCAGAGCACTTTTGCAGATTCGTGCTGTACAAAAATCAAATACGCCTATCATAAATATTAATCAAGATGGTTCGGAAAACATTCCTTTAGGATTTATGCCAATCCCTCTTATTGAAGCTCTTAATGGTCCCATTTATAAACGTAATAGTATTGACAGGAAAGACACATTTCATGCAATTAGCGAGAAGGATCAAAAATCTAATTCAGTCGAGACATTCAAAATGGTTGAAAAGTGCAATAATTCAGAACTTCCACCTCTGCTATCTCCAAATGACGAAAGCATTGATCATAATAAAAAATCTTTAAGTAGTATGAAGGAGAAAAAAGGTCTTACAAAAAGTTTATCTCTACGAGACCGAGATTGTGTCAAATATATTAATGAGAGAGCGTCGTCAATTAATGTAAGTCTGATTAATAATATCTGCTTCATGTTTTATTGAATGTTTCATTACACAGGAGTTGGACGATGATAGTGAAGCTGAAAAGTTATCTCCGCTGCTGGTCTCGGAGAAATGTATAGAAATGACTGAACTTAATACTCAAGAGCGTAAGGAAAATGTTGAAGTAAGTTGTTTTTTCTTAAAAGAGATTTGATCTGCTATTTATGCTGTTTTGTGTTCTTAGGAAAAATCATGCACAAAAGGCGAAGATTCTGATTATTTCACACCTGAAGATCCGGAAGAAACTTCGCATACAATTCTAAGCCCGGTGAAAAATAAAGCAGAAGATAAGGTACATTATAACAACTACCTAAATATAATTTTAAGTCATTAAAAGAATCTTTTTTTTTGCAGAAAGATACACGAACTCCATTGACTCATGTAAAAGACACAGAATTGCCGGATAGTCCACATAGTGGAAATTCGCAAGTTTCATCAAGAAGCGGTGATAGCAGCTACAGTAGTAGTTCATCTACAAGACAATTATTGTCTTCTAATATTAATGAAGGCATCACATCAAATACTAAATCGAGTGAAAATAATTTGGCTAAAAATTAAGAAAATTTACTCAACACAAAGTTATTAAGAAAAGAAATCATATTTATTTAACTATTTTTCTGACTATAAGCAAACATGTATAGTATCCGTTAATTAGACGGCAATAAACTAATGCATTTTTTTGCAACTTACATAAATGTCATTAATATTTAACAATCATAAAATCCTACAAAAAAATAACGGAAAATGATAGTTTCAAATATTTCTTTTCGATGTGTCTACAAAAAATATCTACAAATGTTGAATCTCCAAATTGTAGATATTATATTCCTTCTTTTTTCTGAGTTTTTCGAGCATTAAGGTGATTACTCCACAAAATTATTTTATTTTATTATATTAACTTAATATTAAGTGTAATAAATTAGTTTTAATTGATAATTAATCGATTAATATGCAATATGTAGTTGAATTAAGTTGCTGAATATCGAGAAAATGTAATAAATTTGAAATTTATTGCACGCTTGAATCGATCTTAATAATTTTTCAATTCAACAAAGTTTAAGCTATAAGTAATGCAAGTCACGAATGAATCATGACTTAATACTACTTAAAAAGCAATTAAATCTAATAAATCGATTGAATTTTATCAATTTTAAGAAAATTACATCGACAAAAATTTTGGAGGTTATGATAAACATTAATTCACTGTTTTCTATCTCTTTTTAGATCCTTGAAAAAGATCAGAATGGGTAGACGCCCAGCTCGTTGGTAAGTTGATTAATTTCCGCATTTCATGTTTTAATTGCCTTCTCCGACTAAAGTTTCGTAGTCTCTCAATGCTATTCGACTTTATAAATGAAAATACAAATAAGAAGGCACAGCAAATGAATGGATTTAGGGTGAGAAGGATTTTGAATTGCCACAATTTCTTTCTCAATAATCCGTATAACATTTGTTCATCATAATTAATTTCATTAATAAAATATACTTTCATTAAAATGAAACTAACGAACCTATTTCTTTAACAGCTACCGTTATTGTAAAAACAAACCGTACCCAAAGTCACGTTTCTGTCGTGGTGTACCAGATCCTAAAATCCGTATCTTCGATTTAGGAAGAAAGAGAGCACCAGTTGAAGATTTCCCACTATGCGTACATCTTGTGTCTGATGAATATGAACAGCTCAGCTCTGAAGCTTTGGAAGCTGGAAGAATTTGCGCAAACAAATATTTAGTTAAATTCTGTGGTAAAGATCAATTCCACATTCGAATGAGACTCCATCCATTCCACGTCATTCGTATCAATAAAATGTTGTCCTGTGCCGGAGCTGATAGGTAGGTTGTCTATCAATAAATTTTATTACTAAAAATTTATTCAAATGATGAAGTAAGCATTGGGCTATGAATTTCTTATGATTAAAAGCAGAAATTTACACGTTGACTTAATCTCTGATTGAATCTCGGAAATTTCACCCAATAATTAAAGTTTTAAAACTGAAAATTAATAAAAGTTGTATTTTCACAGGCTCCAAACAGGTATGCGTGGTGCATTCGGAAAACCACAAGGAACAGTTGCTCGCGTTCGCATTGGTCAACCAATCATGTCCGTAAGATCAAGCGATCGTTATAAGGCACAAGTTGTTGAAGCTTTACGTCGTGCCAAGTTCAAGTTCCCTGGACGTCAAAAGATTTTCATCTCAAAGAAGTGGGGATTCACAAAATACGACAGAGACGTCTACGAACAATTGAAAGAAGAGAAGCGTTTCATCCCCGATGGTGTCATTGTACAATATTTGCCTGATCACGGACCATTAGCAAGATGGATGAAGATCCATGAAGGTCAAAAATTCTTGCAATAAACAACGGGAATGTATTTTATATAAAACAACATGAAAAGTAATGCTTTGTTAAAGATATCACATCAATCTAACAGAAAAGGAGGAAAATAAAAAATATTTTTGCTTCAACGCAAAATGATACATATCTCTTTATTCATTTTTTTTTTTATTCCAGAATAATGCATGTTTTTAAAATGAAAATACCGCAATAGCATGCTAGTAGATGTTTTGTTCGATATTTTAATGAAAAGGTCTACCAAATGAAGTTTAGCTTCAAATAATAAGATTGCGACATTTCCAATCATTTTGACTGGCTGTTTTTTCACATTCATATAAAATTGAAAACCGTTAAAGCGGATTTTTTTCGAACTTCCTAAAAATATCAATGAATCATGTGGTCATGCTCGCTCCAAAACCGTCCCAAAAAATCTAACTCCAAAATTTTCAATTGTTTTGCTTGTAAAAAACATGACTGTTGGTAATTTTTGAAAATTTAGCGCTCACATTTTCGTTCCAAAGTAATAAAAGTCAATTTAAATTTGGTGATATATCTGCTTTAAAAGCGCCTTACTCGCTACACTTTGACCTGATTTAATAATTTTTTTGTAGATCTCATTTTCATTTTCGAGAAAAATTAGGGAAAATAGAAGAAAGAAAATTTTGGGTTGTTTTGAGTAAAATTTAAATTGTAGCCTTAAGTTGCTAAAACGTGCAATATCTTTGAATTCTAATTATTAATAGAAGAAATCTAAACAATGAGATTACACATTTTTCTGTTCATAATATTAAGCTTAGTTTTTGTAAATGAATGTTCTAGTTTAGATAATCCATATAAAATCCTGGGTATCGAAAAGAAGGCATCGTTGCAGGAAATCAAAAAAGCTTATAAACAATTAGCAAAAGAATGGTAAATGACAAATTAATAATAAAATTGAAAATTTATTCTTAACAAGTGAATTATTGATTTTTTAAGGCACCCCGATAAAACGGACGCAGAAAATGCAGAGAAAAAGTTTATTGAAATTAAATCAGCATATGAATTGCTGTCAGATCCGGAAAGACGAAAATCATATGATTTATATGGTATCACAAATGAGGACTATCAACGACAACGTCCAGATTATTCCCAATATGGCAAATTCAGTTTCGATCCGTTTGATGACTTTTTCGGCCATAAGACATTCTATCAAAATCAAGACATTAGTTTTTTCCATAAACTCTCAATAACTGCAAAATATTATGAATCAAACATTCTACCAAAGAGCAAACAGACTCCATACATCCTCATCTTTTATTCTGACTGGTGCTTTGCATGCATTCGAGCGGCAAATACATTCAAGAAGATAATAGATGCTTTTGAAAATGTTGGAGTTACTTTTGCAACCGTTAATGCAGGACATGAGCAAAGTGTTGTTCGAAAATCTTCAATTCATGCATTACCAAGCATTGCAATGATATTAGATGAACATAGTTACGTTTATAAGGAGAGCTCATTTACTCTACAGAAAATGGCTGATTTTATACGTCAAAAACTGCCATATAAACTAATGCTGCCAATTAATGATGCATCACTTGATTCATTCCTTAATGGTTGGCATGATAATCGTGTTAGAGCACTAATTTTTGAACCTCGTTTACAACCACGACTCAGATATCTGTTGAGCGCATTCTATTTTAAGAATCATGTTCATTATGGTTTCATTCAAACATTGAAAGGTGATTCGAAAGAAATAATAGAACGTTATAAAATTAATGCTCATATGGACAGCTTGTTATTATTCAATGAAGATTCCAATAGACCAATTGCAAGTGTTTCAATGTCTGATATATCGTTACAAACGTTAAATAATATTATAAAAGGAAATCAATACCTCGCTCTTCCACGTTTGTCATCTCAAACAATGCTGGATGGAATATGCCCAATGGAATGGCATCGATCAAAAAAACGATTATGTGCTATTCTAATAACTGAAAATTCTCGTAATCATGATTATGCACGACATATTATTAGAAGAATAGCAATAGAATCAACATACAATGAGCGTGTAAAGTTTGCATATATTTATAAGGAAAAACAGCAAGAGTTTATAAATGCTCTATCAATCAATCATGTTGAAGACAAGACTCTTAAGGTGGTCATAATTTGGAGACGAGATGCACGTCATATAAAATATGAATGGATAAATGATCCAGTTTTGGAAGAGACATCAAGCATCGAAGAGGATGAGATCAACTTCAATCAAACCAAACGAAAAATTGACGAGACAATCCAAAAATTGCTGAAATCAACTGAAGCATTAGCATATGAGGCTGAAGTTTTGGTAAGTAACATTTCATTTTCGACTTTGTTCCATAGCTATTTGCTAACTTTCCATCCCTTTCCATAAAGTTCTTTGTAAAATTAAGATTCGGTTTATTCAAAACATATAAAGTCTTCAAGTGCTAAATGCCAATTCAATAGTAATCTCAAAGATTCTGAAATATTTTTGTGGGAAATGTGTTCAACATTAATAACTATTTTTTGTTCCTTTGTCGACTTTTATTATTTTTCCATTTTCAATTGTGGATACTGATAAAATATGAATATAGAAATATTAAAATCTTCATAAAATGCATTAATTAAGCTTTATTAGGGATGAATTTGTGCATCAAAAATGGGTCTAGCTTTTGAAGTGCATTTGTCAAAAACGAGCAACGCCAGACTTCCGTTCATTGGCTCGAATGGCAAGGTTAGATCGGCAAAGGCTCAGTGGTCTAGTTGGTATGATTTTCGCTTCGGGTGCGAGAGGTCCCGGGTTCAACTCCCGGCTGAGCCCCAATTTCCTTTTTTGGTCCTTAAATGTCCTTTTAATTAAAAACAGGCCAATTATGCTGCATTTTTAAGGTGAAAAGCTTAACTTTCATCTTGAAATTCATTTTCTTCTCGTTTCACTTTATTTTTGATAATATTTCATTTTCAAATTTTTTTCTTACGTTCATATGTTGCCTTACTCACTGAGACTTAAATATTTTTTATTTGGCAAAAAATCTAAATACATATACTTTCTCCAATTTAATGTTTCCACTATTGGGTACATGTTCTCGAAAGTGAAATAGTTTTCAATCCGCATATTATTTTACTAACTAATTATTAATTAAACCAAGTAATTCAAATAACAGAATAATTTTGTTGACACGTCGTTATATCTTCTCTTGAAACTTTTCAATTGAACTATCAGACATTCCTCTCACTTTTATCAAAATAACTCACATTTGTATACTACAAGAGAGTAATAAGAGTTGATGATATCTTTATCATGGTGGGGAGAAAGTGGAACAAGATTCAAATTCTTCAAGAAACGATTGTATCTTTAGCCAACGATATTCATCAAATAAAGTTGGCTCAATGGTCTAGGGGTATGATTCTCGCTTTGGGTGCGAGAGGTCCCGGGTTCAAATCCCGGTTGAGCCCAAAACTTCTTTTTTGATTTTTGATCCTTTTTTTTCTACCTGTATATTTTGACACTATCCTATGAAATAGCATATATTTATATTAAATTTTTAATCATTTTATGATTAAATTATTTATTATTTTGTTTCATTTTCATATTTTTTTATTTCATATAAAACATTCATGAGTTCTAAGCAAACGTTTCTATAATCAAGAATCGTTATAAATTGCTATACAACTTAAAAATGATTTACCTTATTGTAAAATTTTTTGCATTGCTAAAGCTTTAAGTAATAATAATGGAACAAATAAAAGCAATTTTTTTAAGACACGTACGAAAACTAAGTGTGCAAAAAGTGGATCGGTCATTTGTTAAATCACAAACATCGCAGCAATTCAATCATTGCAGCAAGGAAATAGGCTCAATGGTCTAGGGGTATGATTCTCGCTTTGGGTGCGAGAGGTCCCGGGTTCAAATCCCGGTTGAGCCCATTCTTTTTTTGATTATTTTTCTTTTTTGTCATTTGAATCAACCACTGAACTTCAAGTCTTATTTGACTTGTTTTTAAGTAGTACTTTACTTCTCAAATAAGATGCAAAGCTAAAAACTTTTTAGTTTGAAAAATAACGGTTATTTTTTTTTTTTTTGAAAATTAACAATCAAAGAAAATTCAAATTTAGTGCGAATAGAAAGTTTCCTCGGGGTTTTGTAAATAATGAAAGATTTCACACCTCACTCAGCCGCTCAGACAGCCAATCAAAGAGAAATTTTAATCGCCGTTTTTATCAAAACTGTGCCAAAATTTTTTGCATCAGTTATTTTTTTGCTTCCTTAAATGTTCTTTAGAGAACTATAAATAAAAATTTGAAACATAATACGTCATAAGAATTTTCTGAAATGATTCGAAAGTGGACCAACTAATATTCAAAAACCCAAAGAATTTTAGGGATTAAAGTTTTAAAGTTTTTTTGCTTCTTTAAAGTGCAAAGAAGCAAAAAGTATGAATGAGATGCAAAAAGATTGGGCTCAGCCGGGATTTGAACCCGGGACCTCTCGCACCCTAAGCGAAAATCATACCCCTAGACCACTGAGCCGTTGCTGTTTTTCACAGCTGTGGCACAGTTTTGACAAAATCGCTTTAAATAACTCGGCGATGGCAAAGGAACAATTTTTTGGACATAGACCATCGCAACCTGTTCAAATATTTATCTGATAACTTGAAAAACAATAATACATGACACATTTTTTAAATTTTCAATAATATATTTTCTCGTAGGATCTTTTTGACGAACATTCTCAAGGTTTAGCATCTCGTGTTATAAAGCGTATTATTATCAGCATCGATTACCTCTACGATAGCTTAGGGCATGAACACTTATTCCCTGCAGCTTCAGTTCTTGGCACCTTCTTATTTATCCTCGGAATCGGATATCTAATGTCATATCTCGTGAAAATCGAAGAAGCAAACGTAAAGAAACAAAATTTAGAACCCGAAGACGACGGTAAGCTGGATGATATTAGGAGGAAGGAATTTTAATGAAATAGCATTATTAATTTTTTACAGAAAAACCAGCATTTGTTCCAGAGCTGAAGATTCATGAGTTAAGAGCGGAAAAGTACAATGGATTAATAAGACTCTTGAAGCCGGGCTGTCGGACAATAGTTTTAATAGCTGACCAACAATCTCGACCAAAATTATTACCAGGATTTCATAAGGCAATATGGCCATACAGGTATAACTTTTTATTTTAAAAATGGAAAAAACAGTTCTTAATTATTTTTTTTCCATATTTTCATAGGAGAAACAAAACTTTAATGTTCGCAATAATGTTAACCGAAAAAGGACTTAGTTGGTATTCCGAATTGCTAAGATTATCATTAATGAATAGTGAACCACGTGATTTGAAAATAAATCCAAGAAATTGTATTGGAACAGTTTTAGCACTAAATGGTCATAGGAAATATTTTTGTATGTATCATGCAAAGCATCCTGAAAGCAGCCGCGGAAATAGGGTAAGATAAAACAGAATAATAATTGTTGTCATTTACTGATAAATTTACTATTTTCTGTTCTAGCGTATGCTTCAAATGACCAAAACATTAAGCTATGAATATGATGATTTGGAAACGGGAGCATTTTTGGGATTTGATGAAAGTGATGAATCCTCGGACCATACAGACATCAATGATTCGAAAATTTTACTTGAAGAAAATCTATTAGACGGATTAAGTAATTGGCTTGATAGACTATTTGAAGGATCAACTCATAGATATTTCATCAATTACTGGCCCGATTTTCCTACCAAATAATATGTTTTACGTTTTATGAAGTCCGCAAACGTGATTTGTGTGATTTATTTAAATTAAAAGTAGATTGCATTTTTTTTCTTGTTAATATGCATGTTTTTATGCAGATGTCACCTAGTCAAAATAATTGTACCAAGATAAATATTATTATTATAAACGCATTAATACTTGATCTCAATAAAGAATTTAGGGCTGATTGCATTTTAACGGATATTCCTGAATTCACTTCCTATTAATTCATTTTTTTTAAAGCCAAAAAATAATTTCATCCAAATTAATTCCCTTTTCTTAGAATTACATATAGCAAGATTAAATTAAATCAGGATATTCATTAAAATTCATTCCATACAGTTTCCTCACATTTTTTCCGATTATAAACTAAAACGTTCATTTTATTTTCCACACTAACATTTCATTAATTTATAAGTATTTAGCTTTTTGAACAGGTTGTCTTATGAGCTGTTTAATGACTTCTGGCAATTTTGATAAGCCGCTAAAAATAATAAGAAGAATCCAGTAGAGTTATGAAAGATTTTTTTTCTTTTGCAATTTACCTCCAAGACCAAAGAAGGAACCTCCATAAATTGGCCACATTCTTCTCTTAAAGAATATCAAGCTACCAACAATTCCGAGAGATGCTCCTACACCTATTCATTCGAAAATTATGAAATAATTTTTAGGCCAAAATTATAATTAAACTTGTTCTAATTTAAGACTATGATTGACTTACCAAGTTTAATGAATGCATCTGAAAAGCAACGGTCAATCTTCTGTCCATATTGATCTTCGACAAATACTTCTTTATTGGCCATAATTTGTGATATTTAATTTTTTTGCACTTTAAAAAAATATCAATTTTTTACTCGGAGCTGTACTAAAAGTAAGAAAAAGGTCACCAAGTCTGAAAAACTAAAAAGCATTTTTTTAAATATAGAAAATCAATATGCAGCATAATTATATTAAGAGTAGCTTTAAAAATTAATGTGATAGATCACTGTATTTTTAATAAATTTGCAGTATTTGCTTGAACAAACTGAAATCAATTGGTTGTGTGGGAAATCATGATCAATCATGATCATAATAAAACAGTATACAGCTTATGGAGTAAAGTTGCACACGTTTAAAGAATAATAATCATTATTTTACGTTTTTCTTTACTTGTTTTGTCGTGTGTTTGATTGGCCGCAAAATTTGAATCGATTTTTCGACCAAATTTAGCAAAAATGTTTTTTTTTTTCCGATGAAATAGGTACAATATATCTATTATTTAAGCATTTCTGAATCACAAAAATATATTCCAATAATTTAATATTTCCAACATCCTTGACTAGGAAATATTTGTTTTACAAACAGGAATAGTGTATACCTGCATGAAATATATTTTCAAATCTCTTTACAACTTTTATTGCAGAAACTTTTTCAGAGATCACGCAAGCTAGATGAAAAAAGTTTTTCAAGTTTTAGACCGTATATATAGCATCGACTTTATCGCATATATAATTATTAACGCAGTAACCTCTGATCAAAAATCCAAAAAAATTCTTGATTTAAAAACGAGATTTTTTAAAAAGTTAATAAACTATTTGTTTAGTACACAGCATAAAAACAAAACGAAACTTTCGAAATTTTGGTTATTTTTCTTAAAAGAGATTTTTAGTGATTAAATCATTAAATTAACCAGTCTTATAACAGAATCGTGTACTATCATAACAAGATATTTTGATTGATAAGTAAAAAAAAGATAACCAATTCGAAAAATACAAGAAGATTATAAAAAGCAGACATGGCACTAAGTGAAGAAGTAATTTTTTTAAACATAAAATTTGCAAGTCTTTGCTAAATTTTTGAATTTTATTTCTTTTCATTACAGCTTACTAATGCTTTGAAGCAGCTTCAGAATAAAATGTTTTCTGTGAGCATCGAAGAACGTCCGGCAATTTTTCAAGACATTAAAAATGTGTTGGCTCATAAGGGTAAAATGATTATTTTTTTCGTTTTTTGATAATGATGTTAATACGTCGATAATTTCTTATTTTTAGATATGAACGCGAAAGGATTTCAAGGAGTAACTAAATTGATTGCTATGACATTAGTAAAGTACAAAGATGAGGCATCGCAGACATTAGTTAATGATTTAATTAGTGAAATGTGTCAAAAAGATCCAGATCAATCAATTGAGGCATTTAATGCTATTTTTAAAGCCTTATGCTCGAAAGAACTTGTCAATGCACCACCATCAAAAGCTTGTGTAGCAGCATTAGTTGCTCTAAAATGGACATTTCTAATTGCAAATAGCTGTAATTCATCCTCTAATGCTGAAAAGACCCAATTTTCTCTTTTAATGGAATACCAATCGATACTCTATGCTCTCAGCTTACAAACAAACAACAGCAAAAGTGTTGAAATGGCATACGAGAACTTCAAAAATTATTGGCTGGATCAACCTGACGATTCTTTTCAAAAATATTTTAATAAGTTCAACGGAATGGAACCAGCATACAATACATTCATAATTCTCGCGGCTGTCTTAAGATTTCAAATAGAGGAAAAGGCTGACATTTCATTCATCGAGACACATAGAAAAAGTTATTTAAATCATTTTACAAAGGGTCTAATTACACTTAAGACTAAATTAGATTGTCACCTTTATATTGCATCACAAATCTACTTGAACTTGTTAACTGAGGATGAAGTTAAAAGCAACTTACTGCCAGCTATTCAACGATCAATGTTAAGAAGTCCTGAAATTATTCTCGAAGGCGTTGAGCACATAATAAGTGGTTTACGTTGTAATGTTGATGGAAATGGCTTAGATATCGGCAAAGTTTTGATCCAAAATCTTCACTCTAAAGTTGATTTAAATAGGACATATGCTGTAAACGGATTGAAACAACTAGCAATGAAATGTTCAGATTCAAAGACTATTGAGACAATGATGAAGAACATCTTTGCGATATTGAATGGTTCAGAAGGGAAAATCACAGTTGCTGAGTATCGCAACAGTTTACTACAAGGAGCAGGAAATTTGTCCTACAATAAGGTACCGACAGAAGAAATAACTAAATTAATGACATTTGTGAGTGACAACTTTATTAAAATAATTGATGCTGAGATTCAAGAGAAAGTAATTTGCCATGGACTTGAAATGTTCGGTTTGTGGTCAATTTTCTTCACAAATGAACTCGATTCGAAAGTCATTCAATGGTTCAAAAAAGGACTAAATCATAAGTCACAAATGGTTAAAGTAAGCTACCTTCAATGGTTCTTAAATTGTTTGTATCAAACTGATTTGTCGTCTGCTGCAGACTTTAAGAATGATTTATTGAAAATTGTCGAAAAAGCTTCTCAAAACATAAATCAAACACCAATTTTATGTGAAGGACTCGCTGCAGCATGTATACTTCTATCAATTATGACTGTTAAGGATGAATCATTAACGTCATTCTGGAATATTGTCCTTGATATGAAAAAGGAGATTTTCATTTCGGAGAAGTTCATAAGCAGTATTGGCAGTGAAAGTTTGTGCAACCTTTTAATTATGAGCGAAAAGCTCTTGAGTAATTTTTATGCTGACTTAAAAGGAGAGCCAGTTCGATTGTACAAATGCATTCTATTAGCTGCAACATCTAATGTTGAAACTGTTCGATCAAAAGCTGTAACGTCAATCGAAAGGTTGATGAGTACCAATAATGGAATGCTCTTTGCAAAAAATATTCTAAATGAGCTCACAATATTGATGGCTAAAACCAAAATAACATCACAAAGTGATGAAGACATTGATGAAAATGAACGATCGATTTCTGCTGAAGCAATTATAAATATATTATTTACTATTTGTTCACCAAACTACGCAGACGAAAAGGATACACAATCGATTTTAAATCACGCTATTTTAGCTATGCATCATGATACAATTTATTCGACAAATTCCGAGTTATTAGAAGAGATTTTAGCATTAAATTTGTTGAAAGGAAGTGATTTTATCTCGGATAACTGGGATGAATTACAAAATGTAATTTTAAATGATTACAAATGCAACAGCATGTATGAGAATTCTGTCGCTGCAATTGTAAATTTAAATGCCGAAGCAACAATGCCAATGATTGTTGAAAATTCAAATAAGATTCTTAATGATGTAGCGTCGGTTGGTGTCACGGATGAAGAATATTTCACTTATTTGACGCCCGAAGGTGAACTGTACGATAAGAGTGTTTTGCCAAATAATGAGGAAGAAAAGACAGCACATATTAAGAGGGAAAATAAAGCATACAGTTACAAGGAGCAATTGGAAGAGATTCAACTTCGTCGTGAAATTGAGGCAAAGAAGCAACAAGCTGGAAAGTCAAAAGAACCACAATACACACCAAAACAAAAGGAGGCCATAAAGAATCAATTAGAAAAGGAGAGTCAAATTAGATCAAAATTGACGTCAATGAATGATAAGTTGGAACGAGCCGTATCACAAATACAGGCTTGCTTCAAAGGAAACAGCAAATTTCTCTCACTTAATTACTCAACTTTGCTACAAACAATTTTAAAGGGTCTTAGGTCACCATTATCAGCGTTATCATTGTCGAATTTGTATTATCTGTTAGGAAGTAATCTCTTTAAAGGAAAGCCTAATCTTGGACGAAACTATGCATTAGCTACAATCAGACTTTTAAAACCTAAATGTAGCTTACCTGATGAATGGACTAAAACTGATTTGGATAAGTTTATTGCTGATCTTTTCACATCATTAGAAGATGATGATCTTTATGAGGATTTTGAAAATGAAGAAGATCGTTTTAAGGATACACCAAAAGTATTTGATGCCCCAACATTCTCATTTATTTTTGAGTTCCTTAAGCAAACGTTATCATCTGAATTTGTTGGTCATGAAGAGCTTTTAACTGGAATTGAATTAATTTCTAAGCATGCTCAAATTAAAGGAGCAACAATTAATGGAGATTTTGATGACTTTTCACATCCAAAATATCTTCCAACTTTGGAAATGCTTCGCTTACTTTTAAACTTGATAGTTAAATTTGATGGACAAGTACAATCCCAAGCATCATCTGCATTCTTAGATATTTCTGAGGCACTTTCGGGAGAAAATCATCGATCTGTTGCAAGTCGGGATGAGATTATCTTAATTTTGCATATGCTTGAAAGTAACAAGGAAATGATTCGTGATTGCGCAATTCGTTCATTAAATAAAATTATTGACGTACTACCAAACATTGAGGATGACAATGAGCTTGGACTTCTTATATTACGAAGAGTTTGGATTGCAAAGCATGACGTATCAACTGAAATACAAGATCAAGCTGATTATTTGTGGACAAAGAGCTGCTTTGAAATTCCAATAGCTTTGAGTGAAGAAATTTTGAAGGATGTAATTCATGATGAAAATTGTATTCAGAAAGCTGCTGCAGGCTCTCTTGTTACAATTTTACGTGAAGATCAATCAAGAGTTGTTCCTGTTCTCGATAAACTCTTAGAAATTTATACTGAGAAGTTGACATTAGTTCCTGCAGTTCTAGATCAATTTAACAGAGAAATTGTTCCTCCAATTGATATGTGGTCTCCACGTCGTGGTGTTGCTATAACAATAAGTCAAATTTCCCAATTCTTTGACTTGGAAACTGTAGAAAGAATCATTCAATTTATGGTATCAACAGGTTTACGTGATCGAGAAGAAATTGTTCACAAAGAAATGCTAGCTGCTTCATTGGAAATTGTTGATTTGCATGGAAAACAATGTGTAACTACTTTATTACCTGTATTTGAAGATTTTCTCGATAAAGCACCAAACGTCCCATCATTTGATAATATTCGACAAGCTGTTGTTATATTAATGGGTTCATTAGCAAGACATTTAGATAAAGAAGATAAGAGAATAGAGCCGATTGTATATAGATTATTAGCTGCCCTTGCAACACCTTCTCAACAAGTTCAAGAAGCTGTCGCAAACTGTATACCCCATTTAATCCCATCAATGAAAGATCAGGCACCACAAGTTGTAAAGAAATTGATGAATCAACTTGTCAAGTCTGACAAATATGGTAAGTTTACTTTTAATAGTAATTTTTTTATTTAATAGATCTAAAGGTTTATAAATCATTTTAAATAACATTTGTTTTCATTTAATTTAAAGGTGAACGACGTGGAGCCGCTTATGGAATTGCAGGCTTAGTAAAAGGATTGGGAATTTTATCGCTCAAACAGCTTGACATAATGTCAAAGTTAACGAACCACATTCAAGATAAGAAGAATTACAAGTGTCGTGAGGGAGCACTATTTGCTTTCGAAATGCTTTGCTCTACTTTAGGTAATAATGAAGATGAACTTTATCCATTTTCGTGTTTATAATATGACTTTTTTTTTTTTAATTTAGGTCGCTTGTTTGAACCTTATATAGTTCATGTGCTTCCACATTTGCTTACATGCTTTGGAGATAATTCAATTTATGTTCGCGAAGCAGCTGATGAAACAGCAAAAGTTGTAATGCGAAAATTGAGCGCTCATGGTGTTAAATTAGTATTGCCACTATTACTAGCTGCTTTAGATGACGAATCATGGCGTACAAAAATTGCAGCAACTGAAATATTAGGTGCTATGTCGCACTGTGCACCAAAACAATTATCATCATGCTTACCAAGTATTGTTCCAAAATTAATGGAAATTCTTGGCGATTCACATATTAAAGTACAAGAGGCTGGAGGAAATGCTTTAAAAATGATTGGTGCCGTCATTAAAAATCCAGAAATTCAAGCAATCGTCCCGATTTTACTCCGTGCTCTTGAAGATCCTGCCAATAAAACGAGCTCATGTCTCCAAAGCTTGTTGAAAACTAAATTCGTCCATTTCATCGATGCACCATCATTGGCTTTAATTATGCCCGTCGTTGAAAGAGCATTTATGGATCGTTCGACAGAAACAAGAAAAATGTCTGCACAAATTATTGGAAATATGTACTCATTGACCGATCCAAAAGATTTAACACCATATTTAGACAACATTATGCCTGGTATGATTTTTTTTTTTTTTTTCTTCTAATGAAGATTTTTAATTGTTCTTTTTTAATTGAATAGGTCTTAAAGCATCGTTGCTTGATCCTGTTCCCGAAGTACGTACAGTCAGTGCAAAAGCTTTAGGAGCAATGGTTAGAGGAATGGGCGAAACTACAGTTGGTGAAAACTTATTGCCATGGCTGATGCAAACGTTAACTTCTGAGGCTAGTCCTGTTGACAGGTAATTTATATTTTAACATCTCTATTTTACAATACGCATTAATAACTTAAAATTCAATTATTTCATTAGATCTGGAGCTGCGCAAGGCTTAGCCGAAGTTGTTGCAGGTCTTGGTGTAGAGAAATTGCATCAAACAATGCCAGAAATTATTAAAACTGCAGAAAGAACTGACATTGCTCCTCACGTAAGTTAATAGATTTATATTTATTTATTTAAAAGTCATAAAGATATTTATGGTCATTTTATCTTTTCTTTCGCAACAGGTCAAGGACGGTTACATTTTAATGTTCATTTACATGCCACAAGCATTTCAAGAAGAATTTACCGTGTATATCGGCCAAATTATCAATCCGATTTTGAAAGCTTTGGCTGATGAAAATGAATATGTTCGAGACACTGCTTTAAAAGCTGGCCAGAGAATTGTAAATCTTTATGCTGAATCTGCCATTACGTTGCTCCTTCCCGAACTTGAAACTGGGCTTTTCGATGATAATTGGAGAATCCGTTATAGTTCTGTACAGTTGCTTGGTGACTTACTCTATAAAATTTCTGGAGTCACTGGAAAAATGTCAACGCAAAGTGCTAGCGAGGACGATAATTTCGGTACTGAACAGTCACATAAAGCTATCATTAGACATCTTGGAATCGAGCGTAGAAATCGTGTATTAGCTGGTCTTTACATGGGAAGAAGTGACGTTTCGTTGATGGTACGTCAAGCTGCATTGCACGTTTGGAAAGTTGTGGTTACGAATACTCCAAGAACATTACGTGAAATATTACCAACACTCTTTTCACTACTTCTTGGATGTTTGGGAAGTAAAGTTAGTGATGATAAACGTCAAGTTGCTGCAAGAACATTAGGAGATTTAGTTAGAAAACTCGGAGAACGTGTTTTACCTGAAATCATACCAATTTTAGAGAAAGGCTTGGATTCAGAGTGTGATAAGCAACGTCAAGGTGTTTGTATTGGATTATCTGAAATTATGGCATCAACTTCACGTGATATGGTTCTTACATTCGTTGATAGTCTCGTCTCGACAGTTAGACGAGCTTTAAGTGATCCATTAAGTGATGTCCGCAAAGCAGCTGCTCGTACTTTCGATTCTTTGCATTCAGCAGTTGGAACTAAGGCTTTGGATGACATTCTTCCGTCAATGTTAGCCGGTCTATCAGACGAGGATCCGTTCGTTGCTGAATGCACGTTAGATGGATTGAAACAAATTATGGCCATAAAATCACGTGTCGTTTTACCTTATCTCGTGCCACAATTGACTGCACCACCAGTAAATACAAAAGCACTTTCGATTTTATGTGAGGCTGGAGAAGGACTGACAAAATACTTGCCAAAAATACTTCCTTCAATTTTAGATTCATTATCTGCTGTTCATGGAACACCAGACGAAATAAAAGAGACTGAATATTGTCAAATGATTATTTTAGCAGTCAGTGAAGATGCAGGCATAAGAATCATTATCGATACTCTTTTGGAATCGAGTAAATCTAACAAA
Source organism: Chironomus tepperi (assembly GCF_022539635.2). Taxonomy (NCBI): domain Eukaryota; kingdom Metazoa; phylum Arthropoda; class Insecta; order Diptera; family Chironomidae; genus Chironomus; species Chironomus tepperi. The sequence continues at coordinate 2,879,314 of NW_027226498.1, read as the reverse complement.
ATTGAAATCAAAAAGGCAGCAGCTTCACTATTGAGTGTATTTTGCATTAATTCACCTGGCGACTATTCAAATCATGTTCCACAACTTCTTCATGGATTAATGTTGTTACTATCAGAACAGGACAAAGAAATTTTGGTCAGAGCATGGGATGCGTTAAATGCTGTAACCAAAACACTCGATTCTGCACAACAAATTGCTCACGTATCAGATGTTCGAGATGCTGTAAAGACTGCAACCATCAATTTACCTCCAAATTCGGAATTGCCAGGTTTTTGTTTACCTAAAGGAATTGCCCCATTGCTTCCCGTTTTTCGCGAAGGTATTTTGAATGGCGCACCAGAAGAAAAAGAATGTGCTGCACAAGGCTTAGGAGAAGTTATTTCTCTAACATCGGCTTCATCCTTACAACCATCAGTTGTTCACATTACTGGTCCATTAATTCGTATTCTTGGCGATCGTTTTAATTCCGGTGTAAAATCAGCTGTCCTTGAAACATTGGCAATATTATTATTCAAAGTTGGAATAATGCTGAAACAGTTTTTGCCACAACTTCAAACCACATTCTTAAAGGCATTGAACGATCCCAACAGAACTGTCAGGTAGGTTATCTTTAAAAGACACTTTTAAAACAATTATTTGCTTTACTTATATTAAGTTTGAATAATCGTTGATAAAGTTTTATATTGAAATAACACAGTTAACTAAAAATAAAACCGTTATTTTCTTTACAGAATGAAGGCTGGAGTCGCAGTAATGGAATTAATTAAAATTCATCCAAAACCAGACCCTGTGTTTGTAGAAATTCACAATGGCATCAAAAATGCAGACGATTCATTGATAAGAGAAACAATGTTACAGGCATTACGTGGTATTTTAATATCGAATGGTGATAAAATATCAGAATTAATGAAGAAACAGATGTATGCAACACTTACATCAATGCTTAACTATTCGGAGGATATGACACGACTTTGCGTAGCTGGATGTCTAGGATCATTTGCAAAATGGATGTCAAATGATATGCTTGATGATTTACTAAATAATCATATTTTCAGTGATGATTTTGGCGAAGATTGGTCATTAAGACATGGTCGAACAGCAGCCTTATTTGTCATATTTAAAGAATCACCAAGCATCATCGTGACGCCAAAATATGAAGGAAAAATCAGCAAAACACTAGTTTCGTGCATACAAAATGAAAAAGTTAATATCGCATCAAATGGTGTTAGAGGAGCATGCTATTTACTACAATTTTGCCAGAATGAATGTCAACAAATTCCGCAACCCGTTCTTACTGCATATGTCAAATCAATGAACCATATAAATAATGAGGTTAAACAGCTACTTGCAAAAACAAGTATTTATTTATCAAAAACAGTTCCACATGAAAAAATGTCACCCGATTTCCTCAAATCTTTAATCCCAATGTTGGTCAACGGCACAAAAGAAAAGAATGGATATGTCAAGTCAAACAGTGAAATTGCATTAATTAGTATCTTGCGACTCAGAAATGGCGACACAGTGTTCCAACAAGTTCTACAACTCTTAGAATCGGGTGCACGCGATTCACTCAACGAGGTTGTCACCAAAGTATTGTATCGAGCAATGACTGCCTCGGCATCAGGAAAGGATGAAAATATTGACGACACCATTCTTACGTGATTGTCTCTAATATTAGACTTTTACATATAATATTGTCATCTATTTACAAACTTATTATTATTACCAAATTTATGCACTTTTTGGAAAAATTTCAAGCATGATCATCCGCACATACAACAATCAATGTTTTGTAAGAAGAATCAAGTCAGTATGAAGAATAATAAAGAAGAAATTTTTTCATTCCTCGTAAATTCCTTTAGTTTTTTCATTTAACTTTTTTCAGTTTTAAAAAGTAATTGCAGCAGGAATGACATAATATTTTAGAAACATTCAGTCATACAACTGCAACATTGCAAATAAAAATACTAACGGTTGTATTATATACCAATTTATTATACAGTCATATTGAGTAGGCCTATCTGGATTATAAATGGGTGATTCTCTGGATAAGTCAAATTCGTCTAATTCGTGTCTCAAAAACTACAAAATTTGCTTCATAAAAAAAACATTACTTTAGCTTATTAAACGAATTAACTAACTGTTAATTTCGTTCTAATATTAATTATTATATCTAAATCTGTCTTTATTTTGTATTGTTAGTCTATAACTCCTGCAAAAACATAAAATCAAAAAACGAATTTTCTCACGGATTAGGAAAAAAGTTTCTCGGAATCACTAAAATTTCAATTTTTCTCTTTAATTAAAGATTTTTGCAGCGTTTAAAGAGCAACAAACGATAGTTTTAGGTGAAATACACTCGAAATATCAACTCAACCATAGTGACAAGTAGAATAAAGTGCATAAAATTCATGTTGAAAGTCGGAATTTGATATTTTGATTCCGAGAAACCGCCATAAAAATTAAAATATTTAATTAAATAAAGCATGACGGTAAAAAGTAATTGTACAGAAATAAAGATCTGCACAAATCCCGTAAGTGTATATAAAGAATGGAGCTATAAAATTACCAGATTATTAGAAAAATTAATTCAAAGTCGAAAATTTTGAAAAAATTTATCCAAAGAAACACCCAAATACTCAAATGTATTACATTTCACGTGATAGACGTCATAATTAATCTGTGACTTCGGTATGAACATATTTTTATCATTTTTTTTATCGACATACTTCAAACTATTTGAAATATTTCTATACTACTATGATTATACCCCCAACAAGCATGATGAGAAAATACTAATTTATTGGTTATTCAAGTTAATATGGAGAGGTAAATGTACTTTGATTGTAAGATTATGTGAGACTTTTTGTACGTAAGCAATATCCATACGTGTTATTTTCGTACGTGGTATTGCTACGTCAAATCTTTTTGCTAAAAAATATGGCCATGAAGAATTTTAATCAATCACATCAAAACTTTACAGCATCATTATTAGATCACTATCAAGTCATTATATTGTGTCGCTTAGTAAATTTCCATCATGTTTGGTGGGATTTTATTCTAGTAACAAAATAATATTTTTCATAATTATCTGCTTCAACTGATTGGTCAAGTAGACATTCACAAAATCTAGGGATATAAATGCTTGTGACCGTTGGTAAGGTTTTACAACTGTCAAAAATCTGAAATATAAAAATGCTGAAAAATAATTCCAACAAACAAACTAACATCACTTTGAAATCCTTTGATTTAAGTAGATTAAAAAGTATGCGTGAGCAAAAACGTTCAACAATCAACTTTTAGGGAAGCCTCAAGACTAGAAGAGAAAGCATAGTACAACGTTTTCCGAAGAATAGTAAGGTTTTATCTGATTGATATGACTTTCTCAGATAGTTTAAAATGGGCTTAGTCGTTCAAAAATTCAGTGTCAGAAATGTGATGTAATTCGCTTTTTTCTCTTTTCCTGGATATTTATGGTAATATTTAAAAAGCTTATCCTGTATGGTTTTTGAAAACGAACATTTTGACGTATAATATGTTTAATAAAACATTATAATTAAGCCAAAATTTCAAAAACAAACTCGATTTCTGACACTGAAAATTTGTTACTTAATCTGAATTTTTCGACAAAAATGCTCCTAATTTTATGAATAATGAGTTCTAAGGAACAAAAATTAGTCGTACTAGTTAATTTTTCAGTGCTCTACGTTGTGAAGTATCAAAAGTTAGCCTAAAACCTGTTTAAAGTAGTTAAATTAATGTTTTTTTGTAAAAACGTTAAGAAAATTTTGAATTTTTTCATACAAATTTTTTGGAGTTTACAACAACAAAAATATTAACAAAAATTCGAAAAAAATTAAAATTAATAGCTTAATTTGTTAATTAATGAACTGTAATAGAACTAGAGGCTGTATTTATGTTGCCTTTTTGTGTTTTGATACTCAGATTATTTAACAGAAGTCGTTTTTTAAACTTTTGAGTGATTTTAGAAAATGGAACTGTTTTTTCGTCTAAGCCCAAATAGTTACGAAGACTATCATTTGCCCACAAATAGAAAAGTGATTCCAAAACTTCTGCAAGTCGACGCCCTAAAGTGTATTGTAAATAATTCACCCAACATTAATTATTTCAATACATATTTATTATTTTTTTTTTCTTCATCGAATAATTCTTGTTGTTTTATAATTTTCTTTCATGTTTTTCTTCTCTCTATGAGTGAGTGTATTACTGATAATTTTTTTCTTATTTATGATCAGCAAAAAATGAGTGTTTTTGAATTGAATTGAATGATGAAAATGCACTAAATTTAAAATTCATAATATATACGTAAAATATTGTTCAAGACAGTCCATTCAACTTTTGTTTTTCTTTTGCTAATTACATACAAATTTTCTTCTTATTCTTCTTTTCTCATTAAAGAAAGAGACTGAATGTATGTGAAAGGAGGCAGTTTTAGGCGTGGAAAAATTATTTTTACTATTCTCATTGAAGTACATAATAATAACATGTCCTCTTCCTCATTTTCATGTATAATCAGTTTTTAAACAAATTTTTTACTAAAATTATTTAAATTAGGGAAGAAAAGTTAGAAGCATAATTAATAAAAGAATCAGAAAAAATAAGGAAGCAAAAAATTTAATTTAATATATTTCCTCATACAACATGCAGTTCAATTTAATGCTTCTGATTCGTAAAGTTTTGTTAATAAAATTGTGGAATCGATTATCGGAATTCTTCAAAAATTAGTTATACATATGCGTATGTTGTTAATTAGTCTAATTTCTGCTTGCACTATTCGATGGAGAATTTTTTAAAAATTACATTTTTATGTGTAAAATTATGGAAATAAGTACTGATATGTACATCTTACATTTTTACACATAGAAATGTATTTTTTTTAGATATAAACCGTTACAAATTTGCAAACATCAAAATTCCAAAGTTCGGTTCGCTATTTGATGTGTACAAATCAGTCAATCTACACATCGAATTCTGATGAAAGCATTTGAAATTATTCAGTGAAGTCCAAATTTAATAATTTATTCACGACAAACTTACTAGAAACAATTGGTAAATTTTCAAAGGAACGTGCTAAAGGAGGATTAAAATGACAAGTGTGTCGAGATGTTTGTTCAACACTAGCATAGTCTTTTTAGCTAATCCATCAATTGTATGAGAAAATATTAAAAAAAGGTTTAAGGAAACACGTGATAGAAGTAAGACTAAAAATTTTGTTTTCAATTATTTCTTTTACTGAATTTTTCCGGAAAAAAAAGTTCATTAATATTTTGTTTTAAGATAAGTATAAGTTTTCAATTTCATTAATTAGTTTAAAATATTTATTTTTTTTTTTTTCAAATTTTTCTTCCATCTTTTTTTTTTTAACTAAAAGTGAAAAATTTTCCTTTAAAACACATAAAAAATTCTTTATATAAAAAGCTTAAGCTGTATGAGGAAAACCAATTTTCTTCGCTTACAAGAATCAGAGATTTGCAGAGCTGGAAATCAGCTGATATTAGCCGCATTATGTATTCTACAAGTGCAACAATCAACAGTCAAAAAACGGCAGTGACTTTTTTAAGATTCTTAGAAAAGATTATCGACTAAATCGCACAAACAACTACCGTTAATTGTCTAAAAGTGCACTTTTCATGTAGAAACCCTTAGCATGCCAACTCTCTGCATTGATAAAAATAATTATGATTTAAAAATTTAATTGAAAACGATTTTAACAGTTTTGTGTTTTAGCTTTTACTTCTTGTTTTGCTTAATATGTTACCGGATAAAAAAAAATCATTGTTAAAAATAAAAAATAGAATTTATATTCATTTCTTTTCTTTCATGATTACTACTTGTGTTTGGGTTCCTCTAGTACGTTTGTGTTTTTCTCACTTTCTTTTAACTTAGGAAAAAAGAATTCTCTCGTATAAAGCTCCTGTTTCCCATATGGAAAAGACATTATTGTGTCTAAAGAAATGATTAGAATCAGTCGCCAACGTTGATTAGAAATAAAATAGTACGAAAGGGACTTATGAAGAAGTTACACTCCATAAAGTTTTTAGAAAATTTTGGACTGATTCTAATTGAATCTATTTATGCCACGCTGGGAAAAGGCGCTTTCGTTGATCACAAGTGACCATGTGCATAATAGTACTTTTCCACAAATTATATCAGTTTTATTACAATTGTTATAATATTTGATATAATACCTTAGTACATTTTTATTAATTTGAAAATATATTCATAAATCATCAGCAGTAATTAATCATCTTATATCAAATTTGACAAACAGTTGTAAAAAAATTTCCCTATATGCACTTCTTTCATAGTTTTTCTTTTCCTTTTTAAATATTATCAATTCGTTCAAATGTGCTAAAATCTTCAAAGTAAATTGTGAGAAAAACTCTCAATTTGTAAAATTTTCCTTTCCAAAAAAGTCTACTTGGAATTAAAAATTTTTAAAACTGAGTGGAAACTTCAAACATTTAAATGAAATGCAACAATTTACCTAGAAAATTTTAACAGAATTGAATATTTACCATAGACTATTTTATTCAGTAGTTGTTAATATTCGTATGATGCTATTGTTCTTAATCTGACGACCACACGGAGATGTTGATGACGAGAGGAATTTAAAATTATAATGTTTTATATAATAATTAAGAGCATAGGTTTGTTGTTGCAATTTTGGAAGTGGATAAAGTAAAGATGAAAGAAAGTTAAAAATTTAAGAAAGATGAAAAACGGAAAATCAAGAAAGGATGCGCTGTTTTGGTGGAGCCTTGTGTGTGTTTTTTTTCTCTTCATATTTTTTTTGAATTTATAATACAGCAAGAATTAAATTTTGACGGTACAATTTCTCATCTGGAACGCATCACATAGCATATTTTCGTGTCCACTCACGGGCCAGCTCATTGTATTTTTCGCGATCCGTTTTATATATTCTAGCAATTTCCGGCACCAATGGATCGTCCGGATTGGGATCACAGAGAAGAGAGCAAATTGATAACAACACTGAAAAGATAAAACAAAAAATTCACTTAGTAATGCTCCAAAACGAATACATAGATATTGAAATCGTAGACCCAATTAGATTTATTTGCTATTGATTTACTTACCTTTTGAAATTGTTAGTGCAGGTGACCATTGAGATCTTAGGATGTCGAGACAGATCGACCCATTACTGTTAATGTTTGGGTGATATATGCGAGTCGTAAAAGCCACTTTGGGTGGTTTGAATGGATAATCTGTTGGGAAATGTATGGTTAAGAAGAAAACACCTCCTTGATACGGACTGTCTGGCTGTGAATTAAAAAAAATAATAATAATGATAATTAGATAGACAAAATGAAAATTGTTCAGATACTCTCGATTCAATCGAATGTGGGCACTATGGACTATAGTTGAGGACTACTGATCAAATATTATTATTTTCTTGTACGCGTCATTTTGAAAGGATCCAAAAACTTGATAAATTAAAACGAAAATCTGTAATCCTTGAACTGACCAAGTCACGTTGATATAGCATTGAAAAAATCTATTCTTATTTCAAGCGTCAAGTTCACAATTAGTTTTATTTTCGTCACAATCCCTTTTGTTTAATTTTTTATTCTATTATAAAACCATGTCGAACTTATCCTTTACTCAACGTCTACAATAATATTGATTTAATGACAAGTAATGCAGTACATATTCGTTGTGTATGCAGTTTTCAACTCTAAATAACTTAATTTAAAAAATTTTCAATCTTGTTAAGATTTTCTCAACCCTATTAAAATTTTATAAAAACTCAATTAATGTATAAAACATAAAATTTTTGTGACTTTTATAAAGGTTAGTTTCCTGATCTAATGATTTAAGATTAAACTCTATAAATTTATCTATAATGCAGTTCCACTTTCTTTTTTATGACAGCGTCAAAAATGTAACTGACCGACATCAATAGCATTTTAGTTAAATAAAAAAATTGAACCCCGAAAGAAAATGAACATTATGCGCACTAATCATTTGCCGAACAAAATATAATCGCCTATTTTCATTCTCGTTCACTATATATCTTTTTGCTGAGAAGAAAAAGTCCTTTGTATGAATGAAAATACAACACGAAATGTATGTATTATCGGTGAGATAAGGGAAATGCCTACGATATTGTCGAGAAAATTTATTTAATGAACCACTACAAGCACTAGACTCGTAAATTAGATATGAAGAGCTCTTGATGTGAAGTAAAAGTATATAGGCCATATTAACGTTTTTTTTTGGGAAATTTTTTTTAAAGCAAACCGATAAAAAAATATTTCGCTACTTTTCTTTGTGGAAAATTTTGCGCAATGCCATATAGCAATTTAGACAACAAGAAATAAAAACTTTAGAATTTATAAATTAGCATCAAAAAATCGACGGCATATTTTTTCATATGAAAATAAAACTAATATTTTCGCACTGTAAATTATAATTAAAAATCCAGTTCTTTCCAAAACAAAAAAAAAAGTAATAACAGTTAGACGCCCCGAGCAAGACTCATAACTCAGAAGATATTAAATTATCAATTTGTAATTTTTTTGTTGTCTACTTACAGGTCCCATAATGGTCGCTTGCCAATGAAATACTATAATTATGAAAAAATGAAAGATAAAGTTATAATTTGATTAGTAAATTGTCAATCTACACAAAATATATTTTTTGTGAACGAGAAAAAGCAGAATAAAGAAATTGTACACTATTTGTGTATGCAATTATCATTGAATATTTTGTTTAAAAAATATGATTTAATATTAGAAAAAAACTTACAGTCATCTCCAACAGGACCTGCTGAGCACTGTGCTGGTGGATCTCGTCCCAAATCTTGTAATTCCTAAAAATAGAGAATTAAAGGTAAAAATATATGATTCATTTCCTCATCTTTTTTCTCCTCGTCATTTCTCATAGAAAAAAATTATTTTCGAATAGGGAAGTAAAGTAAGTAAATTACTACCGACTGTAAAATTGTGAAATATAATGAAGCATGTGCTTAAATAAATTAAAAATTCTTATGTGTAGCATATAGTATGTAGAAAAATATGGGAAAATGTTCAGTAGTTCTATTTTACTAAAAGAAAATTTTCCGTCAATTTTCTTCCAGAGAACATCGATTGAGCGACGGGTTGTACAAAAATGTCACCAATTGTAAAAATCAAATACATCCATTTCCAATGCTTAAAATTTTTCAATTGAATTACTGGATTAACTTAAAGTTCTCAAGCGGAGCAGTCAGTCAGTAAAAATGAGCTAGAGAAAGTCATTTTCACGGAAAATTACGCTTAAAAAATGGGTGACAAAAAATTTTTGCTCATACATTTTCTGTGTGTGAGGAATTTTTTCCTTCAGTTTTAACAAAGATAAAAAGTGAAATATGAAGAATAGACGTTTAATGACGCAATGGGAATGAGCTTTAATCGAATAATTTGGGAAAAATTAAGAAAATAGTCCACGTTTTACTATTTAACCTAAAGAAAAGATGATTTTTATGAAAGAAAAAAATTTTCTTCGTTTTATGACCTTGTGATAATACAAAATTAAATATATTTTTGTACCAAGACTGTGTGCTTGCTTTCTGGAGACCAAATTTTTATGATCCAGATACACATTCGCGTGAATCATTGCACAATTTATTACAGAGAAAGTGCTAAATTATTAAATTTCTTTGAGAAATATCCAGAATTTCGATTTTTCGTTACGCAGTTCACCTACACACACACAATTTTTTACAGTCTGTATATGAAAAAAAAAATTACAAATACTTGTGAAGCAAGACATTTTTTTATTCAAAACTTTCAACACATTTTTCTTCTTTAAATTTCACATTTATCCACTATATACCTTATTTATTCTTTTTAAAGCCATCTAAATTTTGTTTTCTGATTATTTATTCACTTCTTAACAACTTCCTGACGATTTTTATTAATTTTTTCAATTTTCTGCTGATTTTTGTAAATGGCGAAGAATTTAGGTGCAAACCCCTTTATGACTAAAAACCCCGTCTACGCAAAAAATTCGAATTTTTTTCACTCGTTATTTCTCGACCTAGTATTTTCTACTCAAATATCAAATTAAAAACGTCCATCGTGTTTATTAATTTCATTTCAATGATATTTTTCATACGTAGATTGCTATAATTAACGAAATATAGTTAAAAATGATCCCAGTCAATAATGATGTTAGAAAATTCTGACATTATAATTCAAAAATATTTTGACCGTTAATTTTTTTATCGACATAAACTAACACGTTAGGTTCTTTTATTTAATTATCCTACATTGTTAGGCAGTAATTGATATTTTTATGGACTTTTATTAAAGTATTCGATATTTCAGACTATTTAAATATAGATTTATCTCATCAGACATAATAAAAGAATAGATAGATTGCGAAAAATGAGATATGAAAGTAACAAAAAAATATTAAGTATGTCAATGAACCACCCAGTTCCTTAGTAGATAAAATAATTACACAAATTTATGTGTAACAAATTGTTTAAAACATTTGAAGCGTTTTGTATTTCACTTTAAAAAAATATATACCGTTAGTAATATATGAAATATATTTTATCACAGGTGCATGCAAACATGAGGCAATAATGCATAGAAAGTCACAATTGTAATGATTCAAAATTTTTATTGAAATTGATTCTCTAAATGATTCACATTTGAGCTTTAGTGGAATGGTATCACATGATTAGGAGTTTTGGGCACTAGCTTTAACTCTGTAAAGATTGTTTTCCTTAAAACAGGCGAATCCTTTGAAAATTCTTTTGCAGCTATCAGTAATTGTGTTATCAATGCAACTCTCAATATCTGGTTTTAATTCATCAGCTGTTTTATCTTCTGTACTAAGTTTTTCAGCAATAGCATCAACATTGAATTGTCCATCAGTTACCAATCCAATTTTCCTGAATATGCACTCAATATAGCATGGTGCATGATCATCATTTTCGAATTTCCAATTTTCTAACAAATAAATTGAATAAATTACTTAACTGTAGGTATTTAACTTAACTATTTAATTCTCCCTCATATTACTAATGGATACTTACTGTAATTATCAATGTTCTCTTGAGGAATGTTCAATTCATTTTTACACTCCTCCCGATAATGTTCCATATGAGATGAAACAGCAGCAACAATTGCAAACATTAATAAAATTGATTTATACATTTTAGCTATTGCCTGTTTAATATTTCGAATTCAAATGATGAATGCGCTTGTCGAGATCATAGCTTTTTATAGGATTTTTTATATTGAAATGTATCAATAAAGAAAGAGAGTACAAAATATCATTTACAATCTCGATGAATCTATAGAATTTCTTGTTTAAAGCTTTCAATTCAATAATTCTCAATTGAGGACTCACATTTGCATAATGGTCCAATGTACTAATCACATGCTTCAATTTCATTTGTAACGCTTAACATCTCATTCAAAATCGAAAGGATATAATTTCTGAAAATTTCCATCATGTTTAAAATGTGCTAAACTCGTGAGGATAATGTTTATTAATTATAATCTTTGACAGCTGATTAAATAGTTGTTTTAAAGTTTGTTTTAGTAAAACAAAATATTTATTAATATTATGCACAATAAGATCATCATAAGATCATATGGCAATAGTAACATTCAATAATGATAACAACAATCATTCTTTTGTTAATAAATGAATAATGGTACTTATAACTCTTTTTCCTTGATCATGATTCCATAAATTCAACAGTGGATCTTTGATTTTCTCATTTAAAATATTCATCAACTCCTTTCGCATGTGTTTCATACATTCAGCAGTTTTCAAAGAATCTGCTTGAACTATAAGCCAACCATCTTCTAATAAAAACAGAAATTCTCCATTGTGTAACTCAATTCTAATATCTGATCCAGAAAATAATATTAACGGGATAATTTGCACCATTGTACAATCTCTAATGAAGATTCTTGATGTTTTGACCTATTGGAATAAAATTGACATGGATCTATTAGACACGTACTATAAATTAAGGAGTCATTCATAAAGACTAGCATCATAAACTGATATTTAAAAATTTAATTCGGGCATCATTCATGATCGATCCTTTTTGATTATATTCAAACTGACAACAGATATTACCTTTTCTTGATAAATAAGGAACGGAGATTGAAAAACGCCCGACGATGAATTTACACTTGATGGATGTAAAGCGACATAGCCATCTTCTTTTGTTTTAAATTTCAATTCAGATGCCTGGAATGATCTCGGCATGGCACCTGACAATGTAGCGACATAGTTCTTCTCAGGAGTTAATATCTGCAAAAAAAATTGACAACTTTGAAATATTTAGCAATTTAAAAAATCATGATTAAGCATTGTAAGGTTATTGAACATTTTAAATAACACGTTACCTTAATAATATTAGGGTATAAAGAAGCGCATAGAATTCCACTAATCAAACGTGAATTATCTGAGTTGGCATTAAGAATCTTTCCTGTAATGTCAAAAACATTGTCATCAAACACCCTTCCTTTCTGCTTCTTCGGTAAATCAATAGGAACAAAACCGATGGAAATTAGAAGTTCCAAAAATTGATACTTCATTTCACCAATCGTTTCCAAAGTTTTTAATGAAAGATAATTCTCTTCAACATAAACTTGTCCTGCATAGCGACTTTTCTTACATGCTTCCTTCCATTTCTTATAAGCATTTAAAACTGTCAAGTGATCACTGTTTGCAATTGAAAATTGTCTCTTTTTTGCATTTGCTTCTTGTCGTTTAGTAAATGGTGATACAAAAGGTGATTTATGACTTAAAGATGCACAAATTGTAAGTACACTATCTAAACATTGAAATATTGCACCAAAAAGCATCAACTTTCCTATTCTGACGTCGACTGGAAGCAACGCTAAATGGGAGCCCAAAGGTGTTAAGTTCTCCTTTTCAAAAGCACCAAGGTTCTGTAAACGTTTGATAGCGGACTCAGCACTCTCCATAGTTGGCGGTTCTATACATTTTGATAACACATCGTGAATTTTCTTGCCATGAAAATTGTTTAAAATTTTTATCCTCAACAGTAATTGCTCAAGAGGTATTCTATGAATTTCAGGTATTGGCTGTGCTAGGAAATTGTTATCATGTCGATGTTTTGTGAAAATATGAAAACAAATTCCAGCCATAACTCTTCCAGCACGCCCTTTTCTCTGAGAGCAATTAGCACGAGATATCCATGAAGTTTCAAGTGACTCCATATTTCTGTTATTGTCAAAATGTTTTTCTTTATGCTGACCACAATCTATTACAAAAACTACGTCATCAATTGTAACTGAAGTCTCAGCAATATTTGTACTCAGAATAATTTTCCTCTTTTTATTAAATTTTCTGAATATCATGCTTTGATCCTCAGACGAAAGTGAGGAATGCAGTGGGATGATAACGAATTTATCAGTTCTTGGTCCAAAATTTTTACTATCCATTAAAGCATCATATACTGACTGAATTTCTCCCAAACCAGGCAAAAATATCAAAATACTTCCATCACGTGGCCAATCTTTGTTGTCACATTCAATAATGTAATTCAGAACTGATTCGATCAATTCGGGATTTATTTTAAAATGATCCATCATGAAAAGACTCTTGCATGTTGTTTTTGAATATCCTTTATATCTGGCCAATAAGTCAGACAATGATAGATTCTCATCACGAACAGAACGAGGTGGTGGATTTGCATTAGCCTGTATATCCATGTATTCCAATTCTTGTAGCAAAGCTTCCTCGTCCTTCTTTGACAATTTCTTGCAATATTGTGAGTCAGCTTCCATTACAAAATGAGTCATTTCAAGAATATCTTCCAGGAAAATTTGCCTAACAGGAAAAGTACGTCCTTGAATGTTTATGACTGGCGCACCATTGAAATAATCAGAAAATAATTTAGCGTTCAATGTCGCAGACATCAAAATAATTTTTAAATCCTTCCTTTTCTCTAACAATCCTTTTAGAATCAACAACAAGAAATCAGATTCCTCAGACCTTTCATGGACTTCGTCAATAATTACATAATTAATCGAATTCAATAATGGATCAGAATAAAGTCTTCTCAGCAGTATTCCAGTTGTACAAAAAGTCAAGCGTGTTGATGTCGAAATCTTATTCTCTAAACGAATTTGATAACCGACAATAGATCCAATTTTTTCACAACGTTCGTCGCTTATTCTTTCTGCTACTCCAATAGTGGCGATTCTTCTCGGTTGTGTTACAATTATCTCAACATTTTCAGGTTTATTGGTGTTTGTGGACTTTTCAAGCCATTCATCTAATATAAACTGGGGAGTTTGTGTAGACTTTCCAGAACCTGTCTCTCCTGATATGATGCATACTTGATTTTCTCTAATAACTCGTAAAATTTCATTTCGCATTGACCACGTGGGTAGATTTTTCCTTCCATCGAGCATCTTTTTATAAGCTGGTGTGTTCAATTTCTCATTATATCGTTTAACTAATTTTAAATTTTCTTTTAGAATTTCATCATCACTTAATGCCTGCTTATCAAATTTATCAACTTTTCCCATTTCATAATGTGTAGGTAAGTCTTCGTCCTCACTATCATTTGAATTACCATTTAAATTGTCAGGGTCATAATCAAATATTGAGATGTCACATGATGGATATGTGTAGAACGAGTCCGCCTTTTTCAGAAAATTCAGAATCTCTTCTTCATTTTTAAGCAAGTCAACTACAGAATAAATTGATGGAATTTGATCTTTTGCTAACTCCCTTGATTCATCTATCAAACGTTGATTAATCCTCAAACAAATAGATTTTGATATATCCCCGATTTTATTCCTAAGTAAGATAATTGGGGCTTGACTTGGGTAAAAACACCACTTTGGAAATCTTATTTCTAATATCCACGTTTTTCGTTCCTCTTCACTTGTATCAGTCTTCTTATTAGATTGTTTAGAGGAATTCTGTCCGTCCGCATTGTCTGCATCGTCTCTATATATGTCATGCGAAAATTTACATTTGGTACCATACTTGCATTTTCCTTTCTCCAATACATTTCTACATTTTTCAACAGTGTTTTTCTTCTTTTTCTGTTTTAGTCGTTGTAGTTCCTGAAAGTGTGCTTCCATTTCTAGTTTCTTTTTCATGTCTGCCTTTTTCTCTTCCGATGGCGAGAATTTAAGGAGATAATCAAGACGTAATTGAAACTGCCAAATTGAATGCTTTTCAATCTCCTGGATCTCATCATGAAAAATTGACTTTAGTGATTCCAATTCATCATTCATTTGCTCATGACGTTCTTCTGTTGAAAGCTCAATCGTTTGTGATTCATCATCAACCTTCCGTTTAGCAGGAAAATACTTTCCATATAAAAAGTTTATGCTATCGTCAACATTATCCTCAAACATATTAAGCACTTCTAAAGCATGTCTTACTTCAAAACCATAAGATTCTAGTTTGAGTAAGGCATACATTTTCATTTTTCCTTCTCTTCCTTCCGAGACTAAACCACTGTAGTCTGATCCTCCTTTAATAACCAATTCACCTTTCTCTTTCCAATATGATCCTTTGATCTTGCTGTGTTTATGTTCATAATCATCCAATTTAGAAAATTCAAAGTTATCGCCATGGATATTCTTTAATGTGGCTTCTATCATGTTTTGTGTTTCCTCCCTAAGTGACAAGACTTGCATCTCCGTTTTATGAGGTGGATTTTTAGGTTCCGGAGCTTCCTTTTTGCCATTTCTAAAAAAGATTCTTTTGTAAAAATTGTAAAGATATTGTGAAATGTCTTACGTTGAATGTACATCACTAGGCAAAGTTCTTAAAAAGCAATCAGATATCAAAGCCTTACTCTCACCGTCCATTGTAAAATGTTCAATTTTTATCGTTCCTACGATTTTTTATATCAAAAAAGCAATTTCATAAGATTATAAAAATTTTTTATTGAAAAAGAGTAGGTAGGTAGATCTTTGAACAGCTGATTTTTTGTATTCACACCATGATCAATATGTTTATCATATTAAAGTGAGATGCCACGTGGTCAATTCTTTATATTGTAAATAAGCTTTATTAAAATGTATTTCCATTTTATTAAACGTTTTCGAGTGAATACCTATATTTATAGCTCTAAAGCACTTTAAAGTATGAATTAAACTTCAACTTAAAAATGAGGTATGTAATTAAGGTGTGAATATATTTTACCAACTCACGAACTATATTTTTGTTTACATTTGAATTTAAGACAATATCACCGAAATAAACTAAAATTATAACTAAACATACAGGATTTTAAGCAGTTTTTGGAAGTAAATTTCCACTAATACCGAAGTGATAAACAAGAGAAGAAACAAACCGACTAAATCAAAATATTAAGTCGATAAAAGCAAGAACCTTAAACATCCACGGATCTTAAACAAAATGTCACTAGTTAAATACATAATCGCAATATCCACTGGCATATTTCTGAGATCTACAATATCTTTGCATTCTTATTCTGGTGAAAATAATCCGCCAATGTATGGTGATTTTGAGGCACAAAGACATTGGCAGGAAGTGACTGTAAATCTTCCGATAAAGGACTGGTATGAGAATACAACGGACAATGATTTACTGTATTGGGGACTTGACTATCCACCGCTTACAGCATATCATAGCTTTTTAATTGGTCATTTTGCAAAATATGTTAATGAATCATACGTGGCACTTCATACTTCTCGTGGAATTACAACCGACGATCACAAATTTTTCATGCGTAACACCGTTTTGATATCTGACATTTTAATTTACATTCCAGCGATGCTTTTAGCATGTCATGTAATTTTCAGCAAGCTTTTAAAAATGAACATGGAAAAATCGGAATCATTCTACTGGCTTTATGTGCTCATTGCTATATCTTATCCAGGACAACTTTTAATCGATAATGGACATTTTCAATACAACAATATGTCATTGGGCTTAGCGGTACTAGCTGTATCCGCCATTCTTATAAACAAAAGAATAATCGGAGCTATTTTGTTCGTTCTGTCATTGAATTATAAGCAAATGGAATTATATCATGCAGTTCCTTTCTTCTGTTATTTACTTTCAAACTGTTTCGTTGAGTCTGAAAGTCAAAGGAGGTAAATATGTTCTTATGGATTAAAATAAATTCAATTTTAAAAATTTCTTCCAATCAGGCAATCAGTGATTAGCGGCGTGTCACATCTGTTCAAACTGGGAATCGTTGTGATTGCAACTTTTGTTATTATATGGTCTCCATGGCTGTTCTCATTAAGTTCATTTCTTCAAGTAATTCATAGAATATTTCCCATTTATCGAGGAGTTTTTGAAGATAAAGTATCAAATGTCTGGTGTATCGTCAATGTGTTCATGAAGATAAAGTATGTTGCTATCTATAACTAATGAACCTTTCTAATATTGTTTTATTTTTTTAAGGGATAATTTTACAAATGAAGAAATGGCTAAAATTTGTCTGGGATGTACTGCAACAGCTCTAGTGCCGAGTTCAATAACTCTTCTATTTAATCCAAAAAAGAAACAGTTCCTATATGCTTTAATCAACAGTTCGTTGGCATTTTTCCTGTTTTCATTCCAAGTTCACGAAAAATCCATCCTTATTGCGGCTATTCCTGTAATCTTGATTTTTCCATTAGAACCATTCATGTCATTTTGGTTTCTTCAAGTTTCCACATTCAGCATGATTCCATTACTTGCTAAAGACAATCTTATATCAGCGTATATTGGACTTAGTGGAATGTTCTTTTTAATGACTAAAATTATAATTGATAATGCGAGGAACAAAAAACAGGAAGATATGAATTTCTTACAAATTTTGTACAACATAAATTTTAACAAAAGTAAGAAATGGATAGAGAGGTTGCTTATTGGATGTTATGTCCTGTCAACAATTGTTCAGCTGGTTTTATTCCTAGGATATTTCTTTCTAACTCCACCTGAAAAATTGCCTTTTCTTCATTCATTATTGATATCAGCATTCAGTTGTAGCCACTTCCTTTTCTTTTTGTTCTATTTTAATTGTAAACAGCTTCTAATGAATTAATAAAAAAAATTGGATCTTTTTGTACATTGAAATCCTGCCTGGTATTAAATCTAATGATCATTTAATGAGAAACACTAATTAAATAAAATTTCCGTTAAAATGCGCATTGATCTTATTACGATTGAACCTTTTTTACTTGTCAATGTTTACGTTTTTAAAAATTATTTCGTCGTAATTTTAGATAGGAATCAAAATTTTTAGTTACTTATGGTAAGTATTTTTAGTATTTAGACTAACTGAAAAAAGTTAAATAAACTTTATTTTTAGATGGAGAATGAAAACAATGAAATTGAATCAGAATTTGATGAGAATTCGTACATTTTGGAACTTCCTGATCATATTCTACTGCAAATAATCAGTTATATTGATATCACTGCTGATTTAGCACTTAGCTGCAAGAAATTTTATCAATTAGTATGTTGGTCATCAAGAAATGATATTCCGCTCAATTTATGCTACAAAGAACTGTGCGATCCATTGACTTTTCTGTCTGTAATGAAATCCGAACGGCAATTTGATGATTTGATCATAAATTTATGTAACTGTCAAGTATTAACGGATATATTTTTCAATAGAATTGTTAATTTGTTAAAGAAATATGGTCCAAAGATCAAGCAATTAACAATATGGAATTCAATACAAAGCAAGCCAACTGAAATGTGTCAGTCAATGCTCTACGAAATTTTAAGTCTGACTAATAATATAGAAAAGTTCACGTTCCGAAATATATACGTTAGTGAAACTGGAGATATAAATGACAAAGAACTGGATCTACATAAATTACGGACATTAGTGTTGGATTATGTATTGCTTAATTCTGCAAAAGTTTTACTTAAAATACCTAAAAATATTTTAACAGAATTAACTTTTACATTTGAGCCATACAGCGAAGTCGAATTTCAAGACTTTTTCAATCGACAGGCAAATATTAAGAAGCTGGAAATATTTGAGAATGACAAAATTGATTTCAGTCATTTAAGGCTTGAGCATCTCAAAATAAGTTCCAATATTAACTTTCCATTAATGATACAACAGCAACCAAATTTAAGGTACCTGGATTTTGCTATAACTTGGGTGAGTGACGATACAATACTGGAAGTTTGCAAATTGAAGCATTTGGAAGTACTGAAAACACTTGTTGACTTGGTGTCAAATCGAGTCTTTAAAGGATTTAATGAATTATCAAATTTGAAGGAACTAAGGCTTGACAGTCATTCATCATATGATATGGGATATTTAAGTGAGTTGAGCATGATGAGAGGACTAAGACTGGAAAAATTAACATTTTTATTTAGCGAGAGAAAAATACACTCGGAAGTAATCATTCAAATGGCAAATAACTTTCATTACTTAAAGCACATAGAGTTAATAAATCGATCTATTGCTGTGCTTGATACTCTTGTTCAAAATCTTCCAACGTTAGAAACAATTTTGTTAGATTATTTTGCTGTGTTTGGTGCCCCTGAAGACACGCTTATTATTAGCGATGAGAGTCCGAAAAAAAATCTTAAGCAGTTAGTTGTGATTCATGTAAATGTAAATGAGCTCGAAAATGGACGCAATTTACTCAAACTTGTCAATATTTGTCCAAATTTAGAACGGTTAATGCTTTCAAAATTAGTAAATTTTGGAAAAGATGATCTGGAGAACATATTACAATCTCATATCAATTTAACACATCTAAGCATCGAAACGGATGAATTTGAATTTAATGAAGATACGGTCCAAATGATTTTCAAGTATGGAGTAGCATTAAAGCATTTTCGACTTAGTGGAATGTCTAAATGTCTTGCATATAAAACGTTGAAAGAAATTTTTAGAAACAAATTTCCAATTTTAAACATGTACAAATACTCTTCCGGTGATATAGAATTAGTCATGCGGAAACGAAAAGTCGATGATTGGCACCAAAATTTCAAATTAATGGATCATTTTTAATGCTGTTTTCGGTAGATTTTTTTATTTCCAAGCAAAGCTTCTTATAAATATAATAATAAATATATTCAATTATCTTATAACACAATCTTAAACTTATTAGCTTGCAACTATGGACAAAATTGCAAAGTTTTTGTTACAGACAATATCTTAAATTTTTAATAGCATTTGTCATGTGTTACATAATTAAAAAGGAACTAAGTGTTTTCTCCATACAAGGCATTATAGTTTTGTCCGTAGTTATCAAACTATTCAGTACTTATGAGATCACACAATGACTATTAGTGCTTGTATCACTGGAACTTAGTTCAATATTTTTTTGGGTTTCGAGTATTGACTTGATGCTTTCAGCTTCTTTCATCCATTCAAGGATTTGCTTGTGTAACAATTTCTTACGTTCAGGATCAGCCTCTTTATTTAGCAAAGGAACTAGGATTGTCAATGCTCGTTTGAAATTTTCTAGTGCATTTTCAAGTTTATGTTCATAAGCATAATATTCTCCAGACTTGCCAATCTCTAGACCATTTTTGAGGTGATCATTTGAATAGCATTTTTCATATAGAGCTTTGTAATTGGCTGATGGTTCTAAGGCATTTTGTACTGATTGAGTCGAACTTGATTGAGTCTTCAAAACTGCTGGTTCTACCACATTGACATTTTGTGTTGACGACGAACAAATTATAAATTGTTTAATCTCTTCAGCACGTTTTAAATAGTTTGCAGCTTTTTCTCTTAATGCAGCTTTCTTTGCACCAACTTCAGCATTAATAGATGGTACAAAATATGTTAAGCCTTCACAATATAGATGATAAGCCTCACTATAGTTTTGCTTGGTATCTTCTTCCACTGCATTTTGAAATATTTCAATAGCCTTTTCCATATTCTCATCACTAGGTGCGTGCTTCATATCCACAAAGTCGTGATTGAAAAATTCTTGAAAGGATATGCGTTTATCTGGGTCATGATGCAAAAGTCTCGTCAATAAATCTTCACATTCATTGGATATTTTCGCATTTGAAGGCAATTCAATTTTCTGTCTACTTTTAATCTTTTCAAGTATTTCATCTATTGTTTTTGAAGAGTATGGAGCATTTCCAAAAAGGCACTCATAAAGAATAACTCCAATTGAATATAAATCAGCTCGTGCGTCATATTTCCTATATATTGCAATTTCTGGTGCCATATAAAGATAGCTTCCTTTAAGCATCGAGCTTTCCTCCTCGTCATTTGATAAATGCTGTGCAAAACCTATCAAGTTGTGAGAAAAATTTTAAATCTATTGTATAGCTGAATTTTTAATGAAGGAAAAGTTCCTTACCAAAATCACACAGTTTCAGGACATAAACAGAATTAGGATTATTTCTTGTAAGTAATAAATTTTGTGGCTTGAGATCAAAGTGACTGATCTCATTTTCACGAAGATATTTTAATGCCTCTGCTAACTGCCTAATAAATATTCTGACTGTGTTCTCTGATAATCTACTTCTTTTCTTAATAAAGGATGCTAAACTAAATTCACATAACTCCATTATGATGTAAATATTTGAAGCATCCCAACAAAAGTCGTACATCTTGACTATGTATCGATGGTCGAGCTTTTTATGGAATGAAATTTCTTGAATTAGATTATCAATATAATTTGTCTTTGAAAATTTCCTTCTCTCCATAATTTTAATAGCACAGAGCTGTCGTGTCTTTTTGTTGATTCCTTTGTGAACTACCGAATATGTACCGCTTCCAATTTGTTGTAGTAACTCATAATCCTTAATATTAGCCATGATTTCTTTAAAAATCAATTTCTTTTGATTTGTAAACAATGGAATGACTCACTTGTAGAGTTTCAATTTATTTTGTAGACTTTATTTATTTTTTATTGAAGTCACTTCTTATGTTTACATCTCTATATCGCACGTGTGTTTGTTTACAATCTTTAAAATGGGCTCAAAAAAGAAATTAGCTAAGAAAATTGAAGAAATTAAACATCCAGGAAGCAGAAAAACAGTTGCTGCAGTCAGAGAGTTGAAGAAAATCAAAAAGAGAGAAAATATCAAGGAAGGTTTTGCAACAAAGGTAAATTTGCCTACAAATTTGTTAATTACAGATAAAACATTTCCGTTACTTAGTTAATTAATGTATATTTTAGGCAAATATTGAAGGCAAAAAATTGTCATACTTCGCTGAACAGATTGAACATTTTAATCAGGATAAGAAATGTCTAACTCCAGAGGAGTTTCAAGAGATCATAGAAAAGTAAGGAATATGTATAAAGCAAGAGTTTAAGGAAATCTTTAAAATCCTGATGATCCTATTTTATAAATGTCATTTACGAACAAAATAAATCTTGCAGGTATTTCCATCGATTTGATGATGAATTGGAACAGATTAAATTAAAGACGCAAGTAAACAAGAAACGACAGAATCAGCATGCTAATCGAGAGTCAATCATCAAAATGACATTGGAAAAAGATATAAAGAACTTTAATGCTGGCGGAATTGAGCTAGTCGATCTAACAAATCCAGTTATGTATGAGAAATTTAGGAATTGGGATGGAAATGCTCACAATATTCAACATTTAGAATTAAAATTCATTTCGAAAAAGTATCTGAATCAACTGAAAGAAAAGATTATTGAAAGTCAAACTATGCAGGTTGAATGAAGAATAAAATAAAAACAGTTATTTTTATATTCTATTAAGCTTTATTAAATCTTATTCCAAGGATATATGTGCTAATGCACTCACAAATGATAATAAAATAAATTTTTACAACGTAACTAAAGTTTTTTTTTCGGGAAAATTTTCTTCTTTATTTCTCTCCTTTTTCATATTTTTTGTTTTATATATGATGAAAAACTCAGGCGCTTGGTTCTGAATGAGGAAATTATACAATAAAAAAATTCAAAATAATAATCCAATAACAAGTGATATCCTGTAAAGTTTTAAATATTTTTTTTTATCGTTGAAATATTATGCATAAATTTTAAAAAGATGTGTGACGCAAAATACATTTTTTTAAAGTTTGTCGCATTATGCTCGACTTTTTTACATGATTGAACATAATCCGGACGTTTCGATTCCTCTTTTCACCGGAATTGAATTCTTTTCAAACTTGAATCCTTGCAAATGAGGCTTTAATTTATACGATAATTCTGTGTCATCTTGATTATTTTCATCACAATTCGGCCGATCCTCTGCTCCATGTAAATCAATGCTATTGGAATCTACTAATTTATTGATTGAATCTATATTGCTATTATCATTTTGTTCGATATTTACATTATTACTATTAGAACTTAAATTCTTATGTGTTATATTATTTTGAACCAAAGATGAAAGAACAATTTTCAATTTTTTATTACCACCAACAAACGCCCCAATTCCGCCATTTGAATCAGGACGTGAATTATTTTCATCATCTAAGAAATCGTCTACCAAATTATGAGGTGACGCTTGTGACATTATCAAAGATGATTCGTCAAATATAGCGTTTTCGTCCAACGCTGATGGTTGGAATGGTGAATGTTGAGGAGCATCATCTATGAATGTACGAAAAATATCATTAATAAGTTTACAAATGTACTTAATATAATCAATTTTTTAATTTAAATTTAATTAAAATGATTACTCACCGAGCATCAAATCTTCATTAATTGATGTAACTTCGATAAATGGATCTTCCTCATTAACTTCATCTTCATATCCGTCGTCTTTTGGTTCCTCTTTAATTTTCACAATTAAAGGCTGTGATGTTTCTTCTGAAGTACTTTGATTAAGTTCATCATCGTCATCATCATTCACAATTTGTGTTTCAATTTTAGGCTCCTGAATCATTACATCGTCGTCTGTAGCATTTAATGTTTGATTCTCCTCTTCTATATTTTCGCTCTGTTCTGGTTCTGTCTCATCGGGAATTTCTGTAATAACAGGTTCTTCTGGTGGGAGCACAATGACATCATCATCATCACCATTTGCTGTAATTTCAGACTTTTCTTCTAATTTCTCTTCTTTAACAATTAATATACTGTCTTCCGTCATTTCAACATCCTCATTATGATTTGCAATGGAATTATTTACCATTTCGTTTAAAGCTGATTCATCTAATGTCAGTGAAGCCTTAACACAAGGAAGAAAAATTATTAATTTACGATTATATGGCAATAAAATGTTACCTACTTTATAATCATCATAACAGATGGGATGGAAGAATTTATCTTCGACTTTAAGTGCAGACCTTAGATGCCATTCTTCTGTTTCTTCGTTAAAGAACTGTTCAAATTGATCATGGCACATATTACAGCATCTATTTACATCATCTGGACCTGCTGGACAACTAACAACTGTATTTTCTTGATTGCCAATTGAACGAGGAACTCCGTTTGAATCTTCACCCTGATCCATTGCTTCCATTTGTTGCGTTTCAAAAAAGTTCATTCCTGTAAATTAATTAAATATTTTAAACCACGAAAACAAAAGAAAAGTTTGTAAAATTACCTCTGTCATCAAGATCCTCAATTTCTTCATATCTGATCCAATCTGCTTGATTGTAATACCATTTTCTTGAATGAGCTTTTCGCTTACTGTCACGTTCACGACGATTTTGTCTAAAATGCCAATCTAAATGCTGACTGTATTTGATTGTTTGCTCTGGTGGGAATCTGAGACCACAACTGCTACACTGCAAGCCAGAATATAAAGTGTCAATTATGGCTTGTTGTCGTTTCTTGATTGTTTCAGGTCGAGATAAATTGACTGGAATGATCTTTGATTCTTCCTTTTGTGGTTGTGATTTTGGAATACGATTTTCTTCTTTTTCAATCGCATCCTTTTTATTCTCATTCGTTTGTGGTGCTGATGAACTTGCTGGTGCAGTGTTTGCGTTATTTCCAATAATTCCTGTTGCTACAAGTTTTTGTAATAACTCACTAATGTTCAAATCAGGAAGTGAAGATGGTTCATTTCCTATTCCTGGGATCATGTTGGGTGGCATTGTGCTTGTGTTAATAGGTAGTTGTGGTGGCTGTACTCTCATATCATTTTCTACTAATTTTGATATATCCATATTATCCATTGGCGATTGAATTTGATTATGAATCATATGATCAGGAAAAGCGTCAATTAATGGTGGTGATTTACAGTTTCTGAATAAATGAGTTCTACGCATTCCTCTCATATTGACTTTTCCTGGACTAACTTCATCAGGCAGCACAGTAAATCGAATAAAATGTTTTTGTCCGTTTAAAATGTAATTTTTTGGCAAGCCACCAAATTCGACTTTAAATGGTTCATTGTTGATAATGACACTTAAGAAAAAGTCTGCAAATTGCAATGTAAAAATTTGTCCTTTATATTCAAAATATTGAAGCGTGGTATCAAGAAATACGGGAACCATTAATTCAGCATCAATCATCATATTAATAAGTCCCAAAACAATATCATTTCGCTTAATTCCAATTTTAACTTCTGGCGCTTTTCCTTCAATTCGAATTCTTCGAACTTTATCGCCTAATATAATTTGCGTGATTTGATTATTAAAGTAACATTCATAGAAATGATCATCAATGTATAACTCTCGTGTTGGAGTGCCAAATTTTATTTGATGTAAAATTCCATCAACAATGATAGGCTTATATGTATCATTAAAGTCTAATATAGCACTATATGTATCATCAATAATCACTTTACTCTGTCCTGAACTAAACTTAATATCGTGTGCTTCTCCTAATTCATTAAAAATTATAGCAACTTCACCATAAAAGCGTAATAAATGATCACGAGTTCCATCTAAACGTAATGTTCGCATTTTATTGTTCAAAATTGGTTGAGATGGACTTTGCGGTACAACTAGCGGCATTTGACTTTGTTTTTGCATAGCCACAACCATTGGATTTGTTTCCCATGGATTCGTAAAATGTTGAGGTAAAGGAATTACGTTGGAAACTGGCGCTGGTCGATTTACGTTCATCCATGGTATTGCTGGTGGCATTGTTGGCTGGCTCCACTTTGTCTCCTTTCTCTTTTCTTTCCGAGTGTTTGTCGGAACTGAAAATTTAAAAAAACAATGATTTTTTTTAAATCACACAATCTTATGATATTTGAAATTTAACGATTATCCAAAATTTAATAAAAAGGAAAATCGACGAATTTTGAAATAAAAAATTATGTTGGAAATTACCTGAAGTTGCTTTTCTTAATTCTGCAGCAGTCATACTTCCATAGTCGATGACTTCATCTTTTCTCTCCTCCTCAATTTTCGGTGGCGGCTGTGTATGCATATTTGGCAGAGCTATTTTTGGTGGAGATTGTTCTTTATGAACAATTCTTTCGTTTAAGTCATTTGCAATTGTTTGAGGCAAAGGAGACGGTTCCTTAGTGTCTTGTTTTTTCTTGTGAAGATTTTTCTTAACTAAATCTCCGTTTTCAGTGATTGGCATAGGCTGAATTTCTTCCAAAATTTTGATGCCAGGTTTAGCCATTCTAGAAGCATTAAGTCTGTCTCGGAGTTCTTCAAATTTAGATTTTCCTTTTTGCTAAAAAATAAATGTAAATTAAATTTCAGTAAATTAAATGTCAAATTTTTAAGCATACTGTTTTCTTTTTCTCAGGCTGTGGATCATTAGGTTTCTCATTAAGTGCCCTTAAGTCGACGTCTTCGCTCCCAAACAACCTATAAAGACTTTTATTAAAAGATGTTACGATTTAAATCGTTTATGCTATACTCACGTATCCGTTTCAGTTTTATTCTTCTTAATTGTCGGTTCCGTTTCTAAGGGTTCATTACTCATTGATCTCTTCTTGCTTGGTTCCACAAACCTTAAATCTGTATCACATAGTTTTGGCTCAGTTTCCGATTCTTCTGTAAAGAAATCTAATTATGTTCATCTTTCTCATTTCATAGCAATGATAATGATGGCATGTTTTTTTCACTTCCATCTTTCATCCGTAAAAAGGAGGTTCCTATCTCTTTAAAATACGTAAATAAATTAAACTGGACGCAGATTGAGAGCATTTGAAAATTCACCAACATCATAAAGCTAAGCTTGAAAGCGATAATTCGTTAGGCAACGAAGAATTGTGTCTATTAATAAAACTAATTCCCATATTAATCCCAATTTTTTTTTTCATTCTTGTAATAACAATTTTTTATTTTTCACAAATCATTATGTCCCTGGGTTGACGACTTAGTCCCGAAAAGTATTTAATTCAAAAAAATCTTGAGGCAAAATCTTTATTTGTGCTTTTTATCCTCTTTGTTTTTTCAAATGTATTTTAAAAAAAATATTCATCAGTCAAGTTCAAAAACATAGTTTTAATGAGTCCAAAAGACACATTCATTCAGGTATATATGTATACATAATCATTTAGATGATTTAAAAAAAATTATTATTTTAAGATTTAAGAGATCTTCTGAATCACAGATTAATTTTCTTACACTCTACTATCACATTTTTTCGTCACAATAAATAAAAATGAAAATTTATCATGACTTTTAAAATTGGTTTGTATTCTTTACCGTTATTACTTGTTGTTATCATCATATCTTGACTAGTCTTCAAATCTTCATCGTGAAGGAGTTCATTTAGAAGTTTATTTTTATTAAGTTTATCGCTTGTTGTACCACTCTCTCCTGTTGCTTGTTGTGGCTGTAGTTGCCTCATGTCTGTATCAACGACTGGCATTATTCTCAAATCGACATCTTCTTTCATCTTATTTTCGCCATTTGTACTCTTTGATGAGCTTTTCGATGAATGAGACCTCGAATGCGACGATTTGTGGTGAAAAGAGCTACTTTTTGATGATTTTTTATCATCATCACGACTTTTCCTTGGCGATTCGCTGCTACTTGAGCTCGATTTTTTACGATCAACTGATGATGAAGAAGATTTTGAGGATCTACTTTTCTCTCGAGAAATTGATTCACTACTTTTACTTCCTTTTGACTCTTCCCTTTCTTTTTCACGTCGCTTTCGTGGATCTCGTTCATCATGATCTCTGGACGATTTTGAACTACTATACTTTGGTATTCTTGGCAATGACTTTGTTGCTGACATATTTCCAAGAATATCGATGGGTGTTAATGATGGTGTAACTAATTGTTGATTGTTAATAGCTGTATTCTCAACTGTTGCTCGTGATTTTAAAAGACGAGGATCGCGAGGTCTCTGTATCATAGCAGAACTAACTGGAGCAATCCGAATTCTCCCACCTTGATGTGCTGGATGTGACTGTATTGTAGGCATCGCTGTGCTAGCGATTGGAGGCATCTAATTTTATATAAATGATGTAGTCATTACTACGATATTCTTTCATTTTTTGTAAAATATTTCAGTTTTTAAGCATTTGAAATTAAGATGTATAAATTTTAAATAATTAATGACAGTTAAACTCACCACGCTTGGATTAACAGCAACAGAAGCTATAGATGGAACTCCTACCGATGGCCCCTGAAATAACAAAAAATAAGAAATTCATTTGAAATAAAGTACATCACAAATTGTGAAGGGTTTACAACCTTTCGAATTTCTTTTTCTTGCTCTGCAATTTTCTTTTTGGTGACCAGCAATTCCAATTCAATTTTTCGCTGCCTTAACTCGAGTAATTCACGTTCTTTTGCCTGCATTTGTTTCAATAAATCTTCTTTTGCTTGGGTTTCCGAGTTTTTAAGAAAATTGGGATTGACATGAACGGATTTTGGGACAACTTTTGCCGTAATTGGCCAATTACTGTCCATAACATTTACTTTGACATCTAATGCATACAATTTTGTTTGTGGAAATACATCATTCCATGTCTGACGTAAATTAAACATCTTCTCACGAACTTTTTCATTTACCTACAAATTATTATCAAAAAAATTACTCATCGGACTTGAAAATAAACAATTTATTGCTTTCTACCTTTTCAAAGACACCACAGAAAATATTGACTATATTTTGAGCAAAAAGCTGTTTGTATTTAGCTCCAACGTTCTTTACGATTGAATCAATCAGATAAAGAATCGGCAATTTGACATCGAAGGAAACCTTTATTTTTGAAAATTTAATAAAAGAAGAAATTAGAAAATAAATTAAAGGAAAAGATCGTTTTGTGAAATTGGAGAAACCTAAATTGGATAAAATCATTAATGAATTACTTCTCTTTCTGAAACACATATTTTATTTCTTAAAGGTCAAGAATATTTTACGTACTACTATTATGAAGAAAAAAACACTTTCGATAAGAAGTTTTAATAGTTTTACTGTATAAAATAATATCACAGATTTATACTTTGTATTAAGGTCTATATAATGATTTAATGAGAAAGATTAAGAAAGTAATTTTTTTTTTAAAAAAAAATGCAATATCATGTCAGTTTCAATTTCATTTCATGCACACACAATATCACTTCCATAACAATATTTTCTTTCTTTCACATCTCTTTTACTCATTTGTTTTTTAAATACCTAAGCCTTTGACTAAATGTTATGATTAACGCATTTCTTCAAAAATCTTAAAATTTGTGGTGATTTATGTGAAGAAATGCGTTTATGTCGCATAATAAACGGCAATAAGATTTCTCTCTTAGCTTTCACTAGTTTTTCATATTTTATAAAGTGTAAAAACCTGTGCCAAATGTTTTTCTATCGCTCGAACGATCACATGTCCACATTCCATGTTGTCTTCTGCAAGCATCGTCAACATATTGATTAAAGGCTTGCTGTTCACATTCAAGTCCATAAGCGACGACAAATATTCGTCTTCCACTTCCTTTTCCTTGGCTGGATCCATTATTTTTCTCACTTTTTATATACTTTTGTTAATAATCACAACTCTTGTGAAAAACAATTAAGATTTTCTGGAACGAATGAAAGATTTCATGTATTAAAAATACTATTTTATTCTATTACCGCAGTCACTTTCTGAGCTGCTGATTACGAATAATTTTATAAATATTTATGTCATATAACAAGAGTTTTGTCAGTGTATTGTTTTCTTTAATCATTACTTTAACATTGAAAATTTTGCTGATTTTACGGAAATGTATATATATATATTTGACTCACGAATAAAAAATTTCGTACTATTACTGAATATTATTAAAATAAAAAATTGTCGCAGAATAAGCTCATTTTTAATCTATAGACGAAAAAAAATTCAAGGTATTATTTATTCGATATTCAAAAAGTTTCACTTGTATATCTTTTTTCTCATACATATTTCATTGAGTTGTTCAATACACTTTACTAATGTTTTTTAGTCGTTACTAACACGAAAAATCATCAATATTTCGCCATATTGAACTGTTTCGTCATTCATCAATTAATACACGAATTCAAATACTACTGTTTTTAGTCCAAAATAATGAACAAAATTATCAGAAAATGACTAAATAGTTAATCTCGTACTAATTACTTTGCCACAGAATTACGTTGTAAATAAATTTATGGCTTATTTTTTTTTTCTTGATCGGGCAACTCTGATTTTGCACTAAGCCAATTTTTCAAATCACTTTTTCGTCACGAAATTCATTATTTTTCAACTCACCTTCAACTGATCCTTGCAAAAGAAGATACTAAATATCAAATGTACATATTTTCAGGAGCTAAAATGATATTTTAAACACTTAAATTAAAGTTTTAAATTTTTTGATGTAAAGCAATAAGAAAAATCTTTCTCTCTTTTGTGTTTCTATTTTTAAATTTATTGTTTCCGTTAAAAACTTTTCAACTTGTTTTACCTAAATCGGTTAAGTTTCATAACTTGTTTTGCTAAAATCGGTCAAGTTAATTTTTAAGTAAATTTTCTAAACATTTGTGTTTTAATAGTTTCATAAATTTTCTAATATTTACGAATATAGTAATCATTATCCAATATGATGGTAAGTATAATTAACACTCTAAATCATCAGTACATGCTGTATTATTGGATATTTTGTGAAAACATTTTTTCCTTGAATAAACCGTGTGTTATTCAATTGCTGTTTTCTTCATTAACTTAATGAAATTAACAAATAACGTTAATTAAAATGTGTTTAACTTAATGAAAATGATCCTGCTAATAAACATTTATTATTAAATATCTTCAATATAGACGGTAAAATAATACATAAAAGTTCTATAACCTCAACATAAGAATCATCTCGAAGATATGCATAAATTAATATAATTCTTTTTTCTTTTTAGCAACCACAAATTTTATTACTCAAAGAAGGAACCGATTCCTCACAAGGAAAACCTCAAGTAGTCTCAAATATCAATGCATGTCAAACAATAGTTGATGCCGTAAGTGATATTAGTTTGTATGAAAATTTATGACTCATATGACTAACTCGTTTTTTTAGGTAAGAACAACACTCGGTCCAAGAGGAATGGATAAATTGATTGTTGATGGACGTGGTAAAGCTACGATTTCAAATGATGGAGCAACAATCATGAAATTATTGGATATTGTACACCCAGCTGCAAAAACACTCGTCGATATTGCCAGATCACAAGACGCAGAAGTTGGAGATGGAACTACAAGTGTAGTTTTACTTGCTGGCGAGTTTTTGAAACAATTAAAGCCATTTGTTGAGGAAGGTGTTCATCCAAGAATCGTAATTAAGGCAGTTCGTAAAGCATTGTCGATTTGTATTGAGAATATTAATAAATTAGCAGTAAAAATTGAGAAAAGCGATTCCAAAGAACATCGAGCATTATTGGAGAAATGTGCAGCAACAGCAATGTCATCAAAACTCATTCATCAGCAGAAAGATTTCTTCTCAAAAATGGTCGTCGATGCAGTTTTGAAATTGGACGATTTGTTACCATTAAATATGATTGGAATTAAGAAAGTCGCTGGTGGAGCTCTTGAAGAATCTGAACTCATTGATGGGGTTGCATTTAAAAAGACATTCTCATATGCTGGATTCGAAATGCAGCCTAAGCAATATAAACCTTGCAAAATTGCATTGCTTAATATTGAGTTAGAGTTAAAGGCAGAAAGAGATAATGCCGAAATTCGTGTTGATAATGTTAAAGAGTATCAAAAGATTGTCGATGCAGAATGGCAAATTCTTTATGATAAATTAGAGAAAATCCACAAATCAGGAGCAAATGTTGTATTGTCAAAACTACCAATTGGCGATGTTGCTACTCAGTATTTCGCTGATCGTGATATGTTTTGTGCTGGACGTGTTGTTGAAGAAGACATGAGACGAACAATGAAAGCATGTGGTGGTGCTGTATTGACCACAGTTGCTGATCTCAAAGATAATGTCATGGGAAAATGTGACTATTTTGAAGAACGTCAAATTGGAGGTGAGAGATTCAATGTTTTCCAAGGATGTGCTATTGCTCAATGCAGTGTGACATTGGTCCTACGTGGTGGTGCCGAACAATTCTTGGAAGAAACTGAACGTTCTTTACACGATGCTATTATGATTGTTCGTCGTACGATCAAGAATGATGCAGTCGTTGCTGGTGGCGGAGCGATAGAAATGGAATTATCGAAAATTTTAAGAGATTATTCACGAACAATTGCTGGAAAAGAACAATTATTGATCGGTGCATTAGCAAAAGCTTTGGAAATTATTCCTCGCCAACTTTGTGATAATGCTGGCTTCGACGCGACAAACATTCTCAACAAGCTTAGACAAAAGCACGCTCAAGGTAACGATAGTTTATTCTTAATGTATTATTTTTGCATATTTTTAAAATTCCCTTAAAAATTTAGGAAATGTTTGGTATGGCGTTGATATAAACAAGGAACACATCGCAGACAATTTTGAAGCCTGTGTTTGGGAACCATCAATTATTAAGATCAACGCTTTGACGGCTGCATGTGAAGCTGCCAGTTTGATACTCTCAGTCGATGAGACAATCAAAAGTCCAAAATCGGCAAATGAGATGCCACAAGCAGGAGGAATGCCAGCCGGAATGGGTCGTGGAATGGGGAGACCTTATTAAACTCGTCTTTAACACTCTTACCCGCACTTTAATTGCACATTATTTACCTTATTTAATGTTTAATTATTTTATATTCATTTACACGTCATTGAATAATTTTTATGGGCAATTTCCCGGCCCAATTGTGTCCAAAACACTAAACCATAAAAGCTTACTTAACAACTCTCCTTCTTTCTTCGCCTTTGAATTACATTTGCATTAATAAAATCCATTGAAAAAAAAAACAAGAAATAATAAAAATATTACAACACAAATATGCTAAATGTTGGATTTCAATTGTATTTGATGATGCGCGCATGCCTTGGAAAGCTTATTGTTGCAAATATAAAAATTTCCTTACAGGACTTTCATGCTTCTTCGCTTCGGCACCTTCATCACAAATTAGTCTTTTGAGCTTTTTGTCGATGAACTTGGGGAAAAAAAATTTATCATCAAGTCGTGAGGATTTAATTTTTATTATTTATCCTGTGTGAATGTAAATTAAACATTTCTAATCTATTTGATTTCAACTTGTGATAGTTTGTGATACAGATTTTAATTTTTAAGTGTCGTTTAAAGTAAGTTGAATGCGAATAAAAGAGCATTTAAAGGTGAAAGAAATGAAAATGATTTTTTTTTTCTTTTCGTATGAAAAAAAAGGAAAATGAAAAAAAAAGGCGAGAAGAAAATTCCAAAACATTAAAAATGAAAATCTGAAAAAATGTTTGATGAAATGAGAATGATTTGAAGAAAAAGTGCCAAAAATTGATATAATTAGAAACATGACAGACACTAACGTGGAAAATTATGCTGATATTTTTCATAATTGTGAAAATTTCTTAAAGGCATGGGCGATTCAATAGAGACATATAAGGATTATAAAAATAGAGTGCACTATCTAAATAATTAAATACTTTTTTCAGATCCATGCTTTTCAAGTGAGCATTATCGATTTTTCCATGAAGCATAAAAATAGTAAACTATGGCCATTGAAATAAATATATATATATAAAAATATGAAAAAGAAAAAAAAAAGTTTAATAAAGTGACGATTGTGTAAAATGCTCATTTAGACGTTTCCGTTAAACTTACACCTCCGCCTTCTCAACTCATAAAAAATTATACTGTGCACGTAAATGGCATTAATTTACAAATTGGCATATTCAGGGGATGAATTTCATGAAAATCAACAAACATTTATAAACGAAAGTCGTAATGAGAATATACTAGTATTTATTTTATACATATTCATAATATATGACCATGGAAGTTTCAATCAATTTTCATTTTTTTTCCTCCATCTTCTCCTCCTTCCCTTATTGCTACCATGCTCACTCATAATAAAGCAAAATATTCAATATATTATACATTAAGTGTATACGTCTATCTATATGCGAATGAAAACATATTTCTTCGTAATTAAAAACTAAATAAATAGAAAAAAGATATTCCATTCATTCCCATTTTTCTTTTTTTCCTTCTCCGTTTTTTTTTTTTTGGAAAGCAATGCCAAATGCCAAGAGCCAAATGTTTTACACAAATTGAAATTAAATCTCATAAGATAGTGGAAGGAAGAGAGAAAGCAATATTTTTTTATTATTTCTAATGCAATTCAATTTTTATTCTATTTATCGTATTTTTGTCCAGTACATGCTTATTCACATTGCATTGCCTGACTAGTTCATTTGAGTTGAGTTCAAATGACATACAATTTTTTTTGGTGAAATTGTTTGATGGTGTTAGTAATTTTTAAAATAATAAAAACCGTTAAAAGTGATGAACTGGACAAGGATGTGCTTTTATGTTGTAAAAAAGTTCTAATGCTATCTTGTCCTTTCTTCCATTGCAGATGATAATTTCTTCAAGAAGATGAAAACTGGCGTGAGCAATAATAATAAAATTTATACAGATAAATTTGAAAACATTGAGAATATTTCCAATAATAACAATAGTAGTCCATCATCGTTCGACTTGCTAAGTTATTCGAATAATAATGTTTATGCTGATATAGTTGATTTAGACGATACTGAAACTCTTAGTCTCATGTATAGTCAGAATGTAAATGCACAACAATTTGATCGAGGAAGACATGATCGTACATTGAGTAATAATAGTACGAAAAAGCCATATGATGAACAGAGCTTCTATTTAGCTAATTCATCCGTTACATCAAGATCGTTTGGTTCGTAAGAAAAAAAAAAATCACAATAACACAAAAAAATACCCGATAAAATAACATACATTAACTAAGTAACGTGTTTTTCAAATTAATAACATAAATTTAAAGCTTCTTTTCCTTACAAATTAAGCTTTTGACATTAATATCCTAAAAATCTAATTACTTTATTATCCAAGGATGTCGACAAAACTTTTGGGATTTTTGACATTTAACGGAAAAAATGATTTTAAATTTTATGCTAAATTGTCATTGGATAGGTCAAATTTTTGGAATATAAAAGAATTTAAAATCACAAAAGTCGTTGAAATTCCCAAAATTGTTCGATAGTCATGCATTTTAATGCATTTTAATGCAGAGAAATTTTAAGGATATAAAGTAAGACTGTATTACTAACGAAAAAAATCGTTGTGTCGAAAGCTCGTAATGCATACTTAGTTGACCGCTAATATCCATTTGTAGTTACCTCTCCTCTTTTATAATTAGATTATTTTTCGCGATTAACAATTTTATTTTTGATGATAGATCCTTTTGAATGACATAATTCTTTTTTCTGCTCTTTTTTGCTTATATGAATTACATCCAATACTATTTCTGGACTGTTTCATAAATATGAAAAAAATAGATAAATCCTATAATCATCCTCACAACATACAAGATCATCGTCGACATTACAGCAGCAGTGATATAAATTATCTGCAACATCCTCGTCCACATTCACAAAATTCATATTATAGTAGAGCATCTTCACATCCAAGTAAAGACTTTAGCAATAATTCAGTTCAATCGCCATTAGCTTTACATTCTACAAATAATATTCAGACAGTTAAGGGTTTGAATAAGACTAATTCCGTCTCAGCATCATCCGCTTATAGTAGTAGCAAAATGAACAGCAATATTAAAATGGCAAATGATCAGAAACACATGCCATCCAATTCAAACTCCTCTGCAAGGAGTAACAGTAAAAATGTCAATTCAAATCATATTAAGCGAAAAGTTATATCACCTGAGGAAGTTATACAACTATTTTCAGTTCCACATCACGGCGCTCCTCATCATACAGCACATCCGCATTTAACTGGTTTTCTTGGGCATCATCATCAGCAACCACCACCATCATCATCATCGACAAATCGACAACGAACGAGCAGCGGTTCCGCTATTATTAACGAAAACCAACGAGGAAGAAAAAGTCCATCGTCAGCATCAAGCCCACCTACAATGACACATCAAGTAAGTTAATTATATGAAATATTCCTGGATACTTCCCGGATGTGTGTGATTTAGACTTAATCTAATGCTAACACGCATAGCAAGTCATTTCCCTTTCGATTATTAAGATTTTATCGGACTATTTTTTAGTAACTCAATATTGTGTATGCCAAGTTCTTTAACTTGTAATTTCGCCAACTCAAACGAATGATTTGAACATTTAATTTAATTTACTTCTTATGCCTTTTCTCTGCACTCAAATTACCAAACTGTTGATACTGTGTAGAATTACAGTCATTAAGCAAGTTTTTAATGAGAAATAGTTAACTTGCCATTTCCATCATTTTCTCAAATAATTGTCTAATTAATTTTTAAAAATAATCTACAATTTATAGCTGTATCGTACAATGAGGGATCAACACATAAGTCACAGCATACCAAATATCCATCAATTAGCAACACGTACCATTCATTTGAAGAGAAGTGATAGTACAAAAGCAAACTCACAGAATTTGAGTTTACCATTGAAGCAGACATCTCATCATTCAAGTAGCAGCAATAAATCATCAGGAAATACAAAAACTGATCCACATTCAACAGCAGCGAAGGAGGATAATGGATTTGGATTATGTGTGAGGGGAAATAAAACGACAGGTCGTGGTGTTTATGTTTCAAAAGTTGAAATTGGCTCGCCAGCCTTTCTTAGCGGATTGAGAGCAGGCGATGCAATCTTAGAAATAAATGGCACTCCATTTACATCTCTTCAGCATGAAGAAGCTGTTAAAAAATGTACACAAATCTTGAAAGCAGAAAAATTCTGCTCGATGACTGTTCGATCACCTGAAAGCGGGGGATCAACTCATGCAACAATGAAATATAATAGTTTCGATGAGTCTCAATTGCATCAGTATCCACGTGATGAAGAACTTTATATTCCTGTACCTCAAGAATTTCATCAACCACATAGCAGCGGTGCTGCAATTGGCGGTGATTCTGGCTCAATTCATTCAGCTCCACCATTAAAGGTTGGATGTATATGGATAGATAGACATGGACGTTCCGTATCGCCTCCTCACGAATATAGTCACCGACGTGTCGATAAAATGGATCGCGTAAGGCGTATCGATTTACTTATTGAACCTGGTCAATCATTAGGATTAATGATAAGAGGAGGCATCGAGTATGGTTTGGGGATATTTGTCACAGGAGTTGACAAGGATAGTGTTGCTGAGAGGGCTGGTTTGATGGTAAATATGATTTATTCAAATCAGCCATTAAATATTAATATAATTTTAATTCGTTTGTAGATTGGAGATCAAATATTGGAAGTTAACAACCGTTCCTTCTTAGAAATAACTCATGATGAAGCTGTAAATTTATTAAAATGTCACAAGCGAATGACACTTCTTATTCGAGATATTGGAAAAATTCCATACTCTTGTTCTTATAATAATAGTAATAATAATAATAATCTTAATAATAATTACCCACAATCTTCGTCATCCTGGCACGCTGGAGATACGTCGACAAGTCGACACATTAGCACGTCTTTAAAAGCAATTAAGAAAAACTGTAGCATATCTTCGATTGAGGAAAAAGCTAGATCACTATTGTCACGCAATCATTTATTAAATTTGATTCACAATATATCCGAATATGGAGCGAAAAGGAATATGGACATTGAAACATTTGTTACGATACTTTTAGAATTGCTAGATACACCAGAAAAGGTAAATTTTTTATTAATATGATGATGATTAATCGACAGAGGATGATAGAATACCACTTGAATTCTCTTTAATAGTTTATTCAAACTTACCCTTATATTGATCATTTGTTGTTCCTGTTTTTTTTTTAAATCAATATTTATTGCTATTCTACTCACTTACTTACTTCTTTCTTTCATTGATAAATTCAACTTATCGTACTTGTCTTTATAAATTTTTGTTACATTTCATTCTATTCAGTTCTTTTGTTGAACTTCATTTAGGGAAGCATGCAAAAAAGTTATTTTAATTTTCTTGCCATTTATAAGTTTCCTCATTCCTTTTCTTCTTTTGTCATCTATTTGCGCATTTTTAAAATGAACGATTTTTAACTGCATTGTGGCGATGACTGGTTAAATTTAGTATTGACAAAAATGTTTTATATGCTTGCAGCCAGAAATTGTTTGAGTGGCAAGGGGGTTCGATCCTCTCTTATATGGATCCCAAAAATTAGAGAGGAGAGAGGGTTTGGCTTTTTCAAAAAAGAGGATGATTAGGTCTCTACCCCACTCCCTGGATATCCCTCTGGTTTGCAGTCCTAAAACACGTTATCAATTTATATTGATAATTGGGATACAATACCGTCATGCATGACGGGTAGAAATTTAAGTAACCCGTAAAATTGGGTTTTTATGGGGATTAAAAGGGGCGGGTTTAAGAAACCTAACCAAAATTACCTAAACAAAGCCTATCTCAATTTGTAATTTCATAATTATTGAAAATGGGGCTGCGCTGGAATG
Organism: Chironomus tepperi; assembly: GCF_022539635.2. Taxonomy (NCBI): domain Eukaryota; kingdom Metazoa; phylum Arthropoda; class Insecta; order Diptera; family Chironomidae; genus Chironomus; species Chironomus tepperi. The sequence continues at coordinate 2,840,526 of NW_027226498.1, read as the reverse complement.
ACAAATACTTTCATAAATCTTGAAGATAATACAGAACATTGGGATAAAAACGTTTAAAAATGCGCTCAAATTTGCATTAGACTTCTGCAGCTATTTCATGATATCATGAATCACTGATCAGTTATTATTAGTTTTTTTTAGAAAAAATTTAATTCCCCTAAATTACAATTTGTTCCTTTATATATATAGCGTTATAGATATAGACATAGAAAAATTTATCAATATTATATTTCATTTTTACAGCATAGTCTAGTTTCTGAAATACGTGATATTATTTATCCAGAGGATAGACTACGATTTGATGAATTGATGTTTCGACATGGCGTAACCGTGAATGTTCTATCAAATAATGTAGCTACTCTTTATGGCCGTAGTGGAGTATGTTAATTAAGCTAACAATAGATTTTTTTGTCTCTTTGTTTAATTAATTTTTTCAATCCTTTATGTTCTTGTGTGATTTTACTTTTCATTGCTCATACATAATTAAATTATAGGGAGGTTTTAAAAATAAGCTTGGAAGTAGAGGCATCGATGATCAACTCAATCATTCAGGATTACACTCAGTATGTAATCAAATTACATTATAGATATTCCTATAAATAGATTATTGCTCTTTAATTGAGCACTTTGTTATAGTTTTCTAGAAAGTGCTGTCTTATTTTCTAATTAGAGCACACACAAGTGCTAATATGCAATATTCTAAATTAAGAACACACTCAATTGAAAATGTGCATTTAAATATTTTTTTAGGGGAGCTACTTGAGCTTTGACGGTATTCGATCGATTACGCAGAGATTACATTCTTGGTACTTTGGACGTCCTTTGGTAAATATTCATTATTTTAGTGACGTTAATTCATTTATAAAATTACGAATCAGCCTATATTTGCTCATAAACTATACTAATATAATAATAAATTTCATTTACAGTCGAAACAGCAATTGAGAAATGATCCTCACATACATCACGAAAGAGCTCGTGAGCACGTTCGAAAGCCTTCAAACGAAATGAGGTCTTCAAACGTCATTCAAAATAGCGATGGAAATTTATTGGTGTCCATCCCGAAAACCAAAGCCATATTAGGTAAAACAAATCATTAAGCAATTTAGTAATATCCATAAAATTTTATTCGTGTATATCGGGGAAGCTTAGAGGTTTTTTTGGATATAATTTATTTCTTTTTCTTACTACAAAGAATGCCCTAAAAACTCAATAAAAATTATCTTTTATTATTCTGTAAATGAAAACGACTATTTAAATAATGAAGGACTCGCAATTGAGGGCGGATCAAATACAAAACATCCCTTGCCAAGAATCATAAATATTCACGTAAGCAAAATGACACAACATCAATAACCGTAAAGTCAAACCATATGACTGACACAAAACAAATTTTTTTTTTTTGGCATTGATTCTTATAGGAAAATGGAGCAGCGTTTGAAGCTGGCGGCCTTGAAGTTGGTCAATTAATTATGGAAGTCGACAATCACAAAATAGAGGGTATGCAACATCAAGAGATAGCTCGTCTGATTGCTGAATGTTACACAAAGTCAGATCGACCTTATGTCACATTCCTGGTGACCGAGCCGAAAAAATCCAATTTGGAGCCTAAATCTACTGCACTTGTCTATTTGGAAACAGTTATAGTGGTCATACACTTTTGTCTAAATGTTATTTTTCTGATTTTATAACATATAACGAAACTGTAGTTGCTTTGAACAAAACAAAATTATTAAAAATTTAAAAAGAAAACTTTCAAACTTCGAATAATAAAATGCATTTTAAAAATTTCATGAAACATTTTAAGCCAAATGACTTTTTACTTCTTTTTCTCTGCAGAACTTTTATTTATTATCTGAAATATGAACAAATAGAATCATGGATCCAATGGCACCACAATTGCTTTTTGGAATCAAAAATTTAATCTTTGCATTGCTAGAAGGAACTAACGAACTAGTTTTACTCACTAACTTACTGTAATCAAGTTTCTATGTGGAGTTTAGAGTACAACCTCGAGTGGACAATACTTTACAATATAAACAATACGTTACGACTAGTTAATGGCAAGTCAAAGTCTAGTTGATATTCAGTTTTAACGTATTTTTGTCAACTAGGAATCAAAATACTGTTGCTGGATCTGACACTTTATTTGTGTATATCTCTGTCCGAATGTTAAGCTGACTAAACTTAACTAAAGCTAACACTATTTCATCATTGTACTGCGCTATGTAGCTTTTGGATCTCAAGGACGACTTTCCTAATATAACAGTCATTAACTTATGAATTGAATCTGATTTAAACAATGGAAATTCACAGAATTGTCTTGTTTTGGAAAAAGTCTATTTTTTAACGCAGTGCTGTCTAAACTGTGTTGGGTTTTTGTCGATGCTAACCACAAAGGTGTGCTGCGACACAAAACTGTTGTAACGTCATACGTGAACAGTCTCTTAATGATTTTTGGATTAAAAAATTAGTCTAAAAACTCAAACTGCGCTAGATATTCGCTGGAGCACTGCTATGTCACCGTGTGAACGGTACGACACGAAGTTTCTATGACGGCAGATTTCGACCCATTTTTAAAGCAACCGCATCAGCATTTATTGACCTGAAATCCATTAACTAAACTTCAAAAACATTTTTTCTGCATACGTACCATAAATGAGTAAGCAAACGTGCCAAATGATGTAGTCGTCTGTTCTTTTGTGTGAAGAATATCGTCATAATTGTCATTAGCATTAACAATGCTGCCGTAATTCATCTCTCTTTTGCATTCGTCTTCTTCTTCGTCTAGGACATCTCCTCATCGTCAGCATGTAGTGTTTCAAGTATCGTCGATATATCATCATTTTATGATAATTATTTTTTTTTCTTCTTTTTCAATTTATTTGGCGGACTCTTTTTAGTGGGGATGAAGGTGTAAGGAATTGGGGATAAAAATATTCATATCTTTTTATTTACTTCTCAATTTTTTTGGGGATTTATATTTTTGAAATTTTAAAGTTCAAAAATTTGGATGGTGTAGTTGGGTAGAGAGATTAAAAAGAGTCCATTGGGAAAGATGGGATATTAAGGATAGGATAAAAATTGATTTTTGTTTTGGGATTAAACAAAAACTTTTTGGAATCAGGATTAACAACAATTATCCATAAATGACGCTTAATTTTACATATCATGACATGATTCTTTTTTTTTTTATAAAATGTTCCCACGTGCCATATGAAATATAAAAACAAACCGAAAAAACAGTTGACCCACCCACTATTTACTTTCAACAGCGTCATTTGTGAATACTTTGTCTTAATGATTTTTGGGACATTTGTATTTTTGTGTTTCATTTTTTTGTAATTTTTTTTTTAAATTGATTTCTTATAAAAATAATAATTTTTAGAGCGTTTTTGATTTTTTTCACTTCTTCTTCTTCTTCTTCCTACCTTTCTTTTTCAAAAGTTCACAAACTCAATAAGTTCTCTTCAGTTTCATATGTATTACTTCCTTCCTTTCTTAAAATTTTCAAATTCATCAGTCTAAGAAACAATTTCTTTGTCAAATTAAAAAATTCTCTTCATTTTCATAGTTTTTTTTTTGTTTTATAGCCTTCATTCAGTATCCTTATTTAGTATTATACGTCATACGCTATGTCAATGGGTTTCAAGAACTTTTTACTCTGTTCAAAGATACTTAATTGTCTTTATACTTTATATATGCAATTTTTTTTAAATCTTATAAATGTAATAGATCTTTGATATTAATTGATCTTACTTCTGGTCTTATTCATTAATTTACATATAGTAGTAGCTTTTAGGTTAGTGCCTAACAAACTTTTTTTTTAGGATGAATAGTTTTTGGCGGCCTTTAATGAAATCAAAATTGGCATGAAAATTGTCAATGTTTAATTTTTTTATAAGCTTATGAATAGTATATCTGATTTTAAATATTGGTACTGGATAAACTACTCAGTACTGATACTTAAAACCCTAACTATCGCCTACTCAAATCATCTTTTTTTATAATCAGACAAATAGATAAAACCTCATCGTTGATGCATGTCTGTTGTCCATAAATATTAAAATTACTATGAGAAGGACAACATTTGAAAGATTTTGAAAATCAACGATTATTGGCTATTAATGCAAAAATTTAAACAAAGACAACATTCAAGTTGATATCAATAAATTATGCTATTTTAAAAATCTAGCAGCACACCTTAAATAATTTTGTTTGGTGCAGTTTGCCAAGCACTGTTTAGGGATATTTTACGGGGTTTTTTTTTGAAAAAAATGGACTTAAAAAGTTCATCTACTATTTTGCGTGTGATAGAATGTTTCTTTATGATTTCAATGAAATTTATACTTTTTTGTATCTAAATTAAGCATCCGAAAAGAACAAATATTTTTTTTTGTGTGTTTGAAATGTTATACATTATTGGATTTATAGTACTTGAGTTTTTTGGATATTCATGATAATATGCAATTTTGAATTTACAAAATATTTATTTTTATCGTGACATTGAAGATTTGAATTTTCAATAAGGTGGAAAATTCAGAGATCAAAAAATCATAAAAAAGTGCTTTTGATTCATTCAAAACTGCATTGATTTTGGTTTTTTTAATTTCTTTTCTGATAGGTATTATTTTTCACTTTAAAATTTCTATGATATTAATTTTTTTCTTTTCATAATACAATTCTGAGTTGATTAAAAATCTTTAAATTTTGTGACGCGGCTCATTAAATAACATCAAAGTATATTCAAAAATTTATCAATTTTATATTATTATCTTTCTACAAAAACATCAATTATAATATGAATTTTGTAATGATTTTCTCATTCCAACAAGTTTTTTTTGATTCAATAATAATTTGACAATAATCACACAAAAATACCTTGATATTATTCACGAACACGTCATTTTCTTTTCTCAGCTTAAATTTTTGTTTGGCTAATTTTGAAAGAAATTGCTATTGCGAAAAATTAAAAATTATAATATAAATTCTACACATCAGAAATACTTTTTTTCTGTACGATGTCACTCATTCATACTCTTTTAATTTTAGTTCAATCACCATGTTTACAAGGAATTGAGAAGCAATCAGTAAAGAATAAAAGTTCATTAAATGGAGTCAAAACAATCAAAAAGATGAAAACAATACCGAGCAGCACATCATGACAAATACAATCACATGAGAGTCATATAATCGCTGTTGTCGTGATGTGCTGCACGGAAAAATAATAAAATGCAATTTAAATCATATAATGCTTCAGAGTAGCAAATCAGTTGAAATATTGCAATTATTATCGCTTTGAGAATTCTCAAAAATGATAATTTGGTATTTGACAGATACCGAACAGTACATATTATGTATTGCTCGGATGCAACTCTGAATATTGATTGACATTAAACTGATTGATGATAGTTCCAATTTTAAGTCTATCAATAATATAATAATTTAAACATATTCATTACACTGTCAACATAATAATGTCGTTAATTCATTTAAATGTAACTGATTCAGAACAATAACTGAGCTTAATGGAGAAATTAATTGCAATCATCAAAATAACTCAATTAATGTGCATGCTCTGTGGAAGCTCGGCGCTTATAAAGTGCCTTAAAAAGGAACACAATCTTGAATTATTTTGATGTTTTGGACTTTAATGCTGATATTAATAATACGGTTCTTGTTCTCAACTAATTGCTTCTCAACCCTTTTTGCAATTTTTCTCATCATCTCTTTCGATGCACATAGCTTAATTTCGTGAACTTTTGTTGACTACTATATCATCATAGCTATACAGCTTGTAATGTATTTATGGCTTTCTAATTTCTCTTTATCATCATTTCTTTACTTTGTTTGTATTTTTATAATATTTTGTGATTCCAAACCGTTTAAATTTTTCTTATTCTTCTTTATACATGTTCCATCATTTTTTAATTATCATTCATTTCATTAACTTTTTTCTGTCATCAGTTTCTATATTGATCTATTTTAGATCAATATTCCTTCATCAGAATCTTTTAATGATAATCACTTATTCATTCAATTTTAATTTTGGTTTGGACCATTAAAGTTTTTTTTAAAAAGAATTATCTTTTTCATTTGTATTAAACACCTATACAATTGTTATTATCATTAATTTTTTTTTTTCGAAAAAATAACTAAAAATAGTTTTATTACTGTTTGTTTCAAAATCATGCGATAATCTTTTCATATCAATCTCAATGCAGTTATAAAATTCATTTGATAAGCAACTATCGAACGAATCTACTAATATATAAGATTATGTTTTATTTTAGAAAATTGATGTGGAAATTTTGCTACCAAATTGTGGAATTTAATTCAGTCTATACACTTTCCCTTCTGCTTTGATATTCTAGCTGTTTTCAAATCCGTCATTTTTCAGAACTCAAATTTTAACAGGTATTTAATTTTCAACAAGTTTCAGAATTCATTTCAAATTTTGAAATTATAGCAAAAATTGATTTTTTATATCAAAAATATTTAAAATTTGAATTCTAAAAAACCGTTAATTATCAGACCATTAAGATCCAGGAAAAGTTTGCTTTAAAAAATCGAGGAAAGTGCATTGTTGCTGACCAGATTATGCTTTTTGTACTAGCATATTGACATCAATAAAACTAGAGAGATCAATTTCTATATCAATTATAAACTATTAGGAATATCGTACGGTTTATTTTATTTTTGAAAATTGTGAGTTTAATAAAAAGTGTGGAGAGAGATATGAATGACTTTTGCATGATTTTGTAAAACACAAATGCAAATTTCTTGAAGTTTCTCTTTTAGTTATTATCTTTGCACTTTTATTACTCAATGCACTGCAAGTTTTGTTTTGTTTTCATCGAATAAAAACGATCACGTCAATAATAAAATAAAATTTTGTTTAACTTAATATTAAAAAAAAAAATGTGTTGAAAAATCAAGGAAAATCAGTTAAAAATTAAAATAAAAAATTTTGGATTGATGATTAACATCATATATGAAGAAATTTATAAAATTTTGATCGGTACCTTACAAGACGGACAGAACATTAAATTAAATAAATTTTGTTTTGAATTTTTGTACAATTTTTGAAAACTATTAGAAACATAAATGGTAATTTTTCATATAAAAAAAATCAATCAATTCAAACAGAATCTGAAATTTTTCAACTTAAGCCAATATCTAATGTGCTTTTGCATGTACATATATTATACATTCTATAAACTATCACTATTTTCATCAAATCAGGCTGTTGTCATATTTTTCTTCACATAAATTTTCACTGGGTGAAGTTTGAAATATTTCAGATATCACAAAAAAACAATTTTAATATAGTTAAGAAAAAAAATAAGAAATTAAGTATTAGAAAGGAAAATATTGTCTTACTAGAGATTTTGTTTCTTTCTTTGCAAGAATCCTGAACTTGTCGTTATTGTTTTTACATAAAAGAACTCAAAAATGTATAATTGTTGTTGTAGTTTGCTGCTGATGATATTTTACAGGTTTGTTTATAAGGTACATCCAGAACAATTGAAGATTTGAGAAATAAAATCGTTTCTTGTTTATGTAAAAAAATTATGCATTGACGTTGAGCAAAAGTTTTAAGCTTTGCGTAAAATGATCATTTCTATCGATGAACGAGGATGCCGCGGCAAACTCCATAGCACAAGAATTGTTAATAGGTTCAGTTGGCATAATTAATGCTTTACGTACGCGATGAATTGTGCTACTTTGTGTAGTTGTACTAAAGTTTTCAGTTGTCCATGTTGTCGGTGGTCTCGGGAGAGAATCGGGCGATGGTGATTCAAAACATTTGCTTGCAGCAAAGAATGAGCTTGTTGGTGATCCACTGAGACTAAGACGAGTTGCATTATTATTAGTAGTATTAACACTATTGTTGTTGTTATAATTATTATTATAATAATTATTTTTTCCCGCAACGTTGAAATTTTTGTTCGGGGATTTAATAGCAATAGACTTTGATGGCGAGGGCCTTTGAGATGAGTACTGTTTCTTATTGCTTGGACTTGTATTGTTGAATGTCCTTTGATGGTCATTATAAACCTTGTTGTTAGTTCCCATTTCGATTTTTGCTTGTTTGTGTTTTTTTCGTTATAAACTTATGTATTTGATGAGTAATAAAATCGAATTTTCTCTGATTATATTTTTATGAACCAAATTTTGAGTCATATATGTTGGATAGACAGGTAGACATACCATAACATGGAGAGAAAAAATGGGATAAAAAGAAAATGACAATATTATTATTGAGGTACATATAAATGTATAGCAAGGTATTAACTAAAGAAAACAGATATGAAAAAATATATCCATTAAACGGAATATTATGCACAAACAGTAAAATAAATGCTTATGTATGCAGACATACAGACACCATTTTTGTATATACACACACAAAAATAATAATAATAAAATGAATAAAGAGAAATCTGTTGTAACTCACCTATATTAAAAACCCGAAACAAAAATCTTCAATACTTTCGCTTATTGAGTGAAATTTTGTTGTTGCACTTTAACTAGTTAAATTGAACTTTTTATATTGTTAAGCTTTTCTTTGTGTTGCAGTTGTTGTTTGTTTAATAATCCTTGTTTTTTGTAAAATTTGTATCACAGAAAAAACTAAATTATATTAAAAAAGTACTTAGTTCACAAATTTTCTTCTTCAATACACTCTTTCTTTTAGCTTTGCCTCTTTTTTATGTAAATTATTAACGTCGTAACTCGCTTGACTTGTTTTGCGCACAAAAGAGATGATGAGAAGTTGTTATTTTTTTCTTTAAAATTACTACGCAATTTCTATATATCAAAATGGCGTCGTTCGCTGGATCTCTTATTTTCTGTGCCAAACTTTCCGTGAGCTATTTTCATTCAATTTAAAGCCTTTAACTTTACTTTTTTCACTCTTTTAGCAGTTATTAAACTTTAAACTTTCTTATTAATATTAATTTTACTCTTAAATCACAATTAAAAATATAAATTTATTCTTTTTCCTTTCTTCAGAAAACGGTGATTTTTCTTTTTCGATTATCTCCTTTCAAAATGCAATTTTTGAGAAACTTCCACTTTCCTCGACTTTCTTTTATATCTTTCTAGCTTTTCTGATCTTAACTTTAACAGCTAAATATCACCTTAGCGACTTTTTTTAATTAATTTATTTTTCTTATTACTCTTCTTAGGAGTCTACATAATGGGTAAAGTCTCCAAATATTTTTGTAGATATTTTCACTTCTCTTTTTTTTATTGGTGGGATTTTTTTTAAATGTCTTGAATGACTGTTGCTCATAATTAGACAATTAGAGTTTATATAGTAAACTTGGAAAATCTCATAGGAAAATTCTAATAAACATCCAGGTATAGTCAGGTCAGGTAGAAAAAATAGTTTCAAAAGGGAAAAAACCGTTTATTTAAACTTATTTGTTTTAAGCGTTGCACAAATTTTTATACGTTAAAAGCTCTATTTCGCAATCTTAAATGGGACCATTCAGTTATTATGTCATGAAAAAAAAAAAATAATTTTAGACTCTCCTCATTACAAATTTTCCATGCAAAGAATCTTATTTCGCTTAAACTGTTATGATATCACAGATTCCCTTTACCATAAAAACCAAACGTAATTAATGAACGAGCCCCAGTGACTCACCATTTGTGGTCACAATAAATTTATTATAACATTATGAAATAATCTGGATTTCCGAGTATATTTTCTGAATAATTTCGACTGAAAAGCAAATAAATAAGCATGCGAGGCCGACTTATTTCCTTATATCCTATAGTTTGCATATGTTTGCAAAATCACGTGTTATGAATTTCAGCATCTCTACATGACAATTGGGAACTCCTTCTGTATTAAACATAATACATTAATATGAATATAGGTAGATAAGATGTTGTTCAATAAGCTGTTTAGGGGGTAACAGCAAGATTTTTTTTGCATACATTTATTAGACCAGTGATGGACATCCCTTTATTTTTCACGATGCACTTTGGTGTTAAGATTCGACCGAAGACTCGCACACAGCATACAGTTGATGGATTTCGGTGGATTTCCGATAAAAAAAATTGGATGACACACTAGTGTGCTGTGTCATAAAGGTCACCAACCACTGTATTAGACATTGTAATAAAAGATCAACAATGTGCGTGAGGATGAAGAAGTTAAACATCTTGACAAAACAATAATCGAGACAGAAAGGAAAATAAGAATTGTGCATCATCTATGATCAACGTCATTTACTGTTCGCTTTTGTTTACTGTCAATAAATTAAAATATCGTAAATTAATAAAATAGATTTACACACCTAATGAGAATGATGCAATATGCGATAAGAAGAAGATATTAATTATAATTATTGAAATTGCGACTTTCGGATGCATTTAGTTTTAATTTGGTTGTTAACGACAGTGAAAGCAGGAAAAAAAATATAATCGATGGGATATGTGCCTTCAGAGTTTGATAAATATTTTAGTTTCGGTCTTATTGATTACTCAGAATTTGACATAAATATAGAACCGCCAACACCTCCTCCAATACCCCAAAATAATTATCAAGAATCTCATGATCAAGAAAATCAAGTTTCTATGCCAGATGAAAGTGAGTCTATTCAAGAATCTACTGAAAATCCAGTAAAAGATCACGAAATCATGCCTGAACAGAATCATGAAAGCATGACGACAGAAACTGACAGTGATATGAATCTTTGTTTTGATATCGTGAATTATAGTTTGAACCCCGAATGTATCAATTTCGAGGAAGTAGATAACTATGAAGACACTTTATTAGTGCCAGAACAAAGTAAAGATGATTTGTTAACCGAAACTCCTCCTATTGAAGAGAATACAATACAGGAGGGATCAAATTTCGACATAATACCTATGGAAGTAAGACAGACCTTGCAAAATGAACTAAAATCGATTATCTAAATAAAAATTATTAGATAATCTAATTAATTTATTTGTAATGATCAATTAGCTTCTGATCTAACGTAATATAAATCAATTTTTATTTATAGATCATCATTCATATCTTCAAGTTTTTAAATCCAAGTGATTTGAAGTGTGTAGCTTTAGTTTCTCGAAAATTTCTATCAGCATGCATGTACAAAAAGCTTTCGAAAAATTTCGTACTACACTTTGTTGACTCTTACTATAAAGAGTTTTCAGTTCAAATTTCACAGTTTGTTGACACGATGAGGATTTTTCCAATCATTTCCTTAAATACCGGAAATTTTGATATTGCTGCTCAGTCATTTTGGCTTGATTATGGTGAGTTTTATTAATTTAGAACAGTGGTAGGCAACATTTTTTGTGTCACGGCACATCGCACGCACACGACATGCGATCACACTTTTGTGCAACACAAAGCTTGTTCACCACTGAATAGGCATCTTTCTTTTATGATAAAATTTCAAATTTCAAGGTCTTAACATTGAAGAGATTTACTTCCGCAATGGAATATTAAGGAAGGAAGAATTCGAGAATATTATTCGTTGGACAAAAAACTTAAAAGTACTAAAGATTGAATCAAACACAATATTTGCTACATGGCACGTCAGAAACGATTATAGTGAGCGCCTATTTGTCTTTGAGAATTGCTATCACATTTCTTTAGCTAAAAATGCCTTTATAAATCGCAAAATCTTTGATTATATGGTCTCGAAAGCACCAAACTTGAGAGAAATTGATTTATCTTATTGTCTGGGAAAATTAAATGGACGAGATAGAAATCAGTTACTTGATCACTTTGTTTTTTATCTAAAAGGATATGGTGACACGATAAAGGTCATTAATCTCACACATACACAAACAGATGACTATTTCCTGCAACAATTATCTGAAGTGAAATGTCTAAAATTAAAATCATTGTCGCTTACGTTTAATGGATGTGTCACAAATAATAAATACGGACTTATTCCTTTAATAAGAGCACAAGATGAGTTAGAAGATCTTAATCTTTCTGAATCTCCAGCAGTGGAAGAAACTATTTTAATGGAAATTTCTACACATTTAAAGAACTTGAAGCGATTATTTTTACGAAAGTGCTCTCATGTGACTGACTATAGCTTAGTACCAATATCAAAGTGTGAATATTTAGAAGCAATTGACATAACTGCCTGCGATTTAGTAACTGATCTAGGAATTCATGATGCTTTAATGGTTGGAACACCTAAAAAACATATGAAGGAATTATATTTCGCATTATTATCAAATATTACAGAAGTCATGTTTGTAAGGCTAGGAACTAAATTTCATGAACAATTGACACATCTTGATTTAGGTGGCTCAACAAATTTAGCAGACGATGCCTTACAAACAATTTTCTGTCATTTCACAAAAATAAGGTTTCTCAATTTGGATAGTTGCTGTAAAATTTCAGGTAATAACTTACAGCAAAGGAAGAATAAATTGCGTTAATTATTATATGTGCTCTCTCTTCAGATTATGGATTAACAGGAAAGTTTCAGAATCAATGCTACTTTTCCATAAAAAATCTTCGAGGCCTTCGTATATTCCGCATGCAAAATTGTTACAAGGTTACAGATTTTGCACTAATTGACAGTTTTGAGTTCAATGAACTTCGTGAACTGTATATGGCGCGAACTCATTTTAAAAGAGAAGGATTAGAAGCTTTGGTAAAAAATTGTCCAGCTATTGAGATCTTAGACTTGGGAGAGGTTGATGGAGTAGATGATGATACTATCGAAGTTGTTACTAAACATCTTCATCGGTTACACACTTTAAAGCTTAATGGTAAGTTCAAATGACGTTTATTCATCCATTACTATATGATGTTATTTTAGGTAATGAAAAAATAACGGAGAAAATTTTCGATCACATTTATCAAAACTGTTTGGATATAAAATATCTATACCTAAGGAATTGTCCAAATATCAATGCAGGAAATATAATGAATCAGCTATATCTAATGAAAAGCTTAAGGAAAGTTTATCTAGAGTGAAAATATTTGATATTCAAAAAATAATATATGATTTATTCAAGGAATCCTTCATTCATTAGTTTTTAACAAGCGTACATGTCTCTCAGATTAATTAAATTAATATAATAAAAAAGCATTCAATCAATTTCAATATAACTTAATTGAAAGGAATTGTTAAAACGATACATTTCAGGAATAGTTGCTGATTGCTCGTCTAAATATTCCGTGAATATATGAAACATTTTGAATGAAAACTCAAAAGTCATTGTATTTATATCTTTTTGCCAATATTTTAATGTTCTTTCGTCGTCGTCAGAATTTAAATGATTTAAATTTAAATACATTACTTTTATTGTTTTAACTTCCATTATTTTAAAGCTTTCTAAATTAAGCTTCAATAGTTTTAAACTTTTGTCCATGACTTGGATTAGAATGTGAATTTTTTGTCCCGTACTTGGATTTACAGATTCGAAAATTATTTTTATGATTGGCGATAAAAACGAGAGACTATCACAGGACAAATGATTACAAATGACTTTCTTGACCAAATCAATTGGCGAAGATATATCGTTATAGAAATATTTACCATTAAATTTAACGTTTTCCCACCAAAATGTCAGGCATGAATTTCCACTTCGTTGACACAATAACTGCAAGCATCTGTTGCAATGCAACAATCCGGGTATATTCTTTTTGGGCCGTAAACGATTCATCTCCAATAGTTGAGAACTTATCAAAAGATGAAATGGTCCATAGAAAATATCATTAATCTTTGGCTTAAACACTTGAGTTTCTTCATTAAAGCATTCTTTTTCATTCACATGGTTATTGTTGCAATGCTCTGGATTTTTGAATATTTTATCTCCATGATGGCGATGACAAAACCAATCACTTATTGCCATATTACTGGAAGGAAGCTCCAAAATTCGTTTGAAATTTACTTCTTTTTCGATTGTAAGCAATGATTCACAGTTGGAACATGTAATTTTGACATCTTCATTACCGATGCTGAACAATAGCTTCTGAAAGTTTATTCCACTACCCGGATTTGTTATGAGTTCAGAATTGAATTGGTTTTCATCGGTAATAAATCGAAAACTGATAAAATAATCCTTAACTACCAAATTGTAAAATGACTTGACATTAATATGGAAATAATCTGCAGTCTCAATCGTATATTCCTCATCGTCTATCTTAATCAGTATTTCATTAGATTTCAGTAGTATTTTGGTGTTTGCCGTGCCTAGTTTCTCATTGAATTTAATGAAAACATTTCCAGATCTCAAATTTGTTCTTAGTTCAATAACAAAATTTGAAATTTTCAACTTGTCCATTGATATTTCTAAAATAATTGATTGTCCACATATAGTTACATCTAAGTTAATGATTTTAATGTTACTTACACTTAATTATTTCACCAAACATAATGAAAAATCGTCAAATATGTATTTTTTAAAAGGGAAATAAAGAATAATATTTTACAGCGTGATTTCGAATTTTCGAATATTTTTAACTTCAAATGAAGTAAACATTGTGTTTTTAACTATTTTGTCTGTCTAACTAAATTCAAAAATTTTGATTTCGAAAATAACGAACACAGCACATTTTCCAAAGTTGAAAAGTTTTTCTCAGTTTTTCATGTCATGACTGTTTAATATTATTTTATCCATCATTCTTTATGTTTTGCAATTCAAAAAGGATGCTGAGAATCGAAATACTCAATCTGTAAAAAAATAATTTACCTAATTGAAAATCAAAACTTGAAATAATTTAATCATTTAATTTTAAGCTTGAAGTAGGGACACAATTAAGCGTGTTTCTAATTTTTTTATGTCTAATACTAGAAAACAATTTTGCATGTGCATAGAACTTGTGTAAATATTTTTCTCTCTTTACAATAAACCTGTTCAAGCTTAATTGAGCGTATATAGGCAACCTCCACCTTTCCTAGTTAACATTCGCTTGAAAATGAGCGAGTTTAGTTTCATCTTTTGCGTTGATTACAGCACATTCTCTAAAGGAGAAACAAATATTTATAATTTTTTTATCCAGCTTAAGATGCTAAACAGGAGTGGTATGTTGTGAATTCTCTACTAATTTACGCTTGTTTTAAAACTGTATCCATAAGTAGGACAAGATTTTTTGACTCATTTGAAAAATGGACATAAGATTAGTATTGATAAATCTGAAATGGAGCTTCCTGCCTATTATGATGAGAAAAAAATTAAAAGGTAAATTTAAATTTATTTGATAAGGGCCGTTTGTAATTTCCAAAATACCAGTTATAAGCAAGTGTTTAAAATACTAAAATCCATCCCCAATCCAGCGTTATTCGGGATGCATTATATAATATTAGGCTTCAAAATATACGAACGACTCTTAGATTGCCTTAGAAAATAAAGAAAATTTAATTAGAATTCATTAAATTATTTCCAGTGCGCAAAATGTTTTTCGGAAAAATTATTTTGCGATGATGTTTGCAATGTATTTGGGCCTAGTAGCAATCTTAGTGATACCTTCTGTTTTAAATATTTTAATTCATACAAAGAAGAGTTCACCGACTGTAGCAGCATATAAGCGGTATATTCAAACTATTTTTCACACGCTTCGATGGTTTCGATATGATATAAAGCCAGGTACGAAAGCATGGAAATCATTGGAAATCGTTCGCAAAATGCATTTTAATGCCAGTAATTCAGCTAGTTCTGCAAAAGTAGGAATTATTTCTCAGACAGACTTAAGTATAACCCAATTTTCATTTATGGGATTTGCAGTGCTATTTAAAAAAGAATTAGGAATTCATTGCAGTGATGACGAAATGGAAGATTTTTGTCATTTTTGGAGAGTTATTGGTCATTTACACGGAGTAAAGGACGAGTTTAATGTTTGTTGCAGCACATTCGAGAAAACGAAAGATAAACTTCAAGTTATACAGAACGAGTTTTTACTTCCACATTTGTCAAACACTTCGGAATCTTTTCAAAAATACTCAAAGTATATAATTTCTGGTGCACAATGTTTTGATATTCTAGATTATTATGAACCTATAATTTTTATGATTAAAAGACTAATTGGAGTAGCTGGATATCACTACTTGGAATCTGAGATTCCACCCAACTTCGAGCGTAATAATTTAAAATATTTAAAGCTTTCATATTTAGATCGACTAAATTTGTTCCTTTCAATTATTACCAGACAATTTAGATTAAAAGTATGGATCCTTCGATGGATCCACAATATTGGAACATATGTTGCTGAATTTATCGTGCGTTACATTCCAATTATTGCAATTATTAGATTTGGACCACAAAAAGCTTTTGTGAGAATCTAAAAAAATTATGTAAATTTCTATTGATACTTATAGTATTATAACGTCCATTTGGGATTTGAATAATATATATTGCACTTAGTTGTAAGCCCCTTTTAATCTAAAATGTTCAGTCTGTTTTTGAACTCGGATGAATAAACATTTCATTTATTTATAAATCCATGAGGAAGTCTTTTTAATTAAACTACACTGTCCACAACTTCAAAACTAAAGAAAAGCTTAAATAAAATAACAAAACCATTACTACTGCACGTTAAAGTCTAGCGAATATTTAGTTCTCAGTTAAAACAAGAAAGTTGTCTGATGAGTCATTATAATTATGGAGATTGGACAATATTCTGTTTTATGCACGTTTTTTTTTTTTGCATTCAAGTCACATGTTAGATTCCAAACATTTTCTCTGAAACAAGTTGTTAAAATTTAGGAAACAGGGATAATCAATCGACCAATAGCAGACATTTTTGGTTCCGTTATATCACATGCTAAGCAGGTTTTGCTCACGAAGAAGCTCACGTTTTCTCTTACGTTTACGTTATGAACATTTTCATTTCTTTTTTTTTGAGATTTACTTTATTTTGTTTTTGAAGTCCGTGCTATTCAAACGTGCTTGTGTAATTGTGTAAATATCCACTAAATTTATATCTAATTTATTTACAAAGCAACAAGTGAATTTTAGAATTATAGATTAGTTTTATTGTTTACAAGATAGTTGAATCTATGTAAATCTGAATAGAAAATATGTCAACTGAAAGAGGTGAGTTGTAAATTAGTTCAGTTCAGATAAAATGTTAAAATTAATAAATCTGACTATTGTAGCCAAAAAGTATGCAGAATCGTTGCGAAAAGCAGCAAATATACCAATAGATATTGATGAAAAAGTTCCATTGAAGCTTCCGGACTATGCAGATCATGACAAAATTCGAAGGTAATCATCAATAACAAACGAAAATTTTAGAAAGTTGCATCAAAAGAGAATTGTTAAAATAAACATCTTCGGATATGAATGTGTTAACCCTTTGACAATATTTTTGAAACTAATCAATTTTATGAGTGTTAGTGTTACTGTTGCTCTCTTTCAAATCTTTTTCAATCTCAAAAAAAAAACCTACCTAAATTCTTTTTTCTATGAAAATAACAGAACATTGTTTTTAATATATGACACCGATTCGCTCATGCTAAAAATCACTCTCAAAAAATATTAATGCACTTTTCTCTTTTTCTTTTCATATCGTTTAGGGCTCAGCATGTTTTCAGAGAGAACTTCTTTGCAATTTTCTATTCGATGTATTTAGGACTAGTAGCGATTCTTGCGATTCCGTCCATTCTTAAGGTTTTGATTCATACTAAAGGAAGTTCAAATGATTATAAAGCATATCGAAGGTATATGCAAACTATTTTTCATACATTATCATGGTTCAGAAATGACCTTAAACCTGGAACAAGAGCGTGGGACTCGATTGAAGCAGTTCGAAGAATGCATTTAATTTCAAATCGTTCAGCACATTCAGCAAAGGTGGGAATTATTTCTCAGAAGGATCTTTCAATTACATTATTTGGATTTATGGGCTTTTCCATTATTACAAAAGAGAAAATTGGATTACATGCCACTGAACAGGACATTGAAGATTATTGTCATTTCTTCAGAGTTTTGGGGTATTTGACTGGTATCAAGGATGAGTAAAGCATGATTATTTAGGAATTAAATAAATGGAAAAAATAATAGTTTAATTTACTTTTAGATACAATATATGCTGTGATACGATGGAAGAGACATATGAAAGATTAGAAGTTATTAAAAATGAATTTTTGAGACCAGCACTTAATTCTCCACCAAAAGAGTTTCCAGACATGACAAGATTCATTGCAAATGGCATGTGGTGCTTTAATCCAAGAGACACTTATGATGTGATGATTTTTACTATGAAACGATTAGTTGGTGTTCCAAATTACTGGTATACAGAAGATGAAATTCCAAAAGGATGTGATAGAAATAAGATGGAATTGTACAAATTATCAACTTATTCTCGATTTTTTAATTGGTTTGTAGCTTTTATACATGAATACCTCCTTCAATTCAAAATTTTCCGAATGTTTTTCAACATGCAAACTTTATTCCACGAGTTTTTAATCACAACATTCCCATTCTTGGCCATCTACAGTTTTGGATGGAATAGAGCTTGGGTATCAATTTTAGACGATGGCAAGAAAAGGAAATGAGTAGATTTACTATTTATTTATCACTAAAAACTGAGAAAAATTAAAAAAATTCATCTCTTTTTTTCGTATTATGCTGCAAAAAAAAGAATCTCAATAAAGCTCTTTCATTTTTTCCGTTGTCAATCCTAATCATAATTCTCTCATTTCAATGTAAAATTTTCCCAAAAAAATCAAGCTCCAAAAATTGCGCTAGTGTTAGTAGCAATTCAATTCTTTTTTTCCAAAATTTTCAGATGTGGCTTTAAAATTTCTTAGAAATTGCGTGTTGAAATTTAAAATCGATGAAAATAATATGATGAATCAAAATTTAGTGTGGTGCAATATTTGCTATCAATCGACAACTCAAGTATGTATAGTGCAAGAACTTTATTGACATTTGTGATAAAATAGTGAATTCACTTGCGGACGAAACTTTAAAGAACTTTAATTTTAAATTTAAAGAGAAATTTCTACTCTTCTTGCCAAGGAAAATTTCTTCATTTCTAGCACTGCCAAAACAAAACCTTCTTGCTTTTACTCAAACGTGAATATAGCTGTTGTGTTTCGTATTTCCTTTTTTTTTTTGCTTGAACAAAAAAAATCGATGTCTAGTGTTTCATAAAATGCATGCTAAATGATGACTTATTTGTCTGTCTTACACGTTTCTTATATTATATTAAGCGCATGACGGTATATGCTTGAACATTTTCTCTACTTTCTTGTACAAATCCATTTTTATTTTTTTATTTCTCTCTCATTTTTTTTTTCTTTTCATTCTGTAGCTTTTTTGCTTTCTCGCTTCGCATGTCATATAAAATACCAGTTCTGTTATTTTTAGCGGTTTTACTATTGAATATTTTTGTTGAATTAAAATTGATAATAATTGATAAGATCACCTTTAGAATGCTTGTTGAAATAATAATTTCTAAAAAATCAGGTAAAAATTTTATAAATATCAATTACATATTTAACGGACTTACCATGCTAGTATACAAAATAATGAGATTCAGAGTGGTTTTAAGGAGAATAGGGTGCCTAATATAATTTTTTGGGATTAATAAAGTGACTTTTGGAAGCACTTTGTGCTTCAATCAGTAACTTGCTGGCTAAATAAAAAATTTAAGTACTGAATAATCTGATGCTTAACTGTCAAACTGTCATCAGGGAATATAATACTTCTAGTTTTACGAAATTTTCACTTGTTCTTTTTCGAAGCACTTGTAGTGCAAACCCGATCCATAGTTTTCGTTTGTAGGCTACAGACAGTTATTTCATCAAAGGAGTTGTTTTGATCTAACTTTAAACTGATAGGTCTACTGAGAGCAGAGGTCTGGAGCACCCCTCACTTGTTAAACAATTATTAGGCAAGAATCGCCCTAGTGAAGCTCTTTATCTCAATTATTTGAATAGGTAAAGGTTTTTTCTTGCCAATTTGACTTCTCAAATTGGTTTTAAACCTAAATCTACAGCAGTGGTTGCAACCTTTTGATTTTCGCGGCACACCTTGTTTGTAAGTCTTGACCGAAATCGCAAACTGTTCATGCTCAATGGGCGACACACTAGAGTGCCGCGACACAAAGGTTGCCCATCACTGACTTAGATAATAATTTTTGTTGAAAAATTTGTTTTTATTGTTTTTGCTTTAGCTGCTAAAATTTGTATAAACGTTCAAGTTTAAAATTGTATGCCTTATTTTCTTGCCTGATTCTGCCCCTCGTCACAGTAACACATAAAAAAAATAAAATGAAAAAAAAAAAAAATAAAAAATAAAAATCCATCCAGCAAAAAATAAAAGAAGAAAAAAAAAACATATATCTCCTCTCATTTTCGTTTTCTCTCTTTTTTCTGAGTTTGTTTCGATTTTTTTTTTTTCATTATTGTGATGTTTTCCACTGTGAATAGAAGTACGTTTCGTTCGGAGTTTCGTTTTATATTTTATACATACATATATATATATTTAAATAAAGAAAAGCAAGGAAAATAGAATAAATAAAATATTGAATTGTGAAAGATATAGAAGTGAATTTGCTATAAAAATTCACATAAAATAGAGACTAAATTTAAAGAATCGCGGTTGACAGCTCTTTCAGGTGCCAGGCTATCAACTTCCAACTTGTGCAAAGTGTTCTGAAAATTTAACTAAAAATCCGGCAGCTGGACCGACAACAACAGCCCAACAATCAGTTCAGCCAAATCAACAGTATTACGTACAACAACAGAATCAACAACAGCAGCAAGTTTCTCCAGCGCCTCCACCGCAACAGCAGCAACAATCATTGCATTGTGCTCCTACAGCAATGCCACCACCACCATTGGTTAGTTTACCCTTTTACATCCTCTTCTTTCTCTATCTTTATCTCTTTAGTTCTCCATGTTCCTCTTTATATTTTGTTCTTCCTTTGTGACTCAAAATTTTAAAACTTTGTGCTACATGTTTTAAAGTACTAAAGCGAAAAAAAAAATCTACTTTAAAATGTTCTTTTTTTTCTTCTTTTCAAAAAGACATCAGCAATACCAAACAGTGTTCAACATCATCAGCATCAAGGGGCTCCTACAGCACATCACAAAAAGTTCACATCTACGACGGCGACCAATGTAAGTAACAACAATAAACAATAATGACGAGGAAAAAAAAAAAAACAAGAAAAAAAAATAAATGAAAAAAAAAAAAAAACGACGGAGGTTCTCTGTTGCTCTGGGTCGTACTAGGAACGGTCATTTATTTTTCTTTATTTTATATAAAAGTATCATATATGCCATGCGTGCATCGACAATACGTATACATACGGATATACACTGTTCTGAATCCTCAATCCTCCCAATGCTACTCAATGATATAAGATTAGAAATTTTTCTCTCTTTCTCTCCCCCGTTCGTTTTTTTTGCGTTTGATCCCTGCCGGCTCTGCATGAAGCAAAAAGTACGTATAAAAATATATAAAGCGCTGAAAAAAAAAACTAAATGAAAAAAAAAAAGAAATGAAAGAAAAAAAAATCCAGTTTAATAATAACACACTGAAAAAAATTATTTTTTTTTGTGTTCTGATAATTTTTTTTTCTTTTCATTCTATTGACTAGGGTAGAAATAATAATAATAATTCGTGTACATACATACAAATATATATGATGTGTATATGTCTTCATTTTAAATTAAAGATTTAAAGTGTGATATTGCCGTACTTATGGACATGCGGTGTAAGATAAATTAAAGATATCAAGGTGCAATAACTAGAGATTTTTTTTTGGGATTCTTTAATTTAAGGCAGTGGTGGTGAACCTTTAATTTTTCGCGCCATTCCTAAGTGGTAAGCCTTCGGCATACGGTTCATTGCATTTTCATACACTTTTTGCGATACTCTAGTGTATTGCGGCACACAGGTTGATATCCACTGATAATTATTAATTTTCGAAAAAGGCGGCATAGTATGTCATGACTTATCCGGTTAAAATATTGCTGCAATAGTCTGGATCAGAAGAAAATATAAAAATAATGTTCAGCTGGCGCATTTGTATTTTTATTTTTTTTGTTTTTGAAGACTGAGCCAATTTTTCTAATCGAAAACCTTCTTTCAAAGTTTGAGAGAATATAGTGTTTGATGGAATCGAACTGATGCACTCATTTTGTTAGTTAAATTTTTTTAAATCAGTGATGGGCAATCTATATGTTGCGACAGATTGGTGTGTTTTGGAAATGCTACTAACTGTATGCAGTCTGCGGTTTCAATCGAGGTTTACCACCAAAGTGTGCCGTGACACAAAAAAGGTTGCCCACCTTTTAAATGAACGAAATATTCTTCAATGTTGACATACCTTGAACGACACTAAAAGTAATGAAATTTCCAATTGCAAAAAAAAGTCATCAAGCTTACATGTACACTTCAATGGACGATGATAATAGTAATATTAACTTGCATGGCCATCAACTTTTTTTTTTGTTTACATCGCCCGTGAAATTGTTGCTGTTTCTCATTCATTTTTTTAAAGCACATGCATACACACAAAAAAAAAAATTTTACCACTCACGGGATCTAATCGTGAGTCATTGGACAAGTTGAGAGAATGGAAATTCTCATCACAATAAAAATGAATATTTAGCTTTAATGATATTACTCCATAAACCAACTATTCTTCTGTACGCAAAATACATTTTTTTGTGTCTTTCATTCTCTTCGTTCCTCTCTCATTTTTTTTTTCGTTTTGCTTCTCCGGTTTTACCCATCTACGATGATGATGAACAAAGTATACATATGCAGCAACAAAAAAAGTTTGTTTATGAAAGTCTCGGGGAGAAGGAAGCAAAAAATTATAATGAAAAACTTTTTCGTCAATGAAAATCATGAGCTACGGGAGAAAAACATGTGATCAGAACGAAAATTTGTTTTTCGGTTTTTTCTTTCTCTTTCATTAAGAAGCATAAACCATTTCTATTTTGGCGGGAAATTATTGTAATTTGATTTTATTTATTTTCTATTTTTTAGTCATTCCCAAATACTTTTGAGTTGGAACAGGCCCTCATGAATATGGATGTAAGTTGATTGATGTATTTGTAATTAAATTTTAGACAATAAATTGAAGTTTTGGAATGTTTGCAAATTCGGGAGCTTAGACTATGACACCACAATAGCAATAATTTCATGCATCTCTACCTACCTGCTTTGTGTGACATATAGATTATTTATGGTCTCTATTAGATAGCGCCTAAAGCTAGCTCTACCGCTGGCTACCACTTACTAATACTATATACAATGTTCTTAGTACAAAGAAATTTAAATTGGATTTTGTTCTACGAAGAAAATCTCTTCCTTAACTTCTATTTAATATCTTTACAATTTTCAGTTTTCAGTAAATTGTGCTTTGATAACAGTATACTGAATTTATAAATAAGAGATGTTTATTTATCCGAATTCAAAACAGGACTGAAATTTTGTATAAAAAGGGGTTTTCAACTATGTACAACAATAAATAATATTCAAATCTCAAATTTGCTGTCTGAAGTTACCTAAAATTTGATATTTAGATGAACTAAGAGTACCAATAGCTAATAAATGTTCTTTAATTTTAGGGAGAAATTTTGCTTGGAGAGGAAGGAAAATGTCCACTGTGCCAGAAAATATTTAATCGAAAGACATCGCTATTAAATCATATAAGAAATCATTCAGCGGATAAGAAATATGTATGTCCATATTGTCAAAAAGGATTCTCACAACAAGCAAACTTAAGGAACCATGAAAGAATACACACAAATGATCGACCATATACATGGTAATTTTTGATTATTTACTGACTGTTTATTAGAATATTATTCATGAACATTTCTTCATCATTTTATTAACAGTGCCGATTGTGGCAAAGCATTTACACAAATTACAAATCTTAATAATCATCGTAGACTGCACACAGGTAAGGAATATTTCAAGGATGATTTTGACATGACTTTAAATTATTCTTTAACTTTTAGGTGAACGTCCTTTTGTGTGCATTGAACCTAATTGTGGACGCTCATTTGCTCAAGTTACAAATTTAAATAATCACATGAAGACACATCATAAAATACAACAATTCGTCTGCACCCAATGTCCACGTAAATTTCATACAGTAACGCAGTTGAATCATCATCTAGCAACTCATGGAATTGTCGTGAAACCTCAAATGGCTGCACGTGGTGATTATATCTGCAATATGTGTCCTGCATCATTTTTTGATGAGCCACAACTTAAGCGACATATCCAGAAACATATTGAGGGTCGTGTAATACCATGTACAATAATAGGATGTGGAGAGAGTTTCTCCACTAAAAATCAACTTAATAAACATTTACAAAATCAGCATCCACATGAGTATCAAAAAAAGAAGGAATCTCGGCATGTACCACTATCACTCTTGCAGCTACCAGGAAGTCCGCATTATAATTCAATTAAAACGAAAATAAAGATTGAAGAAGATATAAGAATACCTGCGGCATCACACATTTCTCAAATCCCGATTCAGAGTAGGTTGGATCTTATAGAACTTTATTATTGAATTCAGGCAATATTGCGAGTTATCATTTTGTAATTTCGTTTGTCATTGTAGTAGCAAGCCACATTAACCTCCCACCATCATACCAACAAGGATCGTTCAACAGTGATTCTCTTATGTCAAATGATGCGACAAAAAAAGTGCTATCGGTAAGTATTTATATCAAGATATGAATGTCAAAGATCATTCTACGAAAGCATTCATTTTTCTTGTTTATTTTTCAATCGACAAAATCGAATTTCTTTGGTTTTATTTTTATTTTAATTTGGGCACTATCCGCAATTTTGTTATTATACCTTTTAGATAACAGAAATAATCAACTGTAGGGTTAAAAACTAAGAGTTAGAAAAATATTAAGTCATATGGTAAGGTTCTTTTAAATTTATTTACTTTTATTCATTTTCATTAAAATTGCATTTTGAAATCATTAAAATTAAAAAATTTAAGGTATTTAAGGAAGATTAATGTCTATTTTTTGACTCTATATTGAATCCATTTTCTATAGATGCCTTTAAATTTCCTATTTATTTAAATAAACTTAATATGAATTTTGATCCATTTCTTTACTAATACTCGTTTCAGGAGCGACTTCATAATTTCAACCATTTCCTTAGTTCATTTGCTCACCATTCATCATCAGTACACAGTAACATATCTAGATTCGTTTGTCAATATTGCTACAATGTCTTCAAAACAACTCATACGCTAACCAGACACATCCAAAAGTTTCATAGTTAAAACTGGTTCTAACAAATTCGATCATCTCATCAGACAGTTCACCCAGAGAGTACCATGGATTTTCGTTTAGCTATTTGATGATGATAATTTCCTGAAAATCTTAAACTGATGTGTATTTTGTAGCAAAAGGATCAATGAGTTGATAGTTTTTTTGTCTGCTAGAACTTTAAAAATGTCATTTTCCTCAAAATAATTAGTTTTGTACATGCATTTGAATCAAATGACTTGATCTCAATTATAATTTTAATACAAAAATTTTGGATGAAGAGAAACTAATTAAAAGCAAGGAAAATTGGAAAATGTATATAAACTTAATGAAAAAAGCAAAGGAATTAAGTTAAATAAATTAATATGTTGCAATAAAAGTTTTCATTAAATTCTAAAATTTAAAAATGATTGTGTTTGATTAAAATCTGTTTGATTCTCAAAAGTGATTTAAACGATCTAGCTGGATCTCTTGAATGATAAGCATTTGAATAACAATGCTTATTTTGTAACTATGGTTACTGTAGTTTAATTAAAACGACTTCCTCATGGATTTATAAATAAATGAAATTTTTATTTATCTGTTCAAAAGCATACTGACATTTCATATGAAAAGGGGCTTACAATAAGTGCATTAAATATTATTCAAATTTCTAATGAACGCACTATGATCTAGATTTGAAAATTTTGTTCAAAAATTCAACGTGCAGTATAGAAACCTCAAATTTTTAAAATCCAAATGACCGTTTTTTTGATAGTGAGAAAAATTCCAGCTTTTTTGATGTTTTAACACTTTTAACTCAACTATAATTCGAAATTTTATATTAACAAGCAAAAAAGTAAAAGATAATATGATTTAACGACTGCAATTCGTGATTTAATGGAAATAAATTTTAAAGTTTTCACAAAATTTTGATGCACAAAAAGTGTAAATAAACCAATTTCATACAATTTTCAAGATTGAATATCTCGCAATCGGCTTCGATCGGCGTGATGACATAAATATATGTTGTAAAGCTCTATTAGATCTTGCAATTCTTTTAGATCTCGTCGTCAATCGGGGTGAATCTCGTAACTTATTTGGAATTGAAAGTTTGAAAATTTTCATATTTTCAAAACAGTTTTTAGTAACTTTATAGACATTATTTAAAGCATTTGAATGCTGAAATCAAAACTATTAGCTATAAATCTACTAAATATGGATAAACTGACTAGTTCTGGAGCTTAGATGAGGAGAATTCGACAAAAATAATTTGGCAAAATAATGTAAACAAAAAAATGCATAATTTTACATTCAATTTTCGCAAGGTAGACAGTGATTTAAAGCTTGATATTTTGAGGAATGGAACAGCGTTATTTGAACTTTCGATTGGTCATCAAACATAGCAATAAATAACACACAGCAAAAATGAATTTTTGAACAAAATTTTCAAATCTAGATCATAGTGGAACGTTAGAACAGCTTCATATGCTTCTGTCTCATTTTTGGTAGCTATTGAAATATTTTTCATTAATTTGTTTAAATAAGATTATTTATGGAATCATCCATAGAACATGAAAAGTAGCGACATCTAGGTAAAAGTAAATTAATTTAGGTCATACAATTTTTTTGTGACTGTTAAATTCAATGTGGGCGAGTAAATTTTTATGATACTAATATGGAAGGATATCGGCTCAAAAATGGCTTAACTCTAACATAATGTCGGATTTATCACATTCCCAAACACATGGTACAAATTACGAATTTCCTGTACACAAAAAATATATTTTAAATTTTTAAAATTGTAATTACATTTCAGGTAGAATATGTAAAATTAGAATAAATAATTATGTACCTTCCTACTTCATTATGGAAAATGTTTTGAGAAAAATATAGAAAGGTAAACATTTAGTCAAATTTCTTAATTTATGAGAATTCGAAGCAAATTTTCACGTTAATAATTTAATAGCTTAATTATCACATCGAAATTAAATTGATAGAATAATTCCCAAAATAATTCAGTTTATAAGTTTAATTGAAAACTTGTATTCTGCCAAATTGTATGTTTGTGTGTGTCAATTTAATTACCTAATTGAGAATTAAAAATTTATAATGTTTTTCGAAAATAATATGAGAATTTCCGATAAGAAATTCAGAATTTCATGAGAAATAAATTGGTAATTATTGCACGATGTCCAAAAACACAACATAGCTTCTTAAGAATAAAATGTCAATTATTTTAACACATAACATGCAATAATTAATAAATTCTCTTAATTCATTTAATATTTCCACTTCATCATGATTATTATCAGGAACTTTAGTTTAATTGAAAGCATTTTTTGGATATTTGATATTTTATCGTGGAATTGACAATTGACTCATCTTTCCATGAATATCAAAATCAAACTTTAATGCATTCATGTTAAACATTCATAAAAGTTATAGAAATTTATTTATGGACTTTAAATAATAGAAATTACATTGCAGATTACTTTTTATGCATTTTCGTCCTTATTCCTCCATTAAACGATTTTCAGCGCACTGAATAATTCCTAAATAAATAAATGTTGACGAGAAATCATGCATGCTTCTTCATGATAATATCAATGCAAAAATCGTGTAAAAGATATTTATTATATCTATCATGCTGTATTGAAGGTCCTTTTACCATAGCTTGGTGATATTATTTCCACAATTTCCGATACAATTTTGACAGGAACTTCATTTAATGCTTCATTCATATTTATGCTGATACAGGAGAATGAAATTTTCGTACAATATTGTGACTTGCATGGGATATGAAAATTACCTTTTGGTGGGAAAATGTTAACTGTCGTTTAATATTCAAATTGTATTTGAAACTAAAATTATTTGTGGTGATTTCCCCTTTTATGGTTTTTAATTCCCCTTCAAATAGATATTTATTTGGTTTGTGATCTCTGAAGAATAAACATCGTTGTTATTAAATTAAATCCTTGAAGAGTCTTATTTTTAAATAGGTAAGTATTGTTGATTTACACTCAAACATCTTTACTGACTGAATATTTAGTTGATTTATAAAACAGTGTTATTAAATCTGAAACTTCTAATATTTAGAGCATGAGAATAAGTATAAACGAAATTATCGTTTGGATTTTAAATCCCTTAAAATAATAATTTCATTAATTTTTAAATGTCTTCCACTTTAAAAACCTTTGCATTTGTGTTAGAAGCTTTCCCGCAACACATCACCCACGACAGTTTCGTCTTTTCCTTTTTTCCTTCATTTTATTCGGTATATTTTTAAAGCTGCGATATCATTGTCGTCATTGCAAAGACAATCATACAAGGGAAAGCTTTTAAGGGATTTGATAATGCCATTGTAATGGTGATTTGTATTTCACATTATACTTATTGTACTTTTAGAAATCAACAAAATATAAAATTAGTTTTATTGTATATTTTGTCTTATAATAAGGAGAACTTAAGTTTTATCATGTCTTTAAGGTCACCAAAGTATTTTAGAATTTTAGCGTGTAGATAGCATTTTAGCAATTGAGATTTGAATAATATTTATTTTATTTACCTAGTTGAAATTACTTCCCTATCAGTCTGTTAATCCTTGAGGAAGTAGTTTTTAATTAAACTACATTGATCACAATTACAAAAATAACAACAACATATCATCAATATCAATCGTCCTCCCTAAAATGTGCCAAGTTAAAGCTGTATGAATGCGCTTTATTGTCATTAGTATTCACGATTATTATCTACTTTGCTTAAATAAAAAAAATAAACATTAGCTTTGCAGACCTTAAGATCCATAGCTGCGCGTTTATATGCGTTTCATGGCTATCGGGAGTTTAACGAGGGAGGATTCGCCAGATCTCTCGCTCAAACCTAGACCTACAATTTATAGTGGAATCCGAACCACTTCTTTGATGACATTACTGCCTGTAGCCTTCAAAGGGAGGCTGTGAGCCGCGTTTCCACTACATATGATTCGAAAAAGGACATGTGAAAAATTTCCCATGCCGAGTCTCGAACCCATGACCGCTAGATCGGTGTTGCAATAATTATGTACCGAAGTACTAAACCATTCCGCCACCGAGCCACCTCGACTCATCTACTTTGCTTACATCTACATCTACTTTGCTTACTTACCCGATTATATTGACCCACATTTTCAAATACTTTACTTCTGTGCATTTTTCCCATCTCTTGTTACTTATATATTGAATATTTTCTTTCATAAAAGCTAGAAAGTGATACTTCCGACAGCTTCCATGTTCACTTTCCCATTCAATACATTGAGAAGGCAGGCTTGTCTTGCTGTCAATAATAACATAAAATGCCATATTAAATGCATTTATGATATTGCTCTCAATATTTTTTCTCTTTTTCCTTTTCTTTCCTCTATTCGCACGTTCCTAGCTTTCATATTTTTTCATTCCCCTTTGTAGTGCTTTCAACTTTTTCTTAATGTGAAGTGACTTTTTTGTTGTTACAGGAAATCTAATAGAGTTCTCTACTCAAGTGACTTCTCTTGAAGTTTATCGATTTTTAAAAATATGTATTTTATTGAAATATACTTTCAGCTTTTTAGATTTTAATAGTTTCCATTATGAAATGTAAGTGAGACATGAATGTCATGACATTAATCCTATCTCAATAACTAGCTGGCATTGAGCGTTTTCGATCTTTCAGGTTAAAAGCTTTAGTTTTTTGTCGAGTTATTTTTCCTCTGTAACTTACTTTTAATATTGTTATTTGACATTACAAAAGTAATGTAAGAGAGTAGGAAAGAGCTTTATGGTCAGGGCAAAAATCATCAAATATTCAAATCTCTTTGCTAAATTTAAAAGTTTTTGAAGCAAAAAAGAAGAATATAAAAGCTTAAATCAGAAAACATTTGCAGAGATTTTACTGCTTTTAAGAAAACTTTCTATGTAGTAATGGAATGGAATTTAATGTCATGTTTTAAGTATTGTTGAAAAGGAAAAGTTCTTTGACTGTTTTCGTCGTCACATGAACAAAAATGAAAATCAGTGTTGAACAAGTTTGCATTCTTGTAAATACTTATTTTTTGTATTTGCTGACTACATTTGCAAATAGAATTTTTTTAAGGAAATTCCTTCCATACCAATCCGACCCCAGCACCACAAAAATTTTATGAGTCGAGATTTAAAGATTTCTCTCATTTCGAAGAAGCAAGAATAAGGAAGAGGAAAGGAAAACCAAGAATTTTCTTCAATTTTCTTGGGAATTTTATTCCTTAAAATGCGATGCATGTGTACCGCCCGAAGAATTCCCAGAAAGCTGCAAAAGTTGAAAATATTTTATAGACTCCATTATTATTGTGAAATAAGTTTTTTTTACCCGGAAAGCATACGGACAAAAACCGGCTCTTGGCTTTCGTGAGTCTGGGCTAGATTTGATGAAAACTGGTCTTTGTCTAATGTCAAGTCGGACTGGAGGTCGGATAATTGGCCATTTCTACGTTATGTATTTTTCGGGTTAGTTTCTTCACAAAAATGAGAAAATTTTCGGTTTTAAAACAGCCACACCACAATACGAAATTCCCTTTGCAATCATCCTCGTATATGTACAAATTCTATGATGCGAGGGAAAAGGAGAAATAAAAAAAGAATTGCGAAAATTTTTGGTGGTTTTTAATGAATTGAACGCATTTTTATTCGTTATTTACTTACTTGAAGACACTTCCAGAGCTCGAAGTCGACTCAGATTTAATATGACTCTAAAATTTTCATGCGAAATTCGAGTTCAAAATGGACCAAAACAGTCGTAAGGATGTCGTCAGAGCAAGTTTAAATCTTACCGTTAAGACAGTGACGTAGCGTTGCCAAGCGTAGATGCTCTAAAATACAATTTGACATTCTCATCTGATTCAATTTTGTAAAATTAAGCAAAATAATTTAATAATTTTTATATTGAACATGTAAAGTTTAGCGCGAATTGTTTCCATGAGAATACATCGAGTATGTGGTATGATGTGAAGAAACTTTTGACATCTGTGACAATGTCTCTCATGATATTATGTCAAATTTTTTACTTCTTAATTCAACTTTTAACATTATTACCACACAATTTCATTTTCACGAAGCAAATTCTCAACTATTTCAATAAAAATAACATACAAATGTGTTGAGTATTCTGTGCACATGTAACATGCTTTGCAGTTTATCGAGATAACTCTCAATATTCCTCATTTCAACGACTTCTTTTATTCTTCAATAAGGAAGTAATGAAAAATGAAGGAAGCTTTAATTTTTTACGATAATGAAGTTTTCCGTCTTTTTCGTCATGAAATCATCACACGCATGCAAACAAATAAGACAAACAAATGATGTTGCTGGATTAGAATACGAATCAAATTGAATTTAACACTATAAGTGTTGAGAACATGTTAACTGTCATTTAATATTCGAATTGTATTTGTAACTACAATTAGTTGATTTTTTCTTTTGAAGTTGTTAGTCCCCTTCATATAAATATTTAGTTCGTTTCTAATCACTGAAGAATAAACATCGTTGTTATTAAGTTAAATCCGTGAGGAATCTTTAATTAAACGTATTAAGGAATAATCATTGCTAATTTATAGATATTAAAGATTATTTCTGTCATGGATGTAGTCATTGATAGCGTGATGAAAGTATTAAGTCAAATTAAAAAAAAATAAATAGGGTAAAGAATATAATTTCTTGCGTTATATAATTTCTTGCGCGAACAAATTCACCAAAAAATAATTTTTTTTCTGACGTGAAATTTTTAAATGCTTATGCCTTATCAACGATAAACTCTATTGACACCGAAATCGGTTAAAAAATTACGAATTTCGTGAATTTTCAGATTCCGTTAAAAAAATATTTTTAGGATGCTCCATTGCTTCAAAAATCGATCATTTATACTGAATATAATTTCTTGCGCAAAAAAATATAATTTCTTGCGCAATTTTGGACAAGTAGGCGATTAATTTTGACGGAACAAAACATCAATTTTCTGATTATTTACCCTCTTTTACGACGCTGTCTTCCTTCCAAATAGTTTAAGGATGCTTCTTGATCATTTTAAAATATTTCTGAGGTTGAAAATGCGAAAAAATTATCACAACAAAATTTTTTTGTGTTAGCCTACTTGTTCAAAATTGCACACAAAAATTTGGAAATTTTATTTTGGTAATTTTTTCGCGTTTTCAACCTCTAAAACATTTTTAAAATAATCAAGGAGCATCTTCAAACCATTTAGGAGCAAAACAACGTAAGAAAGTAGGATAAATCGTCCGAAAATTGAAGTTTTGTGTCGTCAAAGTACATCGCCTACTTGTCCAAAATTGCGCAAGAAATTATATTTTTTTGCGCAAGAAATTATATTTTTTGCGCAAGAAATTATATACAGCATAAATGATCGATTTTTGAAGCAATGGAGCGTCCAAAAAATATTTTTCTTACGGAATCTGAAAATTTGCGAAATTCGTATTTTTTTTAAACTTTGTTTGGTAAAATTCATGCTTCCGTTCAAAAGTTATGGACATTTAAAAATTTCAACTGCATTTTGCGCAAGAAATTATATTTTTTACCCTAATGTAAAAAAAAATACACAAAAGTCGAAGTGAACCCCTAGAAAGCTCTTCATGTTCATGAAAGTTTCATATTTATTATGAACAAAACAGTTAAGGAAAAAAATTGCGCTTGAAAACAAATAACTTTTGATTATATGTGCGTTAGTGGATCAACTCTTGATTGTTGTATTGCGATCTTACTTGCCGTGAATTTATTACTGCTCTGTGAGCGCCTTACTTTTTTTTAACTGAGATAATATTGTAATATTTTCCTTCATACTCATATATCGCACATTTATCCAACGGAGTATACATGAAAATTTTCTTCTTCGTCTTCCTTTCTGGTATTGCTGTTGATACTTATACTTTTTTTTCATAATATCTAAATGTACATTTGGATATGATGTTTCTTTGCCACGAGAGGATTTTTTCCTCTCAACTGTATGTTTATATTACTGAATGTACATACATACATATATGTTTATACGCCTATCCGTATTTTCCTTTGTGTTGATCCGCTCGACTGTTGATACAGACGTTAAGAGAATAAAAAAATGAGAATGGAAGAAAAAAAAATACAATATGTTAATATGATACACATTATGTACGGAAATTAATAATTTATGTGAAAAATGTTATGACTGTATACAGTAAGTACAGTGGAAGAGGAGATGTTTTATAATAAAAAAATATTAAAAAAAAGTATCGAGGAAAACGGAAAAAATCTCAGTGAATGGAGTGAATATTTGAAAGGGAAAAAAGATATGCTTTGCTTTACATTCAACTTTTTTCATCTATTTATGTATGATTATCACGGGGGCTTCGGTAAAAATTTTATGTATGTTAACGAATGTGAATTTTTATTATTTCCCTGGTCTTTTATGGGTAAATATTTAAATTGTCATCGATGATTTCCCAACGATATTCCTGGAATACCTACAATAATTAATTGTCTTCTATTTATTCTTTAATTCCTTCCGGTAATTGCAATTCCGGCATTTATTTGGAATCATTCAACTTCTAGGGTTCCACCGAAAAATGGACTCGAACCCACGTTCTTCAAATTTGATCACACGTTCTTACGACTGAGTTGCAGGAGTTGTTTGAAAGCGTGGCACATAGCACATTTAAATTTTCTTGCACATAAATATATGAATATCATGCAAAGCTAAATTCACAGTCTATAAATCCTTATTGAGGCACAAAAGACAACTCGTTGATATTTCGCACATTCACAACAAATAAAGTTAAATATTCTTCATTGTCATCTACTGTAATTAATTGCCTTGCTCTGTATTTATATATTTTCCTTTTCTGCTTTCTTGTTGTTATTTAATGTGCTATGTGCTTTTCTAGTTTTCAATCTGTCGAGTCAAAAGGATTTTCGATTTAAGCTCCATTTTCTCCGAAATAAAAACAAACATTTTTGTATATTTATAATCTAAATACGATGAAAGAAGAGGCCCAAAAAGTTTTACACGCGAAATAATGTTTGAGCATCAAAAATATACATATGTATATTTCATACATAAAAGATTGAGTAAAGCTTTAAGCTTTTCTGTTCTGTTAACAAGTAATTTTCATTTATTTTCGTTGTAATTTTAATTTGAGCATAACAAGGATAAGTCTTAATTGTTTGTTAAGGAAATTTTCAGCTGAGCTTTCACGTCACGAGTTCTCTTTTTCTCTGTTTCTTTCAAAGTTTGATTTTTAGCTTGTGTTTTTCCTATTTTTGCATTGAACGGTCAAAAAAATTCAAATTGTTATATAGCATATGATAGTTTTAAGCTAGCTGAATTTTAAAGCCTCACCTAGCCAGCTATCAACAATCTTATTTTTAAAACCTAAATTATCTTAAAATGAGGCTAATCTAAACTAGCCTAAATTAGGCAAGTATTTTCTAAGTTTGTAAGGCTCCATATTTAAAACAGTGACCTTGTTTGTTGAAATAATTAACATTTCAGTAACTAAACATTCAGGTCAACTTAAATTCTACACAAAATAACCGGCAAATATTCACTAAGTTCGCGTTAAAGCTCAATTTGGATTTAATCCTTACATACAATATACATTTTGTTGTTGAATACATAATTCTAATTATACGGATTTTCATCTGGGTGTATGTAAATTTATATTTGAACTTCCACTTAAGATTAACAAGGAATGAATGGAAAAGTTACATAGCAGAAATTGGCAATGGCAGGTATAAATTAATCACAACTTTTTGCCCAATTACCTAATTGATAGATTACTAAATTTATTTTGAAGGTTAAATTCATTTTATATGTTTTACTTACTTCGCCAGTCATACAAATCAATTGTAATCATGAATATTGCGTTCCTTAGATGGAAGCTTGTTTTTTATTAAATTTAAAATTTTTCATACAAAAAAATAACTAGTATATGCACAGCAACAATTAAATATGACTATATATTTCAAGCTCAAATCCTTAAACAGTATAAACACCATCGCATGACTGACCGGATATTTTGATGGAAATTATCCGATTTCGTTCATTCTTTTTTGCACGCATATTCAATTTTGTATTGTTATATTTTCTCCCTCTCACAGTCATCTTTACAAGAATATTCACGAAATTAAGTGATGTTTGGGTAAGCATTCAATGTCAGTGTTTATTTTGTATGTTTACTCTTATGATGGAAAACATGCATAATTATGCACTGTTAATTCATTTATGATATCCGGTTTTTTTCGGCCAAATTTTATTTTATGTTCTTGTTATTAAATTAGAGTTTGCTTTACACTGAAAAAGGAAGTGTGAGTAGAACAGAACGGAAGAAGAAGAGAGGAAATTATTATTCTTTTTTTTTATTTCTATGATTTTGGTGCAATTTGAGATGTCAGTTTTAAAACGTTCATTGAGATTTGAATAATATTTATTGTGCATAGTTGTTTTTTTTTTCAAAATTGATTATTATGCCCTTTTACAAAAAGTTTAGTTTGTTGTTGAATTCGGATAAATAAACTTTTCATTTATTTATAAATTCACGAGAAAGTTGATTTAATTAAACTACATTCATTACGCATATTTCAAACTTGAAAAACAAATTTCAAGTCCCAATGTCCTTTATATATGCTATTTCAAATTGTTCATGATGAATAGTCTATTTAAAATAATAAAATATAAGAAATACAATTCTTTCTTTGAATTATTACCTACCCAAGGTGTTATTTCTACTTTGTTATTTCCCTTTTACTCTCGGTCTTAAAATTTCTCTGAGAACTCCATGACATTGAAATTTTTAATTTAATAAAATTATAAATGACTATAATGTTATTAAAATAATTGCTCTGTGGTAAGTCTCATAAAAGAGTTTTTTTTATTATTTTTTATTACAGGTGCTTTGCTTATTTTATCGTTCCCATTTGTTGTTATTGCTTATTTTTGAAACAGCAAAAAAAAAAAATCCTCTGAAGGCAAAAAGCAGTAAAAAGGAAAATGTAGAAAAAAATATTGAAAATTGCTGAAATTCATTTCTCGCTATATTACTATGCGATGATGATCAGGCAAAGTCAATGCTATATTCACAGGGAAAGAATATTCTTATGAGAATTTTCTTCTTTAACCAATTGTTTCCATATAAAAAGTATGCACGAATGTTGCGTAGAGTCGAATATAATTTTCTGCTGAAATTTAATATTCTTTGTTCTTTTTTTCTTTTTTCTGTCTCTGTTATGAAACTCTCTTCCTTATTCGTTGAATCACTAATATTCTCAAAGGTCTGTTTCAATTTAGTTTTCAGTTTTTTTTTCTCACAATTCTCAAGAAAACTCTTTCCCGAGCGACACAATCCGACGAACCGCATTTTTCTTTATAAGGATCTGAGCTAAGATGTCACGACAATTTCGAGTATCACCGTTAATAGGCGACCTAGCAATAACCTAGCGAACACATTGTGCTCTTCGGGTTTCATTCATTGAGGGAGCTTTTGAACAGTAATAAAAAATTTTTATTTAAAAAAGAAAAATACAGAATGAAAAGAAAAGTATATTGGATTTATAAACATGGGAAAGTCATAGTAACAAAAAAAATTCGAGCAAACATGACAAAAATTCTCTTTTTTTAATTTAATTTAATATTTACTGTGTAAACTAAGTTTGGGTCCATACCTATTTAAATGTGGTTTATTATTTTTTATGATCCTTAATCAAGGCACTCGTTATAAACGGGGAGATTGGGGAAACCGAATTCTGACTCCGAAATTGATCATATGTCAAGATTAAACCTTCTCGTGATATCCTCTGATATCGCTGAAGACCGACCTATGTACCGGAATAAAAACGATAAAGCATAAAACAAAACCCTATTAAAAGCACCTCATCTGAAGCGTGGCAAGCTAAAGAAAGCCAAACTCGCTATAAAATTACTAGACATAAAATTAAATTTCATTTGAAAAGCTGCAGTGATTTATATTTCAATTCAATTCAGTTAGTACGGACGAGTACTCATGTTACATTGGACGAAAATAACGAAATGTTTCGCCACAGTATTTACATAATTCTTTCTCTGCATTTTGTTTCTTTTCTCATTGTCAATTGCATGAATCGGAATTGTTGATGAACATTGAACAACAATATTATGTGTTTAAAATTGTCTGAACATCAGCAGACAAATTGTTTAATGGTTTCAGTTCCAAAACAGCAATACACGAAACCGTTTAAAGCCAACCATATGATTAATTGGGAATCGTGCTTCCTTCCATTCCAAGCGATATTTTTAATTCATTGGGTTAAAAGTAGTTTTTCAATCAATTTGTCTGTCGCTTGATAGATCAAATATCATGCTGGATTTTGGGATTTGGCAGACTAAAGTTTAATGCGCTTTTATAACCCTGATTGAGCAACAGTATCGCTAGTTTCATGTATTCAACTATATAAGTGTTGTCCAAACTGTGTGCCGCGTCTCATGCCGTGTGAGATTTTGGTCGTTTCATTATTCCAAAGTATGCCGTAGACGAAAAGTGTGGACAGCACTGCTTTATGTAATTTTTTTTCATCAGAAATAATATGATATATGAAGGGACCTAAAAAAAACCTTTTATGTCAAATATGATGATCATAAAAAGACCAAAACATGACATCACATTGAAAAATATTTTCACTTTCTAGGTCAAACAGTGAAATGAATGGTAAGCACAGGAAAATGTTAGAGGAGAGGAAATAAAAAAAAAATATTTTCTGAATGTGGTGAATCGATAAATGTTCACAACGATTATGATGCGGTGGTGAAAAAAAAATGTGAATGGCAAATGAAAAACGGAAGGTAATTCGTGCTTTTTTGAAAAATTATTGCTTTAAAGTTTAATTTGACGCTTCAATTTTATATGCTTTCTGGGAACATTACCAATTTTTTCAAAATAATAATTTACTTATTTTGGTTGAATTTTGGCTTTGTCATTTCTGTAATTGTTATCAATGTAGTTTAATTAAAACGACTTCCTCACAAATTTATGACTGAATAAGATGTTTATTTATCCGAGTTCAAAAACAGACTGAATATTTTGCATGAAAAGGGGTTTTCAATTATGCACAATATATATTATTTAAAACTTAAATGACCGTTATGTAAAATGTTGTTTGACTTACTAACATTCTGACTCAAAATGTCATAATTTATCAATAACCGTTAAGCGTTAACATAGGAAATGAAAATTCTGAAGCTTCATTCTATGAAATGAAATTTAGTGTCAAAAGAATGACAATGAAGGTAGAAAGGATGCGGAAAAAAATTGCTTCCGGCTATTTAAAATGTTTTCATCAATAAGATTTTCGATTTCATTTTTATTATCTGTATGTAGCCATATTGGAAAGAGCAAAAAATGCGAGAAAACTTTTTTCCTCTCCATCTTTTAGTCCTTTTTTCAAATTAATATAAAAAACCCAAAAATGTAAGGCTTAATAGAGAAAGTCACTATACCGAAAGATTTCATTTCCTTTTTTAATAAACTCAGGCAGCTTTTTGTGGGCGAGAATGAGAGTTAGTTAATGCTGGTAGATTTCATTGATACCAATTTTCCACTTATTCGAATAGGAAATTACTCATACCAAGTTCTTCTTTTTCAACCCCATTTTTGTGCTAATCTTAACTTAACATCCATATTGATTGATGACAATGGTTTTAACCCTCAGTTTAACTTTAAGCATTTTTTATCCTCATACACAAAAAACTGCGGAGAAATTCTTCACAATTTAAAGTTTAAAGCATTTTCTCCTTGACTTAATAGTCCTTGTTTTTTCACTTTCAACCTCTTTTCGATTATACTGATTCTGTAATTAAGAAATATTATATTTATATTAGAAAGCGGACAGTAATTTAAACAAGAAATGTATGTATTTGTGCCTAATTGATTTACCTTTCCTCATTAATTATTTAGATTGCTTCCGATTTAAAATATTGTTAACTGATGTACGTTTATACTTGTTGAGAATATGTTAACTGTCGTTTAATATTCAAATTATATTTGTAACTTCAATTAGTTGATTTCCCCTTTCATAGTTGTAGGTCCCCTTCATATAAATATTCAGTCTGTTTCTGATTACTGAAGAATAAACAATATCGTTATTTTATTATGTAAATCCGTTATTAGACTTTAATTAAACTTATTAATAAATAAACATTGTTGATTTACATTCTAATAAGAAGTTTAGACCAAAATTGTACATGATGTAACTCTAAAAGGAAACGTTGACTTCAATAATAAATTAAGATTCGATTACATACCAAAATAATAACCGAAATATATGTCAACATTGACCACAATTACAAAACAGATCCATTTATACACGATTTTAAAAATCCAAGAATTTCAATCTACTGATTTGTATTTTAATTGTTTTCTGGGGCTTGTAGTTTTAATTATTAACATCAATTTCAGGTAATAAACACAAGAGATCCTAATACTCTACACACGTCTACTTAAAAAATGTTCATCGAGAAGGAAAAAACTTTATATTATGCTCATACCTAACCTTAAAAGCTCCTATAAACTTTACTATAAATGCTCTTTTTTTTTCTTTAAATATTAATATTTTTTTTCGTCTCGATATCATGTATGTTTATACATCTACATAGACAACATACATGTGTACCAATGTGCACACTAAAAAAGAGCCTCAGAGCAGAAAAAATAAAATAAGAAGGGAAAATTCTGATTGTGATTGATTGTTTATTCAAGAAATAAAAATATATCTATTTGAACGCAGTGCTATATTTATTATTTATTTTGATAACAAATACAATCATGATATGACATTTTCTATCCATCTCTCCACTTACGTATAAAGTATATATATAGACATCTCTTCATATGAAAAGCTTTTCTTCTTCTCAATATTTTCCTATACCTCATCGAGTTGTTTATTTCAGAATAAAGTAAGGGGATGACCTTCTTCTGTTTATTAACGACTTTTATTTATCCTGAATTTAAAAGGAAGAGTTTCAGTTCGTCAATGATTTTGTCTATCTAGGGTCTATTACAAGCAACAACGATACATCATAGGATATTACACGGAGGATCTTGGTTGCGTATCTCTAACGCATCTAATAGTGTCAAAGAGAATCTCGAGATCAACCAAACCAAATTAGTCATATATAAGATGCTCACGAGTGGTATATGGTTCGGAGTCATGGAACATAT
Organism: Chironomus tepperi; assembly: GCF_022539635.2. Taxonomy (NCBI): domain Eukaryota; kingdom Metazoa; phylum Arthropoda; class Insecta; order Diptera; family Chironomidae; genus Chironomus; species Chironomus tepperi. The sequence continues at coordinate 2,800,110 of NW_027226498.1, read as the reverse complement.
CTATTGAAGACAGACAGTTGTTAGTGTCTTTGAGAAAAAGATCCTTAGAACTATATTTGAGTCTAAGAAGACAGTAGACTATCCACTCTCAAATGCTTCCTAGTAATCCATCATTAATAATTTTTAAACTAGTTCCTTTCTTTCCAAAAAACATTTTAACTAAAAATCATAAAGGAAAACTTTTTATATTGCGTGTATGGAGCCATCAGGGACGTCCGCATTTACAGAAGGAGGGAAGAAAGTATGATTATTTAGGTTGAATCAAACTTGCAACCACAACAACAATAATTTCATCATGCAATAATGGCCCTAAAGCGTAAAGCGTATAGGGGAAAGGGAAAAAGGCAGTAAAATGATCCAACAGCGAATATGAATAAGATTGTATTTTTATTTGTATATACGCACGTTGTATGGACATATTTCTATATTGTCTTGTCAAAATCTCAGCATTGCTCCCTGAAGGCTTCGAAAAAAAGGAAAATAAAGTTTTCCTTTCATTTCACTTTTTTTTCTCCTTTCTTCATATCTCTTAGTGGATTGTTCAAACAATTTAGGGTATTGTTTGAGAACATTTTTCTTTATCTCTGTGCGTTGGGAAATGGTCAGAAAATTTTTTTGTCTTAATTCACTTTGGCTATTTTTATTGGCGATTGATTGATGATTGGGATTTGTTGGGCATGTGAAAGTTATTTTTCTGATCCATAAAATCGGAAATTATTTTTTTTTCTTTCTTGTATCACACTTTTTGCCATTTGCTTTTCGTTAATGTTATAGATTAGATGCTTGCAAGATATGTGATTTGACAGGCATTGATTTTCTATTATTATGTCTTAATTGAATTTATGGTTAGGTTAAGACAATAAAGCTCAACAGATTCAGTTAAAAATAAAACAGTCCGAAAGTCTTTGGAATCGTTAACTTAACGCTGTTAGTGGAAGGAGTAGATCGTCATTGGTAAATCAGTCCATTGAATATTTTCTTTGCGTTTCGTATTGCTATTGGTTGTTTAATGAAGGTGGGCTCTGAAGGTTTCACATTCGCGATTTTGTATAGCCATGATAAACCAGAGGTTGAAGGACGATGGACGCCTGTGATACGCATTGTTACTACCCTTTACAATCCTGGTATTTCTTAATCAATCGTATTTCCTATATGAGAAAGTATCATTCAAATAATGAATTTAGAAGATTATTTTCTCATTTTTCAAGTACATTTTTCAAAAGTAAAGATATTAAAGCTTGTGGATTTTTTAAATTACCATTTCTAGATTCCTATTACTTTTGTTCTCGTTATTCTTGTCAATTTCAAACATTTCACAACTGTTCAATAATATTGCATCCATATTGTATGGTACGATATATCCTTGAAAAATGGAGCATGTGAATAAGTGAGAATCTTGTACACTCACTTGTATTCCCATATACATATTTGTACATGTGTGACAACATAAATCCAAAAAAGCTTTTTCAAGTAGCTAAGATGAAGCTTTTAGTGAATATTTTTTTTATTGTTCCATATGTTGAGGCAGTGATATTTTTTTTTACATGTAACAAAAATTATTGGAAATGAAATCAGTTATTATGAAATGCATACTTATATTTATTGATAGATCTTAAAGATTTAAGTGAAAATCTCAGGTGCGCATCGATGCTCATTTTTTGCTTATTTATAATGTTTAATAACATTAATGATTAGCGTCAACGCTTAGTGAAGCATGAGATCTGCAATACCCATGCAATACTATTGAGTTCCTGGCTTATCGCTTGATTTTCAATGTTAGGAGATTTAAAATGCAGAAAACCGTTAAATGATAAATTTCTAATATTGCGATCAGGAAGATGACTTGAATCTTACAGTTACTTACATTAAAAAGAATTGGAATTACCTAAATTAAATTTATCTTTAATGTATTTTAAAGTAATGCAGTTTTATGTAAACTGCATTTTATTTTAAATATATAAAGCTTTTCAACTTTTCTTCTCTGACGGTTCATTTCAACATCAGCTTTTACTAATGATTCTCAGATAAAATATGCGTTGATTCGATTTTGCAATTTAGATGAAAGAGGGATGAGGAAAAAAGCAGAATGAAAACATAAATTTAATATACTCACAATATCGAAAAGCGAAACTCATAGCGTAAAACATTGCGAGACATTCATTTTGATTGGCAATAATGTATTTCAGAATTTTTTATATACAAATCTTTCTGTATATTCGTTCCTTCCTTTATCATCATCATCATCATCAACATCATCTGTGCCATATGCAAGGAAGAAAGATAAAAATCGCAAAAATCCATTCAGGCGAGAAAATTTTTCTTCATTTTTTGAGATCACAAAAAAAGGAATAGAAAGTGGAAAAAATAGCATGTTGGAAATGAAATTGATTTCAATTTAATTTTTTCATCGTCTCGCTACTTTTTTCTTCAAGCTTTTCTCATTAAGATGTGAAGCATATGGGGATGCATCATCGTTCTAATGATTTATTTCAAAAATAGACAGATTTATAAATTTCAATAATATGCAATTCACATATGCATACATGCTTTCAAAAAATATTTTTCCGAATAGGTCGATATTCAATGCTGTTTTTAAGTAGGTAGGAGATTTTATATTTAATTAAATTTATTTCATTTCATTTTCTATTGTTTTGTCTTATTTCCTTGATATTTTTCAATGCAAAATGAATTGTTTGGCATAATATACGAATTTGCTTGGTTCAGAGTGAGGCCGCTTCGACATTAGATTGTCGAAAAATTCGAACATTTTCAAAGTGTTCAAAATCTGACTTATTTTAAAATGAAAAATTTCGTTACAAACAAAGTAAAATAATTTAAGTTTCATTCGCAAGCGTAACACTGAACACCTGTAATTTTTAAAGGAAAAATTTCAAAGACAGCACTGATATTAGAACATTGTAACTTTTGATAAGCAATCTAAAAGTTTCTTGAAAAAAAAAAAATTGTCTTTTATATAAATTAATTTCTTTGTACCTCTTTTGATATCGTTTGACCTTACTTGAAAAATATCTTTGAACATTCATAAATCCCACAAGATTCAATTTTCGTTGCTATGACAGTTTATGTTGAGTAGGTCGACAACTCTAGCTGGATTAGAAACATTTCAATATTTATTTTATTAAGAAATTTGATCAAAACTTAGATTAAATCTAAATAGATCAAGAACTTTTAACAGTTTACTTCTCAATCGGTACATATTCTATTATTGCAACCACCGCAACGAGGCGCAAAATACTTAGTACCAAGCAGAGGTCGTAGTCGGAAGGTTTTTAGTCGGCTTTAGTCGACTAAAGTCGACTAAAATTTAGTCGACTAAAGCCGACTAAAAAATTTCTGAGAATTTTCTTTGTCGACTATAGTCGACTAAAACCGGCTAAAGCCGACTAAAGCCGCGACTAAGATCGACTAAAATGAAATTTTTACACTTGTGAAGTATATGGAATTTCATATAAAAAATTCCATTTTTTTAATTTCGAAGTTCGAATCTCATAATATTTTTTTAATATTTTTTCAACATTTAACTACTTTATAATCTCAGAAAAGACTAATTTTCTTATTCTAAGATGCAAAACTCCTAAAAAAGCCGATTTTGCATAGATTTTCTTATTAAATCTTGAAAAATTCACGAGAAATCCGAATTTTGCCTCAAATTGCTAATTATTGGATGAAAAACACTAAGAAATACTGAATTTTGCTTCAAATTTTCTTATTTGGTGAGAAAGCCGATACAAAACTTGGCTTTCCTGGTTTTTTTTTATCCCAAATAAGATAATTCAGGCAAAATATAAAATTTTCGAGAGTTTTTCATCCAAAAATTAGAAAATCGAGAAATAATTCGGATTTTTTGTAAATTTTTTACGTTTTAATAAAAAAATCTATGCAAAATCGGCTTTTTTAGGAGTTTTGCATCTTAGGATAAGAAAATTAGACTTTTCTGAGATTATAAAGTAGTTAAATGTTGAAAAAATATTCAAAAAATATTATGAGATTCGAACTTAAGCTTGTTGGAAATCAAAAAAAAGGAATTTTTTATATTAAATTCTATATACTTCACAAGAGTGAAAAATTTCATTTTATTCGATCTTAGTCGCGGCTTTAGTCGGCTTTAGCCGGTTTTAGTCGACTATAGTCGACTAAGAAAATTCTCAGAAATTTTTTAGTCGGCTTTAGTCGACTAAAACAAACTTTAGTCGACTATAGTCGACTAACACCGACTTCGACCTCTGGTACCAAGTGTTTGCTAAATGACAAATTTGGTTGTATTCGCCAAGTTGCTGCGACATGGTTCTAAGTTTACTACGTTTTAAGTGCCAACTGAGCTAAAATCTGAGATCAATCAATTTTCTTCATTTAATAAATTGTGAAATCGACCGCAAAGTATAAATAATTCAGACTGATACATACTTAATAAAAACAAAAAGAAAACATCTCCCAAATTTTCTGGGAAGCATTAAATTTGTGTACTTACAGAATTTTCTCGGAAAATCAAATTTTATTTCCGAATCTTTTGGTAAATTATACACAAATGAAATAAAGTAATAATTAAATTGAACTTCATGGATTTTATAGATCGTTCAGAAATTGTATAACGCTTAAAGCTGTGGTTTACAAAATATCCTTTCTGGATAAATTCATCAAAAAGTCTGTTTATAATTCAACAGAGTATAAGAAAAAAAACGTTTCAATACAAAAAAAAAACCAAAAAATCCCTTTTGTGTAAAAGTTGTGCATGAACGTAAAATTCTCTTTTGAACTTGGATGAGAGTAAAAAATTGAGAAAATGAGAAAATTGAGAGAAAACCCGCATGTAAAATTCTCAAATTGTATTTTTATACGTTGAGGATATTGCAATAGCTCCTGTGTTTGAGAAGAAAATATATAATAGCGTGTGAGAGACCGTAGAACCTGTAACTTCTTTTAACATATTTATGCTAGGAGTAAATACATTTTCATTTTTTATTTTCGATCACTTATCAAAATGAAACCTCAAACTAAGGATATAGGATACATTTGACGCTTATCTACACTGATGTATGGGTGAGGAAACTTTCTCTTTTGCCGGCTTTGATTGATTTGGCTGCAAAAATTAAAATAAATGACGTCAGCTACGAAGTAAAAGAACGTTCAATTTATCATCAACATTTTGCTTTCATTCTTTGTTTTACTATCAAAAAATTATACAATAAATAATGTGTATGGCGGAAAACAAGTAAAGGGCTTGGAAATGGTCGATTGATTTTCTTATGTCGATGACCAGTTTTAGTTTCATGATCAATAATAGAAGGTTTATGGCCTATAATATTTTTTAAAAAATTATCAATATTCGATTTTGATTCTGATTGCACTCTGGATGTTATATGTTTATAGCTGCAAAGGCTAACATACCGAAATTACTGATCTGCTCTTATTGTAAATTACTGGCGCATCAAATACTTTTAAATCTTTCATGTATGTAAACATACCTGAAGTTGACTCCAAATGAACTATTTTACTCGGAAATTTCTATTTCGAATAGTTGTTGCAAATATTATTTTCTATAAGGATTAACAACTTTTTATAGAAAATTTTCATATTGCTGTCTAGTATTACTTCATACAGTAAATGTATACACTACTTACTGAAGGAGTCTGAATAAAAGAGAAATAGTAAGTGTGAAGGAATGGAATATAAAATGTAAAGACAAATGAGTAAGCAGGCAGGCAGGAAAGCACTTGTAAGATAAGATAAATTTCTCAATGTTTTTTTTTTCAAAAAATTTATTTAGCATTCTTCTTCATCATCATAACGTACTACACAATGAATTTCCCTTCTACATGCTTCATATCTCCTATTTTTAGGGTGTGAATTTTCATATTATTCATGCTAAAAGGGACTCTTTGTTGTTGAAATTAATTTTAATTGACTTATTTTGCATCGCTGGGGAAACGAACAAAAACCACAAATGTAAAAATAGCCAAATGAGTTCTTTCCTTCCTTCCTTCGCTCCCTTTTATTTTTTTCTCCAACTATATAAACTACATAGAGTGTAAAATGAGTAATTAAAATATGCCATTATTTTTTTTTTTGATTTTTCTTGTGCTGTATGAGGAAAATGAAAATAAGTTGAGTTTAATGGAAGGACAAAATAGCATTCTTGTGTTCTAGTTTTACAATCTACAAAACAAACTCCCTTTTCTCTTTCATATGAATGGAGTTTAGTTTCTAATTTTTTGTCACATAAAAACTTGTGGTTTTGCTACAAATACTAGTTGCTTAAGCTACTCTTTGGTCTTTTTATGCTGAATATATTTAAAACATAAAATTTGGGTCAGTACTTCAAGATTTTTCATTTCGTGGAGGATAAAGTAAGCAAACTTGTGGGACAAGAAAACTTTAATATGTACATTTTTTTTGGCATAAACATCCTTTTAAATTTTATGCATACTTTAATCTGTTCTTAACAAATTTGCATAATCTGTAGCGCTTTTCATTAACTAGTTTTATAATTGTGGTCAATGTAGTTTTATTAAAACGACTTCCTCTCAAAATTATAAAAGAATGTTTGTTTATTATTCAGAATTCAAAACAGACTAAGCATTTTACATGAAAAGGGGTTTTCAACTAGGCACAATAAATATTATTCAAATCCTAAAAAAACGTTATAACAATAGAAGTGAACTATTATACGAATAAAACAATAAGATTTAATCATTTACAGATTTGTCTTTAATGGTACATTCTATTAAATTTTTAAAGGCTGTCTTAAAATATTCTGCGGCTTAAATTTTTTGTAAAAATTATCATATCAATGAACGGCACAAAGAGGCTTATTTGAGCATAAATAACCATTTTTCCATTTCATTTCACATTAAATGATATTGTGAGAAAGGAACAAAAATTCTTACGTAGAAGTGAGAAATGATTTCCTCTTCATTGGCATTGGCATTGCTAGTCGAATTTTTCTTTCCGATACAGTTTACATGATTCATTGTTGTTGGGAAAAAGTAGATAAAAATGACTTCTTCACTTATCTACACATCTCAGTTGTCGAGTCTAAAGCTTTATAATTTCATATTCTCAGCTTAATTTTTAAAGAAAAATTCTTTTTCTTGTTTACTTTAACTTCATATTCACCAGCACGATAGTGGTTGCAGTTGAACCAGAAAAAGACACTTCTTTAATGAGATACCTTCTTTATTTTTTGATACTCCAGGATGTATTTTATTGCTCAATCTCAACTTATACGAGATATATTTTCTTTTATTCATCGCATACTACCCTGCATACTACTGACATCGACTGCTGTCGAAGCGATTCTTCATTCATTGCCTCATTGATTTTACTTCCTCTTTTCCGTATATTCGGTCTTTTTATTCCTTTCAATTTTACTATATTTTATAAAATGGAAAAAAAGCTCTGGAAACAATAAATAAGATACAAAATGAGGGTGATCTTCAGAGTTGGGCAAGTTTTTGTCCACAATGCTAATTGGATTAAAGCTCGATCGATGTAAGCCGCCTCCATGTTGAATCAAATCGACTGCAATATGGCATACTGTTAAAGGCGGCTTTTATTTTGTCATAATAAAAGAACTTCACTGAGTCTTAAAAGCTCCATGATGGAGCCTTCTTCATTTGTGTAACTCTGGCCTACATCATTCAGTCCATGCTATATTTCCACCTCTGTGCAATTCAACTTTAAAGAGAAATAAAAAGGTAGAAATAAAGGAAGAACAAAAATAGCTGATAAAAAATGTAGAAAAGAAAATTGCTTTCGCGTTTGGTTAGTGATACACGGAAGGAAAAACGAGACTTTCTTCTTTTTCTGTATGATGAAGATGTATGTTGTGGAAATTTTGCTTGGTTTAACAAGAAGAATTTAGGTTTCAAAAAAAAAAAAGCTTTAAAGCATCTCAAGGAAAGAGATTTTAAAGATTTTATTCTGGTGTGGGTTGATGCATGAGAGAAATCGAATTCATGCGGTGGTGATAAAAGATAAAATTTAATTTTTGATTAATGTCAGCAAAGCAAAAATTCACATTTAAAGTCTCAAGAAATAAAGGACATCAAAAGTCCGTTAATTTAGCCAATTTTGAATTCATTTTAGCCAAAGCTCATTGATTAACACCACAAGAAGTAGGCTTTTAATTTTAATGAAAGAGATTTGGCGGAGCCTTCAAAGTTCCGTTGAGATGTTATCTTAATTTGTGTCACTCAGTAAGTTGTATTCGAATAAGTTTAAACTTTTGGCTTTTTAAACTTTAAATTAGTGATGTGCAACCTCATATACCATGTCCGATATCAATTGAGACCAAGATGTGCCTTGAAAAGTTAAATGTTGCCATCAATGTTTTAGGTAGTTACAAAATATTTAGAGATACTTTTACTAAATAATACAAAAGCTAATTAAAAATTCAGCAAAATATAGGTTAATTAACATTCAGGTTCATACTTTCTCTCGGTGTATGTTGTGTTGTAGATAGTAATTAAAATCAGACAGGATGTCGACCAGCGAAAAATTTGCAAAAATAAATTTGCCAATAAAAAACTATATAGGTAGATGTTTATATAAACATAGAATGACAATAATTTATAGTTAATCGTAGAATAATTTATAGACTTAAAGCGATTTTACTAACGTAATCCTGTTATTGTCACACTAATATTGAAATAATCTATTTTAAGGGCTTACAATTGCTAAATTAATTTTTATTTCAATAATCTACAAAACAATTTGGAGCATATGAGGATAATTGTAGCTACATCTGATAGTAATGCATCTGTATGATATTGGAGCAATTATGGAGAGGAGCTTAGGATATTATTGTATCAATAAAACTGATTGATGATTAGTGATTGTTTAATCTGAGATTATTCCTTAAAGGTTTTCGATTTTAAAATTTCAGAACAAAATCTATCCCTACCATTAACATTATCATTACATGATATCTAAAAAACCTAACACATATATTACATAATGTTTACAACGTTGGATGTTTTTACTCTGAATTTTAGCTTATATCAATCTGAATTAAATTGGGAAAGGTCAAGTGTCAATTTGACATGCTTCTGAAATGTAAGTGAATAATTCAAACCACAAAACGATATATGTAATTAACAGTCATAGCTTAGACATTTCATGAAAGTTTTGTTTTCAGAATTGAAATGCCAAAACTCATTTCAATAAAGTTTGTACATTTTCTATATTGATTTAACTTTGATGAAGACATTCCGTATAACTTGTTCAAATGCACTTCATAAGCAAATATTTAATTTTTCAAATCCTGCCTAAAATTAACCAATACATTTAATTCATCTGCATATGTCCTTAAAAGATGTTTTTGTAAAAGCACATATTCATGCAAATTTATGAAAATTTTGACACAAACTCAATAAATTAAACTTTTCTCTTTCATGCCACATAAATATTGTATTATTGCTTGTAATTTTATGATATTGAAAGCCATTGCCAAATTCCTATGAACATTTTCATCCTCTTATTTTACCTATCTAAGTATTTTTCTCTTATTTCATTGAATTTTAATATCCTAGCTTCACTATGCAACGAAATCACCAAATAGTGACGTCATGGGAACTTCGCGTCATTGCGGTCAATGTGGTGTAATTAAAACTACTTCCTCACTGATTTTTAATTAAATTTGATGTTTATTTATAAGAATTCAAACACAGACTGAACATTTTCCTTTAAAAAAGGGGTTTCAACTAAGTATAATAAATATTATTTAAATCTCAAACGATCGTTATATGTTATAGTGATGCTCTAGCGAACACGTTGCGCTATTTGAAATATGTTACGCTAAATGTAACAAGAAGAGAGGAACAGACAAATTTGATAGAATGAATGAATGATTTTCACAATTATGTAAATGAGTACACTAATTCACTGCCAATATTGATTAAATTTAACATCTACAGCACTATTTTATTTTATAGCTGTGCTAAATAGCGTTGATTATAATAATCTATATGAGATGTATTGTTAAATATTGGAAATGAAAGTTTCAAATTTAAATTCATTTTAAACAATAGATATTCCGATAATTTCATTGTTCATTCCTGACAAAAGTTTGAACTTTATCGAATTTTAAATTTAGATTCATTATAATGATTTCTTTAATAAAATTTATTTACAGTAAAAAGTTAGATTTAAAATGAAATGAGTTTAAGAATAGCTTCACGTATTTTTAAATTAAAGCTTAATATTTTATTCCGATTTTAAAAGCATTTCTGTGCACACAAAAAGAATCTAAATGAATGCATTTTATGTCAAAATGAAAAATTGTCTATTGAAAATGATGCAACATAAGAGTTATCATATGTGAGGATTATGAGAGAGCTTCAACGGCTATTCAAACTTTTATCAGTGGCATACGAGTACATAAAGTGACATTTCAAGTTGAAGCTCTTTTTTATATTCAATTTCTCATGTAGAGCATGACAGTAGGGATTCTAAGTGGGTTAAACTCTGTTTCAAAATGATAAATATTAAAGGTACTTGGTATATCGTCATTACATTCATCTACATTATGGTGAATTTTGAAAATAATCTAGTATATCTATTTTAACGTTCATTTTCGATTTGAATAACATTTTTTATACTTAGTTGAAAACCCTTTTTTATAGAAAATGTTCAGTTTGTTTTTGAATTCCGATGAATAAACATCTAATTTAATTATAAATCCGCGAAGATTTTTAATTTAACTACAGTCACCACAATTACATATCCTTCCATTTGGTCATAAAACTACAAAACTATAAATAGAAATGATGACCATCATTGTTGTTGGTTCAATAAATATCTCAAAGTTAATATATTTTGATCAATACTAGATTTCTAAGACATTTTCTATCAAAAACTTTTCTGTGTTGGAATCTCCACAAGCAGGAAAATCTCATTCAATTTTCAAACTGTGAAATATTTACGATTTATCTAATGCTGATTCTGTCATGAGTGTGTGAACGCCCAACTTATATTGTTTACATACCAGAATCATGAAATGACATATTGCGAATTAAAGCAGTTTTTCTATCTCGTTTCTGTGCACATACAGTTTGAAATGTACGAAAGACATCTTTAGTGATTTTGTTTGACATTTGTCCTATTTTTTTTATCTATTTTTTCTCTTTATTCTTCTTCCTTCAATGGATATAACACAAAACGTAAAAAAAAAAAGATTTTAGACTAAAATACTTAGTCTAAATGATGATGTTGATGACCGTTTTTCGTTATCGTTTTTCGCTCTTCTTTGCTTAGTTCGCTTGACCCTTTTCCGTTCACTTCATTACTGTTTTCAATGAAAATTGAGGATTAAGAGACATATTGACAGTTTCTTTATCTTCATCAATCGAAATTCATTTTAACTATTCTACTCTCGCCTTTGGAACTCTAATAGAAGATTATGTTATGCTGTTGATCATAATATAAGATTCAATGGATATTTGTGAGTTAGTTCAATTCATGCGAGCATTTATTTTTTTTTAGTTTAGTTTATCTTGTAGGATATTATATGAAGTTGAGTAGAATTTTCAATTAAAACTTTTTGTCAGAGTTGCCGCCTGCATTTTTGAAAAATGAGGTCTTACTTCGGCAGGCTGGAAGATGGACGAAATCTCAAATACCGCAACCTTGTAAAAAGCTAAAGCTTGAAGCATTAAAAAGCGTTGCTATTAAAAAAAATTAAATTTTTGAAAACCGTTGGAAAATTTAAATTTTGAAAAGCCGTTATATTGTAAAATTCTTTATTTCAAGCTTATCACGTTACGCAAAAAAACGAATTTCTAAACCCTCTCCTCCGTAAAAAGCGAACGTAATAAATGAACGGTCCCTTTACATTGTATCCAAGTATACGTTTAGCTAAACTTTTATTCTGAAAGTTATAATTAATCAAAATAACATCTCTGTAACGACTTAAAAAAGTTCAACCTTAAATCGAGAGAGGATAGTTTCGTTACAGAAATGACAGCACAGAATTAATTCTTATCATTTGCAATCAATCTTATCGAAAAAATTTGCATTTCACAAATTGAAACTTTTTCTTATTCCATCTTTATTATCATACCATTGAGAAGAATAAGAAAACATTTTTCTTTCTTTTTTATGCTAGTTCAAATTCTTCTTTAATGAAAAAGGGAGAAGGAGCAGCAATACCAAAAAAGCAACAGCATATACAGCTCGCAAAAAAAAACTTTATTGAATAAAAAAGAATTTTTCTTGTAGATGATATGCTGTGATATGTAAATATTTGATATGATAATTGGATTATGCTTGGTTTTTATTCTCGCTTTGCCTTATTTCCATCTCGTATGCAAAGTCAAATTGAAACAAAAACATCATTACTGAATGTTGAAAAGGAAGCAGTAAAAAATATTTAAAATCACATACACCAACTTCCCGACTGTGTGAATCTTTTACTTACATATCATCACAAATTTACCAATCATTTTGTACTAAAGGAAATCAGAAAACAACTTGTTGGAAATTTGATAGCTATTTACATATATTTACTCTATGTTTTCATACCTTCTTATTTTTGATTTGTTAAAAGTGTGATTTTTTGAAAGAATTAGATAAAAAAAGTTATTTAATTGTTTTCTATAGTTGAATCATTAACTCAGTATTTACGCTTGGTTTGGAAGCTTAGAATCATCTCTAAATGTTATGATTAATGCCTTAAAATTTTAATTTTGTGTCCTTGAAAATTTCCCCTTCGTCAATGATTTAAATTTTTTTTAGTCGTTAAATTTCAAATAAATTTCAACCGTTATTTTTTAAAATAAAATTTCACTGTTTTTTGTTGACTTGAAAATTTATCATTTGTGTCGCTCGGATTTGTTACTAAAAGCTTATCCCCAAATTTAATTTAAATAGCCTAAGTGAGAATTTAAAAATGAAAATATACCCATTCAATGTTTTCATAAATTACAAGCTGGATATTTTGTGTAGTTTTACCTTCAATTCCGTTATTTTATTTCAAACAATTTTTTATATGCAGCAACTAATTTAACAGATAATTTAATTGAAAAATCTACAGATACTTGTTACAAACTTTGATCACAAAAAAAAAAACATTCAGGAATTTTTTGGGATTGCAATTTCAACATTTACATGATAAACTACGTTTCCATACAATTTTTTTTTGAATTGTTAATGCAATTCAGTCAGAAATGTAAAAAATTCTTGCACACATATTTACATACATGAAACTATATAAAATTCAGATGCTGTATGCTAAAATGTAAAATGTTAATGAGATCTCGTGATGAATGGGTAACAAAAACGTTATGAGCAAAGAAAGCTTCATTTCTAATTAGATCGATCAAAGCGCTTTTAAACTTCTTTATAAAATTCATAAAAGTTCTTTCTAAAAAAAAGTAATACAATCTAAGCTACTTCCCAAATAGTAAATCACTTCCTAATAAATTATAAGGGTTAACAGACTTTATCATATAACGGTTTTTAAAAATTTAAACTATCTAACGGTTATTAAAAATTTAAACTTATTGAAAGCAACGCTTTAAAATGTGTTTTGTCTACCTAAGAAATGAAACTCAGCAATAAGATGAAAGTGAACTCATTGAAAGTTAACTGTAAGCTATGAAAATTATAGTAGGGATAATATAAAATTCCTTGCGTTTATTCGTTTGATTTTAGATTTATTGCTTCAGCAACCAATATTTTACTAAAAAACACATTTAAGCATTAAATTATGAAAAATTTTCCAGTTCCTTAATTTCTAATGAACCATAGAGAATTGGTTGCAAAGTGACACTTTACGCTTATCAATTACAAAGACTACGATTTCATGACAAGCGTACGCTCTTTAATTTTTCCTTCTAAATAAAACAAAAAAGTTAAAGCTCATTATGAAGTTCAATAGGTACTTAATTGTAAAAATCCGTTTTTAATTCTTCAAAGCATTCTCCATTCAAGTTTGAAAAATGTTCCATGACCTATTTTTTCATAAATTTTATGTTTGAATGTAAGTATGAAATTCTTTCCTAGTACAAATATTAAGGTTTTAAATTCCAGTAGCTAAGCATTGAATGCATAACAACTTTAGCATCGTACATATGAGAAAGAAAGCTTGCTTTATGTTATCCTTTTGAAAATATTTTTAATTCTCGATTCATAACATAAAACATGACGCTAATTATTTTTAATTATAAAATTTTAATGAATCTTCAGTAGCCGAAGTACTAACATACACGGATATTTTTCTAAAAATCGTTTAAAATTAAAGCGAGCGTAAAAAGTAAAAAGGATAGTTCTATTTGGGAATCAACCTTCCCATTGACATCAAACCTCATGAATACGTCCTTGATATTTAGATCTTATTAAAAACTGAAGTGAATAATCCACTTTAATGATATCGACGCGATTGATGTTTGAATATCAACTTTACATTTAATGATATGATTTTAAGTGATAATCTATTGAATATTGCATAAACACATCACATGATGAAAGCTTGAAAACACAGAAATATCATTACGGAAATCGAATGAACCACAATCAAGGAAAATGATTGAACGCGAAAGTGTCAAAGTGAAAATTGATGTTAAGAACAGATATGTAGCGTTCCAAAGCTTTCATTTCTATTGCCCTATAAAATTGTCATCTATCGGTAATGCAATTTCTTGTTAATGATATAATGTTACAATGTTAACACCCAACTTTCACCATAGCTTCGTAATGATAAAGATGAAATGGTATGCATCACCTCCACACACTTTATTATCCTTTTCTATCCTTCTGAAAATTTCATTTTATTAATACATTTATAAGTTTATACAACTGTATGCTGTAGACAGAGAAAAGCAGCTTCCGATAGTAAAGTTGTGCTCTGTTGATGATGACGACGATGATGATGGTAGAAATACATGGAAAATTGCACCGCAGATTTATTATCGTCATTTTCAGAAAGAAACTCTACCTCCTCTGTATGTTATGAAATATAAAGTGCATAACATACGTTATTTGAAACTTATCAGATTGTAATTTTTCCTCATCTGTGGTATTCTGTGCTTATCTAGATAACATTTGTATTCAAAAGCTATAATGTAATATATAATAATTAGATGTAATTGCCTATAACATAGAATGACATTCTTATCATATCCAAATTCTACATCTCTACAAAGTATTTCAGATTGCTGAACTGTATCAATTTCAATAGAAATAACAGAATGTGGATGCGTCAAATTCGAATTTTTCGATATTGGATTTTCGAAATTCTTAAAGGGTTCGAACTCTTATTTTAATATTAAACTTACTTTACAAAACAATTAAAAGTTTCGTTCAAAAAAATTTGAGGCCTCCATTTGACGCTGGTTACCCCCCTGCGTGAGGTTATAAAGGTAAAGCCACAAATTTACTCCTTTTTTTGATTTACAATATTTCCACTGAGATTGTAGTGGAACTAGTAGTATTGTGGTGAAAGTTCGCTTGTATTTGGGGAATTTGTGGAATAGTGATCGGTAAGGCTGAAATGAAATTGTGAAATTGGTTTGTGTGAAAGGTTAACTCTCCAAATGGGTCCAAGATCTGGGTTACAGGAATAACGATGGGTCTAAAACCTCCTACTCTCTGGTCGTACTGTTGAATTACGGTTAATGTTTGGGTAATAACTGGATTAAAACCACTTTGACGACCGTAATTAAGTTCCGTATACGCTATACAACGTCCATGTAACCAAGAAATGTCATCGAAGCTACTCATAAACTTGTGCCGACCTTAAAACACTAATTATCTCAGATATAACTAAATTTATGCTGTGATTATTGTTCAAGTTATGCACCCGAACTATTTATTTACTTTAAATTGTAAAATTTGTGCAATTTTACGTGATGATAATAAACTATAGTAGTGAAAATATTTCTTTGGTTTCGATTTTGAGTCGATAAGACCAAAGTAAGTCTAACTTTCAATATTTCTACTTTGTGAAAGTGTTAATATTGATCAATAATGCTAAATTTAAGCTTTATATGCTTTAATTATAATAATAATAATTGATTTTTATAGAATTCAAAAAAATTTTGTTTGTATGTTGTTGTCTCTGTATTAGTAATTCCTCCCCCGACGTTCCTTCTTCTCTCACGCTATAAGATTTATATTAACTTTAATTTATTTAAAATAAAAAATTGTAAAAATATGTTAAAAATTGTTTAAACTTGTAGTTTGTTAATGTAGATTTCCTGTATTGATAATATTCGTCCACAACCATGTTTACATTTGTTTGTTGGTTTACAGCATAGGGATTTGAATTGAAGTAAAAATTACTACAGAACAACACATCAAAACATTTTGATACAAGCTTTATTGAATAATTGAAATTGGAGTTTAATGACTGACATTTGACGAACGTTAAAAAAAATCGTTAATGGCCTAATATTTTCGATTTTCTTAAAACTGTTCAAACCTTACAGCGGTGAAATGGCATCGATGATCCAAATGAGCGTTGACCTCACTTGCAAAATGTCCTTGGTCTGTCAGTCACAATTAGCAAAACTGCTTATAGTTTCTGTAAAATTGTTAAGAACATTTTATAGGAGTCCCTATTAAAATAACGAATTTTAAAAATTCGAAACTTCATTTTTACGAAGTTTCATTTTTTCAACCATATCATTTTTTCGAAAAATTTCTCATGCAAATCTCTTATAATTTTAAAATTTTAAAAAACCGTTAAATTCTTCAAGCATTTTATTTATCTTAAAAATATATTTTATAGCTAAGTTTTCTTCTTATATTGATGAAAACTAAGCTAATTTAATTGTTTTTAATGTAAATAAACAGTTTTATTATAGAAAACATTGGAAACGTGTATGTATAAATGCATAGTAAATTCAACGGTTTTTTAAAATTTGAAAATTATAAGAGATTTGCATGAAAAATTTTTCGAAAAAATGATACGGTTGAAAAAATGAAGTGTTCGTAAAAATGAAGTTTCGAATTATTAAAATTCGTTATTTTAATAGGGACTCATTTTATAGAATCTAGTGCAATGTCTAATCTACGAGATATATTTCTAGAAAGATTTATGCTACATTCATTATATCACCATTTGCTTGTAGTCATTGCATACTCCACAATATTCCCATATTATATGAAATGGAATGAATACATGAGAGAATGAAAGGGAGCAAGAGGGAGGAAGAGAAAGTGTTAGATGAGTAAAAAAGGCGTCATCAGCAAATAAAAAGCTTTCTCTTGTCCGTATGTAAGCAAAGTGCTTTTTATAAGTCAACAACGATATTAAATAGCTCATATGACATAATGTACGTATCTTAGGACGTGTGTATATTTTACATCAGCAGAATATTCTTTATATCAGTTTTGGTCAACCTTTTATTTTTCACAGCACACCTTGGTGGTAATGCTCGACTGAAACCACACACAGCATACTGTTCTTGGTATTTCTATATGCCGCAGTACACAGGTTGACCATCACTGCTCTATATTCACACCAAAAGTTGCATAATTTATGAGTGTTTTGTAGAATTTCCAACTAAATGAGTGAGTATTGAAACTCAAAATGTGAAGACATATACATTTTGAGGTAGATTAGAAACATAATCAGATTTTCATGCTCTAACAACATTAACTTTTATTCGAAAATATGCTGCTAGGTCATTGTGTAAAAATCAATACATAGAAAATTGTTTATATGAAATTGATGACCATGAACTCCATTTATTTCTTTTCCTTACCCTCCAATAAAAATGAACCTTTAATAATGTCTTTCACTGTGCTATGTCCTGGCATATGTGCACAAATATTCAAGCACTTTTACATTTGTTTTGTAGGCCAAGGGACTTCTATGGAACTAAAATATTTATTTCGATCTTTAGTTCGAATTTTGTATAAATATCAACTGGTTGTTGAAAGGTATTAACATTGTTCATAGATCCATTGGCATACTTCCACTGAAAAGGGGATTAAAGCAAATAGCTTGATATGTGATTATGATTGTTCATATTTCGTATAACGATTGTCCTTTCCCAACTTTGCTCTCATGCTATACTAGTTACATGATTTTAATGTATCGATATTATACGTTAACAGAACAAATGATTATGATCACAGGGTACTTCAATATTTGGACTATTTTTATTTTGCTTGAGTTTCCGGATTAAAATTACGAGTTTTAAGGATTAAAAACTGGAGATGAATAATTTTTATGTTAATCCATGCTAAACTTTTTTTTTCTTAAATTATAATTGTCATTAATTAAATAAGGGTAACCGGAAGAAACACGGCATAGAAACAAACAGATCAGATTCAATGAAATTCTGCTTGAGGAAAGTTTTCATAAAAAGTAATAAGAGCACTTCAAATTCCTTTTCTTTTTTTCTGCTTTTCATTCATTCGTACGTGTGCAATTGACGAGAAATCAATTAAATTTCCTTTAATGATTTTTTCTGAATGTTATGGTCAATTAAGCTCTTGTGGAGCTTATTAATTAGACATAATAGCTTCTAATACCGGCACTCTTGTCCATTGACGACGTCGATTGGAATTAATAAATTATTTTTGAGGTTTCAGGCGCTATAGTAGGCTTCGCCTTTTTTCTGTTGACTTTCTCTTCTCTTCATCTTCTTCCTTTTTAATTCCAATTAATGTCTTTAATGTTATTGCAAAAACATTGAATTAAATGACAATACATCAATCTTTTATGATGAAAATTTTTATTATGCCTCCTGTTTTTTATCGATTTTAAGTGCGTTGATTAGTAAGGGAAAAAAATAACGAGAACAAACAAATTATTCACACTCAGTTTATTTGATTCTCTTCTTGTTCTTAACTGTAATGCTCTCAATATGTCAATGTAGTTTAATTAAAACCACTTCTTCACGGATTTATTAAATGAGATGTTAATTTATCCGAGTTCAAAAACGGACTGAACATTTTATATGAAAAGGGAGATTCAACTAAGTCCAATAAATAATATTTAAATTTCAAATGAACGTTATATATTATTTCAAGATTCCGATTTTTACAAGGTGATGTCAAATTTCCTATTCATTCCATTTTCGTGGATTATTTCATTCGAATCAAAGAAGCACATCAGAGATTAAAAGTCGTCAAGAAAGAAGACAAATTTTTGAGAAAAGTAAGTAAATGAAAGAGGCAGAACAGAAATGTTTAAGAATGGCAGGCCGGAGTGATAAAAAAATTATGGTCGGGCAACATTATTTTTCATTTCCTTGAATTTTTATTATCAAGAAAAAAGCTTCAGTTCTTTATGTCATGAGGGAGGTAAAAGCTGTACAAAAGTTTGAACTTTGATTTTTTGTGTCGCTGTTGTGTCCTTCCCATACCACAAAATCTTACTCCCTCTAATTTTTCTTGTCATACCCGCATCGATGGATATAAAGAGGAATTTTCTGTGCCTTTTATTCGATTCCCTCGGCTTCTTTTTTCCTTTTCATTTCATCATGTCAAAAATTTTTTTCTTCTCTTTAAAAAGGAACTTTATTGCTCAAAATGGGTGAGGCTTAATGCTTATCTACATACTTCTCCTGTAATTTTTAAAATTTCATAGGAACTAGATTATCGTTTACCGAATTTGTCTTGATAACGTTATAAATCACGATAAAATTATTTTATGAATAGAAGGAAACACTGTGACGAGGAAGTATATGGGATGCATGTTGAAGGTTGTCCTAAAACACACTAGTGTGACGCCAAAAGTATTTGAAAATGCCATGAATTATATGTTGCATGTAGTTTCATTCGATGCTTTCCACTAAGATGCATTATATAAAGTTGCTGAAGAAGTAGGGATGTCGACTTTAAGAACCCAGGTTTAATTCAAGGAAAACTCTTGTTAAATTCAGCTTGTAGCTATTCTTGTCATACAAACTCAGTTTGTGAGATTCGTTACACAATCGAGAGATACGAAGTATGATTCTGAGAAATACAGACAAGGTTTAAGCCACATAGGAAGAAATATTGCAATAAATTTATAATAATTGATTTATGTACATATATTGAGAGCTTAAAATACTTATATCCTATTATTCACATGCGTTTGTTCAGTACACATATGCGTGAATTGAATTATTTCATTGTATGATTAAATCTTCAACCCTAACTACTCTACTCCAATTCCATTTTATTCGCCAAAAAACCTAATTTATTTAGAAATTATTTCATACACTTAATTTCTGAATGTCAATAACAATTTTACAGCAACAATGTTTCATGTATTCTGGAATGAGAGAACGAGTGACTTTATATCATATGTATGTGTACGTACTTGCTATATTTGCCATAAGAAATATGTTTTATGGGTTTTCATGCCAATAATAATAATTCGAAATATCATGTCATTATGAGATATGCATGTTAAGTCTGACGCAATTTATCAAAAACGATTTTCCATGGTAACATCTGTAAGTTTATATACGCTTCACATACATACATACGTACAAGAACAAGAGGAAGAGACAGTACATCCCAATAGAATATTTTAAACATGAAAAATAGATTTAAACTTTTTTTCCTTCATTTCTAAAACCAGAGTAAGGAAGTATCAAATTTAAACTTTTTGACATTAAAAAGATTACAAGCTCTGACTTATTTTAAAATAAAAATTTACGTTACAAAAAAATGTAAAAATAACGCTTAAAAAAAATTTGAACAAATTAAAAAAGTTTTTTTTAAAAAAAAAAAAAAATTAACGGTCGATTTTGAGACGGCCAAGCTCTGTCTAAAGCAAACAATTTCAGCTTGAATCTCATTGAGTAAAAGAAGTGTGAATCTTTTGATTCTATACTTATTGATTTTAGAAAAACATGAAATTGGATAAGTACTCAGTCAGTATTTTCATCTGAAATGAACGACAAGCTTTCAATCAGCACAGCCTGGAGCAAGAGTAACAATAACAATATTAAATTGTGCTCGATGAACACGATAGAATGTAAATTCTTGTTCTTAAAACGTTTTATGTACAATTTTGTTGCTCAAATTATTGACATTTTTTTATCTTATTCTTTACGGGAGATACGTACTTTACAACCTATAATCACCACGTGCTCTCATCATGTTGCATGAATTTTTCCTTTTTTTATTTTTATATATTTTTGTGTCATTCAAATTGTGATGAAATGGAGGGCAATGAAAAGGTCACAAGTCAATATCGTAAAAGAATTTATTCATTTTTTCAAAGTTTAAATTTCAATCTTTTATTGTTCGGGATTTTGTCATTTTGATTTTTATGACATAAATTTTCTCATTTATAATACTTGTTGGATGTCTTTTTACTCACAGAAGAAGTTTATTCATTTCATTCTGTATTTATTAAATTGCTATATATGAATTGCGTCACAAGTTTTGTCTTGATTTTTGTTGGGTAGCATAAAGAAGGAAAACTGTCACTACAATGATGTACTTGATAATGGCATTTAAGTATCTTGACAATTTTGAAAAGAATCCAAGATCCAGTAAACTGATTAATGTTCGTTCACCGATTTAAAATATTGAAATATGGATATTGTGGATATATGCTACACAAATCTGTCATTATTCTGGCACCATATGTTTACTTAACTTTTTTCATACCTACCCAGAACTTTAATAAATATTTATTGAAATTTAGACAAACAGCACGCGCAAGCTTTTATCCTCTACCCTTTTAAAAAAACTGTTTCGTTTTTTGAAAACTGAAAGAATAAGTTTTATATTTTTCCTGACCTCAGCATATCCTTTTTGGGTTAAAGGATATCATTTTATTTGAATTAAATATCTCTCAAATCCAGCTCAAATCCGATAAAAATCTTTTGTCGGTAGCATTTGTTAAGGATTCATAATTTCTTTTTGAAAGTTTATTAATAAAAATTTTTATATCAAGTTTGGAATGATACAATGCTAATAATCATAAGGATGTGAAGCAGATTATAATCCAAAAACTTAAACATCAGAACAGAATTATTAAATGCAAATGATGAAAGAAAGATTAGATTAAGATTGAAAACAATTGATTATTGAGTATATTATGTTGATATTCGTAAGAATATGCCTTTTATTGATACTCAAAAGTGATTAATTTGTTTAATTTTAATAATTCATGTACTTCAGAAAATACATTTCAAATGTGTTTAAAAATTTGCGATTTTTTCTCATGGTGTTTCTGGATCACCGAAATCATGCATAGAAGCAGGTGTTGGTGAACGAACTATTTCTGCTCTTGAATAAACAATGACTCCAATGGCTCGTTTTGGAATTGCTCGTCTTCTCTGGCGACTTACTTTGCGTCGAAGTTTATTTTTTTGATTTCTCGACCAATTCGGACCTCTTTTAGTAATATCTTCTGATTCTCTCTTTTTAGTAGCCATCGTTCTTTGATTTGAATTTGCCTGAATGCAAAAGAATGGTTTAATTAATACTTTTCTTTAAATAAAACAAAAATTACCTTATTTTGATGCAAATAAACAGAATGAATTAAATTCAAAAAAATATTATCCGTTAAAAAGGGCGGGAACTAATTTTTAAAACAAATTGTACTTTACAACATTAAATTCAACAAAAAGTTAAGTGTTTTATGAAATTAAGATTATTTATGGGAATAAAGTATGTAAGATTAGGCTCAAGTATCAAATGAAAAGGGTTTTGAAGTTATCTTAGCGGTTAATTTTTTTTTCAAATTCAAATTTTTCGTAGAATACCTAATTCAAAAAAATTTGTAACGGAACTTTTAAAATATTATTAAAATGAACTTTTTTGTCCCATTCCTCTTTGGATTGAAAGCATTAAGTCAGTAAAAATATTTATATATAGTTAACTATTTTAAAAAGTTTAGAGAATAGAGAATGGAGAGAAAAGGATATTATTCATTTAAACATATCATATTTATTTTAGGGAACCAATGAACAAGCTATGGATGATGGCAGCAATAGGAAAGAAAACACAAAATTTTGGCACGTAAAAGGATGAAAATTATTTTTTCTCTCTTTTACCTTTTTTCTTATACTGTTTCTCACTCTTTATGCTTTCAACTGTTTATTCAGAATGTGTTATATTTTATTTGAATTTTACTATTTGCATACAAAATAGTTCCATTCATTCCTTTGACATCAAAAGAAAGTTAACCAGCTTTAGGATAGGAATGAATAGAATCTTGTTTATGGAGCGAAGTCTTTGAGCCTTTTGTAACCCCATTAATTAAGCATAAAAATTCCGCAATGCTCTCTGCAACATAATTGACATTTCGTGTGCTTTATGTACATTTTCCGTTCCTTTTACTGCACATTGCTATTATTTCCATTGTTATAATGTGAATGCAAAAGTCAATTAAAAAGTAATCTTGTCTAAAAGGATTTTTGTATTCTCACTTTTCATCTATCCCAGAGTGTAGAATTGTGAGTTAATTGTGTATTTATATATTTTTCTTCTCTGGAATATCGTATGTTTATGAATACTCTTTCATGAAAAAGATCTTGTAGACAGTATAATTAATACTTTACATACATCAAATCGGCAAAATTATTATTAACACATCCTTAACTATGGTTAGAGCATTATTGTCATAACGATCATTTGAAATTTGAATAATAATTGTTGACCTTAGTTGGAATCCCCTTTTGATATAAAATCTTCAGTCTGTATTTGAAAACGGATAAATAAACATTTCATTTATTTATAAATCACTGAGCAAATAGTTATAATTAAACTACATTTACCGCAATTACAGCATTGAATCATCTCTTAAATTTATTACTTCTGACATTCAATGAAATATACAACTCTGATTATGTCGATTGAAAAAATATAATAACAAGGATAAAAACATCCAAAACTATTTCCTTTCAAAACTTCTTAATAAACTTTCACAATATCTTACTAAAGGTGACTGCTAGACTAAGTAGAATGGGAGTGACAAGAAAATACATGCAATGTCTTGGAAGAAACGAAAAAGGAAAAATTATGTGGTGAGAAAAGAGGAAGGAAACTTATTTGAAGAAATATCCCACTTTCTATTTCTTTTTCTTCCTTGCCGTCTTCAATTCAGTTCTGTTTAGGAAAAAGTTTCTCCATCTCTAATTCTTTTCATGCGACATATATTTATAAAGAAAATGTTTAATAGCTTGAAATATCATATGTAAAGTGTAAACGAATTTCGTTCTAACAAAAATGTTCTATGTATGAACTTCCTTGTGCTAAATTTTAAGAATGTTATGCTTAATATTTAGAAAAATTGGAAGTAAAACTAAGACATCATTTGTTATAGTATTTTAGAGCTTTAGTTTGTAAGCTAAGACTAAACTTTGTTATACCGTTTATTTGAGATTTGAATAATATTTGTTGTACATAGTTGAAAACCCTTTTTCATGAAAAATATTAAATCAATATTTATATATGTGGTCATACAGACAAACTTCGCCCCAAAATCGCCCCAAACAAAACTAACACCATCACAATTTTCCATTGTTCTCCGTGTAAAATACACTTAATAGTGTTGGTAATTTTCAAAAATTTAACGGTCACTTTTTTGTATGACCACATATATATATATATATATATATTGTATTAAATTTTCATGTTTTTGGACTCGGATAAATAAACATCTCATTTATTAATTACTACACAATTAAGTCATTCAAAGTTCTTGTTCAGCTATGAAAAAAAAAATGTGGGACAATAGTTTGAGCTTTCCAATCAGATTCAAGTTTTTTTTTTGCACTATTGGAGTCACACCAACTTATTTTGTGTCAACATAAATTTTAATAATTAAAAAAATCGCATTTAAAAATAAACTTAACTTAAGACTCTTAAGTTGAGAAATTTCTCACGGAAGCAATGATATGTATGTATATATGTATGCGATATATTTGCAGTAGCATGCTAAACTTTTATCGCATGAGAGGAAAAAGTTTTTAATTTGAAGCAATTTTCCTTGACGCTTTTAGAAAAGGGGTTAAGAAATTAAGGAATCATAAAATTAAGACGAAAAAACGAGTTGACAATTATTTAGGAAAGGAATACTGTTAAAATTTCCTTCAAGACATTTTATTTGATATGGCAGTTTACATGAGTATTGAAGATACAGAATTATGATTTTCTTGAGGAAATTGTACCTCTCTAATGAGCACTAATTCGAGAATTTCCAAGAAAGAGCTTCATTATGAATTCATTAAAGAAAATTTTAGCTTTAAAGCACAGCTTGATGTAAGAAATTCCATTTCACTATAATGAACAGAGAAATTTTCCCTTTGTCACACTGAGAAAATTTCCAACATGGAAAACAGAAAGTGATTTTTTCTTCATAAACTTAATTATTTTAAAGAAATTCCTTTTTTGCGTTCCATTTTTGATTGCTCTAAATGAACATTATAAACAGACAATGAATGCTCTAAGCATGATTGTTGTTAACTTTAACCTTTCCTCACTCTACTCTCTTTATTATAATGAACATACCACATCTCAATACTTATTCTCATTCAATATTTTGAAACTTGTTCTTTGCCATCTCGGGAAATACAAACAATTAAATGTCATTCTGTCTGCTTTAGCATGAAGCAAGGAATTTTAATTGCAATTAGAGTAGTTTGTTACTTATATACAGAACGATTGTGATCCATGACCTAAAACAGATGTCGCCTGAAACTGACCATATCACTGGTTATCTCTTGTCAATTTTCAATACCAAATGCAATGCTGTCTCTGTCAACAACTTCCTTCCATGAATTTGGAAATTTGACAAATTTGGTTATAGGGTACAAAGGAATCAAATGCATGAAAATAACTCAAACCATCAAAATTAACTATTCAGTCCAAAATTTCGACTGTCAGTCGACTCATCCAATCCTCCTTCACTTACTTTTATTCTGGAAAGAAAAAGGAAAAAAAGGCAATGCCATAAATAAAAGTAAAAACGTGAAAATATGTAGCACGAAATGTTTATTATGATAAAAGTAATTTTAATTATAATTATGGAGGGAAATTATTGCTTTTTTTGTATCCAAGTATAGTGTGCCTCAAGTAATAAATGAGTGTGATGAATTTGGTGATGATGTCGAGGAAATTTTCCATTCATTTTTCAATGGCATTTCTCTCACTTTTTAAGCGACAACATTTGTCATTAAGAAAATTAAAACAATCATAACAATAACCATAAATAAAATAAATTGATTAAGGGCTCGTTGCTTTCTTTTCTTCTTTTATTGTATTTTTTTGTCTCTTTCTTCTCATCATTTCAGTTTCATTGTCATGGAAATTTTTCTTGATAAATTTACTAAAATTTTTCTCTTAAAAAAATTTTAATTAAAAAAAATACTACAAATACTCATGAACTGAGAGTATAGCTTATGTTAAGTCACTTGAAATGGGTTTTATTGCTTTGAAACAAACTTTTTGATGCTTTCATGCCTTTACGTTCGTTCTCTTCGATGTACAACGAAAGATTAACTTACATTTCGACATTTCTTTAGATTTAAGCGAGTTTCTTGACCAAATTAATGATCTGAATATTTTAATTTGAAAACATTTTATTAGTTTCATTAAATACAATCTTGACTGATGCATTTATGGAACAGGTTTAAGAGTTAGATACTCAGGATAAAATTTCAAAATTTGCGTTGACTTATGGCGTTCTCTAATTTTATGACTTCTTCTTTGTTAACCGGAAAATTGTTTTTACTGTATCATTAAACCATGGATTTTCTTCTTGTTCTTGAGCTCTTGAACTGAAAGATTTTTTGTGCATATCTCAAGATTGACATGAAGCTTTAGGATCCTTTAAAGTATTGCTTTTATTACTTCTGTGAATTGAGGTTTTAATATTTTTTCCTGCTTTTACTCACTCGTAGTCATGGAAAATAAGCTCAAAAATTAACTTTAAAACATTTCTATTACTCTTGAAATACTTAGAAGCAAATACATACAATAATTTCCTGTATTTTTTCAGAGCTCAAAGTCGAGTCGAGGCGACTTGAGTCGCCTCAAAAAAAACCGAATCGACTTGAAGTCGAGTTGAGTCGAGTTGAGTCGACTTGAACCATATCGACTTCGAGCTCTGATTTTTTTGTAAAATTTGTTCCTTAAAGTCAACAATAGTCCTTGTTTCGACTGCAGTCTGTTGAGAAAGTGATAAAGCTTACTTGGATATATATCATTTATTTTTCTTAAAACTCTTTAAATAAGTTATTTTAAACAAAATCAATCAAAAATGAATTAGGTACCTACTTAAATTTATTTAAAAAAAATTTCATTTCTGCCTGAAATGTATGTACCTTCAAAGCAATGTGTTGGATCGCTCATTCATTCATAAACATGCATCACAACCTATACATTTATATGCACATAATAAATTTTTTGACATATATCATAAGAAATAATATTATTCAGCATAATCTCTCAACAACAACAGCCTGAACTGACTGACTGGTTCAAACTTGCCAAATGTGAAAAAGAAATTGAATGGAAAAAAGAGAAAAAAGGAAAGGGGCCGTTCACTTATTACGTTACGCAAAAAAACGAATTTATACAAAATGTCCATTCAAAAAAAAATTTTTGGGTTAGGCTGTTACAAAATCGCAGAAAAAAGCGAACGTAATAAGTGAACGGCCCCAAAGAGAAAAATTATCGTTAGAAAAAAAAGTCATGAATAATTCATAAAGGCATTCATATAAATATATTTGAAGGACATCGTCTTACAGAGGAACTAGAGAATATTGTCATTTATTTTTAGTGGTTATAGGAAATGAAGCAACAACATTCGGAAGTGCTGCAAGATATTTATATAAATATAAGTCATCATCCAGTTTTAATTCCATAAATAAATGAAGATCAGCTTGTAAAGCTCTTGTTCTTTCTTCGATGAATAGTTTTTTGTGGATATTTTTCTTTCTTATTTATTTTGTTATCCAACTGTGATGAGGTAAAGTTTATGATGGTGTCTACTATTTATGTAGCATCCTCATTCATTCTTTCACACACGATCAACCTAAGATTTATAGATTTATAAAAATGTTGCCATTTTTAACGGACAAAAATTTGAATTTTTTGTCAACACTAACACTATGAAAGAAAGTTTTTAAAAATTTATTTGCAAAATTTTCAACTTTAAATTTAAATTTGCTAGTACAGAACCACAGGAAATGCTTTATTATTTATTACTCTAACTGCCTAAAGTTAAAAACCAATGTATCATTTGATATTGGTAAAAAATTCAGAATATAGTTTTGCAAATGCTATTGTTTACATTACTATACAAAAGTCCGCATGATCGAGTAAACTCTGTATGAGTATCTGTATATATTTTGATTGATTTTTCAAAAGAAGAGCTTTATGGCCCTTAATAATCGTTTTTCTATGAAGCAAAATTTATGATTTTTAATTACTTTCCATTGTGTTTGCATGAATAAGGTCAGAATTTTATAAAATCTTAGTTCAGAAGCTTAATAGTGCTTTCTCAACCATAAATGAAAAAAGTTATGAGTTCATCATTCAATAAAAATATTTTGAAGTAAATATATGGTAGAAAGATGTTCATGATAAAGAAGAAGTTCGGAACATAAAATTTTTAATGCATATTTATTGCATAAACACCTAACCAACATAATCATGGTAAGTAAGTAAATAAGTAAGCAAGCAACTAAAAAGAAGAAAAATGATGGATATAAATTGTGTGTATTTATTCATGAATCCTCAGTCAACAGTAAAATGCAGATGTAAGTAAAACTGTAACTTTCTCTCATTTTCCAAGATAAAGAAAAAGGGAAAAAGTTTGAAAGTAGAATAAATAAATAAAAGTAGAAGCGCCAATGAATATTTTTCATCCTGCTTTTTTCTCCTCATTCCACAATTCGCATTTTGTTTGGTTGGAAGCTATCGCGCTTAAAAGTAGGTAGAAATCAGTCGGGTGTGAATTTAAGTGTGAAAAAGGTTTCTACTTACATACTACTTGATATAATAAGTTTTTCAGCATAAATCATAAATGAATAACTTTTTTTGGAAAGTGCTGTTTAAAACTTTTGTTTTTTCTACAAAACTCTATCTTTGGCTCTGCAAGCCAGCAGTTGTGGGCAACCTATATGCCGTGTGCGGTTTTGATCGAGGCTTACCACCAAGGTGGGCAGTGAAAAATACTAGATTGCCCACCACTGCTATACATTTTTGGCTCATAAGTATGTTTAAGTATTGTTGTTTATTGTTAAATACCGTTGTATGTTTGTTCCGTTTTAAATTTCGTAAGCCGATACTGTCCGTTAATCGTTTACCTTGGCAGCCCTTAGCAACCCTATGCTTTGCTCATTTTTACTGTTTTCATTTATTAAAAATTACACTTTCACTTAAAAACCGAAAATATATTATTAAAAGATAAAGATATACGTATCCAATTTCTGCAATAGAAATTTTCATCGCGAGCAACAGAGAGCAAAAAAAAGCAATTTATCATATCGACCAATTTTCTCTTTTCGCATTCGATTCAGCCATATATTTTTTATAGAAATATTCATCGAAAGATAAATAACGAGCGCCACTATTAAATGCTGCAATTTTCGAAGCAATGATTTATTTGTAGGCTTATGGAACATTATTTGTCTGATGGTCTGTACTGGATATGTCTAAAAAATCATGATAATGATGGTAATTGTAAACTTTTAGTTCATCGTATGTGAGGAGAATATGTTAACTGTCGTTAATATTTAAATTATATTTGCAACTAGAATTAGTTGATTTTCCCCTTTTATAGTTGCTAACCCCTTCATATGAATATTTTAGTCTGATTTAGAACTTTAAAGAATAAACATTTCATTTATCAAATCCTTAAGGAACTTCCTTCTTAACAATAAATAAGAATTGTGATTCAAAATGCACAGATTTACTATGCGACATCAAATAAAGCAAATATTTCAAATGTAATCAAAAACCTAGCGATAAAAGGTAAGGTAAAGTAAGAAAAGTGCAATTTATATAGATATGCAGCAAATGATTTACTAATTTGATTGGTTGCTAAGTTCAAGCTGCTCACTAATTTAAATGCGCTTTATACTGTTATATTATTATTTTCAATCTGTTTCCTTCTTTACAATTCTCTTGCAAGCCAATTTCCAACATATACATCATATATATTGCACAATATTGGAGATGGGGTAAAATGCGATTCCAATTTAAATGTTATTCACCTGCTTCGCATTGCAATGGCATTGCTAGGTATATATAAATTTTTCTGAAAATTATATCGCCAATATGAAATATTATTTTCGATACGAACAGCAATGGGTGTAGCTTATAAATTGTATTAAATAAATTTCAACCAAAAAATATATATAAAAAAATCTTGAAAATTGTTCGAATAATTTTTTTAGCCTCAACCATTCCATAGAGCACTGTTTTTATTCTATTAAATATTTTAATATGAAAAATCGAATTTTTTTCTTCACCATTTTCCCAATATAATTTTTAAGCATGAAAATGTTATTTTCCACTAAGCGATTTTCACTCTCGCACTCCTTTCATGTGCTTCAATAAATTATCACTTTTTCACGCTATACTTGTTTTGAGCATTGAACACGAATTCACCTATTTCCGCATAGTTTTTAATGTTTTGCGAAATAGTTTTTGGAATGACTGTTTGTCGATTTCTGTTAGAATGGAATTCCTGCAATGGCCTTACAATGGTATGTTATTGGGAGTGCAGTAGTGAAGAGGATACAAAATATTTGGCAATTTGTCATTAAGTAAAATAGCCCTCGATAACTTAGCAGTAGGAGCATGCAACCGAAAATCGTAGGATGTGGCTTCAAGTTCCACTCGGGTTATGGTTATTTGGAATTATATTTATTCTGTCAGATCAACAATTCCTAGATTAATTTTATCTTAAATCTCTTTATAACATTATCGTTAAAAACCAGACTATAAAAGTTTAAAAGTTGTTGAATTCCTATGAAACGCAATAAACCAAATAATCTAATTCTTTTTCCAACTGCTTTTGTATGAATTGTGAAAATTTTCAATGATTTTAAGCATATTGTATATGCTTTTCGTTTCTAGATTTTCCGTAAATTTGATTAAAATGCATGAATATTACATTTTATTCAATGTTCCAAAATTGTATACAGAGAGAAAGTTTCACATTTTACAGGTGGATTCAGCATAGCATTTAATAGTTTGAATAACAAAATTTTCAAAACAACATTCAACACACTTAAGATCCTGAATGGCATGCAGAATTGAATATTTTAGCCTGGTAAAAAGCGATGCATTCGTAATCAATTTTGTATTCAAAAATCTGAAAGCTCTAGTTTAAAAGTTTTATTTGAGATAATACCTGAACGATATAGAGCAGTGGTAGGGAGCCTTTGTATCGCGGCATACTAGTGTGTCGTCAATTTTTTTTAGGTGTACCGTGAAAAATATAAGGTTGCTCATCACTGATATTGAGAGCTTGACAAAATAAAGCTTAGGTTTTAGAAGTTTACATTTAATATGTAAAATGCTCTTAATATTTTATGGAAATGTGAATTCTCACTTTAAGAGACACTTGGCAAGAATAAAAATTTGTTGTTTTTTAAATACACGTATGTTCTGTTTGGTGGCGTTAAAGTACATCATAGAAGTTGTCAACTTGGACTCACAGAGTTTAACAAATATTTATTCCTATTAACAACTCAAAGCAAAAAATTAATACTCTAATGAAATTAACTCTTCAGTTAAAGCTTCTTGTTTTCGCGCTAATGAACGAATTGAAGTTGCATAAAAATTAAATAGAAACTTAATGAACAGAAATTATCATCAATCAATGTAAATGAACTGCTTTTTTTGTGTTCTAATGACAACTACATATTGTTAGCTCTTTAAATGTTCTTTCTTGTTTCATATTTCGACTTCTTTCATATAAAGCAACAACAAGACGACGAAAATCTTCCAAGTTTGTTTAAAAATACCATAGATTCTTGTTTGCAGCATGTATGAACATATCATAAAAAATAATTGTCATGAGGATATGAGCAATTTCAAAGTAAAGCAGTTAATGACGCTTCATGTTTACATTAAAGCTCATTGTGCGGTAATGAAGTGTGAAATTTGTTAGTGTTTATTTATTCTTGATGACAACGTCATAATACCATTATAATAAGCTATATGATATGTTTACAAACATGTTAAGAAGCTCTACAAACTCTTCTTTTATGAAAATGCAGTTTCATTTATATACACATATCCTGGTTTTTATGTTAATTAGGTAAGGACATTGATGTTTGTTTATAACAAAATTTCACTTCCTTGATTGATTTTTTATGGGTTGAAGTGATTTCTGAGCTGTTCGTGATAGACTTTTTATAGTATAATTTATTGAAATTTTCTAAAATATCTAATTGGAGTTGTTTGTTTTGTTGACGCGACATCTCAGAAACCAGATATTGTAGATAATTCGG
This sequence comes from Chironomus tepperi, assembly GCF_022539635.2. Lineage (NCBI taxonomy): Eukaryota > Metazoa > Arthropoda > Insecta > Diptera > Chironomidae > Chironomus > Chironomus tepperi. The sequence goes on along the minus strand of NW_027226498.1, from coordinate 2,767,714 downwards.
ATTTGAAATATTAGCTCTGTTTTTTACTAACTTAAAGCTTGATTTAATAGCTTAAAACTATCGCTAAATTCTGTTAATGATTCAAAATTTTGATTTTTTCAAAGCCGCCCTTGGAAAAGTTTCCCTTCGTCAAATATTTGAATTTATTTGCAAAATGTCACAAATCGTCAATTCAACTTTTCAGTAAGTTTTGTTGACTAATATCAAATTGTTGAAAGTTCTGATCAAAATTCATAATTCCTTTAAGTTTACTTTTGGTCCACAAAAGAATTTTATTTCTTGATCTTACAAGAACTAAAGAAACGTCCTTTTTTATGAAGAATGAGCTTTTATATTCGTAATGTAGGTAAATCAAATTTTAATACAAAGTATGAAATTTTTTCCTTCATTGTTAGGCTCGACACAAGAATAAAAGGAGGAAGAAGAAATGAAAATTAAAAACGCAAATGGAAAAATCTTGAGGCTATTTAAAAAAATTATTTTTTTTCTTACTTTCCAAGGAGATGTTTATGGCATTTAAAGAAAGACGAGAAACAGAAAATGGAAATGAATGAGGAGCATGAAAACTTTTTACCAAATGTTTACATGTCTTTTTATAAGTCAAATTCTCCATTGACCGTATCTTTTCTCTCTTTTCTTACTTTTCTCGGTTCTTTAATTTTTGGTGACATTCGAGGTCAGAAAAAGTTCTTATTTATGAATAGAAGGAATCAAACTTTTTTCTCAACTCAATATAAGCCTTAAAAAAGCCAAGTTATTTTCTTAACAGGAAGTTTATAAGCAAAGTTTTAGCTAAAGAGAGTTTTAGCTAGAACAGCGACAAAAGTAAGCATACAGGAAATTAAATTCCCATAGGTTCCTTATATTCTAAAGATCAATTTTAACTCAGAAGCTCATGACTGATTTTTATTAAAGCTTTTGGTAATTTTATTTCTTTTGACAGCCGTTTGGAAATGTTTCAAATTTACACTCGGTCATTTCACCCTGAAATTCAATTCAAATTCTCTTTTATCTTTTCAAATGGATAATTTACACTCTATAAAAAATCCACTGCGAGCACTTTTGAACTAACATCTTTTTCATGAAATGAAAATTTAATGAAAAACTTTTATTTAACAAAAGAAGAAGCGTCAAAAACGTGTTTTGAAAGTCTAAATGATAATTTTGTCTTCATTTTTGAGCCTTAACAACAAGTAAAAGAAGTAGAAAGGAGCAAAGAACAATATTTTTATAGGCATATAAAAAAAATTTAATAGAAACTTCAGAAAAAATTACAAAAACACTCGACATTATCGAGTGACTTTGGCGCTTTTTTGCTCCAGTGGTCCGTAAATAGGTAACCCCAAAAATTTATTAAAATTGAGAGATTTTGTCATTTAATTTATTTTTAATAAATAATTTGAATTTTCTAATGGTTGGTAAAAATTTAAATTTACTGAAAGCAACGCTTTAAAAATGTTTTAGTTTGTTTATGAAATGAAAAAAAGAAATATTTTTGCGATTCTAAACCAATCGACAACGGAACAAAATGTAATATTAAGAGCTCTTTTATTCGAAAATTCGGTAAAATGATTTAAGTTCTTTATGCTGCGATGTTTTTGATACTTCAATCATCTCACTTTCATGACTCGTTTCTAGAAATGTCTTTATGACTGAATTTTTAATTTCTTTTAAATTTGTCCTATGTCAGCCAAAAGTTAAACATTACTTACTTATAAAAAATGAGATGACATTTTTTCCTACTCACAACATTTGAAGCTTTTCTTTGAGATATTAATTTTATTATAATTATGATTGATGTTGCCAGTCATTTTATCAAAGTCATCTGAGTTATTTAAGAATTTTGTGAATCATCTCAACTCAAAATTTTATAAAAGACTTCACATTGAAGCTAATCTCGAATTGAGAAATGCCTCAAGGTTTTGTCACTTAATGTTTAAAGAAAAAATTTAGCATAAATCCCACAAAATTGCATCCGAAAAAAAGAGGAAAAACAATCAGAAATGTGGCAAAATTAATTAAAAAAATTGCTTCTCCCTACTGTGGAAAAAGTTTTTGAGTTTTATTTTTTTAAATTAGACACAAAAAAGTATACACAAGCACATAAAACTTTATTTATCAACTGAAATACGATGGTTTTTTGTTCCTTCTTTCCTCAGCACAATTTTGAAGTGAAAACAAATTTTTAATTAAACTTTTGCTACAAATTTTTTATTCTCCTTATTTCAAAAATTTAATTAAGAAAGAAAATTGAAAGCTTTAAACATTTGTATCTCATTTTGAACTATCAAACTCATGGAGACACACATACGGCACAAGCACAGTTGGTTGTCATATACAATAATAAAATTTATAGTCGTGTGAATTGCTTCAAGCTCTATAGTTTTTCTTCGTTTTGCATACAATTTGTACTTTTTCTGATAAAAAAAAAAAAAAAAAACATTTCTTTATGCAAATGAGCATAATACATACATACATATGTAGATATATCTATGGGAAACGCATAACAATTTCATCTCTTTCATTGCTCACAATAGTAAAAAAAATAGAATTTAAATTAACATTTTAGGAATTTTGTTGCTGGTTATGAAATTATTTATAGTATCAGGTGCGTTATGCCTCGCAAGCATGAATGATTTTCATCAAATTCATATTTGGTGAATTATAAACACATTCCAGTGGATTCATACATATCTACAAAATCATCAATTTATTATATTAATTTTAATCATTGTTGTCCACTGGATAACCCCGTCATGTTTGCTTCTTTGAGCTTGTTCTTCGACATACCAGTGTACCGCGGCGCATAATTTAAACAACACCGATTATAACTGGCAGTTGAAATTTTTTACTTTTTGACAAGCATTAAAAATAAACGAACCTTATTATGCGATAAAATCTGGCAGAAAGTATCATGAGAAAATCTCTATGCCAACATACTGCGTTGACTAGCCGCAGAATTATATTTAATTACGAAAACATTCATTGAAGTACATCCCAAAGACATTCCATTCATGATTGCGAGAAAATGAAAATTAATGGTTTTTATATCAAAAAGTCAAATTCGAAGTCAAGTGCTTTAATAATAAGCAAATGTGATTTTCCTTTCCGAGAAAAGCCTGAGAGGCTTTTGGAATATTTATTGTCCGAATTCTTTCTCTTTTTGTCTCAATTTCTCTTTAGTACGAAACCAACCTCTATCCCTAAACAGAAACAAAATTTTCTCCATACTTTTACATTTACTTAGCATTCATTAATGCAAGCTAATCTTCTTAGAGAATGTCGACAGGTTAAGTGCTTTAAAAAAGTTCTTCATTTTCGACAAAACATCAGATGTTTCATTGTGGATTTCACTATACCTTTGTTTACATACTATTGGAAAAATTAAAGCAGTCCCAATATTTTCTCAAGAGAGCATTATATAAGAATATATGTAAATGGAGTTTGACATTTGCTAGGAACAAAAAATAATGTTTTAAAATATTTAAACATGAGAAAATAAAGCGCTTTTTCAGTTTCTTTATTTTCAGATTTTTAGTGCTTAAAAGTTCTTTGATTGCCTTTTTATAGTCAAACTTATTGGCCTTTCTTTGTGGCCACAGGTAGTAATGTCATCGTAGTCCAAGCGCAGCGCTGGATTACCATGATCTGAACTAGTTTATGGTTATTTTTTGATATTCCAAAGTGCTTTAAATTCGTACAGAAATCTCTTAAAAAAGACTACACAAAAAGCTGTGAAAATTACATATATATCTTCATGATACATACTTATATGACGGTGTAAGCACAGGGGAACTAAATCTAATCCTTTCACGCTATATTTCAACTTTTTGCTACATAATATATGCTGTCTATACGTACACACACGAGTGCGTATGATGACATAATTTATGGACAAGAAAAGTCAAATTTTACTATTTTTTGTACTAACACAATGCTTTGACAATATTCGCCCCATAAGCTTTGTTACACATGTGACGCATTAGAGAGCTTTCTCTTGAATATTTTTGTCATTTACACTCTTATCTACATGTCATCATTGTTCTTTTTACTTTTATTAGCTTTCATGGAGATTTATTCTCGACGTTTTTTCATTAAATGCATGCAGATCGTTTTTCCTAATTGGATGACTGATTATATGTTTTCTTAGTGATAAAAATGACACACATGCCCTAATTTTTGTAGGTATTACAGTAAATAGACAGATTCATGTCATTACCCTTGAGATAAGTGAAGAAATGATTATTTTAATACAGCTATTTATAGTTAGTCCAAAATTTTTGATTTGAGTATTTGTTGAAAATTGAAATGTAATGCAAAAGAGAATAACGATCATTTAGAATTTAAAAATTAACGTAAGTTCAAAATTCAAAAGAAAAGTTCTAGATTGAACTTCGAGAATTTAAGCTGGATTTCAATATAAAATGAGGAATTTTTTGTAAAAAAAATATTTTTCGTGTTTAAACACTCGAGGAGGAAACTTCTAAAGGAAAAGATAAAGGCTAAATTAAAAGGAAAATAATACTAAGTATAAATAAAAGTAACACATTCGAAAGGAAATACCAAAAAAAAAAGATAAAGTAAAGACAAAAAGCTTTAGATCTTGATGAATTTCGAAAATAAAATTTATTCATAATACATGCTGAAGATTTTTATTGATTGAAATCTAGAGAAATGCTCATTAATTGAGATTATTCGATGTTTATCAGTATAAATTGATTATTTCACAGTAAGATTAATGAAAATCAATTATTTTTCCTTCCTGTCTTTCTTTAATCAATTTTATTTTCTATTTTCGTATTATCCTGCTATAATTTATAACTTTCCTGTTTTTGTCGAGAACTTGCACTATGGTTAAATAATTCAGGTTCCTAAAATATTTCATTCGATGATCAGAATTTTTATCTTACAAATAATCAATTCATGCAGGATTTTAGTGAAATTAATCAATTTAATTGCAAATGTTAAGCCTTTTTTCAATTGAATAACTGAAAAATCAACGAGTGACGTTCAAAAACCACAAAAATTAAGTAAATGTAGACTATTTTCATACAGAATTTCATCAATATTTCAATTTAACCAACATCCAATTGGATATATGCTAATGAATTGTCGATGGCAAAAATAAAATTATATTTATTTTCACAGCTGTGATGAGATAAAAATCATACATGGATGAATGTGGTCAAAAATTAATTTTCATGAATTATTAATTTGATTCCACTCCGAACTCAATTAACAATAATGCACATTTCTACGACTACATCATAGCGTTCACATCATGATACAGCTGTATATTTTTCAATTATTTTCAGTGTTGTAATTATCTTTAATTGAAATGATTAATAATTTTCCAAATTTTATCCTGGTTGTGTTTAGTGTTTCAATGAGTTTTTTGGAGATACACTTAGGGACTGTTCACTTATTATGGAACACGAAAAATCGAAGTTTTGACTAAACTCTACTCCTTTGTAACAAATTATTCATAGCTTAAAGTTGAACAAAACCTTAGACACTCACCCTCACCTCCATAATGCGTTACTTAATAAGTGAACGTGCCCCTACAAACGATGTCATCAATTGCTCATGCTTTAAATCAAGTTACTTATTTTCTCTTCTTTTGTGTGTTTATAAAAGGTGAAAAATGCGATTAGGAAAATTTATTCATTCCTTATGAGCGCCATAATACACGGTTTTATGCAAAAAGTCATGAAAATGATGGAAAGATAAAAGTAGTAAATCATGAAAATTATAACGAATGTTTTGTTATTCTTCATAAAAATCAACAGGAATTTATGGAATTTTTTATGTTCCGTCTTGACTTAATATATATTCATAATATCTGCATATGAAATCAATTTTGAATGCATGAAAATTGTTGATAAATAAATAATAAATAAACGTCATTTAGTCAATCGATATCAAAATTGGCCTTAAATTCTTCAATGATGAAGGTCTGCAACTTGATCACATAAAAAAATGTCAGAGGCTACATTTATGATGACTTCTTTATGCTGAGCATAGACACCATAAAGGATATAACATAAATTTTTATGTTTTATGGAATTTAATGTAATTTTAATATACATAATACTGCATAAAGCAGTAATAAACTCAACCTTTAAATATATATTTATAGAACAAGGAAGGCTGTGAGCCGCGTTTCCATCACATATGAATCGACAGGTGAAAATGTCTCCTACTGACATTCGAGCTAGTGCATGGTTGATATTACAATAATTAGGTACCGAAGAACTAGTCCATTCCGGCACCGAGCCACTTCGACTTGAAACCTTTGATCTTAACAAATCCATCCATATCAGAAAAATTAATTTCACTTTTATCAAACCTGATGACAATTTTTTTCTCCTCCACATGACGTGTAATAAAAGATTTTTATTTTTCGCAAGACTCCAACTTTATCATTATTTACTTATCTTTAGTCATTCATCTGATTACAATTACGTGGGCAACGCTAGATTATCATTTAAACATTGTAATCATAAGACTACCTCAATACTATTTTCTTTAGTTTCTAACCAAATTGTAGTGAATTTTATAAGGTTAATTAGCTGATATATTCCCACAGAATTCAATTATTTACTCTTTTAATTATGCCTTCAAACCAAAAAATATTTCCAAAATGTTTATTTAGGTTCATTTACTGAGTTTTGTCAGAAATTCAATAATATTTCAATTATTTTTATCCAATTCTTATATATTTATGACATGCAAGTCTTCTTTTGTCTTTAGCTACGCTCTTTAGGTAAATAAACAATTACTGCCATGTCTGACAGCATATTACACTAGTTTTTAATTGTTATATTTATACATTGACATCATGTGTTATCAATGCCATAAAAGCCACGAGTCATTTTATTATACTTGCAAACACGCAATATCTTTTTATGAATTATTCGTTGCATTTGTGAAGTTTTTTACCAAGGTCAAGTTTCTATGTACACGAGGAATGCACTTGTATAGTACAAAACATAAAGGAAAATCCACAGATTGATCGAATTCAGAAGAAATATTCATGATTAATCTATCTTATAATCATTTCAAAATGACATTTGATTTAACAAACACTTCGTGCAGATCAAATTAGTATCGGCATTTGCTAACTTGATACAATCAGACTGTGGAAATCTGAGAGTCGAAATCCTTCGACACTGAATGTCGAAGGATTCAAAAAACGTCGAAGGAGTCGAAATTTCAAAATATTTTTGACCGTTATAAAAAACTATGCTAAAATTTGTAAGTTTTCGACTTAAACTGTTACATAAAGCTTGATTCTTTGTTACACAACCTAAATATGATTCAATGTTTAAGAAATGATGAATTTCGTTATAAATTTTTGATTTTTGAATGATAAAATTTTTTGGATATTCTATAACCGTCTTTCTAAATTCAAAAATAAACGGTCAATTATATTTTTGAAAATGAAAATAACGGCCAAATTCGACATTTCCACAGTCTGGATACAATAAAAACAGACAGGAATGGGAGTTAGGTAAAATGAGTTAAAAAGCATTATAATCAGAAAATATGATGATATTTCCAAGCAGCAAAATATCAGTAGTGGCGTAGAGGTAAGAGCGTCGATCAACCGACTCGGATTCGATCCCCAATCTAGTCAAATTCAGGTGCTTAAGGACTGATTATCTGTAGAATCGCCCATAAATAAAAAAGATGCACAATGACGTTAAAATAGATATTGAAGATATGAAAAAATAATTTTTTAGGATGCCTTATAAGGGAATGATACTTTTGAACACACAATCAGATGATTAGATGACAAATATTTGTATTTATTTATTGATAGACACTTCTTTTTATCTACATATAGATTATTTCCTAGAAAATAAAATACAGTATGTATTGTGGACGTAAAATAGAAATTCACAACATGGCACTATAAGTGTGTATTATCAGTAACCAAATGCAGCTGCATAAATTGATGAATAATAGATGAAAATCAAGAGTTTTGTTTTGCATGATTAATTACTCTTGTTTTGTAAATATTTCTGAAATAAATGGTCAAATGGATGACTGAAATTTTATTTTTGTAGGGCATAATAATAATATAATTTGTTACTAATCGACTTGGCATTGAGAATTACTTTCTTTCGTGATAAATTTTTAGTATTGAGGCAGTAATTACTTTTTGTGAGTAAAATTGACTGTCAAAGTAATAATTTTAAGGCTGACTACCAAATTTTCCATTTTACATAACATATTTTGACAAATTTAAGGGGTTCCTTATTTTGACAAGCTTTCTAGGTTCTAAAAAGGTCCACTAGTGAACAAATACATATTCTCTGTAACATCTAACTCAGTGTTGTCCAAACTGTGTGCCGTCAATTTTTTTTAGAAATTCTCAACCTCTTGGAACCAGTGTCCAACTTGAATCAAGTTTTTCCCAACCTTAAGTATCATTTAACTTCTACCCGTGATTGACCATAAATAATATCATGTCGTTCATATTCAAAATTACCATTACACTTATTCGTTTGTCAATTCTATTACATAATTTAGTGTACATAGAAATACTCTTCTCGTAATAATTAATTTAATCCAGAAAATTGAGCAAGTGTTTCCGTTCCTGGTGAAAATCCTTGAAAATTTCATTTCCACACCTAATATTTTCCATTTCCTTAAGTTTTATATTGTATAATACAATGTGTATTAGACATAAAAACGAATGATGACTCTGTCCACATGACACTCGAATGATTAGAGTGCTGAAAACAAGACAATGTCGTGTGAAAATAATGACATAAACTTATCTCTAATTATTAATAGATTGTTTGTTTTATTATTCTTGAGTCCAAGTTACTTCTTTATTATTTTCAACTTTTTTCATTGTTTGATTTTATATTTAAGGTAGGTAATATATATATAATTCATCTGCAGAAAATAGTTCATTTTTAAAGTAACATGATCATCTATTGTTGATTTTTATATTTATTCTTTATTTTTATATTTTAATTTTTTTTTCAACCTTAAATCTACTATCATTAAAAACTAATCAAATCTTATTTACACATTATCCTTCACTGAAGATCAATGCATAAAATTTCGATTTTTACAAAAAATGAAAGAAAAAAGATTAAATTTTCTAATATTTTGACAATGCTGCTCGAGACTGATTAGCCTAATGTTGGTTTTTATGGTATGTCCTATGTAGTGATTCCCAATTTATATAAGGGAAGTTCCAGGAGAAGATTTTTCTACAATTTTTTCTCCAAATCGTATTTTCTTGCTAAGTATGCTTACAACTTATTATTTTCTTAGCAAAACTGATTTAACCACTTGTTTAGCATTGATAATACCACATTTGAGTTGATTATTTTGTCTATTTAAATAGTTATTTCAATTTAAAAAAATCTTACTCGGTTACACAATGATTAAAAATCGTGAGTCTACAATCTTTAATGTAAAAATTAATCACGTTCTGAGCATTCGAAGTGTCATTAAATGGTTTAAATTGACAGTTCAAGTTCTGAATTAGCTTTTAGGCATCTTTCTTCCCATCTAAATGCTTAATTTATCTCTAAAATTGCAAAAATGTTTGACAAAAAAAAGTGTAACCGAGTAATATCAGCGCTTTGAAAAAAAATTTGTAGATAAATCAACATTTAAATTTTTAAAAGCCGTTATGAATCAAAATATTTTCTTAGAAGATCTTTGCATTTAAATCTTTAAAATCATAGTTGACTTCTTTAAATCACTTTAATAGTGTCACAAATGTTAATTAGTATGTTTCAAAGAAAAAAATAAATCGAAAATAATTTTTGGTTGAAAGTTTTGGTTAAAAATTAACGGCTGAAAAAAATTTAAACCGAACAAGTTGAAGAAGAATTGCTGTTTGATTTTCAAAATGAAACCATTTTTTGGAATATCCCATAACTGATTATAATCGAGAATCTAACACAGGATACGTTAGTGGTGGGCAACAACACGCCTTGGTGGTAAGCCTCAAGGCATTTCCAAAAGTTTTCGGCGGTCCACTTTTGCCCACCACTGGGTTACGTTTCAATTATACCATCTTTTTGACCCAGGTCCTAATGAATGAATATTAGCTAGATATATAGAATTGACACTAGATATTGTTAATAGTTCTCAATTTTGGTAATTTTCTGGCTAAGAATCACCAATAATTGAAAAGTAGCTGCCATAATCCATTGCCTCGGATGTTTGCAGATTTTATGCCCAAAAATTTAAATTTTTTGCATAACATACCCGGCAAATCAGCCTTGAACAGCTTTTATCACTGTGGATATTATTTTATACTTGTGAGCGGGTCTATATTCAACAGAAATTATAAATTCTTATTTCCTTTCGTTTTCATTCTAAAGTTTTAATTTACTTCTTCTGTCTCGACCATAAAATAATATCTTCTTCTTATTTCTCTTTCGCGTGTTGGATTATATAATGGCTTCTTATATATTTTTTTCAGATAATTTTATTTTCAAGCAATGAAAAAATAAACGTGGATTTAAATGTGAAACTTTTCTGCATCTTGATCTTTCAAAGTGAAAAGGAACTAATAACAATTAAGACAGTTCTTTTTTTACATATGATGAGAATCTTTCAAGATTAAAAATAGTGTCCAGATAAATACAAAAAAATGTAAATGAGGAAAAAGCGTGTGTACTATTAGTGTTCATATCACGATTTATGATTAATTTTAAACAGGTAGACATACCAATCTTTAGTTTTATATAGAAATTTAAAGTCGCTATTCCTCATTTTCATTTGATTCGAATTGATTTTTAAAGTAAATGTTCTTTTTATACAAAGCACGAGCAACGATTTAAATAAAATATATTCAAGCAATGAGCAACCATCATTTTGCATTAAATGTAGAGATGCTACCTTGATGGCACCTTTCATTTGCCTCAAAATAATGGGTATTAAAAGAAAAAGACTAATTATCTACAATTAAATATCAGGACACTACTTATACTTGAAAATTGTCATCAAATTAATTTTTATGTGAAGGAACATAATTTTTTTATACACTTTCGAACCTACCCATTAAGTATCTTTGACTTGAATGCTAGGAACAATATTGTACTTTTATCGTGAATGAAATTCGTTATAAAACTTTGATCTTTGCCACCAAAGCAACTAAAAGATTCTGATAATTTTCTCTCTCATTGCCGTTCCTTTTCGGTTAATTGACATAAACTATTCTTTCAGCTATCTCATTCATACATCTCTTATCCCCAAAAGGAAAAAAAAATTGATTGATAAATTGATTTGGATTACATTCTTCATTTGTCAACATTCTCATAATCATCAGTATGTTGTCACAGCTAACTTATTTGATTTTCTATGCACAAAACTTTTAAATATTCTTTCTTTTTTTTTGGCAACAAAAGCGTGTTTTAGTTGCACCAAAATCTATTTTTTGATGCAGAATCTCTTGAGAATTTTTTTTTCAACAGCTTTTCTAGTTATTTTGTTTAAAAAAATATCTTCAATATTTTTCTTAAAATAGGAATTCGGAAAAATGCTAACGAATTAAGAGAAATTTAAAGTAGAAAGAGGAGGAAATAAAAAAAAATGATTTGAGATAAAAAGATACATTACTGGATTTGTGACGTACATTTTTATGTGGTTCTTGTGAAGTCTGTCAATTGTGTTGTTGCTGGATTAACATCATGCATTGTATGATGTGCATAAACTAGACCAACAGACGACATAGCAGGTAATTCTCTGGGATAGTGGCTTGGCGACACTGATGCTGTTGGTTCTTTATTCATTGCATGAAAATGATGTAAAGGTTTCGAAAGTTTATTGTCTTCAAATGTTAATGATGGGGAGGCAGGAGCTGCCACTACAGGTGAAGCTATTGATACAGTTTTTCTTTTATTCGTATAAAGGAGATATTTAAAGAATTCGTATGTAGACCAGCATACAGCTGTGGCAGGCATCTGATATAAAACGCGCGCTTGAAGTCCTTTGAAAAATCCACCGATACCGGCAACTCGATATACCTTGCGAATCGCCTCGAAAAGGCCTTTCGTTGTTCCGACGCCTTCTTCTTGTGTATTCAAAAGTGTCTTACACACATCAAGTGGTGTAGTGAATGCAGCAGCGGCTATAAAAATTCATTCAAATTATTATTTAAAATATTATATTTTTATTGCTGTCATAAAGCTTACCAGCACCGGCTGCTCCACCAGCAACAACGTGCACCATTGGAGAATATCTTCGTTCCTTATTCAACTATAATAAAAGTGACAAAACATTTTAATAATTGTAGATTAAAATGTACTCGTGGCGAGACAAGACAATTTCTTCTTTTTCATTCTACTATTTACTTACCATTTCTTGAAAGAATTCGTACATTGAAAAGTGAATGGCTTGATAAGGCAGATTCATCACAAGTTGAGTTGTATATGAGCGATAAAAAGCACCGAAACCTTCCTGATGAAAAACTTTTCGGGCGCATTCCATTACAGATTTGTACGGCGAGTCATACATCTGCAATCTTTGCTTTATCACCTCCGTTGGATTTGAAATTGCATCATGAATAATAGTCGCCGATGTTGCACTAATGACTGTGGAATAGAAATTGATATTTTAAAAGCGAAATGAATACATAATTAATGGATTTAGTTTCAGCATGACTGGCTGAATTTAAAATTTGTTTTTCATTTTCAATGACCAAGAATTTTTACTATTTAAACATGCTATCTTTTCTATACAGTAACATATCCAATATTGGTGACTTTCAAGACTAAACCCCTTAAAGTTTAAGAATACACCTCAATTTGTACGGTATAATAATCGAAATACTTTGTAATGAAAACATGTTACATATAATACTGATAAAACGTGGCATTAATAACAATGGCGATAATAATCCACTTCCGTAAAACATTTTCGAAAATCTTGTGATAATTGAATTAAAAACCCAAAAGTAGTTCTCACCATAATTGATGTTATCATTAATTTTTAATTTAGCGAGCTTCTCCTTTGTGAACTCATAAGAGCTAAAATATAATGCATGAGCTGGGCCAGCTCCGATAACGACAGCAGTTGCACCACGCAGGGGACTATTTAATTTACAAAGAAAAATAAACGTAATTGAAATTCAATTAAAACAATTAATTGCTCATGACTTCATTTGAATTCATTACTAAAACGAACGTCATAAGAAAATGTGAGACAAATGCGGTGCATGTAAATTACCGAAATAATCCCTCTTGTTTTATCATTTCTCTCAAAACCCCAGTGATTGAGTTGGTTGTGTGTGATAAGCTCTGCATTCTGGTCTGTAAGAACAAAGTAATCGTAAGAGAAGCGAATGATAAAGTGGAAACAGTAATCAAATAAATATTGACGATAAATAAAAATCCGGTGGTTTTTTCCATATCCGATGCTATTTTAGAATATCGACAAAATATTCCAAATATATAACATATTGCATGTGAAAATATATATATTTCATGTAATTGTGGTAATTTCAATGACTTGTGGTAGGTCAAGAATGTGTACAGTATATTGCAGTAGCAAATCGATTCAACAAATAAGTCGAAACGAGAAAAAAACACGCATTTTCTTTTGGCAAGCGAAAATAAATAGGTACGCAAAAAATATCAGTCCTCGTAAAAACGGCATAATCATAGCAAGCTGTTATCTTGAAAATAAAGGAACACTTAGAATAAAAGTACTTTTGAACTGCCTAACTAGTTACGTTCCGTATCAATCACGTTCAAATATATCTCCTCTTATCAGCTATGAGACATTCCTATCGTAATTATCACAATGAAATCTAACTTTTAGGGGATTTTTCTTATAATACATTCAAAGAATCAATCAGCTTATGTATATTTTAAATGAGATCCAGTAACGATGAAAACATCCAGTGAATGCGATTGCCCAATTTTTCAATTGAGCAGAATTAAATTATTTGTCAAGTTCAAAGCAACTACCATGACACAAGGAATATCATCTTCAATTGAACGGATGAGTTTGATTAAATAACAAAAAGCATATAATAATATTGCGAAGATTTGCGTGTTATCAAAAAATTATGAAATAAGAAGTAAAATTAAAACTGCTCTTTCTTCGACTGTCTCTTTATGTACCTACGTAAAGTTATAATAATATATAAACACAAAAATTTCTGATTAGCGAAAGATTAGGGTCATTGAGGATGAATGTTGATATTTCGCCGAGAATTAAATTTGATATTCCAAAGAACGTCTATAATCTTACGATTTCGGCTTTTATTCAGGTTTTTCAGGGACATATAAAGTAGAAACTTGTGTGTTTATATAATATTAGATTCTCTTTTCTTCTAATTTCACGTTTTTTTCTCGTTCTTTTCATACACAAAATTTTCCTCTTCTTATTTATCGGAAGTTATTCAATTGATCTTATTTCTTATATGAAAAGTTAATAATATAAGTCACATACTTTTACTGTATCCACCGGATACATCACGATATGCTCCATAATTCCGGCAGAAGCTCCTGCAAAAAGTGTCACACTAAGTTTTGCCCCTGGCAGTTCCTCATAATCATCGAAATTCATATTTTAACTATTATTAATGTTTACACGTTGATATTAATCCACTTGTATGCGCGGAGCACTAATTCACTGTATGATTAGTCCTACTAATTCGAGATGTCTTTCCGGACAAGTTTGATTATAAAATATTTTTTCTTTGATTAATTCATTTTCCCTTAACTTTAGAATGAAAACGAGAAATGCACATGACAAGAATTAGTCGATTTAGAATTTTTTTCATGGAAAACTTGAAGGGGAAGGAATAATTTCTTAATGCTCAGACACTCGAAATATCATGCCTTAATATAATTTTCTGACTAGAAAAACATCACTTTTTATCACCATGCTTGTTATTGAAAATTTAATATTTTTTGAAAAATTAATAAATTTAAATGCACATTAACATGTTTATTAATTTCACAATTATAAACAAACTTAATTTAACTAAATGCTTCAATCACGAAACTTATTATTACTCGTTTTATGTATTAAATAATTAATTAGCTATCTAAACGATTTTTTTGAAAATTTCGACCAAAAAAAAAGAACTAAATTAGATAATACATTTCGAATTCCGAGAAACCGTTAAGTTTCATATGATTCATTTAAGGTGGTAAGTCAATATGTGTGGATAGCACACAGGTTAATTAAAAATCTATTGTTAATATCCGAAACTCATAACCAAATAAACTTAGCACTAAATCGAAGGGTCTACGCCTTGATTTAACCGCCAAAACTATAGGAAAAATTACACTAAAAGTTTTTAATTCGTTTTGTCATTAATTTAAGAATTATTATGTATTTTAAGACACTTGTC
The DNA here is from genome assembly GCF_022539635.2 of Chironomus tepperi. Lineage (NCBI taxonomy): Eukaryota > Metazoa > Arthropoda > Insecta > Diptera > Chironomidae > Chironomus > Chironomus tepperi. The sequence continues at coordinate 2,752,365 of NW_027226498.1, read as the reverse complement.
TAATAGCTCAAGATGTTTGTATCGGATCTAAAGAATGACTTCTTCAATTTGCTGCCGGGAAAACGAGTAATTGTAATCTGTAATGTCGATATTGATGCGATAGTTTCGTGTAAAATTTTGCAGACATTATTTAGGAACGAAAACATTTTATTCTCTGTTTCTCCAACGCTGGGAATAAAAGGACTAAAGAGAACCTTCGAGGAAAACAAGGATGACTGCAATATATTTCTGTTTATAAACTGTGGTGGTTGCATCGATCTTGTAGATCTTCTACAGCCTGACGACAACATTGTATTTTTCATCTGCGATTCTCATCGTCCATTAGATCTCTGTAATGTTTACAGTGATTCACAAGTAAGTGTTCTTCATAATTATCTTTAGCATTATTATACATCCGGGTGTAATGTTATTTTTAGGTGAGAATTTTAGGCGATTATAGAACAGAAGAAGATATACCTCAATTTGAACAAATATTTAGAGATTCTGATAGTGAGAATGAAAGTGATGATGATGGAATTGAGGACGACGAGGATGAAGAAAATACGGAAAATTCAAATCGAAGACCAACGTCACATATTGAGAAATTTGAGATGCGACTGAGAAAAAACCGAGAAAAACGCGATTGGGAAAACAAGAGAGATCGAGTATTATTTAATTATACACAATATAGTTACCATGCAAGAAGTACGTCTTTAGTAATTTATGAGTTAGCATGGAAAATGTCTAAAGATTCATTAGATTTATTATGGTGGGCAATTATTGGCATCACAGAACAATTGCTTCTTGGTAAAATTGAAAGTTCCGTTTACACGTTAGAGACTCAACAAATTCAATCTCATGTTTCACGTCTGTCCAATAAAATTAATGAAAATTCTCATACAGCTATTAGGATCACATATGAAAATGACTTATATTTAGCACTTTATCGACATTGGAGCGTAAAGGAATCAATTAAAAATTCAATATATTCAGCATGTCGAATGAAATTGTGGACATTGAATGGAAAAAAGAAATTAAAAGAGTTACTAGTTGAAATGGGATTACCATTAGCACAAGCGAAGCAACAATTTAATTCTATGGATTTATTAATGAGGAAAGATTTTTACCAAATGATTGAAAAAACTGCCGAAAAGTACAACATGCCAGGAATCATATATGGATCATTTACATTACAATATGGATATAAAAATCGATACTCTGCAGCTGATTATGTTTATGCTATGATGGCATTGATTGAACAAATTGATCATGAAAGAACGGCCGAAAGTTGCTTCATTGATGCTCTTGAGAGCTTATCAAGGAACAAGAATAACATGCTCGAAAGTGGCATCGAGAAGGCAAAAGTTCTTTTAGATTCGATATTTAAACAAGTTAAGACATCACTTGAGACACAACAAATTCATTCAGCTGGTCCATTCTTTTACATAATCTTTCAAGATGAGAATATCCAGTTTTCATCGCCTTATGCATTGACAATGCTCGCAAAGTTTATGCTTAATGGATTTGTAGCAGTATCAAGAAGTCGTCGATCAAGAGATTTGCCTTTAATCATTTGCATACCAGTTGACCTAAATACGGAAATTTGTCTCATGATTGGAATTCCGCCCATTGGCGACGATACTAAGAATTTGTTTGGAAAGGCATTCGAACAAGCTGCCATCAAAAGTAATGCTGCCATTTCACAAGACTTTTTCGATACAAATATCATTCAAATTAAGCAATCCAATTGCCCAAAATTCATCGATGCTCTCACTGTACTTTTATCGAGTTAAATTTGGCCTCCTGATAATTCTTTAATATTATTACTATTTTAAATTTAATTAAGCTAAGTTGTAGAATGTTTAAATTGTAGTGTAAGTCGCCAAACTGAATACACATATTTTTACTCATAAGACCACTTTTATTCTCAATTATATTAATTGCAAAGTAACTGAAATTTATGTTTTAGAATAATAAAATGGCACATTAATTAATTATACTATACATCTAGCCGTTATTTTAGTTCTAAAATAAATTTTGAAAATTCAAAAAAATATTTCGACCGAATTTTATAAAATAAGAATAATTAATTAGAATAGGCTTTGTCTAGGCTATAAATCAACTAATAAAACCAATAAAAAGAAAGTCCAAATTAATGCTAATTTATGCTTAAAATCCAAATAATTATTAGCATATTATAAACAACATTCACCGGTTGATTGATGTAAATTGTCTATATGTCACAAAAAAAAGCGCTTTTTGATGGATATAATTCCTTTTTAACTTTAGCCAGTGTTTCTCAGTTAATGGTACCGATGTTCGTTAATTGGGCAGTGCTTAGTAAAATATGTATTAACGGCTTTAAGTGCAAATGTTTTGAAAAAATTTACCTGAATCAAGTTTCCTTTGTTTTTTTTTTTTATCTTCTCAGAACTATTTCTATTTTCATCTAATAATATTGTAACGCAGGTCGTAGATTGAGAAGGTCTGAATTATTTTGTGAGTTGATGATACACATAAAGTCAAAAGTGGAAATTTAATTAAAGATTTGTAGCGTATAAAGTAATTAATAATGAATCTTTTTGATTCTAAGCATAACAATAGTTTATTGTTTGTAAATTTTAATCAGGATTTTGGTAAGTGCGCAGATAATTAGAGAAAATGTCGAAACAAAAAAATCTTTGTTTTTGACTTTTTGATATTTTTTTCTCTTATCAATATTTATTAATTATGTTTTATTTATAAACAATTGCATCTTTCAGCATGTTTTGCATGCGGTACAAAAGATGGATTTCGAGTTTTTAATGTGGATCCGCTCAAAGAAAAACAACGTCAGATTTTAGATGGAGGAATCGAATTTGTAGAAATGCTTTTTCGGTGCAATTACTTAGCAATTGTTGGCGGAGGTCAAAAGCCCTTATTTCCATCAAATAAAGTTCTAGTGTGGGATGACATAAAAAAACATCCAGCTATATCACTCGACTTTTCAACTCCAGTTAAAGCAGTAAGGTTGCGACGAGATAGGATTGTTGTTGTTCTAGGTAATCTCTTATCTCATATGTCAGTCACTTTCTGATTCATTCAATAAATATAATTTACTTTTACAGAGGGCATCATTAAAGTCTACACTTTCACTCAAATACCACAGCAACTACTTGTTTTCGAAACAAGTCAAAATCCAAATGGTTTGTGTGTTTTATGTCCAAATAGTAACAATTCTTTGCTGGCTTTTCCAGCACGACGAACTGGAAATGTTCTGATCGTAGATCTTGCAAATACAGAAAAGGCTCCATTAGAGATAAGTGCACATGATTCTAAAATTTCATGTTTATCATTAAATCTTCTAGGTAAGCAATACAATTATTTATCTGCGCATTTTCTTAATGTCATTGAAAATCATTCAAAATTTTTTTGACCAACTTTTTACATCAATTAATTATAGGAACGAGATTGGCCACATCTAGTGAGCGAGGTACACTTGTTAGAATTTTTGATACAGCAACGGGTCAAAAAGTGGCAGAACTGAGACGAGGATCTAATCAGGCAAAAATTTACTGCATAAATTTTAATCAATTATCGACAGCAGTTTGTGTAGCTTCCGATCACGGAACTATTCATGTTTTCAATCTCGAAGAACCGCAAAAAGAGCCAAAAAATATTTCACAAATTTTACCGAAATATTTTTCAAGTCATTGGAGTTTCGCCAAATTTTCGATTCCAACTGGTCCTTCTATCCACTGTATATGTGCTTTTGGCTCCGATAACAATTCAATTATTGTGATCACTGCTGATGGCCATTACTATAAATTTCTATTCAACAGTAAAGGTGATATCAGTCGAGAAGTTTGCACACAGTTTTTGGATCTTTCTGAATATTAAATCTTTAAAGAAACATCTGAAAAAATTATGAGATTATAAGACATATTATGAGGGTAGATAATTTAATACTTTTTTATTATGATACATAATAGTTATGTTATATGTAAGTTAACAAAAATCTATCTTTTGATTTCGGGAAAATTAGACAAAAATTTCAACAAATTTATTCAAGGAATTGTGCATGTTATGCACGTATGTTGCACGTATTGATTACATTATGACTTTATTTTGACCCACTAAGGCTGCTCTAAAACCATCAAAATTTATTTGATTTATAAGCAAATTTATTTTTTAACATATAAACTCCCGTGTGTAGCTTGCTATTTTGGTAGTTTTCTAATGCAATATTTTATGTGTCATCCTCTGTTTTGAAATACTTTATACAGAGCACATATATTTGGAGAATTCTAATAATTGCCCATGCATCCCCAGTTAACAAAGATGTTGAACTGTGACATAACGTATCACAAGTCGTTCTAACTACACAACTTTTGTGAGCTTTTATCCAACATTTAAATAAAAAATATGACTAAAAAATTGCATGCAATCCACTACCAATGGCGTCTAACAATTTAAAATCCACAAAAATTTGACATCTGATCCATTCTAAACAGAAAAGTAATCAAAAGTTTTCGTTCCAAAATTTGTGAAAAGAATTTACCTGAAAGTGTTTGCGAATATTAATATACTATTTTGTTATAATTAAAAGTATGTTAAAATTTATGTTCTGCTAGGAAAACTGTATTCTGATTAAATTTTAGAATAACCCTTATTTACAAAGTATAACTTATATACAAACTATATATTTACAAAAGATAAATAATATTATTACTTAATGATACATGTATGATCCTCCTTATTATTAAATTTATGTCAAACGAATGATCAAAAATGTGAAAATAAAAAAAATTATTGATACACATCTAATGTTCTTAATGCTCTTTTTTTATTTGATGGACATCGATTTACCATTCTTTACATTTGATTCACTATCTTCCAATTTCCATTGGCACCAGATCTCACTTCTTTTCGTCCTCTCAAGTTTTCTCTCTTCTGTGATCTCATACTTATTAGCCTAAATATTTTTCAAATTGTGGATAAAAGTTATTCCCTTGAAACATTCAAATTAATTGACAACGTTTTTCCCGACATATTTTGAATTGTGGATAACCGTTATTTTACTTAGGAAGTTCAAATTCTAACGTTTATCTCGATGATGATGATGAGATTATACAATTGAAACGGAATTTTGTAGCACGTGGAGGAACTAAATAATCGATATTAAAAAGCACTCATAACATAGATTTTTTGAAACATATAGGCTCCATTTTTAAGCAGATGTGGGTCTTGTGAAGTAGATTTTACGATATAATGTAAAATAATTATCTCAATGTGTTGCTTAATGAATTTCAAGAGATTTACTATATTCATTCAAACAAAAAATAATTACTCATTATTATTATTCTCTTTCCGCTGCCTATTCTCTCATATCAAAGTCGAAAAATTGCATTTTCTTGCAAAATATCTCAAAAGATCCACGCGACAGAAGAAAATACGAAAGAAAATGAGAGAAAATAAGGTAATTAAGGAAATGTTCGATTGAAAATTAGAGGGAAAAAACCTCACAATACTCTGTGCATCTCATTATGTCTCAGTCTCGTCGTGAAGTTGAAACTTGTAAGAAGGAAGGAAAGAGTGAAAAGATTTCTCGCGTTAATATAGTTTAGTTTTAATGAGACCCCTGAAATAAAGCTATTTTTGTACTTAAGATTCTTTCATTATTTAATATTTGCCATTTTTCTTTAAATCGATTACGGGAATATCAAATTAGTGAAAATATTTGGAAGTGATTAATAAAATCTGTCAAAGTGTTAAATTATTAATATTTAAAAAGTAATAAAAGACAGAAGAAAAAAAGCATTGAGCAGTGCCACAAAATCAAGCGTTTAACGATCGTTGCGAAGGATACCAGAAAATTTATTAGAACTTATTAATCGTAAGTAATTTCCCATTCAAAATTAGATTTTTCATCATTTTTCATTGATTTTTCTCAAGTCATGCGATCATATTTGATCACTTTGACTTTTGGCTGACAATAATGAGATTTTAAAATTAAAATGAATAAATGAATGGAAAAAAATATTCAGCAATGCCAGACGCATAAATCAATAATTGTTAAATTCATTTAAAATTAATCGATTTCTACATAAAAACCGTTAAATTTTATTTTGAATTAAAAAATAACTTTTAAACTTTAAAAGACCGTTAAATCTTTTTATTAAAAAATGTAGTTACAAAAAAATTTTTTTGTTTGAGGCTGTTATAAAATCCTAGACCCCCCTCCCCCTAAAAAGCGAACGTAATAAGTGAACGGCCCCTAAGTAAGTCGACACTTAATTATAACATTTAAAGACAATCACTTTCACGTCCCTTTCATTCTCGGAATTTTCAATCTCTGCCTTAATAGCTTTTTCTTCATCGCATCTTATAATCGTGCAAAAACAATGGCAGGAAAAAAGATGTTTTTTGATAGCTAAAAATAAATTCATTTATTTTTTTTCCTAAACAATTGTGTCTCATGTTTCACAAAGTATATCCATTCGTTTAAAATTGAGGAGCGAGAATTCTCTCAAATTATTAACATTCTCTAATTAATGAGCGTTGAAGTATTCTCATTGATGCAACACACAAATCATTGTTGATATTATTTTTTGTGCCATTTGAGAAAGGATCAGGCAGGCTCAGAATTTATAAAGGAAACGATAATCATCTGGATTAATTAAGATTGGATGTCATTCATTCTAAACATGTTGATGTTGAGTTTTTAAATACATGCTTAACTTGTCACAATGAAAATTTACGACTCAATTATTTTATTCGGCAATAACATTAAAATTTATGTGCATTTATGTTAAAAAGGATCTTTCACATCGCACCGATCAAATTGTAAAAATCGAGGGGAAAGAATTGCTCCAAAATAATTAAAAAGAAAATTAACCGATACAATTTGAAAATTAAATGACCGTTTAGTGTACGGAAATTTAGTTCCATAAAAAATTCTAGCAGACCTCAAAAAAGCATAATTAGCTTGATTATTAAAAGCCTACAAATCTCACGTAATTTACCTAAAATTAATATTTTTTGTTTCCAAACGATTCCCCATTTTCACATAATAAAATCCTCATTGTACAAATTTCGCACATAATCATTCCAAGCCTTTTAGAAATAATTTTCAGATCACATTGTGAATTTTGTTTAAATTGATCTAAAGATTCACTTTGAAAAGCTGCTGTGCTTTGAAAGATTTTCCTCATAAATCTATCAATCTTTTAACACACTGCGTGCTGCTTTATAACAATCTAAATATTAGGTAAATAATCAAACAGACTTAAAGGCTTAACAAATAACTCTTTGTTGGCCTCGACGTTTAAATTGCACGAAATTACAAACAAAATCCCGAGCTACACAAATGGGTATAAATTCACCGGTGCCGTTAACTCTAAGAAAATTTCTGAAAAATAAACTGATGGATATGCGATGACTAAACCCCATATTATTTATGTTAGTTTGAATGTCAACGATACATCCGTCGAACTATAGACATGTAGAATGATCAAAGCTTGTCTTTCCATGTCTATGTAAAATGAATTTATCTCGTCCTAACAAAACTTAAAAATGTCTACGGAACTATGTGTAGTCATGAAACATTTCCAAAATATTTGTAAATTATTTTTTTGACGAAAGATGCTTCTTTTAGCAGAACAGATCAAAAGTTGCTTAAAATGAGTCATTATAGTCCATTTATAGCCTTTTGTATATGACGATAGAAAATTGAAACAAAATTCAATTTTTCGTATTTTTTCTTACTGAAAAAACTCATAATGTATAACTTTATTTCCTAACATATATCAACATTCTTTTCTTCACATTTTTATATCAGTATCTGTTATTTTCTCTCTTTATGGAAGGACGTAGATTAAAAATATAATAATTTTACTTTAAAATGAAAAGCGGATGCGAAAAATGATAAAAAAAAATTATAAGAAATTGAGATTTTAAGTGTTAAATTCGATTTAAAATTAAGAAAAAATTATAGAAAAATAATAATGATTTACTGTATATAGTATCAAATAATAACTTAAAAAGTTGCTCTTTCATTCATCTTAAACGTATACTCAAAGTTAATGTGTGTATATATGAAATATTTTTACTTATGTTAATTCTAATTCATTTTAATCTTCGCTGCGTTCGTCTCACTTTTGATCCTGAGCGTAATTTTCTATCCGAGTGAATTGGCTCGTTTCGTAGGTTTGATCGTATCTTCTTGTTATTTCCTGTAACAATCATAAAAGTTAGAGATAAATTAGATAAGTATTGACAATTAAATGACTGTTCTAACTGATTGATGTGTTTGATAATTATGCTGCATGTCCAACGCGAATTTCTCAAGACTTGTAAGTCGGTCGAAGCTTTGAAGCTATAAAGTAATGTCGAGATGTAAACGGATTTTTAAAATGTAAATTTAAATATTTTTATTCAAAATAAATTTAGCAGTTCAAAATTCTGTAGGAATTTTTCAACAATTTCCTGCCGTATTATATTGTGACATGACTAGTTACCCGCACATCAAAAAATTAATTAATCAACTAAATCAATATCTGAATGACTTACCAGGCGTCTGTGCAAGTTCATATGATTTGACAAGTTTGTTACTTTCACGCAACTTTTTGATTAAAAGTTCATTCTTCTGTCGTTCAAGGTTGAGTTCATGTACTAATTGGGCTTTTGATTTATTCACAGCAGGACATAATACGGAATGATTGAAAATTGTTGTTGATGAAGGTCGTTCTTGGTGATTAGGATGAGTCATTAATTTTATTAAATCATTAAATTCTCGACTTATTCCCGGCAAGTCGGGTACGTTGCCATTTCTAAGTTGATGCCATAACTCTCCATTCTTCGGTAAAGGACCACCACCACCAGCTGTAAAGTAATATATATTCGATTTAATTAATTTGATTTCGCCACACTTTTATTACTATAGTCATACCTTCATAGATTGTTATTCCCAATGAGAAAATGTCACCCTTTGACAGATTTGAATAATCGTCTTGAAGAATTTCATTTGGCAAGTATCGACAATCACCTTCCTCGACCTGTGGTTCGCACATTGATGTCACATGTCCTAAATCACCTATTTTATACGTTACAGCTTGATAGTTATCTAACTGATCATAATTTTCATCAAATCCATCATCTCCCTGCGTTTGCCTGAATCGTGTGAATGATAGACTAAATAATAAGAATACGACAAGCTTGACAATTTAATGAGATACTCACTTAATTTGAGGTTTCGAGATAAAAATGTTTCCAGCCTTAATATCCATATGAACTAAATTATGTGAATGAATGTACTTGAGTCCTTCAGCAACTTGTAACAAGAGAATTTTAAGTTCGGCTTCATTTAAGATGCGCTTTTGAAGAAGTGCCTGTAAGCTACCACCATTACAATATTCATTCTGTATGAGCATATGATTGTTCTCTGCCCATGCTGAATAATATCTAACAACATTGTCGTGCTTTCCTAGAACTGCATGAGCATAAACCTCATTTAATGAGATTTTTTCAAATGAACTGCCAGCAACGGGTTTAATACTACGTTTAATTGCATAAATGCAACCGTCTAAACGATTAAGGCACTGATATACTAATCCAAATTCACCGACACCTAATAACTTTAACTCCACAAATTCCTTTTCGTATCTAGTAATATTGGATTCTTGTAGCGCTAGACGTTTGGGCGCTTGACGAAATTCATTTGTTTCGTCATCATAGCACAGCTCGGTTGAATCACATGTTGTAGCATTCACTGATTCCTTTACATTGGAAACAGAGTGAAGCCATCTATTATTATTATCATATTTATTGTTATTTTCGTACTTATTGGCAAAATTATTTGGTCTAACTGGATTGTTAATAATTGGTAATGAGGAATTCATGAAATCATTATCTAATCGTGCTCGTTTCTTGCGTAACGATATTCCTGGCGGTGTGAATGGATTAACATTTGCAGCTATAAAGAATAAAATTACCAAAAGTTAATCACTGGATGTTAGAAAGTTTCGAATTTATATCTTACATAGATTTTCATGTAGTTGCTTAAACAATGGAAATGGCTTTGGTTTATTAATATGATTGTTGTTGTTTGTTTGTAAAAATGACAGCTCGGGAACTGGAATCGTTGGTCGCGCAATCAATTCAAAATTATTCTCGTCATGATTATCATTTGTTGCTAAGAATTTTTGATATTTTGTTGATAATGTTTTTGGTGTTCTCGGCGAATCAAACAATCTGCAAACATAGTAAACAATGATTAATTAAGTAACTCACTAGACAAATCCACCTAATTTCTACCTTAGCGCTTTAATTCTGTTTATATCCGGAGAAAATTGTAATTTGTTGGGGCTTTTTGGCGAAAACTTTAATTTCCTTGGTTGGACTGTTCTTTCTGGAGACGACTGACGTTCCAAGCTTGAATTCATGTCAGGCGAATCAAAATCACTACTTTCTGTGTCCATTTATGCGATTAAATAATTAAAAAAACTTAACTCAAAATATTTCCTCCAAACAAAAATCTGATTTTCAGCTTAGCATTCTCTTTCATAACGCGTAACGTATTTTTAGCCCTTTTTCTTGGAACATTAGTTTTTTCTCATCTCTTTGTCTGACTGTCCAACAGTTATGTTTGAATAATTTTCTTTTTATTTAAGTTTTTCTTAAATTATGTAAAATTAAACTTCTTTTATGTCAACTTATCTGCGTCGAAAATAGTTTATATTAAATTAAAGTTTCTAACTTGATCTATTGTGTTAGTTTAAACTTTCACAAGCCGTTACAATAAGAGTGAAGTTGGCTGCGATAAAATATTTTCTATTTAAATTTATATCCGGTTATAACGTATTTTTATATCAAAATATTTAGTTAGAGATTTCTTCATTGATCAATATTAAACAATGACTTATAATTAATGTATTAATTGATTAAAAATAAATTTTTATTTTTAGATGGAGGGATTTACAATGGTTGACCTTCAGGCATTGTCCATTAATCGAGACGATCATACCAATGGAAGCTTCAGAAGAAAAAAGGAACTTGTAAGTTATACCTGCTTTGACTCTATGTTGTTCAAGCTGGAAGCTAGAGAATATACCTAAAAGAGTCATATGCTGTGTACCTGAATCTTAAAGTATTATGTAAATAGGAGAAAACGGCTTGAACAACATTGTTATAAACTGTTATAATTTTTTATATGGGCGAATAATAAACTAAAATTGGTGATCGATGGCTTTAAATAAATTTGATTTAAAAAAATAATTCAGCAATAAGATTCAAAATTTTAATAAAATTGTATTATTCGTTACAATTAATGATATATATTAATGATTTCATGATATTTATAAAAGGAACTAGCTGATTTGTTTAAAGATTCTGTAAGTCAAGAAATCATATGTTCAATGTTTGAGAAAGTAAAATGTTGTTTATCACGTGTTTGAGTAGCATTTGACGCTCATTTTTCTCTCATCTCAAAAACAAAATTTCTTCATGATCACGCACATAAGAAGAAGATTATCTGAGGAAAAGAATGAAAATTCTAAAAATAATTTTACGAGAGATTTTTGAAGGAGAAAAATTTAGTTTTGGAAAATTTTCATCACAATCAGTAGTGCATTAAGAATTATCTCAATTCTGTAGAATTTTCTTGCATTTAACAAAGTTTTTATATTGAGTAGACATTGTAAAATAACAGTCTAATCATGGATAGATTTATGGAGCAAGTTGCGATCGAAGCATCGCAAATGTATGTAACGGAAGAAGGAAAATCTCCATTTGCTAACACTGTAAGATTTCGTAATCACTTGTGGATTGTAGAAGTTGATAATAATTTTAATGGCACATTTTTGTAGAATTTGTAAAAGAAAATGGAAAATTCAAAGACATTTTACTAAAATTATGATTGAAAAAATTTTCATTTGCAGACCATCGAGAAATTGCCCGATAAAGTTCTCCTCAATATTTTCTCATATCTATCTCATTTGGAAATTTGTCGCATGGGTGAGAGAAAATCATAGATCATTTCCTATATGTAAATCAGAGAGAAATTTGTGACAAACAAAAATATTTTTTAGCCACTATATGCCGTCGATGGAGACAAATCGCATACGACAGCCGACTGTGGAAGAATGTTTCGTTGCGTCCTGAAATATCTGGTATTGCTTGTCAATATTCTGTGCCTAGATAAAATTCATTTTTATTATTTTTTAGGACTTCACGTAGGATCTTTGGAATCACTTATGACACTCATTTCTGCTCGTTTTGGGCCTTCATTACGCTATCTCGAGCTTCCTATTGAATTAATTACTCACCACGTTCTCCATGAATTGGCTGCAAAATGTCCAAACTTGACTCATATGTTGCTTGATTTTCAACAAGCCATGCAGCTTCATGATTTTTCTGAGCTTCAAGCTTTTCCGGCAAAGCTTAGATATTTATGTATTTGTCTCTCAGAAGTCATCTTCATGGAAGGTTTCATGAGAAAAATCTATAATTTCATCAATGGATTGGAAGTTTTGCATTTGGTAGGAACTTACGAAAAAACTGACCAAGAAGAAGAAGAAATTTATGTAAGTAATAGTTAAATATGTATCTTCGATGCTATAAAAAATTTGTATTATTTTAGGAAGTCATTAACGTGCACAAACTAAAAGCAGCCACTCCGAATCTTCGTGTCATCAATCTTTATGGAATCAACTTCATTGACGATTCACATATCGATGCATTCAGTTCCAATTGTATTCAACTTGAGTGCTTAGCTGTAAATTTTTGCAATAAGGTTACTGGAGCGACATTAAAGACACTTTTTCAACGTTCAAAACGTTTGAAATGCTTGCTTATGAATGGAACAAGCCTTCAATCAGAATATGTTATGGCTGTTGAATGGGACAAGACGTGAGTTTCTTTAAATCTATAAAGAATACTTTATAGCTTTATAAATTTTATTTTTTAGAATTCTCCAAGAACTTGACATAACTGCAACAGATTTATCAAGTGAATGCCTTATTGACATGCTGACTAGAATTCCATCGTTGAAGTTCTTGAGTGCTGGACAAATTAACGGTTTTAATGACTCAGTTTTAAAAGCATGGATGGAGTCAGGAAATTGTAAATCTTTGTTATCATTGGATCTTGATGCTTCTGACAATCTTTCGGACGAAATTTTAAGCAAGTTCATTACTCGATATGGAGGACAGCTTCAAGCTTGCATATTAAGTGGAATGGCACATATTACTGATCAAGTAATTATTTATTACTTCGTTTTTCTTAATTTTTATTTTATTTGTAAACACATAATCGAATATACTTCATTCATACATCATTCCTTTACAATTAAATAGTTAAAAATGATCTAAATCATAATCCTTCATACCTTGAATGGAGAAAGCTATTTGTTGATTAATGCTTGTTTTTTTATCAACACCAAACAACATGACTTCATAATTATTAAATGACATACAATTTTCATCGATTAATCTTGAAGATTTTGATTTTATAACTTTAATTTGAGGCTTACGTATTTTGGATATGATTGTATCATACACAAGTTTTGTGATTTCTGGATCATGTGGCATGCGGATATCAAATAATTTACAGTTGATTGCTTGAAATTCAATCGTGTTTCGGATTTTTGGTGACATATAATAAATAAAATCCTTTGACATGTCGACTAAATATAATTTCCCAGTGTCTACTCCAAAGCAAATTGCAATTTTGCCACTGTTTTGAACGATTGCACGATGTAATTCGCCGTCAACTTCTACAAGACATGGAGATCCTCTAATTACCTCATCCAACGGTTCTAAACTATTATTTGTGTGCAGTTTTTTTAAACGACGAATTAGTCGATTCCATTTAGTATCATCTTCACGCTTAATAGTTACAAAAAATGAGTCTAAACTTTGAAAGTTAATTAATGTAACATCGTAATTTTCTTGGTGATTAAGCGTTATTGGAACAACCGGAGTTTTATATTTTTTTACTTTTGAATAAGATTTTCTGCAAGAAAACATGATCTTAATATAATGAAAACTTAACAATTGGACTTGATTATAGCATACTTAATATTTTCATCCAAATCTTCAGTCTCTGATAGAATTGAAGGAGTGTTAATGCTTTCATTGTCTTCAACTTTGCTTTTGTTGCTTGATTTGAGACTTAATCTATCCCAACGATCCACAAATGAAGAACATTCTTCATTTTTTGCAAACCAAAGCATTACTTTCTCAACTGCTTTACTAATACTTGCATTTGATAAATTTCTAGCTAATTCCGCATCCTCGACATTAAACTCTTCATTTGAATTATTATTTTTAACCAATACATCTTCCATTATCACTTAATACTTAATTTTATTCTTTATTACAATTTTGTTATTTTCATAACCCAACACTTACGAAAACCGTACAAATTCTTTAGAATTTAAAGTGATTTCAGACATTTGAAATAATAATATCCGTTAAATTATGTATAACAATTTTTATAACAGAATTTTTTAATTGAACAATGCTTTCATTATTTTAGCTGTGGATGACGATTCTTCCTATATTAAAATCAGCTAAAATTCTTGTCATGGGATGTCACGAACGTTTATCTGTTAATATACATGTTGATCAGTTAATGGATGCTATTGCCACAAACTGTCCAAAATTGGAACGACTTGAACTTAGGTAAATGATGTGTGATTTAAAATCATTGATTAATACAAATAATGTTCTTACATTATAGATGGGATCCAGAAAATCTCCGTTTTTCAGATAAAAGTCAAAAAGCAATCGATTTGTTGCGTGTTAAATGTTTGAAACTTCGATGCATGGTTCTTAGCGATGGAAGATATTATGAACTTGTTAAGGCCAACTTTGAGAGAGCTGATAGAATGACAGTTGTAAGGAATACAACATGTTGTCGAGTTTCTCCTTATTACATGATTCAAAATTATAATGATTTGATTTTCAATTAAATTGTTCTATTCATACTATCAAATCTTTAACTTGTGGATCGAAAAAATTCAGTTGAATCAAAAAATCTAAAAAAATACTCGACCTTATTGAGTGACTTTAACGCATTTTTGTCCCAGCGATCAGTAATTAGTTAATGAATAAACGCGAATCAATTTTTAAATCTTGAAAAATATCCGTCCTACAGAACAAAATCAGGAACTAGTTCTTGCAGAATCTCCAATCACTGTTCCATCATAAAAAATAAAATCCAATAAACTTTAAATAATTCTCTTTAAATTTATAAACGTTAAAGAATTTTTATCAAATAACGGTTTTTTAGAATTTAAATTTTCTAACGATTGCAAAAAATTTAAATTTATTGAAAGCAACGCTTTAAAAAGTGTTACTTTTTGTTTATGAAATATTTATGAAATTATTAAACGTGCTCTTTCAGACCAATCGATGTTGAAATAACTCGATGGCACAAAGCTAATGCTACATACTAGAGTTTTCTGCGAGATCCGATTGCCGAGATCTCGTATCTTACCCAACCACCCGAACAATAAGTATTTTTAAGCGATCCTTTTTTTAAAAATGCGATAAAAATCTGATTTTGATAAAATTTTATAAGAAAATGCTGTTTTTCGAATATGTCATTTCAAGCAACTTTATTTTAATTATGCTTTATTACAAGAAAATCATTTCTGAATGTTAAAAAACGATGTTTAATATATTTATAAAATAAAAATATTTATTGGAAACAAAAATTACAACTGTTTATTAAGGTATATTTGAAGTTTTAATGAACAATATCTAGAATCATCAAACAGATCAATAATTCTAGATATTATTAAAAAAAAGGAAATGAAAAATAAAGTGCATCCATGACCTTCCTCAACAATCAGTTTTTAATAATAAAATTATCACGGACCAGTATTGTGAGCAATTGAAAGGAAGTTTGATAAGATAAAAATTATCTTTTAAAATTATTTTTTGACAATATTGAAAACTCCCAAAGATAAATGTTCTGTAATATTTTATTCACAAGCACGAGCTCTGTCTAACTCGAAATTAGCAGCTCGTCGGAATCGCTCCACTAAATCACGATCACACTGAAATAAAATATTTAAATTAAATATAAAATTATTTAAGAACCTTCAAATGACTTACTCTGGTCAAATCTTCTAGAATTTGTTCCTCATTTTCGACGAGGGAAGCTCTGAATTCCTCAAATTCATTCATGTAGAATCTAACTGATGTTAATAAAATTCTTAATCTTCGATTAATTGGATCATAAAAGCTGTCGGGACTATCAATTCTTAATCGTTCGACAATAGATGCCAATCCTTGATTTTGAACTTGATTAAAAGTAGATTGAGCAGTATCGGTAAGATTGTTAGTATGTGTAATCCAACTTGCAAGTACAGTATGTGAGCTTCGCATACAGTTGGCAAGGAAACTTCCATGTCGTTTAACTTGAAGTTCAAATCTTAAACGAGCATTTTCGACGCACTCACTATTTGGTTTTTCGTCCAAAATATCTTCGACTTCATCTTCAATGTCATCCATTTGCTCATATGTATCCATAAAGCTTTTTATTAATTGCTCATTCATTAACTCAATGTATGAAGCGATAATATTACGATCGATGTAACTCTGTAGTTCCGAGAAATTATGAGCTATACTTAATTCATTCTGTGCCCGTAACAACTCATTGGTAACTGTATCAAGTGACTCAATTAGTTTTGACTTTTCTAATGCATTAATCTAAAATTAGAATATTTAAAGAATTGACAGATGAAATCAAATTATATTTTATCACCTGCACCAGATAAGCTAGACAGAAAGTAACAAATAAAATCTTCATTTTCAAAACAACAACCTCAAGCAGCTGAGAAATACTAAAATTTTAGTAGCTTATGCTGATTGCTTATATAAAGGATAATATTATCAAAACCGATTGCTTTATCTTATCGAAATACCTCACTGCAAGTGGAATTGAAAAAAAACATTCATTTATGAAACGTGCTTAGAAATAAAATAAATTACGTTTTTTCTTATCATTTTCAAAGTTATTGAAAATAGCTATTTTTTCAAAGATAGTCTGCATTCTGTTTTGGAGGTCCATTTTTATAGGTATGTGAGATTATTTGATAGGTGAAGCATTAATTTGTTTTGTGTCAACTCAGTGCTACTGTGTGACGTGGTTCTTGATCAACGAAGTCAGACTTAAATTACAGGTTTACGTCAATAGCTGCTATCGACGGATTTTCAGAATCTGGTGGATTGGGAATCTGGAAGATTGGTCTACAAACGAGAAGCTTCTACAATGATCAGGCCAATAAAACATCAATAAGGAGAATATTCTAGATGAAGAAGTGCTGTTGGATTGAACATGCACTTTGAAAAAAGAATGCCAGAGATAATGTCAATGCTGGAACAGAAGCACAAGTTTGAAACATCGCCCTTGGTTGAAACCTGCAAAGCAAAATATGTTGTACAGCTTCAAAAGTTTAATTGCGCAGAAAAGTGATGAAAGTGAATCCAACTAAACTTGGTTAGAATGAGTTTGAAATTCGCGAAACATGCTGAAAATTTAAAATAAAAGATTGAAATTTGGGAAATATTTTTTTATTAATTAATGTTTATTAAGAACTTTTTGGAGTTTCAAATTATCGTCATACATAATAAAAAATAAATTTGAAACAATAAATCTTTTTCATTTTGAAATATAAAATTCTTTTTGGCCATACTTTCTTAATACATTGTTTCGATTTTAAATTGTAAAATATATTTATAAAAAATTTTCATCATCATTAATATTATCATAACTAGTAACATATTATAAAGTCGTTTTATGCAATTAAATCAAAATCTATTGCACGACAAAAAGAACTACTTCTCATCTTATACATCTTTTTCGTCTTTTTTCTTAAGTGCTAATTATTCTTTGGCATTCTAGCGAATTTTTGTCATCAATAATTTTTACATAATCAGAGGTTTTGTTTAACTTAAAATTAATAAACTTAATAATAGAATTTTCAAGTAAAATTTAAATCAATTTATTTAAAATTTAATTAAGTTTTTTGAGTTCTTCCTTCATTTGACTTCGTTGCATTTTGAAACCTCTCGAATTGGAAAAAAATTCTTAATTTTATAATTTTGTTAATTTTTTGTTTAAATTTAATAAATTTTTTGATGGACCAAAAAGCGGCTTCATATGCAAAATATTTGTGGAAATGCGAGAAAAATTTTAAGAAATGGCAATTTAGATTTGAGATTATAAATTTTAATTTTGAAGTTTAGAAAATGTGAAAAAAGTGTGTTTAATGGATCTGAATTAAGCTAAATAATTACTTTTAACCTTTGTTTACTTTCCTTTGTAACTTAATTTTTTATTTTAAAATAGGTCTTTGTTCAAATGCTTAAAACATCTTTGATCGAATTAAAAACGGTTACTGTGATCAAAAATGAACATGGTGTCAAAATTGCTGCAAAATGAATGCCATTCCAAAACTTTCTCTCATTTCCATAGTAATTTATTCATGAAAAACAAATCGCTAGCTTAATCATCGAGATTCGTCATGTTTGCACCAAGAAAATTAAAGTGCATGATCATGTTCAGACTACCGTCACTTCGAAAAATTTAAAAGTATTTTGACATTTAAGATTCAAAAATCAAAAAACTATTAAATTGAAATCAATGAAATCACAAAATTTATAAAAATTTAGATGACGATAGTCTGACTAAACATTAGCGAGCTATGTTTCATGAATAAATATTAAATTTAATATCCTTTATCAATATTTGTTTTTTGGAAATTATAAAAAAACTGTTCTATATTCTTTTTTGCTCTTTTCATCATTATTTTAATTTTATTTAAACTTTATTGTCATCATGAAAATTTTCATTAACTTTCTTACTTTTTTCCCTCGTTTCATATCATATTATCGAATCAATGATAAGATTAAAATTTTATTTTACTTGCAGGAAAGTTTTAATCGCTTTTTTTGGTAATAAAAGAAATTTTAAGGTAATTTGTCAACTTTTTTTTCTCGGGAAAACAGCTTAATTATTTTAGGTATATCAAATTTTAATTTACATTATTTTATTTATTTAGAAAGCTTTTAACATTTTTCTTTTTATTGAAAAGTTCTTTCTTTGGAATGAGTAACATGAGTATTTTAAATAGCGGATTAAGGTCAAGGAAGTAAAGCTTTAAAAACATAATTAATAAATTTCGAAAGAAAATGACGAAGCTTTTGTTTTTAAAGATTTTGTAAAAAAATATATTTCGTAAAGGAATTGAACTACATTTTACACTTGTTTTGCCGTGAATTTTAACCTCAAAAAACCTTCAAATCGACCATTTTCAATCATTACAGATTGTTTGTAATTGATGATACTTAAATAAAATTTCCTGATTGTAATCATAATGAACAGCACATCACTAGTTGATTTACCAACTGATGTGCGATCCAAGTAAACCATAGAACAGTGGTGGACCACCTCTTATTTTTCTCGGCACACCTTAATGGTAAGTATCAATAAAAATCGCATAAATTTTGTGCCGCGGACAAAGATTGCCCAAAACTGGCATAGAACAATTTATTAAAGCTTACGCTCCTTGATCAACCTTCCCTTTATCATTCAAGTTTAAGAACAAAACTTACAAAAATTAGGCTTCTTATATTTTCTTGATTTAATAATTTTTCTTTATTAGAATATATTGATTTCGCTTTTTAAAGTTAATTTAACAAGAGCTTCAACAGAAAAGATTCATGAAAAATTCGAAGAGGAAATTTTTTTATAGTTTAAATAGTTTTTTTTATTTCTTTGAGCTAGTGAATTATAATATTTTTGTTTTTGGCATGACGATGACAATCATCTTAATAAGATTGTAATGTATGAGTTAATGAAGATGAAAAACAGGGATTTGAAAATTATGGTCTTGCTTAACTTGAGATTTAAAATTTTGCCTATTAAAGATTTAAGGAAGAAATTAAATTTTTAAAGCATTTTGAGGTTAAAATTTAGAAATGTCTGTTGATCAATAAGCTAGAAAAGATCAACGTAATGACTAGATTTTTAGCTGAATTACCTTCACTTGTCAATTTATAGTTCAGATTAATATTTTAAATCATTTAAATGAAATGAGACTATGTATGGAAGCTAGACAAAATCTCATAAATCTCAAATCCCTGGATATAATTTCATAAGAAAAACTGAATAAAAAATTCAGAAAATACTTCAGTATTAGACGAAATGTATTCATTAGTTATTCATTTATTTATTTATTTTTTATGTCTCTGTGTGTGATTCCCATACAAAGATTTGTTCATCATTTCATTTACGTCTGAATTAATTGTAAGTATATATTGTCTTTTTCCAAATTATGGTCCATATCATGTTTTTGTTTATTTATTTATTATGAATTTTTATTATGAAAAACATGAAAATGTTTAACAAAAGATAAAATTAGGAGGCATCAATAAAGAAGGAATTGAGAATGAAACTTTGAGCAGTTTGATCGAGCAGCAAAGTATGGCAACATTCTATGCTCCTCGAATCCCGATTCTCCGTAAATATATTTTGAATATATTTAATTTGTTCTATAATTTCATCATCATCAGAAATTGCTTAAACCCAGCCTAATCTCAAAAATGTGTTTAACTATCATAAAGTTAACTCCTAAATGGCTTATGTTTCATCTTTTTTTTTGTAATATTTATTAATAAGTAAACTTATCGCTCATTTTACTTACAAACTAACGCAATAACTTTTCATGTGTTTTTAGTTTCATTTAATTCTTATTAAATTAGTAATAATTTTTCATTTTTTTTATTTGTGGCACATTAAATTCACTCGGATCCAAAAAAGAAGAAACATGAAATATACAAATATATATAAAAATGATTTGTAAGCATTAATAAATGTGTGTTTAAGTTGTTGTTGTTTTTTTCTTTTCATCATATATATATGTATGTATTTATTTCATTCATTCATACTTTAAGTGAATGAATGAGATGAAAATAATAATTGAGTATTATACAGGTACAGTTCATCCACATTTTTTTAGTAATTAATTATTGTATATAGGAATTGAATACAATCTGGGGGCGGATAGTTGAAAATATTTTGATCATTGGATTTGCTTTTTTTTGCCGAACTAAAACTGAATTATAAAGATTGTCTATTTTAATTCCTGATTTAATTTAAGTTCATTGACATTAGAATCAATAAAAATTGTCTAAGTAAAATTTTTCATTCAAAAAATGATTTTAATTTAATTTTTAAAGAATTATGGATCATGTTCGAATTTACCGAGCGACACAAATGAAGAAAGGTGCGCCACTGAGCTTTTAAGCCTTTGACATCCATGTGGTTGTCATTTCGCCTATGCCAAATAAAATGACTTTAAAAGAATCATAGCGAAGCCTTTTTCATTTGTGTTGCTAGATTTTTAATCCCAGAGTGTGGTCGTCTCTAATTCGAATCTAATGTCGAAAAATTCGAACATTTTTAAAAAATTCGAACTCTAACTAATTTAAATTAAAAATTTACGTTACAAAAAAGTTAAAGTAGTGAGAAGACCATACTCTGTTTAATCCTTTTAAAGACACTAGACACAAATTAACTTTTAATATTTGACTGAATCAAAAGATCGTTTGGATTTCAACATTTATCCGTACCCATCAGCATCAACCAATTTTTTTTGTTACCATTTCAATGTGCGAAAAGAAGAACGAGAGATAAATTTATTTTTCGTTAATTGCATTCCTTAATTAAATTAATTTCCTTATTTACATCATAATTATAACTATAACTATTATTATTTGGAAATAATTTAATTTAAAGTATGTTTTATGCCATAATCTTGATTTATATGATGAATATTATGAATGTAGACTTGTTGCATATTATTATTTCCAAATAATTCGCATCTATAATGTCTATAATGTGTTTTCATATGCTATATATAGTATTGTGTGAATTTATGCTTCTTTCCTTTATTTTATTATTCGACATGGGAATGTAAATGACTCATTAAATTGTGAATTTGAAAAATACTTAGAGACTGTGAGTTTTTTACGGTAAACTTTTAAGTTTTACTGGTACTTAAATTTCTCTTCTCATTTGTTTTAAGTACGAAATTTGCAGTTTTTCCGCCTTTTTAATAACTGGGAGATTAAGAACGAGTTTCCCTGTTTAATGAACGAAATAAGTCGACATCGACCATCAGTTCTGCAAGGATTTTGATTGTAGAGAGTTTAAATAACGAATCAGCTTTAAAAATTAATCAAAATATTTCCTTATTTGTCTTTTACAATTAACTTCAAAATGGTGTCATTATGTGAGCAAACTTTTGCTGGTCATAATGCTTTTGCCAGCGAGTCATCATTAACTAATCTCGGTATGGCTTACAGTAACTGTACCTATGATTCATATGCTGACTGTATGATCCACTATGTGAGAATCGTTTGAGACACTTACTGCACTGGAATGGCTTCTCACCTATACAGAATAAATGTAAGTTAGTTCTTGTACCTTAATAAATTGTTGTTGTAAGTAACTTACCCGAATGCAAACGTTTATGTTCCGTCTGTTGATTGAAATACATGAAAGGAAAAAAGCACAATAATGATTAATCTTATCACCGAGACAGAAACAAATATGTTTTACTAACCAGATGATGACGGTGCTTAAATGCTTTTGGACACTCAATACATTTAAATGGGCGTTGACCTACATGAGAGATAATTACAAAAATATAGGAATTAAATTTTAATATTTTTTTGAGTGTCTAATTTTGAAAATTTTAATCAGTAAGATGTAGAAAATAGCTCACCGGAATGTTCGTATTTGTGACGCGCCAATGAACTTTGTTTCCTGAATGCCTTATCACAAAGGTCACATACGAATTGAAATTCACTGGAATCAGGTGGAATTTCCGATTTCATTTTGGGCATTCGACGTTGTGGATGATAAGGCTGTGCTTGCTGAAGACTTGTAAGTTCATCAAATGATCGACTTTCATCGTCTTTCCATGAACGCTTTTCTGAACTACCAGGACTAAGGCTATTTGCAGGACTACGAGGATCTGATTTCATCATTAGAAGTGGATTTCGTGCCATTTCTGGTGTAAAATGAAGTAAACGTTCGAGTGGTAATCCCAATGGCAAATTGTAGGCCATTCCGTTACGGGCAGCTGCTGTCGGAAGATGTGATACTGCTTCATTTGGTGAAGGGATTTGGCGTGTCAAAAAATCAGTATTAAAATTTGGTTGGAATATCGGCGAGAATGGTGTCATCTTGCGACTTAAATTTATAGCACCAGTATCATTGCTTTGTTGCATTGGAACTACTCCATATCGTGGTGATGTGGTCGCTGCATCTGTCAACATCTCTCGCTTTATTGACAAATCCAATGGCTGCTCTTCATTGCTACTGCTATTACCCGACATTATTGACGACACATTATTCTCTTGCTTGAAATTTTGACTGCCACCATTCTGCTTTCGCTCACGTGATCGATTATTTTGGAACCAAACTTGAACAACACGTGCATCGAGCATTAAACGTTGAGCAATATTGCGAAAATCTTCACGATTAGGACGTGGATTGATGGCATAAAATTCTTTTAATATTGTCTGTTGTTCCTCAGATATTGCCGTTCTAACACGAACTTTTCGCTCTGATTCTGTTGAAATTTTTGATTCACGATCGTCGGTGTCATCTTCATTCAGATTCATATTAGAATTTGAATTGTTCATTGCATCAACCATATGCATCATAAGACCTTCATGTTTCTTCATCATTAATGAATTACACAGGACTGTCTCATGTTGTAAATGCTCAGCTGGATGATTAAAAACTTTATCGCAATGTTGACATCTAAGCGAATCATTTTGTGATTCATCTTCATTGTGCTCCTGTTTGATTGAGCTTGATAAAGGCGATGGAGATTTTTCATGTGAATCATGTTTCGGTGATAAATCATGTTGCTCAATGTTGGACATTAGCTCATCCTCATCACTATCATTTCTTTCATCATGATCATTATTATTGTCCTCGTGATTTTTCAAAGGTTTTTCATCATAATCTATGTCCATAACTAATTTTGATTCTTCATTTTCGTTCACTTCTTCAATTAAGTCCTCGGGATTTGAATGACGATCATTTGGACTCTTTTGTTCGTCTTCTAATGCTTTTTGCGATTCTTCGTCCATCGACAGATTTAAGTTTGGAACGCCAGTAAGTTTTAAAAAATTTTGAATGTGGTATGGATTAAAGTTCATTTGATACATTGGATTTGAAAGTGATGCAAATAAAGCAGCATGAACACCGTAATTCTCATACTTTCGTAAATCATGAAGATTTGGAATCATTGGAAGGAATAAATTTGAATTCGGAACCACACCAGTATTTTTCATAAAATTTTCTACAGCCGCCAACGATTGATTCATGAAATTTTGTCCCATTGCTGATGTTCCTTGTTGTTTCTTCTCTGATTTCATTTTATGTCCATTCATTTGATTCACATTACTCAGATTTCCATTCATTAGTGGATTAGCTCCACTCATACCATTCATCTTTAATCCCATGCTAATACATTTCTTTGACGTCATGTGACTGGAATATGAGCCGGAATGACTGAATCTTTTACCACAATTTGTGCATTGGAATGGCTTTTCACCTAGATTAAGTAAAGTAAAAAAGAATAATTTAATAAAATATTATAATTAAATTTTTTATGGTAAGCTTACCTGAATGAATTCGTAAGTGTTCCTATGAATGAAGAAAAGAGCAAAAGAAACAAAGAATAAAGTCAATTGCATGTGATAATTGGGTGTAAATCATACATACCTTCAAGTGATGTTTGAATTTGAATGCCTTATCGCATTCTGAGCATTTGAATTTTCTCAATAAAGCTGACTCATCATGTGAAATCATATGTCGCTGCAAACGATATACATTTGCGAATGTTTTCTGACACAATCGACAACACTAAAATAAATACAACAAGATATATTTGTGTGAAAATGAATGATATTTTCAATTAAAAATGCATTTAGAAAAAGTTTTTGAAAAATCTTCTCTCTCGACAGTTTTTCTTTCTTCCTTCAATCGATTAATGTGCGATGACCAATTAACATATGAGAAGTAAATGACGAGTGAACTGACTTGCAAATCCTATAAAAACAAGTGTTGATTTGAAGCAATCAAAGACTTCAAACGCTAATTTTTTGCTTACTTTTTTGATGTAATTTACATTTTGCAAAAATAAAGTCAATGGATGAGAACAGAAAATTTTAAAAGTCATTTACTACAAATATATTTAACCTGCCATCCAAAGTGACGGTATGCGCGACGTAAATTATTCGCTTAATTACATTAACGAGACACGGTCAAGCGAGAATTTCGGTTCATTTTAGTAATAAGGAAGACTGATTGATGAACATTTTATTTTTTTAATTTGAGAGACATGCCTGCTACGTGAATTGAATGCGAAATTTAAAGTGAAAATAAAAATTTCATTTCAAATTTGTTAAATTAACATTGAAATGTGGAATAGAATGCTCTAATACGAAATAATCAGTTATTTGTGTTGGCGGCGCTTGTAAAATATTTGAAATATTTGTTACAAACTTTCTTCTTTTCTTTCTCTCGATTTTCTTCATTTTCTACTCAATAAAATCAGAATTTCGAGATAAATGCAAATAGAAAATGTGCGCGCGAGAGAGAAATTGCAGTTTGAATGTGAAGTATTTAAAATAGATTTGTAGTTGTGATAACAATTGAAAATAAATTTAATTTTATTTTTTCTCATACACTTTTGAGATTTTTTGGCAAATTTTCTTACATTTGACAGCCGATAATGAATTTGTCTGCGGGCATTGCAGAAAAAAATAACCAATCTTCATCATTTGTTCGCGGTTAAAAATTGTTCTATTGACATACTATGAAAGAATTGTTCACTCTATTGTAATTTTCGTATTAAATCTGTTGATGTTGATAGTATACCAACGGTTATTTTATATTTAAACTGTATTTAGATATTTCTCCCCTCTTAAAGTTGATAGTCCCCTTCATATAAATAGTTAGTCTGTTTCTAATCATTGAAGAATAAACATCGTTGTTATTAAATTAAATCCGTAAGGAGTCTTTAATTAAGCTTATTAATAAATAAGCAATGCTGATTTACACTCCAACAGTTGAATACTTGCTGAAAGATTTGGTTTAAAGCTTCTTGAATATATAAAATGATACGAAACTTTTCATTTTATAAAATTCTCTAAAATTTCAAAGAAATCCCATCCTCAAAATAATTTATGTCTAAATGAATAGCTTTTTGTGTTTTGAGTAATAATTTTCATTTTGTATCAAAATATTCGGCTTCAAGTCCATTAATAACCCTTGATTAATATTGCAATCAATTCTAGAGAAACTTTTAATTAAATTTATATAAATCACGTGAAGAAGTGGAGTTAATATTCTTCTTAATCTCATATTAGATTTATTGAATGGGTTGCTAGGAAAAAATTTTAAGTAAAAACAGTGGATCTGCTTATGAATTGAAAATTTTTATTGTTGTTATGAAATAAAAGCATCAGGTAATTTCGTCATAGCAAATCATTTAATACTGAAGTAGCATTTGCCCAACTAATTTATAGCCAAATACCTGAGTTTTCTCGAAAATAACCTCATAGGACCTCTTAATCTTAATCTATTTACAAAAATTTCATCTCAACTAATTTGAGGTAATAAAAATTTTACATTTGTTACTAAAAAATCACAAAAAGCCATCATCTAATGATGTGCTGAAAAATGTGGGACACAATCATGGGAAACGAAAACATATTTATAATGTGAGAATTGGCTTAGCAACTCCTAAGCAAATAAAACACGTCAAGGAGTCATTCTTATGTTAAGTTTGCTTTTTAAGTAGGATCGGAGATTGAAATTTTTGTATGGATCGCAAAATTTAGGGATTTTTTCTTGGATTGTTTCAAAAATGAGGTGTTTTGACCCTCTCCTCTCCCTATGAGTATGCTCCTGTTTTTGTGGATCTACGATTTTATTGACAAGAAAAGTTTGTAAAGATGACAAGTAGGGGTTTCGTTTTTTTTGCGTAACGTAATAAGTGAACGGCCCCAAAGTGAATCACGGAAAATTTTCACCTTTCCACATGAATGTCTGTATATATAGGTGTAGAAGAAAATATAAATGTAGATCTTGCATTTATTTCATATAAGAAATATTACCGTATAAACGGCAAACACCTGTCTTGATCGTATTTTTTCCTACATTTTTTAAAAATTGAATAAACAGTTTCTTGAAAATATTTTAAAAATAAATTTTCACGATTTCTGATGATTATTTATAAAAGCCTTTTTTATTATTATTTCTTTCCTCCGTGCAAAAACCCGGAGACATAAAATTCAAATTGATTACTATTGGTATATTTTGACGGAACCTTTTACCTCAGTCATTACAAGTTACCTCGTTTTTCGTATTTCTTGCCAAATTCAACATCAATGCCAGAAATAAATAATTTTTTTCTTCATTTTCAAGCGCCACACATTGAAAATCTTTTGCAATCTAGCGTAATATTTTGATTGATTACTGAAAGGTGATGTGCTTACTTATATTAGAGAAGGAGGACAAAACGCATGGATCATCTTATAACATGAAACACACGTATCAACAAACAAGCGTCATTAAATTTGTCATGAGTTGCCATCAGTATGATTTTTATTGAATAATAAATCTTCAAATTACTTTTTTCACTTTTTAAAACATTTTTGTGCATTTCATGAGCTATTGTGCTCATTTTGACTAGGATTATCTCAGATTTATCGCGACACTTTGGTTGTAAGCTTTGATCAGTATACCGTTCATGATACTTTTTAACTTGATAAGCGCTTTTACATGAATGAAAGTAGAAAAGTAAGTAGACTAACGTCGAGAAGAAAGGAATCTGAGGTCGCACGGCAATGTAAAGAAATATACATAAAATGTGCTATAAATAAAGGTGTTCATCACAACTGTTTTTACAGAAAAGATGGGAAGAAAATTAAATGTATTGAAAACAAAAATATTAAAAAGAGACTGTCACTTTTCCCACTAAATTATGGATGAATGTTGTGATGTTTGTGATCTGAAAATTGCTTTAGGTATTGATCATTAGTTATTTGTTACGGAAGATTTATTAGAGATGTCAGTAAAGTTTGTAATTTTATATGAAATATTAAGATTTAAAAAATTTTCATGTTAATTCTTATTTACCTAGTTGATGTTGACAAAATGAATATTTCTACTTCATTACTTTTATTTCTCATTATGAGAAGAGAAATTTTAAATAGTCTTGAGTCGAAGTCATGACGAAAACGCATTTTGTGATAAAAAGAACATCAACAATAAATTGTGCATTTCAATATGAATGAGAATTTTTACAAACTACACTGAACATTACACGTTTAACAAATTTCCACACCTGTTTCGTATATTGTATTTCCTCAGAAAACTTCTTTTGTATTTGTGGTCAATTTAGTTTAATTAAAGATCCTTCCTCACGAATTTATAATTAAATGAAATGTTTATTTATCCGAGTTCAAAAGCAGACTGAAAATTGTATGAAAAGGGGCTTTCAACTAAGAACAATAATATTATTTAAATTTCAAATGAACGTTAGAACAACTAAAATGTATGAATTACTATGTGAATTACTTGGCGATAATTTAAAATTTTGTAAACTCATTTATCCCAAAAATCAAAACTAAAACAAATGCGGGAATTAGTAAAGAAAATAAATTGAAACAACGAGTTATAAGGTCGATAGAATTCCTTGCTTAAGTTAAACTTTCCAAAACTAAAATTCGTAGGAAATTAATTAAAGGCACTTTTGAATCTTGGAAGAAATATGAGATATTTTGAAAAGTTAAATCACTTTAGGAGTTTATATTTCTTCTTTTTATACAATAATTTATTGAAATTGAAATGAAATACAACAGTATGGAGGAAGCAAGAACATAAAAATCTACAAAAACTAAGAACGCAAAACAATATTAAACGATGACGATGGTGATGATATCATTCACATTCGTCCATTTTTAAACTCCGTAAAACAATAAAACAGAAGTGGATATGTTCATAAAACAATCAAAAACTGGAATATTGTATCCTTGAAAATGTCAGCTTGCCATTTGCTTGTAATAATTGAGAATTCTTAAAAAGCAAAGCACATTTGCAGGTCGATCTTTATTTAGAACATTAAGTAATATCTGAAATTTAAGGCTTCAAATTCCAAAAAGATCTTTTCGTGCTAAAGTATTTTTTTTTATTTCTGCTGTGCACATGTTGTGTATATTTTTCGGATTTTATTCACGATTCACTGGAAGGCGTTCCAAGAGAAAAATAAACAAATTTGAATATTGGTGTTGTGTTTTTAAACGAATGAATAGCATGCGATCTATTGCTTTTTACTCGATAATCGATAATTTTTATTAATTTTTAATTTTAGGTAAGTTCTTTTTTTGTACCATTCAAGTTGTACATTTTGTCAATAATGACAAACCAGCAAAACGGAAATGATTTGGTGAATGAAAATCTCACATAAATTTGTTTCTTCTTCTTCTTCGAAGTATTTAATTTATTTCAATTTTTTCCTCTGATTCTTTTCCGTAAGCATTTCAACATTGTACATATGAACGGGAAAAAAATTATATAAATTTAAATTTTAAGAAAAAAAAATGATTTTTACGTGTATAGGAAATTGAGGTTGAATTTTTGCTTATCTAAAAAGCTAACCAGACTCTCATAAACAAGCATATGTGAATATACATGTACGTACGTCAATAATGTACAAGTGTGTCTACTTTTTTCTCATTTATATTTATATACACACAGATTGAACAACACCAAAAGCGAGAGGAAACTGCTGGTAATAATTTAATTTTTTTTATGAATGAGTGCCTTGCGATAAGACCTCAAAAAGTGGAACGGAATGAATGACCATGTTTTATTTATAATTTTTAATTTTGGATGAATGGATGATGATAAGGTAAGATTCTTTTTCCTTTGAATTTCCGTACTACTGTGGATTGCTATAATGAATTTAGTTCCATGAAAATTTTTCTCAAGTAGTTGAGAATTTACATATATTTTAGAGAGTATTTTGAAAGATCTATTTTTGAGGAACTTCAAAAATTCCTAATTTTCAAGTTTTTGTTGATTAAGTGACTGGAAACGTTTATAGCCAGTTGATTTGAAATGGAATTCATTCTTAATTAAATAAAATATTCAGATAATCAAAACAGATTTGAGTCATTTTATCAAATACCTACTTCAAGATCAATAAAGTTTATAAATTTCAAATTTATATAAGAAATACTTCAAAAATCGAAAACAGAAATATTTATTATTTTTAAATTTAAGTCTTTTGTAATATATTATGAAATGATAGTACTGTTTTTCTAATTTCCTTTCAGTAGTACTGTACTAGTTACTGATGAACGTACAAACATTCAACGGTTAAAACTTGATTATTACAATTTATTAAATTCAGTTTACGTAAAATATTTTGAAAATTGGAAAAACGTAAAACTTTAATTATTTAATTTAAGCCAAAATACAGTCGACCAGTCTCTCTATGATACATCCAACAGATATAGCTGTTCAAAGTTTAAGAATATAACACTAATTTCTAATGTCTATAATAAGCAACTCTAATAGACTCATAATTAATTTACCTCATAACTCAATTCACAAGAAATTCCTCTAATTAATTAGCAAATAAAATTAAGTCTATAGTATTCGATTAATTTTACTTAGATACATTCTTCTCTTATGCAGTACTAATTAATTCAGATTCTCAACTGGTGCATCAGTCCTACAGAATTCACTGAATCATTGAAGAAGAATAAAAAATACATTCCGATCGGATTTCCGACAAGAAGAAAAATTCCTTCATTTCTTTTTCTTACTCATCAATATGCCTTTCTTTTGTTCAATTCTATTTTAAAAAAGAAGAATAAAAAAATTTTCTTTAAATTTTCAAAAGTTATGACTTGAAACAAGGTGGCAAAAACGCTTTTTGTGATTCCTGATAGTTAAGACTAAAGATATAAGTTATAGTTAAAAATGGTTAGCCAATTAACCTCAACAGACAAGGGTTAAGTTAATAAGCAGGACAGATGATCGGTTCTTATACAGGTATAATTTACACATTTTATAAAGCAATGTTAAATAAAACAGTTTTCTTTTCGTTCCTATATATCAATTATTTCCTAATTAACTCTCATGCTATTAGTCTCAAATGAAAAGCAAAGAAAATTATTTTTTTGTGTGAGAAATGAGCAGTAGAAGCAAATTATGAAATTACGGGACTACAAATCGGTAATTAAAGACCTCACACGCTCATTTCCACTATTGTATATCGTTTATAAATGTGAGCAGCGCGCGTCTTTTGATGAGCCAGAGATGAGAAGAAAAAATTCTTTCTTGTTTGCACACATAAGTTATGAATATAAAAATCAACATGTCATTTCACGACTGTTCCTTTCCTGATCTCTTTTTGTCAAAACATTTTCATAATTGTGATGGTTAAAAAAGTCATCTTCATAATTTTTCGGCATTTTATTCAAAGACATTGACATATGTTCGAAACATTTCTGTAGACATCTACGTGCTCACCTTGGATGTCCACTATGAAATATTTTAAATAATTTGTGAGTTACACGCGTTGCTGATTGATGTGAGAAAATAGATAGAAATTGTATTAATTTTAGGAATTGAACTAAATTTTATGAGAGCATATTTGGAATGGTGTAATCTTGACATATAATACTTGTGATTATAATTCTCAACAATTTTTGGTGTTTGATTGCCCAACAGATTTAAGGTGACCATTAATACATCAAATTATGAAATCGTGCTGTCACTTATTACAAATTAATACAGTCCTTCCGTTAAACTCAGTTTTATGTAAAAGTCGTAGCATGTATAGTACCTTTTGATGGCGGACGACACCAAAAATTATATACAAAAAATAAAGAATAAGCAAAAATAAGAGAAAAGTGTATTTTCGTGTATGACATTCAGGATGAAAAATTTCTTTAACATTAATAACTTTAAATGACTTTTTGGTATTTAATGTCTGTCAAGGTAAATTTTTCAGTAAAAAAGATTATTTTTTCTTTCCTCTGTAATAGTCGATGAATGTGAGTGAGATGGAAAAAAGGAATGTTTAAAAATATGTATAACACAAAACGATCGAGGAAAAATAGAAGTTTAGTGATTAGCTATTAATGATGGAAATTTGATATGAGTAACTAAATAGCTTTGCATGTTCACAGTGGGCGATTGCATAAGTCATACATAACATAATCTTGCTAGTATTAAATTTTCACATTATATTTCTCTAAACGATATTTTCATTAATACTGAGGCTGTTATAACGTTCATTTGGGATTTGAATAATATATATTGCACTTAGTTGAAAACCCCTTTTCATATAAAATGTCAACATTCAGTCTGTTTTTGAACTCTGATAAATAAACATCTCATTTACTTGTAAATCCTAGAGGAAATAGTTTCAATTAAACTTCATTTACCACAATTACAAAAGAGACTTCATTCAATAATACACAAAAATTACTAACCATTCACCTCGTTAGTTTTTATATCAATATCAAATTACTTTAAATTAAACATACCAGATCAAAAAGTATCTATTCGTGCATCAATTATAAATTGTTCAACTGCTAAACTCTCAAGTTTATATGTGCATCATGTAAGTATAAATTATGAAACTCATGTTAAACAAATCTTAAACTGTAATTATAATAAGCTTGATTGTTTCATCTTCGCTCATTTTTTAATTAAAAACTAAGGCAAGAAGAAGAAAAGAAATTAAAATGAAAATGTTTTGCACAGTCAAAGTCAATTTAACTTAAAATAATAAGATTTCTAAGAATTTTTGGCATTGTCGTGCATTAACTGAAACTTTTTATTAATGCACTTTTGCACATTCAACGTCACTGGAAAAGCAGTGAAAGATGAGAATGTATGAACAATTGAAGAACAAATAATCATGAAGTTAAAAAAGATGAAGCATATTCAGAAACTTTTTTTTGTTAATTTACTTTACCGCTTCTTTTTTGTTAGTTTTATTATACAATCAACTAACTAACTGCTACAAAAATATTCATATGTATGGATGTAAATTTTTGATGAACATAACAGCATTCTTAAACATAATGAAGCAAATATTTTGGCATACTAAATAAGCAACTTGATTGAGGCTGTCCAAATTTTAAAACTAATCAAATATTTTGAGAAGATACCAACGGTTATTTTATATTTAAACTACATGCAACTACAATTAGTTGTTTATCCACCTTCATAGTTGTTAGTCCCCTTCATATAAATATTTAGTCTGTTTCTGATCACTGAAGAATAAACAGTTTATGAACAAGCCTTAAATTTATTAATTTGGAAACCCATGAAAAGCGCTATAATCCTTTTGAACAAATGATACAACATTTTTTACTCGTCTTCAGAACCATAATTAAATGCCATTTCGCTCTCATATGAGAATAAAGAAAATTATGTGTCGAGAGGAGACGGTCGTTAATGTTTTCCCATTCTTCAATTATTTAACATATCGCACATTAAACGATCTCTCGATTATAAATTGTTGTTAATTCATAAACGACAGTCGAGTAGTCATGATGAGAGAACATTGAGGATTAAAAAAGTGAAAAAAAATGTGCAACATAAAAATTTTTTAATTAAAATTAATTTAGCTCATAAAGGAATGTTTATTATTTATCAAAACGAAAGAATGGCGAATGGAGAGAAGAAAAAATAATAAGTTAAAAGCATAAATTTATACATACCACACTCGATGCACCTGATGAATGATTGATGATTTCATGTTTCTCAAGTAAATCAATTGTTGGAAATGAGGCGGAGCATTGGTTGTGAGAGCATGCGTGAGCATTTAATTGATTTGGACTGCGTGATAGACGCCCACCTTCATCACCTGTGTATAAATTTACAGGTGAAATCATTGAAGGTGATGGTGATGAGAAATGCTGTTGCGTCATTGATGGTGATGGATGATGTACTTGTAGTATGTGCTCTTTAAATGCCTGTAAAATTGATGATATGGTATATTAATTAGTCATGCTTGATTTGTATAAAGAAATTATTGTGAATTATTAGATTTTGACGGTTGAAAAATCAAAGAAAACCGGTAATTAGCTATTCAATATTCAACAATAATTTGCTTGAAAAATAAAAAAAAAAAAGTTCACAGAAAATAATGTGAAATGAGAGAACATAATTAAAATAATTAACATGTTGACATACTTGGGGACTATTAAATTCAAGTTGACATTGAGGACAATTCATAAATTCGCTACTGTTGCTGTTTGTTTGCTGCGATGATTCATCCTCATTTCTATTTGAAAGCATTCCCGTTGCCATTGGTGCAACTGAAAAAAATAACAACAATTGATATTAATTAGTCATGATTAACAATTAACATATTAGTTTTATGTTTGCTTTATTAATAATTCTTAATTTTCTCCCTCACACACAGACTCGGTTGACGATGAACAGCATTAATGAATGCATGATGAAGATGAAGGAAAATAGCTCTGACTGATGATTATTAGTTTTTAAAAAATATATAAAGATTTAACAGGTGTTTGGTTTAGGTCGTATTTTAAAATGAAAACACACGCACATTATTTTTTTTTTTATGTTTTCGGGATTTTTTTTTATTTCTATTTCTTCTAAAAAGATAACGAAGAAAAAGGATGAATATCTTGATGTCAAACATATGCGCTTATAGCTTTATCTCATTTATTATTATTATTTGTTAAGATAAACATTAGAATAAGTAGAAGTAAAAAGCCGGGCATTTCACGAATGAGAACGACGACGCACGTAGGTATATGAATGAGATATGTTATAGCCACAATTATAAGACACTCTCATTCCCCCCTCTGACGATTCCTCTTCTTTAATATCTTCAAAATACATGTATACACGTTATATTCGTTTATATTTTATGAGGGAAATTTCTTTTTTATATAAGTTTAAAATCTACATAAAATTGTTTATTAAACGCACTATGAAAGTTATTTCCATATCTACAAACAACGTTATGTAATTGCGGTAAATTTAGTTTAATTAAAACTACTTCCTCAAGGATTTATCAATAAATGAAATGTTTATTCATCGGAGTTCAAAAACTGACTGAAGATTTTATATGAAAAGGGGTTTTCAACTAAGTACAATAAATATTATTCGAATCTCAAATGAACGTTATTATACAACTATTGTTGAATTTCAATATAAAATATTTGCCAACAATTTGCGTTACATTCTGGATTTTAATTCAAGTTATATTGTTGAAATAGTAAATTTACTATAGTAGAACAAATTGTAAACACAAAAAACAACTGCCTATTGAAAAAAACCGTTAAAGCACGGAGATGTGAAGGAAATGAGGTATAATAAATAGATGAAGAAAGAAATGAATATTTATGCTTCGTCGAGGTAATCATATCATTCATCTTCAACTATCGATTTAGAAAATTTTCTTCTCTTCTTCTCTCTTAACTGCTATTTAAGTTTGTTTATTTTCATGAACAGGAAGTTGTGTACTTTTTTTTTCTTGCTCTTTCATATTTTGTGATACTTTTAATTTAAAGTTGTGTGCTGCATTAATCATTTTGGGTTGTTGAAATGATTTTGATCTTGAAATTTTGACAGTTTACTCAATCATAACTCAAGTTGCAGTGAAAATTGATCAAATTTGTTTGCATATTTTATACATTTTTGAGAGTTTAACAACGATGATAAAGCATTTCTGAGCATATACATTTTTAAAGTAAGTGCGCTTTAAACATATTTCGAGTTTTAGTATATCACACAAATCACACGTTGCTTCTTTTCAATTTTCATTTTTATAACAAAGTGAAGATCAAAGTGGATGAAGAGAACGAAAAAATGATGGAAAAGCACGACTTTTCATAATTGTTGCAATTTCAAACTGACATGTGATGAGTGTAAATGTCAATGGACTTTTACTACCGAATATTTTCCCCGTTTGTAATGTAGATGTGTGAACTTGAATGTAAATTTTTCTTTTTGTTATTTTTAGTTTCCTTCTTTTACTTCTCTCCTGCAAAGTTTACTGACTATTTATTATTTTTTTATGTTTCAAGTCGTGTTTATTGAAATGACAAATTTTTGATACACATTTTCCGTTTTTATTTTGAACGAATTTGTTTGAAAAGTTTAATTATTTGGGGATTTTTATTTTATAAAAAACTTAATTTATGCATTTAAGAATTTGATTGTGAATTTTTTATAGCTGTTTGTCTCATTCATATGTTATTTTATCTTTACAATATGATAAAGTCGGATAACAGTCTTTATGATCTTTAAAAGTGACACAAAATGTTTGATAAAATTCCATTTAAAATTATTAAACCTTATTTAAGTCTAATAATAAATGGTCAATATGATTTAATAACTAAATTTTATGTTTAGGCATTTAAAATCCGTAACAGACAACATCCTCGTTAGGTGCTATAAATTTCCTATATCCTTTCAGTTGATTTTATACTCATTCGAAATTTTCTTTGACACAATTTTACAATCTGACACCTTCCTCTACAAGCATGCACCATAAATCAATTCCTGACTTACTTTTAAGCAAAGAAAATATTTTCTCAAAAAAATAAGAAATTAATCAACAAAATAATTTGAGGGGATTTATTTTTATTTTACCAAAGTTCTTTGTATTGCTGTCACATTTCTTTCAAAAAACATAATAATACTAAGTAACTTATGTAAATAAGCAACATATACCTTTCATCATTTTCCATAACAATATTTCTTTCTCGTTAATTTCCTCAACGATGCTCATTTCTATTTCCAAGAATTTTCCACAGAAATGAAATGAAAAGAACTTGAAAGAGTTAAATATTCGTTGTTTCTGGAAGAATGAGATGGAATTGTTATGAACGGAAGAATTGCGTATTATAAAATATTGAACATAATAATGTTTTGAGATTCAAAACTTGAGCAAGATGATCATTAGGTTCTTGACCGAACACTTTTAGTGTAGAGATTTCAAAATTTGGTTTTTTGATATTTTCAACAGATTTCAAATTTTGATAAAACCTCAAAGTATGGCAATAAATCGGATTTCACAAAAAATATTCACAAAATGACAGACAAATGAGGAAAATGCTGTGCTTTAGAGAAAATGTGAAATGTGAGAGATGAAAAAAATTAATTTTATTTGTAATTGAGGAGTGGAGAATATTTACCTCTGTCGAGTCAACAGGAAATTGATTTCAATTAATTAACAAAACATGATCTATTTATAGTTGAGCATGTGTGAAGTACATACCTAGCGAATGAAAGATGCTACCCGGTTTTTCAACGAGATGTCGGAAATAAGTAATGAATAAAATATCTTAAACACGTTTAGCACGTACAAGCACAATCCATTAAATATTTACATTTTTTCGTTTACTTACAATTAATTTAATTTTTGCATCACCAAGAAGTGTGCAGCAATACGGCTTGATGATGTACTTTTAATTCATACACCTGTCAGATACGAAAAAAGAGATTTTCTTTCTTGCAAAATGTGCATCTTCGAGACATAAAGAGAATAAGTTTGATGTTTGTTTTGAAATGTACACCATGCACAGGCATTGAGTAAGCCAGCAGTAAACCGTTAAACATGTTGACATATCATGACATTTGACTAAAATTTTAAATTTTTCATTCTTGATTGTATGTCTCAAATAAATTATAAATATACTGCCATGAAAATATGTACAATGGATTAAAAGGTATCTATCTATCTTTCATTTCATTTTACTTCTTTGTTTGAAATATTGTGTTGGGTGGTACGCTATTTGCAACATAATATATAGAACAACGAATGTCAATTTTTCAAAATCAGACTATATGAGCTTAAAAACATTCAACGATTAAAATTTGAATTTTTAATACATTTCATAGTTTATTATCCCTCGGAACAATGGGTAAAAACCAGTGTTAATGCTAACAAATTAGTGTGCTAAATCGTTAAGTGTAGATAAAAAGAAAGTTTTGAAAAATTGGCGTTTAAAATGTCTTCAAGGTAAATTTTCTATTTTTTTCGAGTTTGTTCCCTAATGTCCCAACAAATGAGGTGGAATTTCAATCGCTCTCAAAATGCTCTTTGAAAATATTTTAATAGTATTTTAATCTTTCGTGACCATTTGAAATACCTGAATGAGTGATGATGTGACTGAATTACGTTGATTTGAATCTAAGTCTTATTTTTCACTTTTTCATTGCGTCAAGGAAGCACGAGAAATTCTTTTAAAGTGTCTATGAGAATGTTTTACGTCTTTCTCCTCGTCATTGACTTGATAATGATGGCTTTTGAATTGTTTTCGTGATATTGATGTGACAATTTGTCTATTTTGGTTCCAATAGTTAAAATTTTGATTCTATCTAATTTAGACTGTCAACATTAAAAGTAATGCGCTAAAGCCGACCACTTCCTATGCTCATTAATCGACATTTCTGAATACAGTTTAGTTTCAGCTTTCAATTTCATTGAAAAAATGAAATTGTAAAATCAACCGAAGGAAATTAAAGTTATTATTGTAAAACAAATTAATGTTCGACTGTTTGCTGCCTCTCGAATAGCATGAGTTATGATTATATTACTAACCGATTTTTTTTTATTTTTAAATATTTTTCTTTTTTCTTTTATTATTATTTCTCTTCTCTCCTTTTATATTTGTGTATATTATAGTCTTACATTCACGATAGTCGCAGCACATTGAAAGCCATAACTTGCTGCCTGTATTTATTTATTTTAAATCAGAAACGAGTAAGAAATATAAAAGCTGAGAGCAAGGTGTTTTCATATGTCTACAGAACTTATCCGTAAATGATTTGAATTTCAATATGAATTAAGTTACGATTTCAGGAATCGATGTGCCTTTTCAGTTTGTTGATTTATTTTATTCAAAACAACTCCATTCTTATTTAATTAATATCCAGTAAAGATTCAGGAATTTCGGGATTATTCGAAAACCTGTCATGCTGGTCATTTGATGTCATCATGTGTCGCTCGGGATATTAAGCATAAATTTATTAGATTCGCTTTTGTTTTTCTCCACTGGAGAAGAAAACATGAATGACATCATCGTATAAATGACGTTGATGAGTCATAGCACTTTTTCTTTCCATTTCATGGACATTCTAGTGATTATTTTATTATCAGTGGAAGTGACAAACAAATTGAGTTTCTGAGTATTTATGAGATTTTTTTTGAGATATCTTTCGTGACAATTGTGAAATTTAATATTTATGTTCAAACACCTTCGAGTCAGTCAATCAAGTTTCTTATTTCCGTTTGCTTTAATTTAAAACCTACACTAAGCAGAGTTTAGGAAAAAAAAGAAATATGAAGAGACTAGAAAGATCGATTGTATTGTGACATGACGTGTGTTTTCGAAACCTCATATTTAAATTAATTGAAGCTTCTATATTTCTTTGAATTTATTGTTGAGTCAGACGGAAAAAATCAGCAATTTAGTTTAATATTTTGGTTTTCTACACAACAGTCTTTAACTAATATAACCGCTATAAATAAACTAATAAATGAAATAAATTGAATTCATAGCCAAAACTGCTTTTATTAGTAACATTATATACGTCAGTAATACACTCAAGTAAGGTAGAAGATAAATTAGCCATCATGACTCAAGTAGAATTGTAATATTCAGTAATACAACAAATTAAATTTAATTAAGTTGGCATTTTCTACCCTTATTTAGTATTTTACAAAAGGAACATTAGGAACTATTGTACATCATTGTTCATTCCTCAACAACTTCTTATTATGTTTCTTATTCCCCCTCCTATTTCTTTCATTTCCATTCTACCTGTTTAGCAACAAACAATAAGAAATGGTTTCAACTTCTTTGTGTGTTGGAACCT
Organism: Chironomus tepperi; assembly: GCF_022539635.2. Classification (NCBI taxonomy): domain Eukaryota; kingdom Metazoa; phylum Arthropoda; class Insecta; order Diptera; family Chironomidae; genus Chironomus; species Chironomus tepperi. Next base: position 2,712,411 of record NW_027226498.1, on the reverse strand, counting down.
GTTTCAATTTAAAGTTGAAGTCAATTGGTTGGAAGAAGAATAAGAAGGAAAGAAGAAAAGGTAAAAGGAATGGCGCTGTAATTTTATTGTACAGCAAGCCAACACCTATTATTTTTATTATTATTTTATTTTCCCCATACGATTATTTTCTATTTCCCATCATAATTAATTTCCGTTCCGTAAGTGAAACTCTAATAAAAAAAATTTTATTTATTCTACATCTTGAATACTTTGTTAGTTAGATTGATTATACTATCACGTACATATATTCATCATCAACAAATGATCAATAAATAATTATTATTGTAAAAGCTAATTTCAGTAGTAAAGAAAAGAAAACTCTCTGCTAATAGTGAGTTTGTTCAGGCAGTCGATGAGAGGAGATGAGAAAAGTAAAGAATCATTTGAACTGAACATTGAACGCATTTTGCTAAACATCTTAGGTAAGAAGACAAATTTATAACAAATAAGATCAGTTGTATGCCGGGACACACTAGTATAGGAATGCCATGAATAAATTATATCTATACATTAAATGATTAAAATTAAAAAAATTAAATCATCTATAAATTAACATTATTCAGCCGTTTTCCACCCATAATGACTATCAGACCTCATGTTCCAATCAAAAAGTTGCTCAAAACAAAACTTTTTCCTTCCGACAAGCGAAAGTGAGAAGAAAAACTTTTTTTCTTTTCTTTTTCCATATAAACAATGTACATATTTTTCCCTTTTTCCATTCATAAATTTTCATGTGTCCTGACCTTACCATCGTTTTCCACTTGATATTGTTGTTTCTTTCACAGTTTTTTTGTGTGTAGTTGATGATAGAAAAAAGAAATCATGTCTTCTATTTTGATGAATTTTCAGTAGAGAAATCAATAAATTTATTATTCCTTTTTTGCATTTAATTTTTTTTGTTCTCTCTTGAATTGAAATGAGAGTGAATTGTATATTTTACAAGGGCATTGAATCAGTAGAGGGACTTTTGACCTGAAATTCATTCGGAAATTTATTGCAATAAAATTGTTTTAAAAAAAAGTAAAAAGAATTTTTGTTTGCATCTCATTTTATTGCGAAAGTGGAGGCAATGCAATGTAGTAGAGGCCGAGACAAGGCTGTAAAATTGTTGTAAAATCATTAAGTGCGTAGGTTTGTAAGTTCCGATTGTTATTAAAGTGTTACGCATTCGTTTAGCCGAGACAAGTTTTTTTAGAATATCTTCTTTTCTATTAATTTTAACGAAACAACTTTTTTACTATATTAAATCTTATTAAAAATGTCAAATAACAAGCATAAATTAAAGACTGTTAAGTTAGGATTTTCACGGAAAACTGAAAAAAATTGAAAATTACAACAACAACAATACGCATTCGTTTAGCCGAGCTTCTAATTTTGTTAAATTTTGATGAAATAGCATAATCTAACTAACGTTTTATATTCTTAAACACTAACTATGAATACAACAATGCTTAATCATACTTAATACTATAGCAAAACTGCATAGTTATGCTTAAAATTTAAATTTAAAAATGGCGGCGAGAAACTTATGATTTTTCAAGATTTTGGCACGATAATTACACATTTTTTTGAGTTTCTTCAATAAATCTTGCTGCTTTTTCATTAATCTTTCAGATAATATATAACTTGTTACTATTTATGTAGATTAAAGGGAAAAATTTGACAAAAACTTTTAGTTACTTGAAGTTTTACTCCAAATTTTTTTTCTTTATCTTAAATTTTTTGTTATATATCAGCATTATGCAATTAAAACTAGCTTTTTCATATAGTATTTTAACTAATAAATCAACTCCAATAAGTTAATCAATGATGTAATGAGGGATTTTTCAAAAAAAAGTAAAATTCTATTGTCATGGAAGAAAAAAAATTTTTTCATAGGAAACTCACTAAATTTCATAAGTATAGACTCATGACATTAGAATTTTACTTTTTTTGAAAAATCCCTCATTACATCATTGATTAACTTATTGGAGTTGATTTATTAGTTAAAATACTATATGAAAAAGCTAGTTTTAATTGCATAATGCTGATATATAACAAAAAATTTAAGATAAAGAAAAAAAATTTGGAGTAAAACTTCAAGTAACTAAAAGTTTTTGTCAAATTTTTCCCTTTAATCTACATAAATAGTAACAAGTTAGATATTATCTGAAAGATTAATGAAAAAGCAGCAAGATTTATTGAAGAAACTCAAAAAAATGTGTAATTATCGTGCCAAAATCTTGAAAAATCATAAGTTTCTCGCCGCCATTTTTAAATTTAAATTTTAAGCATAACTATGCAGTTTTGCTATAGTATTAAGTATGATTAAGCATTGTTGTATTCATAGTTAGTGTTTAAGAATATAAAACGTTAGTTAGATTATGCTATTTCATCAAAATTTAACAAAATTAGAAGCTCGGCTAAACGAATGCGTATTGTTGTTGTTGTAATTTTCAATTTTTTTCAGTTTTCCGTGAAAATCCTAACTTAACAGTCTTTAATTTATGCTTGTTATTTGACATTTTTAATAAGATTTAATATAGTAAAAAAGTTGTTTCGTTAAAATTAATAGAAAAGAAGATAGTCTAAAAAAACTTGTCTCGGCTAAACGAATGCGTATCACTTTATTCAAATTAATAATTGTTTTAATATCAATTTGATTGGTTTCCTGTTTTCATTTTTCTAATGATTTTAAGCAATTAATTGGAAATTAGAACTTCAATGTATTAACTATAATATGAATGAACTCTCAGAATAAAAAAGTAATTCCTAGAAAACTGACACATTTGCATATATTTCAAAAGATTCCAATCATCTCGTTTATTTACCTATAAATTATGAAAACGTACGAACTAATACGATTGTGTTTATACAAGGAATTGCATTATTACAGTACAATGTGGCTTTTCTAAATCTCACAAATAAAATCATGACTAAGTGTCTCATTTTAAATGATTATGATAACAATAAATGAGATGAAAAAGTTTATTGTACGCCGCTTATTTGTAGGTAAAAACAAAACTAAGTTACTGATATAAAGCTTGTGACGACTATAAAACAACTAATGTTAAAGGAAACTCAATTTGTCTCAAAAGGAAGTGAATGAAAATTGCAAGGATTTGGAATTTGAATTACGAAATTACGTTATATTTCAAATTAAATAATATCGTTAAATAAAAGGATATATGGTTGGAATAAGAAATTTGTGACCAAATCTGATTATCCGATAGTAACTATTTAAACAAATAAGCTAATCTATTTTATTAGGTATTTTAGCAACGTTGTAGGTTCATCTATTAAATTAAAAGACGAAGTGTCATACAAATTCCTTTCTTAACTGCTCCCTCATCTTCGCAACTAAACAACATGTTTTGATGATATTCGTTCAACACGTTTAATTTTTGATTTCATTTTAGAAGGAATTCTAGAGTTATGATAATTTACAAAACAGCATTTGTGCCTGATAACAGTAAATAAGTATTATATCAACGAGCAGACCCAAAGCATGAAGTATCGAATAAAAATAACAACTCCACCCATTAATAATATAAAAAATGATTTTTTTTCTACGTTTTGTGCTCTGTTGATTATCATCAACCTGGTTTCAATTTATACATTTCCTATACATACATGTGTAACCGAGACAAAAACAGCAATAAGTGTTTGTACTTGCGAACTACTATATAATACAGTACAATCACACATTATGACTATTCACAGGCATGTAAATAACTTCATATATTTTATCAGTGAATCATCACGCAGTTAGTTATAGAATACACACTGATCATCATCGTCATCGTCAAGAGAAACAAATAAGCAACATAATTGTGTAGAAAAAAAAGTTTTGTTTCTGAAACAACAAAAAAGTGCCTCACTGTGCACTCTGTCTGGTTTTTCAATTGAAAACGATAACATTCTTCCATATACATATAACATATATTTTCATTACTCTACATGTGTAGGTAGGCAAAAGTATAAATTGATATGTGTGTGAAACTCACAAAAAAGTAGAAGTGTTTCTTATACATGACGATTTTTAATGGAAAAAAATGGAGAATAAAGAAAAGAAACGAAAAGATGTATTTTTTTTTGTAAGCAAGAAGCAACAAACATTTTTAAATTGTTTACGGCCATTTTTTACGACTACCTTTCTGGGAATGTTTTCTCTTCGTTTTGTATATTGAGATACAGTTTGAGTGCGTATTTAATTTTGAATTTTAAACGTGATGAATCTCGCATTCGAATTAATTCAGAAATTACTCTAATACATTGTAATATTGAATTTTTATAACATTAACTATTGAAATTTGAAATAATTTATTGGACATTTCTTGAGTTATAGTAAATCTATAAATTGCTCAAAAGGAAACTTTATCTTCAAATTTTAACTTTAAACATTTTTCAAAATTTTCAAAAGAAAAGTTCAAATTTTTTAAATTTAAATTTTAAAAATTAAGTTTTTAAAAAATTTCAAATAATTTGTGCAATATTAAAATTCTAGAAAAATCTCCAATACATCTTACAAAAAATATATTCACAAATGACAAAAATGTTCATTAATTAAATCCATTCAAAATTTGTGCAAGAATTGATATTGATTTCACAAAATTCACAAATCATCTTAAATGTAGTAAAAGATTCTCAGTAGAAAAAAAATTGAGCGGCAAGATTATTTTGAGAATTTTTATGAATTAAATTCTTTTGGAAACTTTGTAGATTTCTGATAATGAGAATTAAAAGCTAAGTCACTTATTTGTGATTATTTTAATACTTCTGGGAATTTTCTTGACTTAATTAAATACGGAGTAAATATGTCTGAGCTTATAAGCACCCCCAAATGGACCCAAAAAAATTATTAGTTTAAAAAATACTTACATTGCAAATCAAATTTTGATGATGACGGTAGACTTATGTCTTCAGTTTGAAAACGAGGCACCAGGCAAGACAACATTTGTAAATAAAAATTATGTTTCTTTTGTTATTTCCTTTAATTTTTCTTCTTCAAATTTTTTATATCTAACTTCTTCACTACGAAAAAATTTTTTCCTTGTTTAATTTTACTATCAGAAAAAATTCATGATTTTTGTGTCACATTTCAAGATTTTATTAAATTCACTCGAGTATTTTTCATCTCCATATGTTGAGAATTTCTCAAAAAAATTGTCAATATTTTCACTTTTCCTTACATAATTTTGCTTTCTATTTTCTTAATAAAATTTTCACTTCAAAATCCATTTTTTTCCACACAAAAAAATATATTTTTTTTTCATAAGAAGCAAAAAAGGCCAAAAACCACCGCTTAATGTCTCGAGAACAACGAAGAGAAAAAAATATATAAAAATTTATTTTTTTTTTCTCTAATCCGTGATGCTTCTTGCGTCTTTATTCCACAAAATAAAAAATACAAATACTAAAATACTTAAAACCTAACTATCGATGATTCTTTCTGAAATGTGTACAAAAAGTAACTGAAAGGTACGGACGTTCAGATGAAATAATCTGCGAGAGAGAATCTATCCTGCTATGATGCGGGAACGAATTATGAAAAGAAAGAAAGAAAAATAACGAAGAGGGGAAATATTGTGTGAGTAGATGTAACTTACTCTCATAGTTTTCTACGTTGTGAAACAGTTTTTGTACTGAGAGTATAGAGTAACTTAAAAAAAGGAGAATTTTTTGTATTTGATTGTGAATGAACCAGCATAAGAGGCAATTGATCGTGTTCTAATAGAATTTTTATTTTTGTATGAAAACATGTGGATCAGTATTGGACTTTATTAAGAATTTAGATTACTCATCTATGCGATAAGGTTTTGACGATAGATTGCATATGTATATCAACTGACTGATGTACTACGGTTCGTTCTAATAATCAAAAATGTTACTAGTAATTACTAGTATTATCGTTAGTATTGTAATACCTAATTCTAAACCAACATGTGGTTCCTTTTTTAGTTTTACGATTTATATGAAACTCTTTGATTTAAAACTCTTTTACACTCTTGTATCTTAAACTATTTAAGTTTAAAATAAATAATATAATATTTAATAAAATTAGATAATTTTAGCAAAATCGATCTATCCAACAGAACCACAAGAAATAACTCAAGAAACGTTTTTAAAAGAAAATTCAAAATTTGCGTAGAAAAAACACAACATTTTTGTACATTTCAGGGGAAATTAGGGGAAATGCTGAGTAATATTCTCGCATTTACAAATTATTCACCGACATTCGATTCATTCATCTCTGTAATTTTATAAATGACAATTTGAATTTTTTCATTCTTAATTTATTCTTAATTAATTGTCGTCTTTTTAGGTCCAAAATTAATTTGGATTTTTTTGGCTTCTCCAGTTCAGTGTCAGTTGTCAAGGTGGAAAAATTAAAGGGAGGAGCCAAATATCCACGTTTTTTCTTCGTTCCCCTTCGGTAATATTCTTTTCTTTCTTTATTTTCCCATCCATTCCATCTTTTTCTTCGCCTATACACACAAGAGATTTCTGTTCATTGTCAAAAATCGGTAAATGTTTCCTTTTTTCATATGAAAGAGAATGAAATCATTCTTCAAAAAGTGTTCGTCAGATTTCTTCGACAATACTTTTTGTTAATATGTATAAGGCGAAGAAAAAAATGAAGAATATCATCTCAAGAAGGTGATTTTGAATGGATTCTTTTGTTATTGCATGCTTTAAACGATCAAATGACGATGGCTGACGTTTAAATTGTATGCAACTTCCTTTACTCAGTATAAATTGAAAATGTTTTGATTTTTATTGAACTTTATTTTTATTGGACATATGCAAGACATGCTTAAGAAAAGAAACACAGTTCCCAGTGGCTAAGAAAGTATTTTAAATTCAAATTTTTGTCTTTAAATATTTGTCAAAATTTGTTAATAAAAGTGAGCCGAAGTGGCTTGGTGGGAGAGTGGTTTAGTACTTCGGTACATTATTATTGCAATACCGACCCTGTTGGAAAGGGTTCGAGACTCGAAAAAAAAATTAATCATTTAACCTTTTTCGAATCATATGCAGTAAAAACGCGGCTCTTAGACTTCCTTTGTAAGCTACAGGAAGTAATCATCATTTAGGGAATGGTTCTGATATCACTGTAAGCTGTAGGTCTACTGAGTGCAGAGGTCTAGTGGACCTTCATTCATTAGTCTCGAATCGCCTTTGTATAGCTCTGGACCTTACAAAATTTTCATTTTTCTATTAAATTAATTTTAGTTCCTTAAAACACCCATTATCGTCATCACTGGGATAATTTTCATGCACTTTTAGGTTTCACGTAGAAAAAAAAATCAATTTTCGTCTGTAATCGGACACTTTTTGTCGTTCTGTTCTGTTCACTTATGAGATATCTCTCTCCTGCATTGCAGCTAACGTGCATGTATACTTCAGAGAGAGAAAAAATATACCTACCAAGGAATATATTGACAGATGTTTAATGCATGGGTTTTTAGCACTCCTGACGATGATGAAAATTGAATATATTTCAATTATGATTTTTTTAGTACAGTTTCAAATTTTCCCTTGTTTTTTCAGGCTCAAATTATATGCTAATGACTGAAATTAAAGTGCCGATATGAATGAATCGTTTTTCAAGTTTTCTTATTGCATTTATACTTCATACCTTTATTATGTGCAATATATGCAGGAATATATTTATGGATGATGGTAGACAGAAAAGTAAAAATGTAAACAGAATAAAATATTCCCTGCTTTTTTCATTCATAAAATGTGCCACATGTGCATATGCATGTATTTCATACAAAAAATCGGTAAGTAATGATGAAAAAAGTCAAAAATCGCCTCCAGCTCATATTTTTAATAATAAAAAGGTTTCTCTTATGTACATTAACTTACACATATACTCAATCAGGCTTTATACCTTGCGTAAACAATGTCAAATCGTTACAATTAAAGAGAAAAATTTCATATCCAGAAATTCATCAATCAGATTTTAAAATCCGAAAATATACATTGATCTTGATGTCACTTTGGGTCAAAGTGTTTTACATGGAAATTTCGTATCGAGAGAAGGATAAAAGAGTTGGAGAAGTTGGTTGTTTTGAAAACTATTTTTTGGGGTATCGTTTTTAGTGAACCAACCTATGTTTGATCGCTTTCTGGGGTCAATTATAGTTTTAAGCATACAAAACCTGAACATGTTTGAAAATACCTAAAATACGTTCTTTCATAAATCAAAAAATACTCATCCAAAAAATCGCTTCATTCACTCAGTTTCAATGACTTCCACAATCGCATTTTTTTGTCCTTCCAACCCTGTGAGAATTTTTTATCTTGCAAAACAGAAAAGCAAAATCAAATTTGACACGCGACAAAAGAAAATCGTGCTATTCATTCATCCTAGCGTATCTAAATCACCCCGTTAAAAATCTACGCAAATACAAACACTCACACAAAGATGAGAACAATAAATAAAATCAGGAATTTTAGTCTTACCTTCAATTGTCCTGCATGCAACAACATAAAGGTTGATTTTCCTCTCCCTCGTGCACGATCGTGCATCCCTTCAACATTTAATTTTATATAAAGAGACGCACATTTACAGAGTAACATATTATTGTTGATTGTACCACATACATAGACAAAAGAAATCGTTATTTACAATAGATTTACCTTCCACCTTGTAGAATTTTACATACTGCTGCTCCTTCTATATGAATTTTATAAAATTGTATTTTATTTTTAATCACAAATATGCACATGTGTTATTGCTTCTCGTTCTTCTTGTCCTCCTGCCTGCGATGATGATTGAAATAGAAATTCACTGATTTTGAACAATGAATTAAAAAAAATCCCTTTACGGTGAAAAATGAGAAGAGAATTACCGTTGACTATAGCCGATCTTATTCAAATTTAGAACGCATTTTGTTTTGCATTTTGTCAATAGGATCGTTGAATATCGGCCAAAGTAATTTTCAGGGTACGGACATTTCAGTGTCGAAAAAAGTCGACATTTTTGAAATCAGTCGACTTTGTGTCGAATTTGGAATTTTTTGCATAATTTCGTCTTATTTTAACAGTATTAATCATCTATTTAAGCTAAAGATTCATCTATGAATAAGAAATGTTCAATTAAACTTTGTTATTTAATGAAAATTCACTAAAATTAGTAAAAATTTGGCGGTTATTTTGAAATTCAAACGAAAAATAACGGGTAATTTCGACATGTCCGTAGCATGGTAATTTTATTAATAATTAATTTATAACTAAATGAGATGTTTATTTATCAGAGTTTAAAAACAGACTGAACATTTTACATAAAAAAGGGGTTTACAACTATGTACAATTAATATTATTCAAATCTCAAATGAACGTTATTATAATGATGATTTTGGATTTAAAGATAACTGTATTTTTAATAGAATTCCTAATAGTAAAGATAGTTTTAAACATTCATGGGCATACAAATAAGCAGAAAATTTTGCCTTGAAAAAAGAGTTATTAAGACAAACTGTCATGTCTTGGCACATTTTTACTGCAAAAATATGCTCTAAAACGGCACGAAGGGATTCAATTGACGACCGGTTTAGGATTTCACTTTTCGACATTCCTCCTGCATAAAACAAAATTAGTATATAACGGTGTGAGCTAAGGCTGTAAAGAGAACTGTAATTTTATTTTTTTACAGCACATCACTTTAATTCTATTTGAATGAACAATTGAACAAATGGCATTTTTTTGGCTATTTAAATTTTAAATCGACATTCCAAATGTATCGTAAGAGAGGGAAATGAATGAAAAGAAGATTCAATTCAATGCCTACATTGTTACTCTATCAGTTGTGCGGTGGATATTAAAGCCTCCTGTTAATAAGATTTGAATCACCTTACAATTGATCTATTCATATTAATCGTTTATTATCACTTTTATATGTATGTAGATAACAAAGAGTATAAAGGAAGCGAAACAATTCTATATTCATAATAAATGGACGATAAGTCAATGACATCAATTTGTGCCATGACGTCTTCTTCAATATATTTACGTCTTATCAATAATAATAAAATATTTCTTCTCATATACTAAAGATGAGTACATGCCTGCCTACCTCTCAACACAAAAAATACACTCATTCACTCTTTGTTTACTCATATCATTTAAATATATACTTACAATTCATTTATGGCTCATAGAGATAACATTGCTTGTTATAGCAAGTAAGACAAGAGGTTCAGGTCAGAGATCACGTTTATTCTACGTTCTTTCCATTTTTCTTACTTTACTATTGAGACTTGTGTTACGAGTTTATTGGACATCTTCCTACTTTTTTTACATCTTCTTATTTACATTTCTTCAGAAATCAGAGATTCATTTAAGTTTATCAATACCTCATTTACGTACTGATAATTTACTTACTTAAAGTAAAAATGATCATGTAAACATTAGACACATTAAATTGTTTATTTTCGGTGATTGTGCAAATGAACATTGGAGAATTTTGTTGATTTTATGTAGACATTATTCTTATCGTCATTGACACAAATTTGAGTATATAAAACAAAAACTTGAATAAGATCACCGTCAAAAAATATTGTATGTGTAATCTCATTTTGGGGGCTAAGCTCTAAGAATATAAATGACGAAAGTTTTAATTAGTATTTTTTTTTGTTTTAACGTTCATTTGAGATTTGAATAATATTTATTGTACATAGTTGAAAACCCCTTTTCATATGAAATCGTCAGTCTGTTTTTCAACTCGGATAAATAAACATCTCATTTACTTATAAATCCTTGAGGAAGTAGTTTCAATTAAACTACATTGACCACAATTACGAAATTTTTTAAGGCCACATTAAAGGCAAGGCTAAACCAAAGGCATGTCTTTTTAATTTACATAAAACAGAAATGTTTTCATTTCTATTGCGCGCCAAAAAATGTGAAGCGATAGGAGAGAAAATGAATTCAAAGAAAAAAGTACTTAAGGCGTGAAGCAAAGATTTATTTATTTTGAAAAGTAAAAATTTTAACAAGCTAGCGCCAGAGGAAGTAAAAAGAAAGTGTGCTACATGAAAATTCAAGAATAAATTAACATCAAAAAGGTATGGATTGGTATTTTTTTTAAAAACAGTATGTACACACATTTAACTGCCATATGAATGGAATTTTCATTACATTTTTTTCACATTCGATTTGCCTTATTATAATTTCTGCCTTTTTACACATGGTAATGATGCCGTTTGTTATTGTTAAGAAACAAACTCCCAGTAAGATATTTTCTTTGTACAAAAATAGATTTATTTATTTATTGCTCTTTCCGAAACGAATAATTGTATTTCCGAAATTTTAAAGTGCACACATATTGCTTACCTAAACCTCTTTCTATCTCTCTTCATGCATGTGTAAACGAGAGGTTTTGGAGATTATGAGCGTGATTTTCCTGAAGATGGAAATTATTTGTTAAGTTAGAAATTTTAGAGTATCCTGAATCATATCTTTCTTTTATCCGATGAATTACAACAGGTCTATCTGAAATAAAACTTTTTAATCAGTATGTTTCATTGAAATATAAAATTAGTTTAAAGTTTATTTTTTTGTAAACAAACAAAAAAATGCAAAGTTTGCTTCCTATTTAAAATTTTGTATTTTAATCGAAATTAACGAATATTTTCTTTGATTGGACTTTAATGGAGTGAAAATAAAAATTTAAAAGCATATCAGTTGATCAGTACGGCCAACGAAGTAAGTGTGTAAATAAAAAGCATATCTACAGCATAGCCACCATTAAAATTAGTTCTCTATAAAAAAATCCCTTTTAGTTAATTAAGATTACATTAATAGACTTCTCACAACATGACTTTCAAGTTTAATTTATGAGTTAATTTACCGATTCGAATTTTTCTTTGTACTCTTCGAAAAACTCTCCATTATTAATTTATATTTTAATTGAATGAAATCAACTATGAAAATCTCGTTAAGACTGTACAACATGTTGAAGCACTCAAACTTCTTACTTCATTTTTCTTACTTCTTCTTTTTGACTTTTGAGACACAAAAATTCCTTTCCATATTTCGATTGCATGTCACAAATACATTCATAAAATACACAAATAAATAAGCAAGAAAGCAATAGATCTTTTTGAAGTAACTGAACAGAAAGAAGCGAAGCAAAATGAAGAAACATGTGTTGACCAAATGATATTTTAGCCATATAGCAACACAGTTCCCAATTGAGAATGAAAACCTTCTTGAAATGTTAAGAATTTTTAAAAGTGTGATTTTTTTTCTTTATGTGTGTATAATAAATAAAAATCATTTTCATACGCATCAAGCAGAGATGGCAAACAGAGAAATTCTTCTATTTTCTTATTATTTTATTTTATTTATTTTTGTTTCAAATGTGATTGAGGCGCACATGGTTGATGAAGTGCCTTCTTTCGGTGCACTTTTTGCCATGACAATGATAACTCTTTGCTCATTTTGGGTGGTAATTTATACGGGTAGTCTGAATGTCAAATTAATTCCTATATAACGAAGAGGCTTATAACTTCCATATTTAAGAAGAAATGGTTTTCTTAAACTTTGCAGAAAGTTTTTCATTAGTTTTAATTTTGATAGATTCTCGATAAATACTGATAATGTGTTAACTGCCGTTTAATATTTAAATTATATTTGCAACTACAATAAGTTGATTTCCCCTTTTATAGTTGTTAGTCCCCTTCATATAAATATTATTTAGTATGTTTCTGATCACTAAAGATTAAACATTGTTGTTATCAAATTAAATCTGTGAAGACACTTTAATTAAAATTATTAATACATAAGCATTGTTGATTTACAATAGTTTTAAAATCAGAAAGGCTGTAGATGCGCATTATACTCACAAACCTCAACAGCATTCGGTTCCATACCAATTTTCGGAAATATCAAAAAGAAGAAAGAATAATCTTTAAGCAGAAGGTAATTTTCATGAACTCTGGTCTTTATTTCCAAAGAAAATTAATACATGTATTTAAATATCTATTCATTCAACTGAATCATACACAGCACACACAGTCACGTTGTTTTTCATCTTAATTTGGAAATTAAAATGAAAAATTAATGATCGCGTTGGATGAAATATTAACTTTATTTATCTGACTTTACAAATAAGAAGTGCCAGGAAAACAAGAAGAATTTCAGAAGAACAATTTTGCTTTTGATCACAAATTCATTGGGTAAGAATGAAAAGCTTAATATTTTATATGAATCAGTTGAATTCATGATCAATTATTGCTTGGAAATGGATTTCTAAGAAAATAAAACTTTAGTAAAGTGATGCATGAGCTTGAATTTAAATTGATACTTAATTAATTGGTGTGTTCTGAAAGGTTTTCACTTCGATCTTCAATTGGCATAACGCGTTATAACATAAAAGTCAATTCCATTTTATCGACATTCTTTTCTTAAGATAATTTAGCAGTCCTTGTTCCTAATTTTCTTGTTATACCATGTTTCTGACTCATTCGTTGATCCATCGTTGCTTAGGTCCAAGTTCATCTTAATTGTACATTTAGCAGTTGAAAATCTGACCATTTTTGATTCAACAAAAATTTTTAGGTATGAAAACTACTCCGCATATGAATTAATAATTTTTTAAGTACATTTCACATGCCCCAAATACGTTTCCCAAAAATAACTTCAAACAATAAATATAAACGAAAAAAAAAAGTAGCAGCACAAACGATATCGCTAAATGCAAAAAGATTTTTTTTTCTTCTATTCTATCAAATAAATTTGGGTCAGAAACTTAATTAGAATTTAATGTTTCCTTTTGTTCGTAAATAAGAATTCTATATTGAGAAAATTATTTTTAACGATTGTAAGACGTGCGTGTACTCAAATGTAATTTATTTGTGTGCTCGTAAATAATAATTTCTAATTGAGCTGATATGAAAATGAGATTCAGAAGTAGTCAAAGTGCAAAATTTCTTTTATTGCCGACAGAGGAAATAAAGAGTGTTTTTGCTCTTTTACCGACCGACTAAAATGCGGGCTCATTTGATTAGTGTATCAATCAAAGTCAATACATACATTATGGTCAATCTATGATATCTATAATGGTTCTAGATTTTAAAAAGTTAACAGAATTATTAAAATTAATGGAAATGATACTCAAAAGGCACGCGACATTAAAATGTCCGAATTCCGGCCATAAGCCATCGTGACTCGTGACTCTGATCCTAGACCAGATTCGAAAAAACCCAGAATCAAGTTGGCTTGGAGTTGAAGTTTCAGTCATTTCTATGTCATGTGTCTTCAAGGCTATGAACAATTGAGCATTAAAAGATGTGCATAAGTGAAACTTTTACCAATTTTGGATATGTTTCAAGTGCGATAAGTAACACAAGAACATCCTCTCCTGATTGAATATTAAATAGTTCCTAGAATCAAGTTTGATAAAGCAATATGTGACTTCAAAATGTTTTGTATTTTCCAACACAGGAAAAAATAACCAGCATGATGAAATTCACTGCTTCTCCATTATCTTTTTGTATTTTTTTTTTCATATTCACAATGTTCCTTATTTATTATTAAATTACAATTCTTTCTCTTTTTTCACTATAATCAGAAAGAAATAAATAAAAAATTATGACAAATGAAATATACATTGAGTGATTAGTGACAACTTCCTGCAAGATAACGGCCATCAACAATTTTTAATTCTTTCTTCATGTTGCTTTTACTGCATACCGTCTCTCGGTTTTTTATTTATTATTATTTTTTTGTCGAGTGATAAAAATTATATCAGCACATTCTGTTCTCTTTTTTCCTGCCTCTTTATTTCAATGTGATGCTTAATGTCGTTCTGTTTTTAATTCTTTTTATTTTTTTGATATTATTATTGAGGATTTAAACACGTCATTTGTTTAGAAGTGGAAGTAATACAAAATTGTTTAGAAAAGTTTTCCTACTTTAATCAGGCTTGATAAGTGACGCATAATATGTTAGAGTATTATTCTAGTAGAATAGAATTGCCGGTTTCATGAGACATGCATAAACATTATATTACTTAATTACTTCGCTGGGCATACAGATCAACTGTGATCTCTCATGCTCTTTCTCTCTTGGTTGGCATCTAAAATTGACTCTATGGCTGGTTGCCTTCTGCCAGCCATTACCAAATGTAACAATAACTGTATTCCGGTACCTGGTTTTTGCAATACCGATCCTGTGATCATAGGTTCGAGATTCGTCAAGAGAAATTCTTCTCTTGTAAACTACAGACAGTAATGTCATCAAATTAGTTGTTCTGATTTCACTATGAACTGTATGTCTACTGAGTCCAGAGGCCTGGTACTCGTTAAACAATTGTCAGTCACGAATCGATCAAGCGCAGCAATGGATCTCAGTCAAATTGCATACCAAAACGCTACTTTCTACAAAAATAAGCTAAGAATTTTTTGATAACAAAAAGAAATCTCGGGCAATTAATTATGATAATTTTTTATGACTTGAAAAGCGCCCCTTTTCGCACAACGGTTACACAAAATTACACGTGCAATGCTTTCTTTTTAACCCTTTTCATCATCATCATCATTTTTTTCCAGCGAATCTTTTCTTCTTGTGGCTATCAATGTGATGAGAATTAAAAAAAATAATGAAAAAATAGAAGAAATTTCTTTATGATTTCAATGGTAATTAGAATATAAAAGTCCCGCTCACCCCTTTTTAGTATGCGCCATCAAAAGATGAGTAACATGAAAACCAGGAAAGACTTCTGAAGTACACTTCAAAGTAATTATTTAGATCACCAAATGTTGTAATTTTTTCCTCTTATTCCCTTTAATTCGCCATCTCTTTATGCCAAAACATTCTAATAGGATAATTTTTCTCATTTTCCTTGGAAATTCAAGAAGCAAGTTTTGAGATATTGAGTGTTCTTCACTTTGTACGTCAGGAATATGTCTCTGAGTTATCACGCAAGGGATACTTTATTGATTTATCTAACGCAGCAGTATGCAACCTTTACTTTTCGCGGCACACCTTGATGGTAAGACTCTAATGAAACCCCTCAAGGAATATGGTTCATGACATTTCCAAACACACTGAAGTACCGAATCATACAGGTTACCAAACACTGATGAAATACAGTCCAAAAAATATCGCTTCATTCATCGACTCCTAAACTATCAGTGACTTCTTAACTAGCCTCATCTTTTCATCTAAAAATCTTCATTTTAACTCTTCCCCATATAAACATGTCTGTTGCCATTCGGCACTTCCATGTAGATGCGCGAAAAGAAAGACAAGAAAAAAGAAGAATTTCTGTATTTAATGAAAATGTTTTCGTTTCATTTAATTTATTTAACTGTATTTTACAAAAACTTTCAACTTAAATGATAAAATGATTTTTTAATGGCTATATCGCACACATTTTTCAAGTAATCGCATCTGCTGACATGAAGGAAGTCAGGCAACAAAACAGAATTATCAAGAGCAACTCTTTTTTTGCTGCTTCTACTTCGTTCATTGCTCCGATCCAATGGCGTTCGCATATCACAACGATATATTACTATTTTTTTTATGTGTTATATGTGTAGCACAATATCATGAATTAAAAATGGAAAATTTTACAAAACTTACTGATAACTTGTGTTTGAAACGCTTTTTTGGTCAAATAAATATAGCAACGTTCCAAAAAATTGAAATATTTTCAACTGTCACAAAATATTTGAATTTTTTCAACGGTCAATTTCAAAAATACCGATCACCACACTTAGATTGTATCCATGGTTGAATAGCTAGTCATCATACAAACTATCCGGTCTGGCTTCGATTCCCACTTATAATTGATAGTTGATTTATTTCTCAAACTTCTAAATTGAGAATTATCAAAAATGCTGAACATCAATTTCTATTCATTGGCCAAAATGTTACGAACACAAAATATTCTAGAATATGAGCTAAGAGAACGTCGTTTGAGCATTAACTGACGGTCGGAGCAACAACATACAATAAACGGGCAAATAATTCATCAATTAATTCCAATTAAAATCTATTAAGGTTCGAAAATGAGAGGTAAAGCAACCAAAAATACACAGAATTGAAAATGAAAAGAGAAGAATGGCCATAAATGAAATGAAGAGTTTCTACCCGTATGAAAATTGCTTCATGTGAAACCCCTATAATAACGAATTAAGATCAGTCGATGCAATTGAATGAAAATGTAAGAAGAGAAAAAATTTATTAATAAAAATTAAAAACGTAAGGGATTCTTTTATTAATTGCAATAAAACACAGTTTAATGTTAGTAAGGTACGTACATTTATGAATAATTTTAGATTTCATATGATGATAAAAAGTGCTGGTTTGTTGAAGGAATCCAATTATTATTTCTACTTTTATTAAAATTGATGTGCTTGCTGCTGACTTTTATAAAACTAAAGTGAATTTTTAATTTTATTCGACTGGTTTTATTGAGTATAGTAAGGGATATATTATATTCCTGAATTGTGTGATGCTAGAGGTGATTATGCCATGAATGAATATTTTTATTTTTTGAACAGAAGGTAGAATGAACTAGTTTTTTTTGCTGATTAACATTTCAACACGTTTACTAACTTACTTCGAAAGTCGTACAGATCAATTGTGACCCAGGGCTTCTCTTACCTGAATAATTTCTGTCGTTGGCTACCGTTTGCAAATTTCAAATAAATGAGATGTTTATTTATCCGAGTTTAAAAACACACTGAACATTTTATATGAAAAGGGGTTTTAAACTAAGCACAATAAATAAAATTCAAATCCCAAATGAACGTTATGACAATGTAACACAATCAGAATTCAATTTAAACCTTTTCATTTAAATCTACTTACAGTTTTCTGTCAATTTCAATTGTCTTACATTGAAAAATAGGAAATATATCTCCATGAAGAAAGATTTTAATAATCAGACAAGTAAATGCGATACAAAGCAATTTTATTGAAATAAATTGACGAAAATACCACACAAATAATGCCCGCATAACGACAACGAACGCAAGTAATTTACTCACGTGTTGCCCATTAAGGGTTTCATTATTTCAAGTGAGTATATCAAGGTATTCAAAATATTAAATATGATGATAATTTGATCCTTCTAAATAAAATAAGGAATCTTAGTTGTTTATCATTTTTATTGTCTTTTGTGTGCCATGCATGATTGTTAAATTCGGAATATTTTTTGCCCCAAAGATGCTTAAATGGCTTAACTAATACAGCTCTAGACTTTGAAATGTAGTTCACCCATTTGAATGGACATATTTCATACATAAAATATAATAATATAAAGTAATAAAAGTAAAATTCCTCGCTGTTTTCTTGCTTCAAAAAAGGCACACGATAATTTATTGTTCTTATGCTTCTTCAAGTTTTATGTTCGTAGCGTATGAATTATCGTCATATTTTCTACTTTATAACAAGATTTAAAAAGTATTACTACAGTTCACAAGTGGTTTAACGACAACAACAATGACGTGAAGAAGAGAAAAAAGAAGGAGGAACTAGATACGCTGATGTGATGTTGTATGCTGTGCTTCTCAATTTTATTTTAGCATGTTTTCTTTATTAATATTTTTAATAATTGCTTGCTTTGACTGAAATTCCTGACCATTTAAACTGATGAATTTACATTCTTGTTTGTATTTCAATGATTGCTATTTAATGAAATAAAATGGTTTACAAACAATGACTGGACCGTAGCAAATGCTTCGTTGGTTGGATTGAAATAAAAATCTTTAATTTTTGACTAAACATCTTTTGAAAACCTATATAGGATCCGATTTATAATCCCGAAGAGCAAAATTGGTTAACCGATCAAAAATCCGAATCCAGGCCGACTTGATACTGGGATTGCATAGGATTCGGTTTAAATCCAGCATCATGCCAGAGTCATATTGTCTTGGAGCCGAATTTTGGATTCGGGAACTGAAATGCGTCGTAGCCATTTTACCAAAAATATTTTATTAGCGACTTCAATGCCAGTTCTTTTCTCCGCTTTTTTTGTTTTATTCATTCTGCAAAAGATGAACAGTGTACACATTTAAAAGTGAAATGAGACAATAAAAATTCATAACTGTGACCAATCCATTTTTCGGCAGCAATGACTCTATATCAAATGCAGCATTTCGTTGCCATCATTTTCTTGTTATTCATTTTTCTCTCGTTTTGAATCTTTCGGATCATTCAAATGGATTAATAAGGGTAAGAGATGTGTATTCATGACTGTATTTACTCAATTTTACTTACTTAATCCATTAGGGGTAAACTTTTATGCTTCTTATTTTTTTCCTTTTTTTCTTATTCATAATTTGACTTCGTGGTGCGTGGATGACTATTTTTTCCCAAGTAATCTTTATTCCTTTTCTCAGCCAATACCGATTTTGTCGGGGAAATCTACACATTTATATAATTTAAGTAGAAGGCACTCAATTTGTAAAAGTGCAGTTCAATGTTGAATGACTTTGGAAAAAGTATTTTTGAGGGTGCAATATCGCACACAAATCTGTGTATATTTTAGAATATAAAACTATACATTTATACACAATTCGGTGTAATAACATTCTCGAAATTGCCAATTGGAAAGAGAATTGATACAAGTAAGGAGAAATCTCAATAAAATTAATGACCTGAGAGATGTTTATCAATTTGCAAAAAAAAGAGAGTGAAAAAGAAGACATAAGAATTGAAAAGGGGGAAAAATGGGAAAATTCGCAATTTTCGAGTTTCATAAAGCGCATTCAAGAAAAATGAGTATATATAGGAGTCCTTTACAAGGTCTGATTCATCGGTCACTTTTATGTTGATTGAAGCCCAATATGGGTATACGTATGGTGTATACGGTTTATGGTATTTCCCGCAGTATACAGGTTGTGGAGTTCTAAAAATTGGACGTTGAGGCTGCATTTCATTACATTTGACCTGGGACCAGAGTCACGCATGTGTTGGGTCGGATTTTCGGTCATTTCTACGTCGAGTGCCTTACGGGTAAACAGCCCCTAACCATATTTGAGGTTATCATCAAGTATCTCATAGACAAAATGCAATTGAATAGTTCTCAATCCTAATGATAAATTCAGTTTCGTTAAAGAGACATCAGAGAGTATTTTAGGTATGCGATAATAAGAATTGAACAATAATCATTTGATATGCTATATAACTGTGTGGGTGAAGTCATTCTCGAGAAAAAAATAAAAAGATTTATTTCCAATACGATAACTTTAACTTCTTGCTTAACATTAAGTGAGGTACCATCATTTAATTAAAATCAAATGAAAATTAAATTATACAATTTTTTTTTCTTCTCCCCATCTCCTCTTGCTGTATGTTGCTCAACGAAGCGAATAAATTTATTTATTTTTTTTTTCGACTTTTTGATGGGTTAAAAGTTTTCCACTTCTCTAAATATATAATAATAAGAAGAAATCGAATGAGTGTAAATAATTTAAAGATCATTCTATCCCCTCACATCCAATTCTCCAAACATCAGTTTCAGTTTCAATTACTTCTTCTCTTTTCATTTTCAAGTGGAACTAATGATTGATTCCATTTTTAAAATTGAACAAACTTACTGTTTGTGTATATAATTTTTCCATAGTTTCTTGCCTTCCTTCTTAACTCATTCTCATTCTTTTCAATTTCAATTTCGTCGATCTTTCTTCATCATTAATTCATTTCAATTCTCACGCGCATAACAGAACTAAACTCCTCACTGTTGGCATTTAATTTTCTGTGGCGAATGAATATCATATAAGATGTTTAATGACTTTTACAGATCTCCATTTCTGATGTGCTGTTTGTATGATATACATATATGTATGTTTGTATATACTTAATAATCTTATGAGAAATATATAGAATGTGGAATGAAAATGAAAGAACGGCAATGCCAGTGTACACATCTCGCGTCTCACATCACCATGCTCAGGCGATCACATTTGTTTCATTTAAATTTTTTTTGTGTGTGCTTTATTGAAATTAATAAAACCTTTTTTGTTGTTTTTCTTATTTAAATTTTTAAACATTTTTAATGGCGTGACTGTCTATCTACTTACTCATATTGTCCTATGGTTCTTTGCTTATGAAATAATTTTTTAATGGATGTCTATGGAATGTTATTTTATAAGATCAATAATTGATTAATAAGTCAGCTTCTCGATCTACAGGTCCAGTACAATAGGATCCAGGTCGCTTCCAGAACAACAAGTCCAACTAGTCAACTAGTCGCCATACAACAAATTTATGAATTTCATCATTTAACGGTTACGAAAAATTCAAACTTAGGAAACACTCTTAAAACATTGGAAAACAATGAGAAACACTGAAAAAACGTACTGTTTTTGTTTTCAATCCATAAACAATATTTAATGATTAGACTGAAATGCGTCTTTAAACTTTAAAATCCTCAAATTCTTCAACTAATTTTGTTTCATTCGTTCTTTATGATTATTATTATTATTTTGTGTGCACACACATGTTGTATGTCATAAGTCGGTGTTTCTCAATAATCCATGGCAAAGGCACATTATTTTAGTGGCACCAGATATCAACATTCTGAAAAAAAAAACTTATTTCTTTATATTTCATTTCTTATTAATTATGAGAAGATTGTTTGATGGGGATGAATTTCTGAGAGACGGAAAAGGTCATAAAAACATTTTGTTGATTGATGCAGGAGTCAATAGATTTTTCTTTTCCTACTGCACATATTTGTTTCTTGTTGTCATTAAAGGAGTGGGGAAGACAGAGAAGTAAAAAAAAAATGAAAATAACTATGGAAAATAAAAAACATACATAAAATAAAATAAAGATCATCATCATCACTGTTATAAATTTTTATTACAAGTTTTTAGTGTGAGAACAAGTCGGAATTATGGGGATTAATTAATGAAAAATGTTTTGAAAATTTGACAAAAAGATTTTTGATCTCTTTAAAAAAGAAAATTTGGATAAAACTATTTTATTGCTGTTGACTCATCAAAGTTTCATGTGAAGATGTCGCAGTCATGAACTTTAGTAATATTATGTTTGTTTTATCTATTAATGCCTAAACGATGTATCTCAATGAAGTTTGCGTTCAAATATAACCTGTTGATTATTTGAAGCTTAACTAAAAATATCTATGATGTTTTAACTGAGATCATTTGGCGATGTTTTACTGCAACTTTTCTATTACAATTAGGGGTGTCAAAGCATATTTAGGTTTAGAATACATTTCAGGAATGGGTATGTCATCTCTAATTACAAAATACAATTCAATCTAAGTAAACTTTGCACGCATTACTCAAACGCCGAGTGCAATTCCGGTTGAAGCTTACCACAAAGGTTTGCGCAGACACAAAAAAAGGATTGCCTACCACTGCATTATTTATATTGGATAATTCTGGATTGTAAAATAATTTGATGTATTTTATTTATTTCAGTATGGAAAGAAATGTTTATCGACATTTACTCATTAAATGCCTGAAATTAAAACAAAAAAAAATTAATTTAATTAAGAAAAGAAAGGCAGAAGACGAAAAACAAAAATTTAATTTAATTGTAAACACAAAAAAAATTATATGTATGTTTATTAATATTCATCTCTCTTAAATGTCATTCCATGTCATTTTTAAAGAGACTATATAGCAACAAGACATTCACAAGAAGACAAGTTAGTTGAAAGTGATGTGAATGGTATTTAATGACTTAAACTCATTAAATTCTTTTTTGTTGTAATTTTCTCATAAAATTACATTCAAGTGCATATCTTTGAGTTTACAGTTACAAATTGCATCAGAGTTGAAAAGAGAAGTGCATTGTGTGATAAATATTGCGAGGGAAGAGGAACAAGATGAGGAAAAAAAATTCTCACACACATTTTATTTAATTTTTCATGGAAATCTCGAAACGATGAATTATCATGGTACTTTTGACTTGTATTCGGTAATAAACCCTTTCTTAAGAATGACAAATTTCATTTTCTATTTCTTCTTTATCACATGTGTGCGTTTATAAGTTTTTCCCATAAAAATCTTCAAAATGCGCATTTAAATGATTTCTTCGCTTTTGTCGTGGAAAAGGAACAAGACTTTACATGTCATTCTGCGTTACATGCTGTAAACTTACAGTAAAGAATTATTATGCCATTAATTTTGTTACTTTATTCATGTTCCAAACCGTTCTGAACATCAATAATAAATTTTAGTACAAAAGCTGCATATATTAGTTATTGTGGCCAATGTAGTTTAATCTAAACTACTTCCTCGAGGAATTATAGTTAAATAAGTATATATTTATCCGAGTTCAAAAACAGATTGAACTTGAACTGAAAGGGGTTTTCAATTATGTACAATAAATATTATTCAAATCTCAAATGAACGTTATGAAAAATGTTCTCTGAAAAAAGTTAAATTTCTCGAAAAAGTCCATTCATTAATAATTTTAAACTTGTTGAAGTGTTCATTTTGTTGATTATGAATCTTGTGTGAACATTTCTCTCTCCTATAATAAATGAATTAATGCTTTATGTATGATATCACTTCCCTTCTCAGATAATTTCTATCCCAACTTCGTAAATTCCGCAACACAAAGGCAATTTACGCCGTTGACAATCGTACGAAGTAATGTTAAATAATTTTAAAAAGTCAGATGAAGCGAAAAACGAAGAAAAAACAGAACTACGTAATTAATTAACAACAAAATGACAGAAAAGAGAAGGAAAAAAAATTCTACATTTGGTTTAATTTGTTTCTGCTTTTGAATAATTATGTGTGGTTAATAGTTAGTCATTGTACTCTCTTCATTAACTCCAAACTCTTTTTCATCTCATTTTTATATAGTATGTAGATTTGAACATCTAACACACAGTAACAATACGAATGCTTCAATAAAAACACCATATTTCATCACTTGCATAACATCATCATGCTGGAAATATATGAAATCCGTGTGAAATGTTATGTACTTTATGACTAATGTGTATGGCATACCATTCAATTACTTCATTCATCATTCATACTCGTAAATTAATAAAAGAATTCTTACATTTTCCAGAAGAGATATGGAAGATTTCAAATGAAGAAGGAACGACAAATGATCGTGAATGTGCGTGCAAGTTTTTTACATACTATGGAAATTGATCTGGTTTAATGGATAAACCTGCGATCCCCTACAAACAGCCATGATGCTTCTCATCATAAAATCCATTACTGAAAACTACTTGGATTTTAAAAAGATTGTTAAATGGATTAAGATTTGAAGTATTTTCTCTTCTAAGTCTACGTCTAGGTTGTCGAAAATTTTTCGCGGCACACTTGATCTTGCTTTGCGGTACGCAATTAGAAAAGCACTGGACTAAACTAGATCTAACGAATCAACGAGTAAAAGTTTTGAAGTTTTGTAATTTAAGATTACTTATCACGGTTTGACGTCATGTTGATATTTTTGGAACAATTTAAGATTCTATTCATACCTAAAGTGTAAAATCACGGTTTTATCAAAACTCAAAACAATATTATCACTTCTTTTTTAATTGGCAATTATTAGATAAAGTATTTGTTTTATTATCATCACAATGTTCTTCAATACTTGATTTGGCAACTGTTTTCACGTACATTTTATCACATCAATCAAAAATTTGATAAAGCTTTATTTATGTCAAAATCGCATTGATTATTGCGCACATTGCTTCTGTTGTTCCATCCCAAATTTCATCTGAAATGGGAAAAATTAATATAAGATCCGGAAACATAAGAACATAGTATAGTGATGAGCAACATTTATGCCGCGACACACCAATGAGTGTATTACCATCAAAGTGGATCGTGGCGCAAAAAAGGTTGCCTAGCACTGACTTAATAGATAAACTTACATCGAATTCTTGTGTTCAAGGCTGGGAGACTTTGTGGAATTGGCATATCAATTTTCCAGACGTACTGACGTTGTCCTTGTATTGGACATTGTTGTTGTTGATTGTTCAAGAAAATACTATTGCAGGCCTAAAGATTAACAACTTAAAATCATGAAAACTTTATTTTAGTCAAAAAAATTAATATTTCTTACATTATCATGTGGAGGTTCTGATGGTAATAGAACCGTAATTCCCAAAATTGTTGCAAAAACGCGAACTTCTAAATTATTATGGTTTTGACGAGGAGTAAAAGTCACATCCGCTGTCAAAACAGTTCCTCGCTGTCCTTGACACAATGTTCCAGAGCATGCATCTGATTCAACTAAATCAGGAGCAACTCCATTTGAATTTGGACATGCCGACCAAAATGTTTCTTGTCCGTAAGTTAAAGAGGCAATTAATGTTAAGCACAAAATTATTTTCAACATTTTACTGAATGAATATCGTATGATCGACTACAAGTTTCTCGAATGTTTACTTTGTATTTTATACAGCTTTATCTACTTTCCTGATTAAAGTTTATCTTTTAAATAAGATAAGCTTTTTTTAAGGTAGATGATTATTAATTTTAAAGTTGCTGAATCAGTGGCAAATGTGACAACTTGAGTTAATTTTCCTAAAATTTATCGAAATAATTGAGTAGAAAAGAAACTCGAGTGTCTCAATTCTATGTGTGGTTTAAAGTTCAAAAAGGGGTGTGATAATATGAAAGATAAGAAATTAATTTGAAATATTTAAAATCGTTACAAATTTTGAAAAAAATTTACCGTTAATGAATTATGAAATGAAATTGTGACAGGCAAGTAAATAATATAAGGATCCAAAGACTACAAATGCATTTAAAGTGCAATTGATATGCTGGTCAAAAATTTGTTTAATAGCAATTAAAAAGCATTTGAGATAAAAAAGCAAGAATCATATTTGTTAATGGCAGAAGCAATAATAACTCATAAGAGTCAATTTCCTTCATTAGAGATGATATTGCATAAAGTAACTTGCACATTTCCATTTACTATACCCTCCTCACTGGTCCATAACATTAATAATTCATTCAAGAAATAAAAGATGAGAACGGAAAAAGCGAATAAAAATAATGAGCATCTATATATGACCATTAATGCTCATATAACGCATATGCCTATGTTGTAAAGAATATTTCAACGATATTTTATTGTAATTAACTGTTTTATGCCATCAGATCATAAAAATAATGACGATGAACAGCATTTATTCAAATTTGAAGATGTAACATTGGTTTTTATCTGGTATACATAGCCGATGATGACGATGATTATTCCTCTCAAACCAATTTTCCATGTTCCATTTTCTTCTTGGGTGTCTTGGCCATCATCGACATTCCATAAATTGTCATTATACATCATATTTTTATTAACTGAAGATTATGTCTTTTCATTCCTTCATTATGTTATATTAGGCTATATTTTCATTCCTTTTATGTTGTAGAATACAATAAAAATCTAACGAAATATTCCATTAAGAATCATATATTAATAATGAATATTTCTTATTATTCTTAAATGTTTTCGTAAGTTCCAACTATCGCAAAGACAACAGTGGTAAGTAGGATTTTTTTGTATTGGTACGCATTTTTGTGATATCTAAGGGATGGTATTAACACGTAAAACTTGAAGCTTTGCATATAATGAGTTTTCAAAAGACCCATAAACCAGTGGTGGGCAACCTTTCATTTTTCGCGGCTCACCTTGATCGTAAGCCTCGACTGAAACGGTTCATTGCTTTACATAGATCTCAAGTTGACAAGTTGCCCACCTCAGCTGATAACCCTAATTTCAAGGTAAATATAATACAATAAATATATTAGCAATATAAGCAGGACAAACTGAAGACCAACCTTAAAACAATTTGTTGAAGATGAAATTTCAATTTCATATTAACCGCAAGAACAATGGAAATTCGCATAAGAATAATTGTGTATGGAATGTATTTTTCCTTTCCATACTTTACAATAAACATGCTCGTTATAAGATGTTAGTGGCAACTAAATATTTTTATAATTATCCCATATATCAGAAAGATAAATCCCACTCAACTTAAAAGACGACAAATAAATGGGAATCTCAAGGATTTTAGTTTTCCTTCTTCTTATGTTTTCTAGCACAGATTATCATTATGTATATTATATTATCATTATTATTTTTATTTGATACTTAATTACAATGAAATGTGAGATAATGCGATGATGGTCAAAATTTATGAAATATTTCTATTGCGGTGGGTTGAGGATATGCCTTTTATATTCACTATCCACTTAATTCTTTGAAGTTATATTAAATGGCTATAAATGCAAATTGTAATCGTTATGAAAACTAGTTTAAGCATAATAAAAAATCTTTAAAGTCCTCATGGTATTGATCGAGTGACCAAAGCGCAGCAAAAAGTATCCAATCAGCAGGCTGTGCAACTCATAATTGGAATAAATCTGAACTGGATTTTGAAATTTCACCAAAATTCTTATGAAAAAATTCATACAAAAATCGTAGTATGTGAGGAGATCTGAGTCTTGACTTCTTTTGACATTTAGCCATAATTGTTATTTTAATTTTCATCCTCTCTTCTCATTGTATTTTATTATTGTTGGCATTCACAATCAAATAAAGTAGAATACGAAGAAGAAAAAAATTAAAATGACCCTTTTGTCCTTCGTTTATTTTACATATTCCCATTCTCGCTTACTGCCTGCTACTTCCCAATATTTTTTCATTTAAAATCTTACAGAGAGAAGGACATGTTGTTTACAAAATCCTTTTCTTGGTTCCTTAATAACAATATGTTAGTCTTTTACTTTAAAACAATTTCTTCTTTTAAAATAAATTTTGTTATTGCCGTAAGAACAAAAAACGTGTGTCTTGACCCAAATTTGTTTGTCCTTTTTGTATGCTACACATCATCAGAAAATCTTAATCTAAAATTAATGAAATTTATTATTCTCTTAAGTATAGTATTTCATTTAAAATACTGGCATGTAAGGAAGCAGAGGAAAAACTTTATAGTTGTTAATTTTTACAGAAAATTTCTACCCATTATTGTTTCCATGTTTATATACATTTATGTATGTAGGAATGAATGTATGTGACAATGAAATGAGGAAAAGAAAGAAAAAAAAAGTTTTCCTTTGCCTTCATCTTCTTCGTTTTTCTCCTCCTTCTTTATGTTAATTGCTTGTATCAGATGACCACAAAATGATACATGTATCGTTGTTGTATAATTCTCTCGTTCTGTATAGTTAGTTACACACACAGTATGTCTGTTTTATCTCACAAGACATATCAAATTCTTTATTTCATATTTAATTCTTCTTTCATTCATCGTCTTTTTTTCGTGGGATGAAATCTTTGATTGAATTATTTTGTCAGGCTGTCTATAAATATTCTCTAGGAGGAATAATTAAAGTTTGCATTATTGATTGTTGTTGTAACGTTCATTTGGGATTTGAATAATATTTATTATACTTAGTTGAAAACCCCTTCTTTTTAATACAAAAGTTCAGTCTGTTTTAAAACTCTGATGAATAAACATATCATTAAATTATTAATTCGTAAGGATATCGTTTTAATTAAACTACATTGACCACAATTACTAAAGGTGTGATCCATGCTGGTAACACGATTGGAAATGTTTGAAACTATGCATTTAGAAATAATGTAAATTAAATTGCTGTCATCTTAAATTTAAGGACAAGAATTTTCTTGATAAATTTACAACCTGCAGCATTTAAATGCTCCTCATCTATCTACAAATTAAACATGTCAAGTGATTTTACTTCGAACATTTTTTCAGCCTTAATATTGAAATGAACATGCTTATGCTCATTTACCCTCTCATCAAACATCTCTTTGATGCTAGTTGTGGCCCTTCTTCACATTCATTCATTCATTTCTTCTGTGTTGAGTAATTAAATCGAAGTATGAAAAAATGGAGAAGAACGAGCTTGGAATGTATAAAATTAATTTTGAAAAGGAAAAGAAACAAAAAAAAAATCAAGAGGCTAAAAATTCTGATAGTTTTGAGATAAGAAATTCAATTTGTACGGAGATACAAAAGAAATTCTTTTATTAACAATAAGATGTAATCATCGCATCGATGAGTCACAAAAAATAGCTAGAACTGAATAATTAGCAATTAAATGGAGACATTCATGTACGTTCGTACGTACGCTATGACTATTGTCAACTTTTATTCAGCATTTTTTCGGCGTATGGCTGATTATAGTTGAATCACCGTAGCGCAAACTAAAGGAAGCTGTATCGTACATCCTTCCTGTCAGAAGGCAAAAAAAAAATGAGAAAAATATTCAATTTGGAATGATATAAAAGCAAAAAAGAAAGGAAGACGAAATGATGATAAAAGTGAAATTGCAAAAAATTATCGTCGCAACGCATTTCAGTATAATCGAGTCATAGAACTCCGACTCTTGATAAATTAATGTCCAACAATTGATAAAGGGATAAATATCAACGCTGATTTCATTCCTCTGTACGATAATATTTATATTTATTTTAACACAACAGTCGATTAGTGTGGAAAATTGGACGAATCGGAATTGAACTAATCGATTTATTTTATTAAATGTTAGAATTAATGCATGGAATTTTTAACCTTCCCAACAGAAACTCCAAAAATTTCAAGTAAAAAAAATATAAAAATCAAAGCATTCTTTTTTCTGCACTTTTAAGCAAGTGAGTGCCATAAAAGTTTTTCAAGAGATTAATTTCCTTATCCACATTTGTAATATTAACATTATTTAACTTGTTTCCCATTCATTCAAGTTCTTCTACGAATTGAAAGAAAATCACATTTACATGAGTGAGTGAACGATTGAAAAAAATAGAAAGTTGGATGATGATAATGTTTGAAGATATAACAAGGAAGAAGCGCACAATATGTTTGGTATTCATTGAAATGCTCATAGATTGCTGTCATTCTGGTCTAACCTCAGTTTATTTTTTTTTTTTTATAGTAGAGAAATTTCAAATTCAACATTTTGGTTTGTTTAGGTACGTTAGGAGCTTTGTGATGTTGTTAGATAGAAAACCGTCTGTATTAAATATAGGCTTCAAGTCGGAACATGGTTCCAATAAGTAAGTAACTAGATAAAGTTGAAGTTTCTTAAGCTTCACCTTTTTTAATCCTCATAGAAACCCAACTTTGGGGGACGCATAAATTTCTGCCCGTGATGCTTGACAGGATATATGTAAGTCGTGTTCAGTTTAAAGTGTTTTTCTTCTTCATAGCTCTTTCGATGGCAGTAGATTCAACTAATTTTAACCAATATGTTTGGAATCTTACTGTTTCTAAGGTTTTAGTGAAGAAAATTACTTTCTCACAACATTGCTAGACTTGAACACAAGTTCTATGATTTTCTATCGCATGATCCTACTACTGAGCTACCAATAGTTGTTAAGGATCGTAGCAAAAAGCACATTTAAACCTTTTTTCTCTATCTAGTGTAGATTATTCCGCTCTTATCGTTCTTTTGGACCCCAGCACAAATCTAATAAAAAAATAAACCAATTCCTATACAAAGTGCTTAAATTGTGTAAAATGCAAAAGATTGCTAATAAAAGAAAGCAAATAATTTAACATAATCGTATGTATGGAATCACAGTAAACGCACATTGTTCGAGTAATTTAACGATAGAAAGAGAAATGGTGGATTAAGTTTTTATGGTAAGCAATGTAGAATAAACACGAAGAGAGGGTTACGATATCGCAAAAATTGTGAGTGAGGAAAAAAGTAAAATTTATTTCACAATAATTTTCCAAAAAAAAACTCGAATAAAAAAAAAAACAAATTGAGATGAGTGGAAAATTTCTTTTGAAAAGAAGTTAAATAATAAAAAAGACTGAAATGAAACGTCAGTATAAAGAGTAAATCCTAAGAAATTATAGTGAAATATCATTTGCTAGCGAGTAAAGTGAATGAATGATAAGCATCAAATGTTAAAAGCACAGATACACACATGAGAAAATATAAAAAAAAAAAAGTTAAATAGACGACATATATATGTTCTTGGCGTCAAGATTAGAGATATATGACAAAACATCTCGTATATGAATGCTAAATAGTGAAAATTCAATTTGACAAAAATCATCAGTGGAGCTTAGCATCAAGAAATGAGAATGAAACTAAAGGAAAAAAAAATCACATAAAATTTTTTTTCTTCTCTTTTCAGTCTTTTTATTTTTGTGGCACACACACAGCACATTACATTACTTATTCAAACACGAGCAATCGTGAGAGAGAAAGATTTGCTTTCTTTCATTTTGGCATGGATGGAAAGGCAAGACAAAAATTCGAAAAACGTTTTCATTGTCGTCAGAAACTGAACTGCTTTACTTATACATATAACTATATACTCTACATATATATCAGACTTAATTCTAATTCTAAGATATTTGCGCCACAAAAAACGTGATAGTGAATTTATATGAGAAAATTATATGACAAAAATTACAACTGACATAAAATTTTTTTATCACTGTTAAAACGGAAATTGGGAGTCTACTCAAAACTATTCGCATTCATTCAATGAATTCTTTCTTTTCTTCTTCATTGTTACTGCTTTCATCACTGACTACAATATTGTGATTGCATAATTTAACATCTTTTTATTTATTTTATGTCTTTATTTCCCGTGATATTTATGTTTATGTCCTCTTTATCCTCTTTTGTGGAGTGAATTTTAGTGCATTTCACTTGATGGAATTTCTTGACATTCTTTATGGTCCTGCTTATTTCATTATTAACATTTTGAATCTTCTTCTTTGAACCCTAAATTGATATGAGTGGAAATTGCTTGATGCTTGATCATTTTTCAGTACGGTGCAAGATGATCCAAGTTTTTGGCTCTCTTTGTGAGATGCAATTGTAGTCAATGTTGTTTAATTAAAATGACTTCCACAAGGATTTAAAAATTAATGAGATGTTTATTTATCCGAGTTCAAAAGCAGACTGAAAATTTTATATGAAAAGGGGTTTACAACTATGTAAAATAAATATTATTCAAATCCAAAATGAACGTTATAACAATGTTCATGACATACATTAGATATGCAGTTTAGTACCTTTTCATGGAAAACTATGATACTTAAAAATTGCGTTCAATCTATAACAAATCAAATCCTTACTCCTCACAAAACATCATATTTAAAAATGCAACTTAAGCATTTCAATTTTTTTATGTCCCGCTATATTGTAAATTCATACGATTCTTAAGGCTATTAAAATATGAATTATGTTAAGACATTTTAGTCATTCTTTTTGAAATAAATTTTAAAGTGGTACAAATTAGTCATGATATATTCATTTTTGTAAGGATGTTTCTATTATTTTCTCCTCACTACATTTTTGATATATTAGTTTATTATATTTATTGTGACAACAATAATATTGCTTCCGTTTTTAATGCCAATTATTCTCATTCGAATGAAGGTTTCTGAGACATTTTTCATGTTTATTGTCTCTAAAATTGTTTTGGATTTTCTTGACTGATAAGATCTAGAATATAATGAGATTATGTTTTAAACTTTATAATATTTATGCTCAATTCAATTATTATGTTGAATTTATGCTTAAATTAACTTAAACTCTTTCGTGAAAAATCAATCTTTTGTATTTTTTGTCCAATTTCATGCATAATGCTTGTCCCCTTTCAGTTGTCTTTGTCATTATTCCACAAAATATCACAAAAATAATCGTTACAGAAGGTGTCAAAATCCCCTGCATTTTTGTGTGTATGTGGATTTCTCTATTCAATCTCGTGATGCTTTTTTGTTCTTTTCACATGTAATAGCATTAGGTATGAAAAAGTAGCAAAAAATAAAATAGGTAGGGGATGAGGAAAAATATATGAATCACATCAGGTTATTAATGCACACAAATACGTTCACGAGTATGATGAAAAAATACATTTAATGATATTTTGTACTACATTCATAAATGTATGGATGAATTGTGAGAAATTCAATGAGATTCACCCTCATAAGTTATAAACAGCTCATTCAAGAACGTAAAAATGCAAAACATAGGAACAAGTAAGTTATTATTAGAAATATAAGCGCATTTAATAGACAAAGAGCATACTCATGAGTATGCTTACATAATTGAGCATATTCAATTACATTGATTGAGTATACTTATGAGCACGCTCTTTCGGAGCAACAAGAAGCCTTCACTAAACCTCTTGTGTTAACTCCAAATGGAAGTCGTCTAAATTTGGCGTCCATATGACTGCGTGATGGAGCCTTTCTCATTTGTGCAGCTCGTGCATTTAGGAGAGTATTCTTATTTTCAAACAACGATTGTTAATCACTTTCCAATTATGAGATAAGACATACTTCAAAAGGATTCGATTTTGTAGATGGTAGAAGAGCTCGTGGACGAACAAAGAATCTTCTATAGGAAGCTGTCGGTAGAAACAGAATTGTACTTAGTATTGGAAATTGACATACAAAAACCAGCGAGAGAGCCAGCTTTAACCATGGATCACAATTGATCTATTCGGTCAGTGAAAAAAAGAAGAAGACGATCCATAAATTTATGGAGAATATATTGAGACGAGAAAAGGATCATTCTCCAACAAAGCGCCTAAATGGCCATAAAAATCGTGATCTAATTAGCAAAAGAAATTATCATATTTTTATTATTCATTTTACATCAGTAACATGATAACAAAACGAATAAAATATAACAGAATGAGTAATAAAAAATGGAAAGAAATAACTACAAGTGCTCCGGAATAAAAATTATCAGCAACTTCCAACAATCGGTCAAAATGAGTAACAATCGACGTTCATTGCTCAGGGGAAAGTCCGCTAAAGAAAAATAATATAAAATAAATTTATTATAAAACTAACATGACTCACCCTCGATAATTTTTTTGTTCTCTCGTTGATTTGATTTGATACACACCGTTGATTTTTGCTTCAATACTAATCGCTTACTATGCATAATGCGTTTAGATGATTCGTGCTTTCGTTCCTTTTTCAAAATAGAAACATTTAAAATCAGTTCCTCACATTTAGGATGTCACAAAAAGAGACTCTTTTTTTCTCACAACTTTATCTCTGTTTATGATTATGACGAGTAAAGGAGAGAGGAGATCAGCAATTTCTTTCACAAAATTTGACTTCCGTAACACATTTTCCTGTGTCTCACAGGAAAGTCAGTCAACCGATCTAGTCACGTGTGTAATTGATGACACTCGAAAAAATGGACAGGCTGCAAAAAAACTGATTTTTTTTTCTCGATACAGCAACGGTTTTTCAGTCTATGTCTCTCGATTCTTATCACTTTTTAGGAAGGGAAGTAAAATGCACCTCTCAATAGCGATGTGAACTTCCTCATCCCTCATATTTTGTTGTTGTTATTGCACGATAAATGACTGAATCTCAGCATTTCAGAAATGCTTTTGAGTGTGAAAAGGTGCAATAAAAATCATAAAAGTGCTCATCCCTCTTTTTTATTGCATGGAAAATTTTTGGCACGTGGCTGAAAAGACAACAAATTCAATTTTTTTTATTGCTGCTTCGCAATATTTTTCTTTTATTTCTTTCATTAGATATTGTGATGATCGGCATAAATAAATAATAAAAATTAATATATTTATGCGTTTTGATGTAGTACGCGTGAACTATGGCTTTAAATGTACTGTAAATAGATATTTCTGAATAATTCAGTACTACTAGGATACTTTGACGAAACATTCATAGTTAAAGTACATTTATATCAAACATTTTCATCCAGTTCAACCAGTAAATGTTGTAGGTTTATTCAGCAACAATAAAAGGTTGAGAAAATATCATATGTAGCATGCATCAAATGCAAAATAATATAAGGCCGAAAAGCTGTTTGATACAAAGAAAAAAAGTAACACAAATTAAAAGGAATTAATTTACATAACACAATTAAGAGCATATTGCAGCCTTAATTCCTAGTTTCTGAAATTCTAATGAGTAAGATAGCGGGTAGTACTCGGCCCAGATTTGCGAGGACGACACGATTGTTTGAAGATATACATATTAGTATTAGTACGATTTGATATCTAATGCAACAAATTTGAGGTCTCTACCATGTATAGTTTAAAAGGCAAAACGTATTTTTCATTTCCTATCAAAGACACTGATATAATTTCTATGTGTCTCCGAAAATATGTGCTCAAAAGCTTGCAAGTAAGAATAATAGATGGTACTGATGCAAAAAAGATGAATATTTTCTCCTCTGTAAAGGCCTGTTTTTGTGTCTGATCTACATTCAAGACACTTAGTATAGACACAAATGATTGTTGTGTATCAAAACTAATTTAACATGTCTTTATTACAGAAAATATGTATCGGATATGTCATGTGTCAGTACTCAAAGACAACAGAATCACGATTCCATACTACATATCTAATAATAAGAAATTTATTTTGTTTAATGTCACAATTTTTATAGATAAGTAAAATTTGTGTCAAAACTTTTAGGTAATCGTTCATAATTACAATTTTATGATTTTTTATTGCATTATTCAAATTTAATTTCATTTTCGTGTTGTTATTTGACCTAATTGAGATTTTATCTTCTATGTACAATAATAGTAATAAAATAAAAAATAAAATAAAGAAAAATCGCAAGGATACAAAGAAAAACTTTAAAAGAATGTTCTCTCAACTTTATGGAACTAAAAACATTAAAAATCATTAAAATGAAAAAATGTCAAGAAAGGTTTACTAAATTATTGTAACCAATTTTACAAAGTCTTAAAAGTTATCTTAAAGTTTAAATAAAGAAAAATTATATTTTTGTTTATTTTCAACAAAAAAAAGGCAGTCTAAGCAAATGTTTTTTCAGCTGTCCGTTGCTGGTTGATTCTTGGATCCACTGAAAAATTGAAAAAAAAAATTAAGTAATAAGTTGATGAAAAGCAAAATTTAATATTTACTTGAATTATGAGGTTTTGATGGAACAGAGTATCTCTGTTGAGGATAACTTGGCTGATATTGCGAATTATTATGATGTTTGTTATGATAACGATATCGATTATCATGGTTGTTACCGCGAGGTTGAACTTGAAAGCTGTGTTCATTTTGCATCATTTGTATCTTATGTAAATGATAATACATTGGATCAACATTGACGCCAAAAGCAGCAAACATGTCTGGTGTAATATTCTTTAATCTTGGCTGTTTCAAATGAGCAGGAGGCGATCCGAAAGGTGGCGATGGAGGAGGAGCTGTATCTAATTGATCTTGTTTTTGTACAATAATTTGCATTTCATTTGTAGGCAAATTCTTTTTCCTTTCCTTAATCATTTCATTTAGACGTTGTTTTCTCAACCTTTTTCGTTTCAGTTTGACTATCTTTTCATGTTCATTTTCATGATTTAATTCATTATCGGAACTAGTTTCACCTGGTAAAATTCCATCCTTAAAAAGCACCTTTTTTGAGCTAGTTTCTTTTTTCTCCTCCTTATCTTTCTCAATTTCTTTTTCAGCATCTGTCGTTGGAACTTCCTCGACTTTCTGCTTTTTCATTATTCCACGCTCAGCAACAGCATTAACATTAATTGGGCGCAACTTTATGAGCGCTTCATCATCAGAATCTTCAATATTAATGCCAGCATCAAAATATTTTTGTATTTCTTGACGTAACTTTTCTTTTCTCATATATTTTGCCATTCTCTTTCGTTCACGCTCTGCTTTTCGTCTAATTTTTGCCTGTTCCTTTTTCTCAATCTGCTGTTTAATCTCTTCAGGTGATAGTGGCTTTGGAACTGGAGGTTTAACTGGTTGTGGCGAAGGCATTTCATTGCTAGGAACTATTTCTAAACAATTTCCAACTTGGACAGCTATTTGGTTACTTCCCACACGTTGTTTCTCGCGTTTTTGTTGTGTGATCTCAACGAGATTCGAATTATTGACAAAGTTACGTGGAGATGAAAATGTATTGTAGTTGTCCTCATAAGATTGTGCATGATTATTCATCATTATTGGTGCTTGATATCTTGAATCCATATTTGTTGGTGGTGGAATAAATGACTGATTATGAGGATAAATGTCAGAATAATAAAATCCTTGATGATCTTGATGACTATGGTTCATATGTGGATGTGGATATTGTGGATTGTCATGATGTGAATAATATGAGCTGTCAATTGGATACTGTAATGAAGATGAATTTTGTGTAGGAGAGTCTGAGAGCATTCGATTGATTCGATCATCTAGATTCGGTCGGCGTGGTGAATGTGAAGGCATAACTGTAGCATTCCATGAATAATAATCATTCATTTGTGAAAATTGCTGTTGACGTTCAAGTTCCGTGTCGCTTATTGTGGAATCTGGCTTATAGCCATTATTTGGTGACTCCATTTTTCGGAAAGATGGTGAATATGAACGTCTATCATAACGATCATATTCAGGTGTTCTCCGCAAATGTGTTTGTTCTGAAGGAAATGAAAATGTTAATAAAATTTTGTAGCATTCATTTATCCATAATAATTACCATTCATTGGCGATGGACTATAACGATTTCTACGATATACAGGAGATGGTGAGCGACCATATGATGGACTAGAACTGCGACGATACTTGGAAATTGGAGATAACCTGCGAACTTTTGGAGGTGGAGTTCTCCCTCTTGAAGGAGGTGATCGTCTATTTCGTCGAACAGGACTGTGTCTAAAATGCAATAATTGATTTATTGAATGATTCAGCATTCTTAGAAGCTATTTTATACATATTTTAATTATTTTCTTTTTTTGTTATCAAAAAAAAATTACTTTGTTTATATTGAAATAAGGTCTTCAAATTTGAAATTAAAAAAGCCGTTAAATCTATTTTTAAAAAATAATGTCGTTAAACTTACCGTGAATTATGTGACAATCTATGTTTAGGACTGAAATCTCGTCTTTTAGTGTCTCGTTTTTCATCCACATGTTTCCTTCTTGGTGAAATACTTCTTCGTCTTGGCGACGGTGTCCTTCTTTTAGGCGATGGCGTTCTTCTTTTTGGTGGTGTTTTTCGTCGCTCGTAATCTCTACGATCCTCTTTTAATTTCTTTCTGTCACGTTCTCTACTATGTGATCTTGATCTATGCTTTTCTCGTTCTCGTTTTTCCGGACGTTTCTCACTTTTTTCTCTATCCCTCTCTTTCTCCTTTTCCTTATCCTTTTCTTTCTCCTTTTCCTTATCTTTATCTTTCTCTTTTTCGGAAATGACTGGAGTTACAGGAGGTTGCATCGTCGTCGACATTGCAGCTTGTGGAAAAATCATTCCATTATTGCCAGCATCTCGAAGTGAATAGATTTTAAATGGAATCGGGAACTGTGATTGTCCAAAGGAAGGTACAATTGGAGATGCTGGGATACTGTTTGGAGCTGTCGTGGGTGTATAAAGTGGAGGTTTTACAAGATTTGTTATTAAAGCTGGAGGTCGAATAATACTCTGTTGAGGTTGAAATCTTGTCGTTACACTTTCTGTTGGTGTTGAAGCATTTTGAGCAGCACTAATTGGTTTAATTTGTGTCACCATAGGCATTGATGTTGCATCGAATCGTCCAAAACCACTAAAAATATTGACAATTTTACTAGTTTCATCGTCTGTCGACTCATCTGAGCTTTCCTCACTACTTTCACTGCTAGATGATGATGAACTAGATGACGAGGAACTTGATTCATCATCATCGGTGTCGCTTTCAGAATCACTATCTTTTATTTCCACTAATTTATTCTCTAATTTATCGACTGTCGTATCAGGTTCTTGATTCAAACTAAATAAGCTTATAGCTGATTCCCTTTTATCCAAAAGTATCGGCTCATTCACATTTTCATTGTCACTATTGTTATCATAAAGTTCACTGAAGCTTGATAAATAGCCTTCACTTTCAAGATCTGTTAAAAAGGAACAAACATTCTTGATTTGAGGTGTTGAAGATTTGCTTAAAGAGACAGACGATGTGTCAAAAATACTGTCTGATCCTGTAGTTATTGGCGATTTCTCAGGAGAATCAATAACAACAGGAATGTCAATCTTCTTTTCTATATTTTGTTTAGTAGGCACAATTGATGGTCTTACATCTTCTTCAAAATCATCAAATAATTTTGGAGGAGGAACTGGCGACGACCATTTACTTTTCACTTCCATAGTAATAGAATTCTCAAATTCATCAACCTCATCTGAGTCTTCTAGGAAAATATTAACTTTCGGCTTTTCAATTTTTCTAATTTTCTTCCTTTCAATTATTATTGGCTCAAATTTAATTCTTTCTTCAGTCACTTGTTCTGATGTGTGCTCCTCTAATTTCCACGATGAGTCAATGATTTCTGTCTCAATCGATTTTTCTTTTGTAATCGGTGAATATGATGGACTTTCTATCTTAAATGGACCAACTTTATCTTTTATTTCCTCCTCTTCGATTTTTATTTCAATTTTGGATAAACTTTGTTCCTTCTTTTCAACCTTTTCATCCTCATTATTTGACTTTGGTGTATCTTTTGGTTTACTTGCTGATTCCTTTATTTTTTCATGAGAACTAAAACTTCTGCGTTGGCTTCGTGATCTTCTTTTTTCTTTTTTCGGCCGATCCTTAGACTTTTCATCTTGTTTGCCGGTAGATTCTCGTCTAGAGTCATTATATTTTTTAACTCTTGGATTTTCAGCAAATGAGATTGATGGTTGAACTTTTGTATATCTGTAATGATATTCTATAATTAGATCAATCCAAAACGGACAACTAGCTTAAATATTTACTTAATGCTGTTTTTCGAAAAAAATATCGAAAATGATCCTTTTGCACTTCGCACTTCTAGCATGTCAGATTTCACTTTCCCACTAAATTAATTGGATATACATTGTTATTTCATATCCTTATGATATATTTTTTTAATTACTCACTTTTCACGACGATCGCTGAAAGAATTTCTGGGAGGAAAAAGACGGTCATTACTTCGTCTAAAATGAGAAAAGCTCGAATTTGGTGTAGGAGGTGGCCGCATTCGATCAAAATTGTTGCTGGATCTACGAAATTGCTCATCTCGATGAAAACTACGCCTATCATTAAAATGCTTTTGATTATCACTTCTCTTTGAACTCTCTCTGTCTTTGTTATCCTTCAATTCACTAATAATCTTTTTGCGTACATTTTGGAGGTATTTTTCGTCGCCGTTCTCAATTTTTGAGTTTAGTTTTCTCGATTCCTTTGAACTTTTGTCAACACTTTCTCCTGCAAGAATGTCATGAAATATAAGATATATAAGTAAATGCACGTGAGTTTTTTCAAGGTTTTTTTAATATTACCTGATTTGTTCTCAAACGTTAAGCCATCGTCGTCGGATTCGTCAGAATGGTCAGAATGACGAGCACGGAAATTTTTCTGAAGTTTTTTCTGTAATGGAATATTAATTATATTATTTTTAAAGTCCTCATCGTCGACTATTTCGCCGTCAGATAGATTTTGACTTTCATTTTCCTCTTTTTTCTTCTCTATTGAGATTAATTCTTCGGTTGATATTTCCATTGATATATTTATGATGTTACAGCTAACTTTCAAGTGAAAAAATCACTTCATTCGATGATTTATTAATTAAAGTATCTGTTTACGGCACCTTAAGATCATGAAACGAAACAAATTAGGAAAAATCAATTAATTTTAATTTTAATGGAGGACAATATTTATGCTTTCGCTGAATTTAATATTATAAAAAATTTCTCTTTACATACTTAGCCATCTAATTAATTCGTTTTAATAATTAATTTTCGCCTACAAACTTGATTTCCTATATATTTTGATTATTTTTGAATCTTTGATAGAATTTTTTTTATTTCATTTTCTAGACCAAGTTCAGAATTATTACTATTTTGACTGTGTTGAAAGTGCTTTTTGCGCGAAAATCAAAACTGTTTGTTTATCTTTTGATTCCCAAGTTTATTTCTCAATATTTCCTTATTTGTTTCACTTTATATAACTTAATGAATTACATATTATACTAGTATAATTTACGAATTTTATCTGAATTCTAATTTCTGTTTATTTTGACATTCTGACAAAGTTTAACTGAACGAACTTCATTTTCGTTCAGTTCAAATAAGTTAGAAAAATTCAGAATAGAACGCATTTAATAATTTGTTTGTGGAGCGTGCTACACATGTCTTATCTGTTGTATTTCAGACTATCAACTAATTTTCTAATGATTCAATGGTTGCTCGGACTTTAAATCATCTTTAAATTAAATGACAAGGACAGTCGGTCAAGGTTAGACCTTTTAATATGTTTTTACGAAAGAAATGTTAAATAAAAACAATTAATTCTCAATACAATTTTATTGAAGAACGTACTATAATTAAATGATATTGCTTCATATTTTAGGTAATTCTTATTTGATATTTTTTTAGGTTTTTGTTGCGATCACAGAAGATAAATAAAAAATAAAATACTGCAAGCTAGTCTGTAGTACTGTACCTTTGAAAAAATAATAATGAATAATCAAGATCAAATCATGACAAAAATGGAAGCAATACCAACTGAATGTGAAGAAAATTACATTGAGAATTCTGAAAGTTGTGCAATAAACAAAAAATGTGATCAAATAACGAATTTAGATGATCTTTGCGGATTCTGCAATCTAAAAACGGAATCACAAAAGATCAATTCATTAGGAAACCTAATTAAATTAATAGATTTAAAAAAAATCATGAACTATCTTGAATTGGATCATGAAATGAATTTGATTAACAATGTCTGTGAGGATTGTTGTGACAAACTATTAAGTATGGAAAAATTCAAAAGAAAATGTTTAGCAGCACGTATTAAGTTTAACGAGAGATGCTGTGGTAACGACAATCAACAAATAAATGACAATAAAATAGAATATAAAGGCAAACAGCCTAGTAAGTACCATCAATGCTTCTTTTGCCATGAAATTATCAATGGAATTACTGAATATCGCATTCATAAAAAGTCGTGTCTTATAAAGGAAGTAAAGTGTACAGTTAAAGAATGTACAAAGTCTTTTATGTCCCAAAGTGGATTTAACACGCACATGAACTTTATTCATGGAATTGCTAAAACATCAAAATATACATGCATTAATTGCAGAACAAACTATCAAATGACAGCGATCGAGTTTCAAGAGCATATGAACAAATGTTCAAAAAATGATGAGTTAAGCCAGGAACAAATTCAATGTGATATATGTAAAATTATGTGCAATAATCTCGAAAATTACGTGTCTCATAAAATGTCTCATGACACTAAAAATTTGATAAAGACGACTGATGATAATGGAAGGACATTTTTTCGGAAGAAGGAAAAGAATAACTTTGTATGTGATTTATGCGGAAAACTCTTTGCCAACAGTAGGAATATAAGAAAGCATAAACTGAATGTACATCTCGTCAATTTTGATGGCGTCCTTTTTAGTTGTGACTTGTGTGCCATAACGAAACCTACGAAAAGACTTCTATACAAGCATATGAAATCTGTTCATATTCTTAAACCAACGCCATGCGAAGTATGTGGAAAAGTTTATAGAACTAGAGAATTATGGCAGAAACATAGCCTGATTCATAATGATTTGAAGAAAAATCATGTTTGTATGTACTGTCAACATAAACCTCGATTCCTTTGTAAATCTGCACTACAAAAGCATTTAAAAGCAAGCCACGGAGAATGTGCTATAATTAATAAGTATCAATGCGATTTTAAAACATGTGAAGCATCTTATGCATCCGAGATTAATTTAAATAAGCATAAACTAAGAGTTCACGGATATTTATAACGAATTTATGAAAAATAAAATCAGGACAATCGAATAATTTTTAGTTATTGAAGTAATGCATGATATTATTATTGATAAACGCTAACAATATATATAGTCAATTGATTAACATCTTTAATAAGCTGTTCTGCAATTAGGTATATCATCATTTGTGTCGATGGGTTTCGAAACAATCAAAACGTGTAGTCTCGTTAAAACTTCACCATATATTGTTTTGTAGATGAATCGTTGGACTAGTTTTCCTTGATATCTTGTCCATTTCAGTTTTAAGTGTTGTATTTTGAATCAAAATGCAACAAATTTACGCTTTGCTTCTGATGTTATTGGCTTGAAATCTTTAGTTTTAGTATGCTCCATGGATTGTCCATTCCTTTGAAAAATCAGGAAACACAGTTTTCGAATGTTTTTATTTACGTTTTGCAATGTTTTGGATGCTGTATATTCCCAATATTAAACAAAACAAGGCGCATTCACGAAAAGCAAGACACATCGTTTAATTGAGCTAGGATTTTCATGTGATTGAATGAAATAAATAATTTAAGTAAAAATATCTTTGAATTTTGTTTATTTTCTTACTTAAATACACATTTTCTTTCTTTAAATTGAGTAAGCTTGTTGAACATGTATGTCTTAAATCTAATTATTGAATGAAAATTCAGTTGTCAAATGATGTAAGATTTCTGATTGTTTTAATAACGATTAGATCTGGTAGATTTTGGGTAATGTCCTTTTTCATGATGACGATCGAAAACTTCCTGTAAATAAGGAAAAATTTAAATTAAAGAAATCGACAGATTATTTACAATCATACTTGGCTCCTCGAATGACGTTCCCTTATTTCTTCTTCTCCATTGTGATGTGCAAGTTTGACAGTCTTTTCTTCATTCTTTCGTCTCTTTTCATTTACTTGCCCGCTTTCCTCTCGATCCTATAAAAAAATAATTTTTGCTTTAATTACTCTTAATAGTTAATGTTACTCTTAAAAGTCATTAAAAATGACATTTATAGTTCTTGGATTTAGTTGGGGACATTCTTCTTACCCGTTTCTTAATTAATTTTTTTTCTTTCCTTAACTCTTTTTCCTCATCCGTTTGTTTTTCACGCTTTTCTTTTTTCATTGCTCGATCTTTTTTACTAACTTCAATAATGACGTCATCTTCTTCAACTCGTTTCTGCAAAAATGTCAATTGATTAATTTCTCTTCTTCGATGCTGCATTGAAAGATGGAGCCTCGTTTTTTGGTCGACTAAATATCCATGTTAGGAATATTCTGTACGCTCGTATTGAGCATGTTTTTTTTTTTTTGACTTTATATCATTTGAAATTGAGCGACTTTTTCAAATAAAACTATGAACTGGAATTTTAATTAGTGGAATTATGGCTAACTTAGAAGTATGATGAAATTACTTTATATATCATGTTTGAAATTTAAGAGGTAGAAAATTTACCGACTTCATTTTGTAACTTTTTTTTTTCCAATGACTAGACAAATTATTCACTTTTCTATTTAATTCACTGCATTTCACACAACGAATTCAGTCCTTTTTCTGTTTTTATCACTTTAGATCTTCAATATCCATTATTTTGTACCTCCATAAGTTGTGTTTGCTTCGTGACATCATAAACTGCTCAACAATTTA
This sequence comes from Chironomus tepperi, assembly GCF_022539635.2. Taxonomy (NCBI): domain Eukaryota; kingdom Metazoa; phylum Arthropoda; class Insecta; order Diptera; family Chironomidae; genus Chironomus; species Chironomus tepperi. The sequence goes on along the minus strand of NW_027226498.1, from coordinate 2,668,090 downwards.
TTAAAATATACAATCAATGAAGTCAAGTCCGCTCCTCATTGTAAAAACGTATTTGAAATGATTCCATGAAGCCACATTATTCGAAATCTTATTATCTTATATTAGGATAGTTTTTGATAGTCTAAATATTTTCATGCTTGATGATCATTTTGAGTACTACGAAGGTCCATTTTTTCTTGATCTTAAAACAACTTGGCATTTTCTTCTTCAACCCCCTTTTTATGTGACGGAAATACTAACCTTCGACGTGACATCCACTTTACGACGTTTTGATTCTGCAAGTATATGTTACATTAGTTAACGGTTTTTTAATTATAGCTGTTTAGTGTAATTTTAATAATTGACATAGACAAAAATTTAATATGTTAATGAAAATAACTTACCTCGATGTTCATCAACAATCACCACATCGTTTGCATTGGATGGCTGTATTATAGATCCATTACTTGAATTGGACACTGAACTGAGATCACCTTCGAACTCGACTGGCGATGTTGCTCTTTTCTCTCGACGCTTCTCTTTTTCCTTGTCACGTTTATCGTCTCGTTCCTTTATTTCACGCTTTTCTTCCTTAATTGTAGACTTTTCTCGCGGTGTCGGTTCTCGTTTGTCTTTCGACATTTCACGCGCTGGAGTGATTTTAATCTCTCGCTCAACTGTGGCCTTTGATGGCTCTCGGTCGAATTTAATTGGCTTCTTTTCGACACGTTCTTCCTTCACTAGTTTCTTATCTGTTAAGAAATTTTTTATTTCAAAATCTGGAAAATAAATGAAATTATTTTGAACTACTTACCAGCTTTAGAATCGCCATTAACTGATTTGTTTTGATCGTTGGCTGCAGCAGCGACTTGATGGAAATCATTCTCCAAAATTAATTGACCTTGCTTTTGTTTAAGAATACCTAAATATGATGAAGCTAAAACATACAAGTCCTGACGCTTTACTTTTTCCTCATCTCGTACTTTCTCTACGCGTTTATGAATGACTTGTTCTGTTTTGCTGACTACAGGGAAATGGTTTTGAATGTGCATTAAAATAATAAATGCATTTCTAATTTGTGTATAGTCTTTTGATCCTAAACAAGTGACAATTGATCGTGTTATTTTAAAATGCCATTTGTGACAAACGTGACGGAAGTTTTCATATCCAACATGGTCATTTTTATCTGTGCACTATAAGGGTAATGGATACATTAATTATGAAACAGAAAACTTGTCAAAACTAAAAATTACCTGATTACTAATTCTAAATTTTGTAACGAATCCTGGGAAATTGGCACACTCTTTATTGAAAGTTGCCTCATCGGAATGCCATCGCATGACTGTTTCCAGCATAGCGTTTAAGAAACGTCCATAACGGTTAGCTTCATTTTCTGTGCATGTTGTGATACTGCATGTTATATCACAAAGAATCTAAAAAAATAGATGAAATTTAAATTTTTGATTTTTATCCATTTAGAAATTAATCACTTACCCGATCATAACAAAGTAGAGTTGAGAAATTCGGAGTTTTGAGAGTATGAATGATGTTGACAAATTTGGCGCAATAAATAGCATCCAATGCAGTAAACGTACATCGCGGAAACAGACAAAGTTGCAAAAACTGAGGAATTGTCTCATTTTTGGCACCTTTTGATGTTCTTGATGGGAACCAACTGTCTTTCTCAATATTAAGTCTACCCATAATCTTTTCAACATGTTCCTGTTGCTTCTTTTTTTCTTCTTGTAATTTTTCTGAGAATGCTTGTAGTCTTTCAAGCTCTTTTTTAATTTTTGATGCTGTACTTCCATTTTCATTGGCATTTAGTGTCACGATTTGTAGTTTCAATTTGTTAATTTCCCGTTGATAACTCTCATTTGGAGTTTGAAGATCGTACATTGATAATGACCAGAAAGTTACCAAAAATTGGGGACTAATATCTTCCCAAACTTTCAATGGATGGAGAGGTTTAACTGATTCAATTACAGGATTCATAACAAATGCTGTTGCCTCAAGATATTTTTCTTGCTTTTGTGAGCTAGTCAATTTCTTCATACTCGTGTCATTCTTTCTCAATTGATCATATTTCTGATTGATTGCATGTGTAAACATCGGACGAGCTAAGAAAAATGCTACATCTGAGTGTATGTGATAGTCCAATAACATGTTATGAATTGACGGTAAACGTTCAACATATTCTTCAACGGAATAAGTCGAGCCCAGAAAATTTCCAAATTGAACTAAAGTATCTTGACACTGATCATAAAGTTTACCGACTAATTTCGGGTGACTTTTGGATGTTTCATGATAAATGACACAATTCTTTTGCTGAGCAATTAAGAGACATAAAGCAACGGATAAGTCATTACTTGCAAGAGCATCTTTTAGGCGCTGTGATGATTTTTTCGTGTTTCTAACTTGACTAAAGTACCCAGCCTGTGAATAAATTACATAATTAATTTTAATATACTACAAACTGTATTTTTTAATAACATACCTCGCCTTTAAGTAGTTCTCCACCGCTCATAGCACTTAGTTGTTCATTTGTCATCTCTTCAACTGCTTCTATACCGACCATTTTCTGAACAATTTCCTTTAGAATCAATAAATCTAAGCTTTTATGTGCTTTCAACTGATTGCATATATATTGCATCAGTCCACTCAACTCAATGGAATATTTCTTATAAATAGCCCCACAAAAGTTAGCCAAACTTTGAAGCCAATCTGACAAAATCCCATATTTGAATCGTTCTTTTCCACTGGTAACAAGAGCTTCAATCACACAATATCCCAATACGTCGTAAGATAAGGAAGTCAAGAACCTTAACGCATCTACAACTGGAGCAATTAAGTTATCGTATAATTGAATTTGGCCGAGAACCTATAAATTTAATATGTGATTAGTTTGCTTATGATTAGAAAGGCTAATCAATGTCTTTTAGGAATTAAAGCCAGCAAGTTATAAGTTTAACTTACATAGTCGAAGAGAAATCCTGGAGAGCTGTGAGTCAATTTTCCAATCCGACGACCAACAGGTTTGACATTTTCTTTGCTAACTCGTTTCATAAGTGCTTTAATATCTTGTTCAGCATCACCTCTCATTCGAATTAATTTTGGATGTACCAAATAAGACTCGTTCTTCCAATAATTGTACAGAGCATAGCGGATATTGTAAGGATATAGTTTAACAACTGTCCATATTTCCTCGGCAACACAGCAGTTACTTTCCATGTATGATAATGAAGGAAGAACACAAGAATCCAATAAAGAAATAATGTCAAAGTACAAAATGTTCTTATCGTCTGTTTGAATTGGCGGCGGTGTTGAAGCATCAATATTTAATTCATTTTCTAAGATGACACGCATTAGTCGAATTAGTTTTTGAAGCAGAACTGGATCATAATGAAGAGATGGTCCAAGTGTATTAAGCATCGGAAATGCGTGATCTCTTAAATTGATAAAAGAAATGACTTGAGGAGGAGCCTGTTTATTAGAATGTGATGATAAAATTTTTCCTTTAATATTTGCTGGAACCGCACATTTCAATCGGTAAATTGGTTCGATTGTTATGTTAATCAAATTGCATAATTCCTTAGCTATAGATTCATATGATGTTACACATTTATCAGGTAATTTCGAAATCAATTTCTGAGCATTTTCCCAATCAGCAATTTTAATAAGTGCTTCGCATAGACCAAATTTCTGATTTTTATCATGGGATTTTTCATGACTCGACTCAATTTCTGCTTCCTTCTCATCATCTGGATTTTTATCTTTATTTGTTGATATAATCTTAAGCTTACGAACATATTCTTTTGCTTCATCGATTTCAGCTTGCCAATCAGCATATAACTTTTCGTCAACTGGTGATAACCAAGAATAAATGTCATCCAACTTGATTATATTATATTGAAGAAGAATCGCAGTGACTTTATAAAGAGAGAATGGAGTTTGTTCCTCAGAGTAATTTCGATACTTATATCCAAGAATTTCGCTGATTATACTCGAATCGGGCATATACGATTTAAGTAATGGAATATAAAGTTCATGGCGCTCTGGACGAATTTCAAACGATTCCAATATCACATCTAGAACTCTATTTGGATCGACATTAAAACATCCGATAAGTGATTTCACCATCTCCAGCGAATTTTTATCACTATCATCATCTACATATTCCTTGTTTAGTTCTGTTAGTAACTTTGCATATCCTTCATTTTCTTCACGAAACAAGTTAAATCGTCTTTGCTTATAGTAAAGTTTAGTCTTAATCTTGATAAATTTGCTATAAAAATTCTTATTAACGATACCAAATTCTTGAAGAGAATCAGTCTCTAAACGTTCCTTAAGCAGCTTTTCAGAAAATATCTTTTCTGAATCCTTCACAATACTTCCAAATAAGCTTCTCTCTTTCGCCGAATACTCATTTTGAAGCTGTGTTTCTGTATCCAAGACTTGAAATACATCAACGGTAATTGATGCTATATCCTTATGTAAGCACTGGAAATCAATAAAACATGTTACAATGAGAAGCAATAAGCTAAATGTAACTTACAGTGAGCTCTGTGAGCGCTGATAATAAGGCATCCTTTTTAATATCACCTCTGATACCGCCAACGATCAAGTCATAAATTATCCTGCTTACATCTACATTTTTTGATTTCTTGACAAGTAATAGACTTTCATCGTCTTTGATGAAACTTTTAATTTGCTTAAAACTAAATATGAAGTGAAATATTTTTAAGAGAAGCCATGATATATTTTCTTTTTTTTTAACAATTATCAATATGTGTTTAGGCCACATTTATGTTTATCTTGAACTATACCTAGTTATCTTTATATTATTCATACTTACAATTCTGTTTTTCCCTTAGTTTCCCAGTTTTTCAACAATGAATTAATTTCCATTTTACTTTAACCAAATTTTGATTTTTTTATTTACAGTGACAAACAATCATTGACAAGGATTGCTCGTCGGCGTTTTTCTGATAATTTTCTGAAATTCAAATTTAAAAATATCGTTAATAACTTGATCTACTTTCTTTTTATTAGCAAATTCTGTTAAGAAGCTAAATTTAGGTACCTAGAATTGAATCTTTTTTTATTCAATTAAATTTTAGAGTAAACAGTTTCTACATTTACAAAGGTGATTTTGATGACACAAGCATAAACATTTACAAATAAATAATTTATCCATTTACATAGTGCTGTATAATGCTTTCATTATAATTATTATGGTAAATTTGATGAACATTAACACGATGTCTAGTTAATTGATCATCTCTTGAATAAGCTGCTCCGCAATGAGGTATATCGCATACAAACTTTCGAACAGGCTCGGCACCACCATGATGTTTTGCAAGATGCTTCCTCAATGCTGTATTAGTTACAAAACCTGGTCTGTGTGGACAATAATCACAAAGATTGTTCTTTTTGAAATCTCCATGAACAAGTTGATGCTTTCTCCATAATTCTCGGTTTTTAAAAACTTTTCCGCATATTTCACAAGAATGCCAACGAATAATGTGTGTCGATTTCATGTGATTATAAAGTAATCGTTTTGTGGGCTTTGCAATTGGACATAAATCACAATAGAACATTTCACCAGTAAAATCTAAGTAGTGTACGTCCGATTGATGTCTTCTTAATCCATAGCTGTCTCTAAATACTCGTCCACATAGATCACACATATGACAAACTTCAGCTTTTTTCGGTTTTCCATCAACTCCGTCAACTAATAAGTCACTTGCTTTCTTAAGACTCTCATCATCATGGAACTGAATGTGTGCGGTATAACTTTGTAGAGTACCGAAAATTTTTCTACATTTATCGCATTTAATTGGCTGTTCCCGATATTCATTTTCCTCAAGACATTTCTTACAATGTTCATCGTATTGAGCTGCACTCATTTGATAATTTGTCCTACATACTGGACATAAATGTCTAGATACCTTCGGTAAAGCATGCTTTCTTTGAATATGGATGTTGTAGCCGCCTTGATTCACAAAATATAAATCACATCCTTCGACTTCACATTTAATTCTTTTATTTGGACAATTGTGAGTCTTATATGTCTTCTTTCCAACAAACTTTTCTCGACAGAAGAAACATTCATGAATTTTTTTTCTACTTCCATAAGGTTTATTCTTATAATTGTCGATTCCGCTAGCGACTGTTTTCTCAGAATTATTTGTAATTTCAACGGGTGTTCTTGTAACTAACTTTTTAACTTTTGTTTCTACTTTTTTGATCATTTTCTTTTTACTTGTTGATGGTGATGGCTCGTCCTTACTTTCCTCAATTTGTTTTCGTTTTCTTGCACCGATCCTTGATTTTTGCTCGACAGATTGATGATCATCGGAATCATTAGGCTCATTCTTAATTGTTATTTCAAATAGATTCAAACTTTGAGATTCCTTATGTGAATTCTCATTTACATTTATTTCCTCTGTAAAATATTCTTGTGTTTTTTCATCATCTGTATCTTCCAGATAATGCTCAGTTGTGTCTATAAAATCATCTGTATTATCGTGAACATCATCTCCCTCATCTTTGTCAGTATCTGCATCATAAAAATTATAGTCGATTTGGTCATCATCCTGAATTTCTACTTTTAGCCAATTTGTGGATGGATTCCTTTGATATCGTTGTAGTTGCTGAGTCTCTAAAATCTTCCTATCAAGATCCTGCATGGATAATATTAGCTCCTTTTGAGCTGTTTGACATCTCTTTCTATAGTTTGAAAACTCAATAATTCTATCAAAGCAGTTTGCACATATTATGTCGTTAAATGCTTCACTATATTCCTGATCAATTCCAAGAATACTGATCATTTCTGCTATGTCAATTGAGTATGCCTGAAGTTTGCTCATTGCTACACACTTTAAATCCTTTTCATTCGAGAAACAAAATCGACACAGACTTTTGATCACCTTAACTTTTTCGTACCGTTTTTTCAACAATTCTTTTTCTTCGTCGAAAGCATCCCTTTCAATTTCCTGTAACATCATTTCTGCTTGATATCCTACATAATGCATACTGTTCGAATCGTATTGAACCTGCAATCGTGGTAAGTATTAAAAAAATTAGTATTGAATGTACACATAATTTAAGATCCAGTATATATTTACCACAATTTTCTCTCCGTTCTTGTAGTATATTGTTGGAACTGTATTTTTCTGTAAATATGGACGACCTTTTTTGTTAATCTTTATTTGTTCTGGTAAGAAATGGTGTTCACACATCGCTTCTGATGTAATTGGTTTAAAATTTTTAATTCTTGTGAAAATATTCCAAAGCTTTACTAGTTTGCCCTGACAATCCATTGGAAAGCGAAAAAACCTCACATTATTCTCATTAGATATTGATGGGCAGTTAAGTACTGGACATTCACGTCGGAACTTATCCATCTTACACACTATTACAGTCGAATTTGTTAAAAATTAAATTTTTAATTTTGCTTGACTTCTTTTTTCATTCAATTTATCGAGGTTTTAATGACCAAAACAATCGCAATAATAGCTGAATTCAGCAAGTTTGAAATAACATTACTGAAAAAACCTAAAACGCAGTGCTAAAATGTTTTTAATTACTACTTTTATACTATAATATAGGTATTTTTCGTGCTGCTACGTAATCTATTTAAATTTATAAAGTGTAAATATGTGTCTTAAATACGTGAAAATTTTTCATTGAAAAAAGACAGACAGTCAAACAAAGTTAAGTTATGTTTTCTAAAAATTTAAGCTAAAAACGTAAACAAGAAATAGAAAGAAAAAATTTCTAAAATAATATCTTAATTAAATGAATAATAGAAAAAAGTCACAATAATTGTGTAAAATATGGGTGGATGTTCAGTAATAAATTGTCATAATCGCTTTTCACGTGGATCGAAACATTTCTTTAGATTCCCTAATGAGACTTGGCGTAGAAATTTATGGAAACAATTTACCCAAAGAAAAGATTATCAGCCAAAAGGTAATTTATGATGAAAAATAAATTAGCACAAGTATTTAACTATTCATTAAACAGGATCATCAGTAATTTGCGAGGATCACTTTGCAACAGCTTGCTTTCAAAGAAAAAACAAGAGAGTTTGGTTGAAAAAAGATGCAATTCCAACTATTATGTACAAGCAAACGAGCGCTGGATTAGAAAAGTTTGAAATTAAGTATAGTGAGGCGAAAAATTGCTATAATGAGAAGGATTTTACATTGATTAATTCCATTAGAGTGAATCACGAAGATAAAAAGTCTATTCTTAAAAGAAAACAAGACAGAATTAGTGAATTAAAATCATTGTGTAGATTCTGTATGTGCAGCCAAAGTGACGAATCCAAACTCGTACAAATTGTGAAACTAGAGACTTACTCAATTAATATTCATGAATTAATGCAATTACTTGGACTGGATATGGAAAATCATGAGATTTTTAGTGATATAGTATGTGAACAATGTTTTCAAACGATTGTGGACATTGACAATTTTAAAAAGAAATGCAAAGAAATTCAGTTAGAAATATTAGATGAGCTTCAACAATTTGATAAGAAAGTAATGGAAATGACAAATTCAAAAGAATTTGTTGATGATGACGTTTTTTGCGATGATATAGAGTTAATTGTTGAAGATCTAAATCAAACTATGGATACATCGATAGAAATAGTTGAGGAGCATTTAGTCGATGACAATGAGGAATTAATTGAGCAAGAATTTGAACTTCCATTAGACCAAATCGAATATGTTGAGGAAATACCTTTTAATGAGAATCAGCAAATGAAAACCGAAGATGATTTAATAGATCAAGAAGTTGTAGTTTCTATTACGCCCATTCAGTTGAACCAAAAATCACTAGATTATACTATAGAATTAGATAAGTCAAAGGAAAATTCAATTCAGGGAGTTGATGAATATGAGGACGTGTCGGTTGATGATATTATTAAGAATCCAGAAAGAAATCGATTCTGTTTCAAAATTTTTGAATGTTTCTTTTGCAAAATGAAGTTTGCAGGAAAGAAAACTTACGTAGCTCACAAATGTCCAATTTCTGAAGTCAAATGTGAGAAATGCGAAAAGACATTTAACAAAGTTCATTTATATAATAGTCACATATCAAATTTTCATCACGAATTGCCGATATCACAGCATTATTGTCCAATTTGTAAAACAGTTCTAATCACGACACTAAATCAATTTAAAGTACATAGAAGAAATTGTAACAAGCAGACAAATAATCAGCCTATAGAATGTGAAATTTGTCATAAAGTTTGTAATAATCTCAAAGGATATACGATCCATAAACTTTTTCATGATACACGAAACTACACAACTAGTACAGGCGAAAAGATTGCAACGTCAGGTCTCAATGTTTTTCCTGGAAGTGCTGTTTGTGAATTATGTGGCAAGGAGTTCCAATCAATGGTTGGTTATAGAATGCACAAAAGAAATGTCCATCGAATAGGCTCAGAAGGGGAAATTTTTCAATGTCACGTCTGCTCAAAAATATGTCCAACACGTCGCTCTCTTTTTGATCACATGAGAAATACTCATCGTATTCAAGAAACTCCTTGTCAAATATGTCATAAAGTGTTTAGAACGAAAATATTATTGAGTAAGCATATGATCTATCATGACGAAACAAAAAGAGTTTTCAAGTGTAATGTATGTCCTGACAAAAGCTTCTTTACAAAAGTTGCACTAAAACGTCACCAAAACAGTCATTTAGGAAAAAAGGATTATCATTGCCCAGATTGCTCATCAAGCTTCACGACAAATCATCAGGTAAGCTTATTGGTTTATATTTCGAAATTTCAATAAATTCATAAATTGTATTTTTACAGCTAAAGGTGCATCGAGCAAATAAACATGGTATTAAATAAGCTAATTTTTGTTGAGATTTTGTTTGAAGATGTGACTAAATAAAAGGACATAAGAAATTTATGAAATATTGTTAAATTTTCTTTAAACTGCTACTTCCATTAAATGAGAATTTATCCCTAAAATATGAGTTGGAAACATTTATCTATTGATTCCTGTCAATACAAAAATTTATATTTTTTTAAGAATTTTACTAAATACGAGGCATGATAGGACAGTATAACCAACTCTTGAACCAATATAAAATATGACATCAAATAAACAATAAAGTTTATCAAACTTTTCAATCGAAAACATCGAAAAACAAACAATTGAATAAACTAACACCAGAATTTTATTTGCTTGCTTCATATCATACATTTTATTCCTTCTTCTCTTATCATCATATTTGTTTTTTTGACACACACTCATTGCGGAAACGTGAATAATTCGTAACAACTTTTATTTTATCTGTACATATAACAGTAATAATAATAAGCAATTAATAATGATAACGGCAATAAAAAAAATAAAAACTCTTCTGATCAATTTCGCTCCAAACAAGTCAGATCAAAATTAAAATAAACTATCCATAACATAAAATAAAATATATAAGTACCTAAATGATGAGATTTTCTCTCTCTGTTCATTAAATTTTTTAGTGATGTAAACTTATAGTTATAAAGGTATTAAAAAAAAGATTTGTATAATGTAATATCTTATGTTCCAGCGTTTCCCAACACAATCATTCTCGCCTAACGCCCGCGAATTAATCACAATTTTCCTTGCATAAAAATATTAATCTGTTATAATATTAAAATTTCTAACTATGTTTAAGCTAGTTGGTAGAAAATGGTATATACATACATGCTATACGTATGAAAAAATATTAATTTTTTTTTTGCTTGTGCAGTTATTTCTTGTTTCAAACATTTGACGGCATTTCCTATTTATATGAATGAATAGACGAAAGAGAGAGAATTGCAACAAAATATTTTTCTTTTGTGACCGATTTGGCGCTTACAGTTTGAAAGCTTGGAATTTGTTCAAACAAAGTAAGCTTTTAAGTGTATTTAATTAAACGTGTTAATTAAGGAAAAAAAGGTTCAGGAATGTGATTTTAATTTTTATAAAAACCCTTTTTACAAGTGACCGTTTTTAATGGAAAGCTCACTAGGACAAGTTAAATGCACGGTTGTTGTATCAAAAATTTTTCCTTTAACTAATGGCTCTAAATTTTCTCCAGCATAGGACAGTAATGGAGATATTTCTACTTCCTGCACTTTATCGGTAAATTTTCCGCCAGCTTTTTCTATGTAACGTCTATGAAGTTTAAAAATGTCATTTCTAGATGTAGATGCACAATCTTTTCCTGCACTGTCAGCATTCTTCAATGCACTAAACTCAACATCTCTTGCTACTTCTACACTAACAAAATTTTCTGCAAACTCAAAGACGTCAAATACAAACTTTTCAATTTTAATTCCATTAACTTTTTCAGGTATGACTCGCTTGCCCGTACTATCGATGTGAGGGATCTTTTTCTGAGCAACATGAAGCTTAAGTTCTTTTTCATAAATTGATCCAATTTTGTTGAGAAAATCTGCATGGAAGAAGTGATTGCAGATATTGCCTGCATTAAATTTCAACCTTCCATCAGCATTCTTCATTTCTGCAGTTTTTTGAGTAATTTCTGAATATTCAACAACTTGATATCGTCCATCAACCATACAAACAACTCCTACAGCTTCATTTGGATGCGATTTCTCAACAACTTTCGCCGCACAATCTGCATTCTGTTTAGCACAATAGCCAATAAAAATTGGATCAGCTACTTTAATAAGAATATTATCAACACTATGAGCATGAAGATATTGCACTTTGCGACGGTTCATATCTGCTAAAATACCTCTGTCTCTAAGAGCACGATAAAGTCCTCCTAAATGTCAAACGATTTTTAAAAAATAAAAAAATAATGTATTCATGAATAAATATGAGAAAAAAAATACTAAAGTTCAACACAAAAAAAGAAATAGACAGTTACCATTTCCATCAGGTGCCTTGGCTATGCGATGCTTCTCATCTAGTAATATTTTTCCATCAAAGTCGAAGCAAGGTAAACTACCTTGCTCAAAAAACACAATATTCTCCTTATTAAGACCAAAATAGTTACTTTCTCTAAAGTACTTTTTAGTTGGTTCCATTGTATGTTCACTAGTCATTATATACCAAACAATGTGTCCATCTAATCCTGTATGATTCTTAGCAAGTTCCTGCAATTTGCGAATTCTTTCTCCTTGAACACGAAACAGTGACTTTCTTGAAGGTAATTTAATGTCAAACATTCCTTTTGGATTTGTTGAGCCAAGACGAGTTCCCTGACCTCCAGCCATTAACAGCACGCCGACACGATTGTTCGCAATATGAGTGAGTCCTAAGTAGTAAATTAAGTTTAAACTCTTTAAGAAATGACAACTGTAGTCTATAGAATTAACTTAGTAGTGTCATTTAGACGTACTTCCAACTCTGCTTGTGCATTTATTTTATTGCATAATTTGCTCACTTACCTTCATTCTCGTAAACTTTCAATTTTTCTTCATCTGTTCGAGTTGTGGACATAAAAGTAGATTCAGGTATTGCTTCCATTCTGTCATCTAATTTTTTTGCACTTTCTTCCAAAGACGAAGTTGCTCTTTTAAAAAATGATTGCACTTCCTCTAAATTAATTTCATTGATATCATCAACAAGACTCACTCTTTCTTGATCAGTTAGCTCATCCCAATATTTAATTAAATGTTCTTGTCCATATCTAACTAATTTTTCTTTAATATTTTCGATTTTCGTCATTTTGGCACGATTGATTCTGTTATCTTTGTAAACGCGATGTGATATTAAATAACAAAATAATAAAACTATTTATGACACACAACAAAATTAGTTAGGTAGTTATAATATGTGTGAATAAATAAGCCACGTAAAGAGGAATAACACAATATTTAAAATTAAGCTTTTTTTCAATGAAATTGTCTTCGATCGATCTGTTTTGTTACGAGTGAAAGTTATAACTGAACAACTGCGATTCCACAGAAATATCCAATATTGCCATGATTGCTTTAAAAGCTTACTTCGCCTCTTAAGAAAAACTTGAAATTTTATTTCTATGTATTTTCGGCTCTTTATTTATATTAAAGCATTTTTTTGCGCAAGTAAAGATTTTAAACTGAGCAGTTAGTCTGTCATACTATTCTGGTTATTATTGGGTGAAATAATTAGTAACGGAATTGTAACGGACATTAATTTTTTCAATTTTTTTCGTTAACTTTAACGAAGATCATGTTCAAATTTTGAATCAAAAATTTGAAATTTGAACTTGTTGATTTTAACGACAATATTTAGTAAAAAAGGAACATTTTATGAGAACGTTTTGATCTTATTAGATATCAAATTCAAACTGAACATACAGATTAATAAGATATAAATAAAACTAACATTATGAAGGAAAAATGAACCTAATTATTAGTTTTTGGTCGAAAATGCGTTCAAGTCAGTGACATGTGACCAATTTCATGCAAGTTTTTTCTCTGTGTCTAAGCTCCCCTCTCTCGAATTTTCGACTTCTACACATTCGTTCTGGCATTTAAATTTTCGCATTTTTCCGTTTTTCCTCAAACTGTTGTTTGAATAAGCGCTTATCAACAAGCTATAATTTGTGTGTATTATATGATAACAGATGGATATTATGATGTATACATACATTTCCCGTTCCACTTGTGTTAGTTTTAACTGTTTCATGAGTAATCATCTTTTTCATGGTCAATATTCAAGTTTTTAGCGCATTTTTGAAATTTTTTTCAAAAAGGTAGCTTAATAAGACACTTTGTTCGTTCATGTGTTCGTTTGTTCGGCTGGAACGCGAGATCTCGAAAACTAGACATCGTAGAGAGCTCTGGTTTGTTTTAATAGCTTCGTTCTATCGAGTTATTGGGTTATCGGTCATTTAGAAGTTTCAAATCAACGCATAAATACTATAATTAACAATTTTTCATTTTCATATACAACAACAACAAAAACAACAACACGTTTTTTCATTGTTTTACAGTGTTTTTCAATGTTTGTCGATGTTTTAACAGTGTTTACTGAACAATGTTTGAATTTTTTTTGACCGTTATGAGGTTTGAATTATGAAAATCCGTTGATCTTTTGATTGAAGTTCTTAAATTTTTCGAAGTTTTATATAGATTTTGTTTTTTAAATCTGGAAGTGACCTGGATCTTACTGGATCTTGGTTTTTAGGTCTGGAAGTGACCTGGATCTTACTGGATCTTGGTTTTTAGGTCTGCAAGTGGCCTGGAACTTACTGGATCTTGGTTTTTAGGTCTGGAAGTGACCTGGATCTTACTGGATCTTGGTTTTTAGGTCTGGAAGTGACCTGGATCTTATGTTTTAGGTCTGGAAGTGACTTGTTAATCAATTACTGATCGCTGGGACAAAAATGCGCTTAAGTCCCTCGATCAATAACACGAGGACTTTTGTAATTTTTTTCTTCTTTTCTTATTGTTATTATAGAGGCGGCATGTTCACACTTTTGATCTCTTTTGATTATCTATGTTATTGTTACATATTTCTGAAATTGAAAATTTAATAATTTTTGGATGGGTCCAGACTTAGGTCTTAAGAATCTGATGATAAAACAAAGCTATGCCATGAAAAAAGTTTCTGATAACTTTTATTTAAATTAAGTAATAAAATTGACATTAACGTAACGTAAAAACAACTTTTCACGCTGTGTTGAAACGAAAAGAAATCCAGAAAGAAACATTTCTGATCTTTCAAGCATTCATGGGTGGAATAAAGAAATAGAAAAATTCCTTCACGGAAAGTGAAAGGAAAGTATGTAAAGACTAAAGAAATAAAGCAAAACCAATAAAAAAAATGTAGATGACCTTTAAAAACGTATTGTATGCAAGGCAACTTTTATGCTACTTTTAATGTATTTTTTGCTTGCTGTATAGATCAGCTGTTATTATATCATAGGTTATTGGGTTTCCTATTATATTCGTTAGACGGCAACTGAAATTTTGTAAGCGGCAATAAGCAAACTGGTTTTTAGCACACTTATTGATGGAATTTATATTATGAAATGTTATAAAAAAGTAGAGCTTAACAGCATTTATTTAGACAATTCTATAAATACCCTTCCTGCTTTCTATACTGAAAAAAAAAAAAATTAAAGCATTGACTGATCAGTCGTTTTATGTAACACATATGCATGCATATATTTGCATATTACATGAAGCCAGACCAATGACTAGAGTCCAGCTAGTAAGCTAAAATTGAAATTAAGTCTCATGAAATTTAAATTAATTTAAATCGTTACAAAACATTTAAATGATTAAACGTAATAGAGAGAAACGATGCATTTGTAGGAACATAACACGAACATATTATTCGAGTAAAAACGAAATTCGAGAGAAGATCCACTAAATTTTCTTTTCTTATTTTTATGTAGATATTAAAAAAAAAAAACCTGAAAAGCTGATAATAATCCAATAAAATTAATAAAATTTCAAAAGAATGGCAGATAAAGATTACAAGGTAAATGCTGTAAAGTTTGTAATTGTAGGCTATAATTACTTGTAGCTTGAGGAAAAATTTAAAATCATATAAGGAAAAGTAGAAAGAAGTTTTTCCTCTCTGAGAAGATAAATTTAATTTTCTTAATGTCACAGGATTCGTCATTATCATCAAAAGTAGACAAGTTTAATATGAAAGTGAGCGATCAAAAGAAAACACAGTCAGAAAATCCATTTAGCAGTTCATATGCCGCAAAAAGTCCCAAAGATTTAAAGCCTGAAGAATATGGACGGTAAAATGTTAATTAAATGTTTTTAAACATTAAAATTGGTTAAAAACTAATTGTAGGCCAAAAGCTGGTTCACTGACTGAGTTTCGAGGGAAAAAAGCAAACGTTCACGTCTATAAAGAAATGATAGAATTATGTCAAATTATTCACGATGAAGGAAGTCCAACTAAAGAAAATCCAGAATTACGATTCATTCCGTTTGGTGATATTTTCAATATCTATGTAAATATTAGTAATAAAGTTGTCGGACTTCTATTGCGAGCACGGAAATATGGACTTTTGACATTTGAAGGCGAATGTCTTTTTCAAAAATTTCACGATCATGTTCCGATTTATCTCCTTCACACTATGGCAGAAATAAAAGACGTTTTAACCGGCAAACAAGACGAAGTAGGATTAAAAGAACCAAAAGTAAAGTCCTAATGTTATCTTTAAACTATTCTTCAATTGTACTGAAAATAAAGTAATGAAAATACTTTACTTACTGTAAAGAGTTTTATTGAGTCAAAAGTTGATAAAGTTTGCAAATTTAATTGGAAAGGATTATGAAAAAAAAAAAAACATTTAACGCTATTATTGATACTGACTAAATAATTGTGAAATGATCTACCACAATCCACTCCCAACATCATTAACGTCGATTCCCAATAAAGCGAGATCGTCTATGTCTTCTTGGCTTTTTCCAAAGTTTTCAGAAGATTCTTCTTTAACCATTTCCATGTCATTTTGATCAACTGCATCATTTTCTGGTAATTTTTCAGCTGCTGGTGGAGGAGGTGGGACTGGCTGAACATTTGTGGATTGTGGGAAGAAATTGCCGTATAAAAGTGCGTGTTGTGAAAGCTCTTCTGGCATTATCATCTGTGGACCATCAATTGGCTGAGGTATAGGTAATATTTCGGGCTTAGGGACTTCAATTTGTGGAGTTTCTATGACTGTTTTTGGTTTGTCACCATCAAATAATAAATCTAAAGTTGCCTGAAAATCTTTTGGTAATTGGCCAGTTTTCAAAGGAGGCACATCACTTATTGGTTTTGGAATTTCGTCATAATCAGGATTTAACCCTGGCGGAACTTCCATTTCATCATTTCGCATGGAAATTGGAGGTTGAGGTTGTTGATTAGAAGCAGAATTCATCATTGCAGAAAACTGCAATGGATCAGGCATTAAGTCTTCCCATTTCTCGTTTGAGTTCTTTGCTTTTTCATCAAATTTCTGCTTATCGGTAGTTACATCTTCCTTCTTTTCTGGCTCTTGTTGATCTTCATTTTTCTTTTCAATCAGTTGCTTTTTAAACACAGGCATTTTTCCAATAAATGGCATTTTCTTTGCAGCATTAGCTAGACTGGATGAAGATGAATCATCTTTTTTAATTGAAGAATTGTAAGAACGAGATGGTAGCTTCTTTTCATCCTTCAATGGTGGTAATTTAGGTTCAGTAGGGAAATTGAATGATGATTTCTCATACTTTGATGGTTTAGGAGATCTAGATCTTGATCTTGAATATCGACGACGATATCGATGATCTCTATTTCGATTTCTTGGTGACCTTGACCTAGATTTTGATCGAGAACGACTTTTTCGTCCACGATAATTTCTATCGTTCCTTTTTCTGTCTCTACTACGACTTCTTGCCTTTTCTCTTTCACGATCCCGGTCTCTTTCCTTTTCCTTAATAACTTCCTTTTTCTCGGAAACTGGTGGCTTCTCCTTTTCAGTGGATTCTTGTTTTTGATTTGATTTCAAACGCCCTTTCAAATTTTCCAATAAACGTTTTTCCTCTTGAGAAATTATTGGCTCAACTGTACTCCATTGCCCAATAATTTGTTCATCCTTTTTATTCTCTTTAGCACCATGAGCAGAAATCGTAGGCGCCGGTGGAACTTGTGGTTTATTTGAATCTATTGGAATCATCGTCCACTTGCCAGATCTCTCATCGTTTTCAGCAACTGAACCTTTATTAAGAATATTTCTCATTGCAACACGAATTGAATTTTTCGAATCGGCATGATCACTTTCATTCTTTTTTGAGCTACTTTCGGAATCTGAAGACGAATCTGAATTTTCTCCGGAATCACTGGAAGAAGATGAAGAGCCACGTTTATGTTTTTTACTATGCTTACGCTTTTTCTTGCTATCTTTTTTGTTTTTCTTCTTTTTAATCTTTTTATCTGATGACTTTTTGCTATTGTTTGATTCGGAGTTTTGTTTGTCATTAGAATTGCTTGCAGCTGGATCTAAATTGACTGCTGCACCTGATAACTCGTATGCTTTATTGCGAGCTTCCAACCATTTCTCTTCAAATTTGGGCTCTCGTTCAATCAATTTCTGTAATGAATTGTTAAAATTCAAATTATTTTTAAATTATAAAAAATGGAAATACCAAATTAATCAGGTCTTACATTATATCGCTGAGCATGAATATCACTCTTCAGATGTAACGAAACGCACCAAGAATCGCCCATAAACATTTCACAAAGCTTGCAATACCATGCCAATGATGGTTCAAAGAATTGAAGTCCTTTAATTGAAACCTTCTCGGTTGGTGCATCAGGATAGTTTTGAACTTCATTTAATTTTTGGAAACTTGCTCGCCATGGTCCTTCAGTACTACGATTTGCGATTCTATCGAGATGATCTTTTGAATGCAAATGACTTAAATAATCCTTTGCTGTTTTTGGAAATATTTGACAATGTTTGCACCAATGAATTTCCGGATCATAGTAAATATAGTTAACTTTATCCTTCTTGTTCTCTTCTGCCTTTTTCCTTTTCATGCTTTCCAAAAGTTCACTTTTAATTCGTTCTGGTGAATCGGATTCTGATTTTCTTGATCGTTTACTGGGCTTTTTCTTACTGGCTTCCTCTTCATCCGAATCCTTTTTGATAATCTTGTTCAGCATATCGATGACATCAAGTATCTCGGCTAATTTTGATGAGATTTGAGACTGAAATTATAGAAAATTTTCTAGTTAGCAACATTTAAGTTCAGCTAAGCACTGATTGTGTAAAAATTTATGTGTCAAAACCTTTAAATATTTCATTTTCATATTCATAAAGAATCATAATAACTATCGATTATATTTCTCTTCCTATTTGCTCAGAAAAACAGGTTTCCAGGACTTCTTAGATGGTCTACTTTCTCTTGGTGAACTTAAAACTAAGTTTACAATTATTTCCCTACTTGAAATTTCATGCAATATCAGTATTGTCACAATAAGCAATTGCATGAAATTTTCACAAAAATGTTTAACAATTTTTTCTAGCTCTTATGAAATACAATTTGTGTTGCAGAAATGCGATTCCTTAGCCTCAACCAACGACTCATGATTTAATGCTCATTGTATTTAAGAGGTACAAAATAGTTTCTTCAAAAATAATTTTTTGTCAGCCTCATCGATCATCATAATAAAATGAGCATTCAAACACACATGAAATATTTTCTTATTAAAACCCACTAAAAAAGAAAGAAAAGCAATTTTGGTTGATTCGAATTGCCGAATCTCAAAATCATGGCGAGATCAAGGTAACTACTGATTTTCTTGTTAATACACGAAAGACAAACACATTTTTGTTAACCTGGTGACATTTCTTCATTCATATTAAATCAAGGATAACAAAAATGTGCTTAAAACTTAATAATCTCAACCAAGTTTTTGAGAAATTTCGTAACATGTGTCTGTGTGCACTTAATAATTTTTTCAGCACATCAAAAATGGCAAATTATGCTAACATAACACCTTAAAACATAAAATATAGTATTTACCTGAAGCTTTTCGTTTTCTTTGATGAATCCATTGGTTTTTGGAGATGGTGATCTTTTTCCTAGGCCATCTAATAAATCAGACTTTTGGTCCTTTAATACTTTCAGCTCTCTCTTCATTTTTTCGGCACGATTTATATATTGATCGAGTTGTCGTTTTAAATCCTCACGCTGTCTCTTCTTTTCTTCAGCAATAGCAGCTTTTTTTTAACGAGAAATCTTTGATTAGTATCTATCAAATAAAATTAAAGACATTTTTTTACCGTCTCGTTTCTTTTTTTCTTCCTCTGATTCTTCAGATGGTGGCATGTTTGGTGCCATATTTGGTTGAATCCAAGTTTCGCCATGAATCCCTGGAGGAGCTGGACAAGCAATATTAAAGTTTGGTGCTGGAGGAGGATAATTTGTCGACTGAAATTCATAACTATTGAACTGATTCATTGCACCAAAAGTTGGTGCTTGTGGAGGAACCACATTCTGCATATAGTTATATGGATCACTAGTATAATTCATTTGTTGTGGTTGTTGCTGTTGATGATGATAATTGTCATTTCTTCCTTTAGAATCACTTCTTGAGCGCCTTCCATCATATCGTCTTCTATCCTTGCGTTCGAAAGGTCTTGATGTACTCCGACTTCTTCTAAAACGATCACGAAAATTCCTGCCTCCTCTAAATGGCGATCGCCTTGTAAACCTGACAAAAATTAATTATTTATTTTTATTGATCCAATGATCAAAGAAATTGTAAATTTACCTGCGGTTTCCACCACGAAATCCAGATCGTCTAAATGGACTAGGAGAACGACTCCTTGACATGCTTTTCTGATATCTTCGATTCCTTGATCTACTTCTTGAACGACGTCGACTGAATCGACGCTCACTGCTGGATCTTTTTTCAACACTCGAACGCTTAGTTTCTTCTTCTACTTCCATTATTGAAAAAAAAATACCCAAATCTACTTTTTCTTATGAAATTGATATTTTCCGATGAAAAGAACACCTGTAATTAATAAAATGATTGTTTATCTACTGATTTTTTATATTTTAAAGCAGTTAATTGTAGTATTTCAAGAGTTTTTAAGAAGAAAAATAAATTTGTATACGTTTTAATGTTTGCTAAACTTCCTTATGAAAATTTTATTCAAATTGTATACTTTTGTATGCTACACTATTTTGTGGTCGATCAACTAATCTTGCAAGCTTCAAAATATTTGTTATTACTTAAAAATGACTTTTTGTAGCAAATAAGTGTACAATTATGCTTATAAACAGTGATAAATATACAAAATGGCACCAAAATTATTATAAGGATTAAAATAAAAATTTACTTGATTAGAAGAATAGTTGGCTAACTTGTTCAATTAAAATTTGATCAATGGTTTAATTACTTTAGTTAAAATTAATTTTTTCCGCAAATCATCAAGTAAATTTAAAGAATTTTCCAAAACTTTGAAACTAGTTATTAACTCTGAAATAACGCAAAAAATATATTTGAATAAATGTTTTTGAAAAATAGGCTAAGTGATTTGCAATCAAAGACCGCTATGCTTTGTTTTGTTCGATTTCACTGTGCTAATTTTAAGCGCATTAAAATGTATTAAATTAAAAAATAATTAAATTGAATTTTGGCTGTCAAAAAGTGCTTCTTAATTGCTCAAATGTCTTGATGATGATTTTAAATTTAACGGTTTTTAAGATTTAAACGAATGCAGTGTTTTCGGCGTGCAGCAAATATTGTGGGAAACTGTATGTCGAAAAAAAAAATTGCGAGACAAAAAAGTAATTTTTTTATTAATTAAAATAAAAGTGTTAAAAACAGTTAGTTAAATATAAAAAGTGGTGAAAATAATTAAAATAATTTCAAAGAACACGGAAATAGTGAAGGATACGCAGAAATGGATCATTTGGATATAGATTCAATAATTGCCAGACTTTCAGAAAGTAAAAAAATTTTGCAATATTTTTTATCGTGAATTCCTTAATTTTCTTCTTTATTATGTTACTTTTTTGATCAATTGAATTAGCGAATGAGTAATTTAGTGTGACGAAAAAGACTTTTCTTTATTTTCCATCTTTTGGACACATTCACAATATGAATGAAAATTTTACGTGTGTGTTTTCAGTGAAAAAAAAAGTTTCTCTTATGATTTGATAACTCATTTCGTCTCATTTCAATGTCAATTTTCCGATAATTTTATTGATTTTAACATATTTTTCTTCCTAAAGTGGTATTTCATTCGATTTATTCAACAACCTTTTTCTCACATTTGTTGAAAAGTTTAAAATTAACTTAATTAAGCATAATTTATATGAAAAACAAAAACAACTACATAAATTAATGCATTTTGACATTATCTCCTAATTTTTCATTCTTTTCTTTCTTTTAATATTTTTTCTATTTTCTTGCTGCTTATATTCGCAAAAATCCAAACTAAATCTTGTTACCAATTTAAAAAAAAATCATTTTTAATAAAAACATTAAGTACCATCACAAAACGAGGATAAGAAAAAAGGGTTTTTCACACAGGGTGAATTAATTATTTTAACAGTCTCTACTACATAGTTTTTAATTAGCTTTTTAGCTCAAATGCTCTAAGAGCACTTTTAGCTTTTTTTGAGTATGAAATTGCATGTTGGGTAGCTGTATTCATTAAAAAAGAAAAAATAAAAACAATTCATTTCTTTCTCTTTTCTTTAATTTTTTTCTTGCTTCACTTTTTGTTCGTTCCTCGTGAGGCGAGGAAAATCGTAGTTTATAATTTTTTATAGCTATTATTTTTATCGCACCAATTTTTACTCTCATGGAAAAAATTCCAATTAAAGTACATTTTGAGCGCAGAAATAGATTCATAGATTACCTAATTTAAGTAAATGAAATTTTTTTCCTTTTTCTTTCTGATGACTAATCGCAAACCCCGAAAATACCAGTATGCAAACACTTCATATAGTATACATAAACAATGAATAAGAAGAAAAACGAATGAAAACATCTGCGGTCAATTAAATTAGAAAATTGAGAGGAACGGGAAGCGACAAGGATTTTTAATTCGTTTCCTTTCTGATTCAATATCGTCACCATCATCGTTCCAATGCTCTTCAAAAAAAAGTAAAGCAAAGAAAGAAATAGTGAAGAAGAATGAAAAAGAAATGTGAAAAGCTCTACGCGTGATGATAAGTTCAGTACGATGTGTTGTAATACGGATTGGGGGTGCAAAATTATACCTATATTAAAGAAGAGAATGAGTGACTCAAATGATTTTCACATGTTCACAGCGCGTTTTTCTATATATAAAACGATTTCATACGTTGCTTTCGTCATAGCCTACACACTAAATGTGTATTGCAGTACTATCTGCTCCTTTCATTTCTTTTTACTCTGTTAATTTTTCATATCCTAACACATTTTCATGAGAAAGGCGCTGTTTAGCTCTTTTTGTACGAAGTCCTTGTGTGTCAGTAAAAAATAAATTTCACAAAACTTGAAAGCTTTTACATAAAATTCTAAGAATTGTTTCCATTGAAGAGCGCTTTTATTATCAGGGACTAAAAGCTGTCTCTTGTTAATTCTATTTTCCTTCATTTTTCAAACGAAAAGTTTTTTGATGTATGGAAAATCATAAATATCGTGACCGTTCCGAAAAAGAAGACAAAAAAAAGATAAAAGTAGAAAAAGAACAAATGACATTAAAATTGAGTTTAAGTGAATGGGGAGAGAAATAGGCAATGAAAATAGATTATTTTTAAAATGTCATAACCATCATGTTTATAATAAATAAAAAAGAATCCACTTTTACTCGTTTTATTTGCACGAGACTACAAAATTCGTTATTGTTTATTATTATTGCCCTTCAATAATGTTCTGTGTTTAGAGGAAATAGTCGTTCATGTATGACGTCTCATATTTGTGGCAAATCATAATGAAGAAATTATTTCAAAGTATGTTCGGCAAATCTTGAATGTCGCCTAAAGAACATAGTGGTGGGCAAATGAAACAATTTGCATCAAACACAGAAATAATTGAGAGAGAGATAGAGACCTACAATGTCAATGTTAATTTATAAATATTTATTTTTATTACGAGCTAATGTATTCTGATGAATATGAGGAAAGATGAAAATCAAAAATATACATAAGAAGAAATAAATAAATACATAAATAAAAGACTGAGAAAGAGGAAGAAATGATACTCAAGCTGTTTGTCAAAAAACATATGAAGAAATAAATACGAGTAGAATTGATTTATTAATTTTACAAGCTCAGTTACTCAAAGATGTGTCGAACAAGTCATATCCAGTGTTTACTAGAATTGATTCATTCATATAGAAAAGGAAATGAATGTAGTGTTTTCTGTTGTACATAAAATGGCATAACATTGATTATATATCAAATAGTTAATAATTATGAAGGTGCGATATAGCTTTCATTCTCACACTAAACGTGCAAAATTGTGGTAATTATTATTACATGTCAACACCATATCAATTCTTAACGATACTACGATTGCTGCTTGTAATTTGTTCATGTACTTCTCTTTTTTCCATCTTAATTAAATTTAGAAGTTATGTTCATGAAATATTAATATCTACTAATACATACATCCTCATATCACATTTTTCTACTTCAACTCAATTACTTAAAGTCGCAATTAAAATACTTTAAACTCGTGATTTATCCATGCGATGCGTCGTAAAATTCTAAAACTAAACAATGATATGTGACTTTTTTTAACCATAAAAATGCGGTACCTGTCATAGCAAAATTGAGTTTGATTTTTTTTTATCAAGTTTCAATCTAAATCAAAATAGATAATCAAACAGAGTTTACACGACTATAAGTAATTTCGTATACAAATGTAATCAAAATTTGTAAAATTATCAACTTACTTTATTTTCTTATAAATGTCCATTCATACAAAAAAAGGAACTCCTCATTCCTTGAGTAAGCCTCTAATTCACAACATTCCAATAACAAGTTTAAAGTCTAGAAATTGTCTAGAGTGCAAAGGTTGCACCTTCATAATATCAACAATGTAAAATAATAACAAGCTTGTTGACATCTACAAGAATCATCATGCAAATGAATATGCCTTGTATTTGCAGAGATATCACGTATATGCATATTTCATCAAAATTTACTTCAAAACGAATGATTTTGCTGCGAAAATGTGAACAGAAACGAAATATTGACGGATTGTTTTGAGGTCATTTTAATTTTTAATTTTTTTTTTACAAAACGAAGAGTGGAACGGATGAATGAATAATAAAAAAAAATTAGGAAGGAAATATGGGATTAAGGAGCTGCTCTCTTTTTGCATGCATTTAAATCTCATCTCATTAAAAATTTCTATCAAAAAAGCTCATTGTACTAAATGATGAGAGTGAATAAATCATCAAAGAAAAAGAAAATTGTGGCAGCACAGCAACAACAACAAACAATTAATGTCGAAAAAATGTTTGAAATGAGAAAAAGTTCTAAATTTAGGAACAGTTTGAGGTTTATGATCAATAACGTAAATAAGATTCTGTTTTTTTCTGCTTCATAATGATTTAAAAAGCAGACTTTTTTAACATGCTTCTCGTTCTAACAACAACGAAAAGAAAGAAAGGAAAAATTGCTCTATTAATAATGCTTGAAATATAGCATGATCATCTATCTATTGATCGATTTTTAATGCGCTCGTGAAATTTTTATACATATTTATCTGTATATACACTATTCTAAACCAGGGGTTGCAAAGCTTTAGCGGCATTGTTTTGAATTATGTCTTTGCGATTTAAAATTTTAAATTCAAAATCGAAGTCATTTGCTACCCCTGGATCCTTAAATAGATTCATAGTGAGAGATAGTTTGCACAGTTTTTCTTTCATTTTTATGTAAATGTATAATCTATATTTAATTACAATATTTAGATACTTAATTATATGAAAATGAAAAAAGTAAAATAAGTTATGATATAAAATTTATTAGAAGTAGTTAAGTAGCTTGTTTATGATGTTCAGATAATTATTGATATGATTGAATAATAACGATTATTTTTGTCACTTCATTTTTTCAGTTCGCACCAATAAACCAAATAGACCGGTGCAAATGACTGAACAGGAAGTCCGCGGACTTTGTCTGAAATCCCGCGAGATATTTCTTCAACAACCCATTCTACTTGAGTTAGAAGCACCGCTTAAAATTTGTGGAGATATTCATGGACAGTACACAGATTTATTACGGTTATTTGAGTATGGAGGATTTCCACCACAAGCCAATTATCTATTTCTCGGTGATTATGTCGACAGAGGTAAGAATCATTCCCACAAAAGTTCCAAAAATAATATATTTTTTCATGTCTTACACTCATTCTCTACTGTTCAATTATTTATGTACTTACTGATACTTTTCTTTCTTTTGTCTTTTTGTGTGTGAATATTTTAGGAAAGCAATCATTAGAAACGATTTGTCTTCTTCTCGCATATAAAATCAAATATCCTGAAAATTTCTTCTTGCTCCGTGGAAATCATGAATGTGCAAGCATAAATCGAATTTATGGTAATTTTATATTCCCTCCTTTTTCCATTTTTATTTATATTGCGTATGCAAATCGATTTATTGTATGCCATCTCTCGTTTTCAATTTTCAATCATATTTTCGCTCTTATAGGATTTTATGATGAATGTAAACGTCGATACAATGTTAAATTGTGGAAGACTTTCACAGATTGCTTCAACTGCCTGCCTATAGCCGCAATCATTGACGAGAAGATTTTCTGTTGTCACGGAGGGGTGAGGATAATTAAATAATTTAATTACATTTATTGAGATGGCAATTGAAAATGACACAAAGCTCTCAATGATAAATGGAGCTTTTCGTTCTTTTATCAACAGTTTTCTCGCTTCCACAAACATCTCTTTTTATTAATTTCGCAATATTAATCTATATTACTCTTCTTCTTTTTCTTCTTTATTTCTGTTTTCATTTCGTCATCATCATCGAACGTGAATCATTCCAGCTTTCACCGGATTTATCGGTATTGTATCGTTCTGTTATTTTATTTCCTACTTTTTGTATTTTTATTATATTTATTTGATCATTGAAATCGTTTTGTTACTGAATGACAAATAATTTTTTTTCTTTAAATGAGTCTGAATCAATCTTAAATATCAGGAAAATTGATTATAATACGCTTTTAAATATTTCCTTAAAATGAAAATTTTAAACTTATTTTGAGTATTTCTGACTCATTTTAAACTAAGCATGACGCATTTTTGCTAAAGTTATTGACCTTATACTGTATATTCTAAAATAATGCTCGTTGCTATGCAGACATATAAAGATTGTGTTCTTCTTAACAAATGATTTTATTAAAATAATTTTATTTTCAAATGGGTTTAGAATTTTAAATTAATTAAAATTATCTTAATTAAAGGGCATGGAGCAAATTCGTAGAATTATGCGACCAACAGACGTGCCAGATACTGGATTATTGTGCGATCTTTTATGGAGCGATCCAGACAAAGATGTTCAAGGATGGGGTGAGAACGATCGAGGTGTAAGCTTTACATTCGGTGCGGATATAGTACAGAAATTCCTTAATCGTCACGACCTCGACTTAATCTGTCGAGCTCATCAAGTTGTAGAAGATGGTTATGAATTCTTTGCCAAACGTTCACTAGTGACACTGTTCTCAGCCCCAAATTACTGCGGTGAATTTGATAATGCAGGAGGAATGATGTCTGTCGATGATTCACTTATGTGTTCTTTCCAGGTAATAATCTCTTAATATTTCTTGAAAACTATAATCTTTTTATTGCATTATTCACTTTTATTGTTGAAACTCCCATTCTTTTTTGCCTTTCTAGATTCTGAAACCTAGTGAAAAAAAAGCAAAATATCAATATGCAGGACTTCAGTCAAATTCAAATCGTCCTCAAACGCCACAAAACAAGAAGAAGTAAATTTAGCATGTAGTAGCATCTAAAAGGAGTGAACAACGTGTGGCCGATAATAATGAAGGATAAATTAGCTCAATGGACCACAATAAAAAAGAATTAAACACACTCATTTCACTTTAAACATAACTATTAAATATATATAGAAATAAGCAAAATTCAGTAATTGAAATCAAAAATTCATCAAAAAAGAAAAAAAAAATCATGAAGTGTTACGAAATAATGTTGAATTGTTTAAATTTAAAGCTGTAATTTAAAATAAGTTTTATTTACAGTTGTATAGAATCAGAGTTGGATTATTGCCTACTCTGGCATAGATTAAATCAGGAAATATTAATTTTCATTTCATTTTCTGTTAAAATTACATGGAAAATTATGTAAAAAAAATTAGTTTCTCATAAGTAGCAGCCCCTTCATCAAACAGTCTTTTCTGCTGTACACAATACATAACAATTCTTTAATCATATTTTTTATAAAATGTATGTAATACAATCTTTAGCATATTCATTTCTGACGCATTTGAATGACGTGTTTAGTCTGTTTCTATTCTATTTATTATTATCTTGACTCATTCTGTAAACCAGAACATTTACGTTTGCTTTTATTGCCATTTTTTTACACCTTGCAACTACTTATATATTCATTTTCCTATAATTAATTATTTGGCTGTCTTGTTTATGCTATATTTCGTTCTGAGTCCACATGGTTCAGAATAGATTCAATATGAAAATCTCTACATCAAATACTACTTGAAAAAACCAAAAAATTGCCAGCCTATGTTAGGGATATTCTTCTGGTTATTATAATTAAGCATGATGTTCCTTGGATTTGAATTTTAAATGTTGGTTTAAAAACCGTTTCGCATTTTCGATTGAACAATTATCGAGATTAATGAATGATTGTTTACGTTGAAGAATGCGCATAATTTCGTCACTATGACGTTTTTTAAAATAGCTTTTTTTTTCTTTATTTATTTAAGACGTTCAATCCCACCAACAACCATTTTTTTATAACAAAAATGCTTTTAATTTTTGCTTTAATTACCAAATTTTTTAAAAAAGAATGAGAAATATGATGAGTTAAAGTTGATTAATAATTTTTATTATTAAAGAGGGCGCTATAAAATAAATCAAAATAATGTTTAAAAATTTAACTACCTAACATAAGTTAAAAAGAAAATAAATTTCATTGAATATGCTCAAAAGTATGAGTGTACTTTGTGTGTATGTGAAGAAAAAAAGAGCGATGTAAGCCATTAGAAAGTATATATATTATACATATATATTTTATGATGGAGCTAATAAGAAGCCTAAGTAACATTCACATATTTTTTCGTGCAGACTTTACTTTTTCACAAAAAAAGAAAAGAAAAATAAAAATTCCACATATTCATTTTTCATTTACATGCGTATTACAGACAAAAAAATCTCACTACACACAAACCAGTACAATACATTCTCATCATAAAGCACAGCATGAATTCCGTTAAGATATATAAATTGCCTTTTTGATAATGAGAAGAAGAAACAAAAAAAGAAAAGAATTGAATAATGTGAAACCAAATAAAAAATGTTATATTTTCCCATGAGATATCAGCCCGCCCTACACACGTAAATAATGTAATGCAAATATTATTGATACTTAAGATGAACATTTTCTTATTCGCTCATCATCAAGCCACACTGAAATCAAATTTCTTTACAAAAATGAAAACTAACATAAAGTAATAAATTTAAAAAAGCAAAAAAAAAAAAAATATTAGTCTCTATGATTAGTTTTACCTACAATGCAATTATTTATTATTTTGTAAAGTACACAAAAAGAATAATAAGTAAATGAATAAAAACCCATGAAGGATGATGTATAACAAATGTGAATGAAAAAGGAAGCATATTTTGAGAAAATATAATAAAAATTTCCATTCAAAATAAGAAAAGAGAAGCCATGACATTTTATAATATATATTATTAAAACTCAAGGACATACACATAAAAGAATGAATGAAAATGTGTTAGTGTGAGTGATGTGTGTGTGAGTGAGTTTTGTATTTTTAGTGAGACTACCATAGCTTTACAAAATCGTCAATTCCGCTGCGGCAAAATTTTTCTCCCTCACGAAAAAATGTGAGACTAGACGCTCTGCTGTATTATTCGTGGATTGTTTTCAGCATTTTTTGTTTACATTTTTACCTGTTTTTCAGATAAATACCTGATTACTTTATGTCGTAAGCTTTTCAAAAACTTAAACTTTGTTACTAAGCAAAACCAAAATAACGAACATTTTGAATTTAAAAACTTTTGGTAAGTTAGGTATCTAAAAATTTTAAAATGTGGTGAATTTATCCAAAAAATTCATAACATGTGACTATCTACCTAAAAAAGTTTATGATATGGAAACAAACATAAATAAACGAATAGTACTTTCACAACTTAAAGAGAGAAGCAATAGTTGTGTGCGCGAGAAACGTAGGAACATCCCATCAAAAAGCATTGGAAGTCGAAATATTCACGCAACAAAATTGTTGAATTTAATAAGTAAAATTAACAAATTTCATTAAAAATTAAATGTGAATACAAGCATAAAGGTTTAGTTAATCGGGATAAAGTGAAATTGATTGGAAATTCTTGTGAAAAGTAAAAAAATATGTGAAAATATACATTGTGATCGTGAGACTACAAAATTTATTAAACAGTTTCATGTGTAAATCTTATTAAAAATTAATAATTTTGTGACTCTTATCGGAGATATGTGCATAGAACATCCGAGAACTATCATTTTATTGGATTAAAATCCGTGAAAAGTGTTTAAATATCTAGAAAAAACGACCTATATAGGTGTCGCTAGTTGCGGCTTTTACCTCGATAGTCTCGATACAATAAAAAAAAAGTTTGGCTGAATTCCTCTGTTGGGTCAGCAATTTTACTTCAAATATCGTCAAAAGTGCTCATTGGAATAACGCTTCTATCAAGACTAACAATACGTGGTATATTTAAGAAACTACGTTTAATCACATGAATGGAATGAAAAAATAAATTTTTGCAAATTCATAACAGCATAAAAAAAATATTTCATTAGTCTTGTCAGTGTCTTTGAATGAAAGTAAATATATGTATGGAGTAAGAAGAGGAGAGACAAAGCAACAAAAAAGTGAAGCCAATAATCTTTTTGAAGGTGAAACAGATAAAGTTGAAAGGATAAAAAAGCAATCCTTTGTGCAATATAATTTAGACAAAACGGATCAATAAATAAATTAAGTGAATAATGTTTGAGTAAAGAAGGAAAATGGATTTTCTAGAATTGTTGCATAAAACGGAAGAAGTGAGTTTGTAAATCCCAGAAAATTTGTTGTTCAGAAAAGTATTGCAAGGCACAGGAAAAAAAAACAAATAAAATTGTGCGAATTTTATGTGTGTATGCGAAAAGCTATTGAAGTGAATTTGAAATATCTTTTAGTATTGTCTAAGCAGCTGGTTGAGACTATTTGTTTGGGTGTACCATAACATCCATTAATAAACAAGAACAAGAAGCATTGTAAACAACAGTCAGGCTCAAAAATACTTGATAATATATTCGTTTGGCGAGGAAGCCATGACAACAATTTTACCATCAGTAAAAGAGGAGAGACATGATGAAGCGGAAATAAGGGAGCTGGCCAGGAAAATGGTCGAAGCTCATAAACTGCAAGCGGCAAAACAGACACAGCAAGTATCTAATCAATCACAATCATCGTTTTTGGGATCAACGTTAACACAACAGAATTCAATACTTAATTATCTCCAGCGGAAGCCAGTTGTAACGTCATCATCATCACAAATGGCACAACAGACAGGTGCAAATAATTCGACAAACTCGACGACAACAACTATGAATGGGTCATCCAATCATCACAATCATCATACGATTGTGGATGAGGCAAAGCCGGCTGATGATGAGAGTCTTAAAGGACATTTTGGTTGGGAATCATTCAACAGCGGGAAAATTCACATTCCTTACATTATTCGACAAACTGAAAAATATTGCGCTGTGCGCATAGTTGAACAAAAATTACTTAATAAATATCTTAATGTGCTTCATCAGGATTTATATAATTGTACTAGTATCAGAAGTTACTATATAACGGATGTCGAGGCACGACTCTTAGATGAAATTAATTTTCGACATTGCGATCAGTATTTTGGTAAGGAGAAGTTTAGCATGAAAGATCTCATTGTACGACTGAGTGATGCTCAAAAGTTTCAACAATTTCTTGATGTATGCTATAAGAAACTTACTAATTATTCGACGCCAAATGATAAGTGTGGATTTATTCGTATCAATAGTGAATCTGTAGTTCCTTATACAGTTAGAGATGGCCAAAAAATGGTGCCACTCTTTTATTTCGAAGGTGAAACAGAGAATTTAAAATTAAAGGCTGACTCATTGAGTGGATGGGATTTATCATATCTTAAGTTTTGTTGTAAAGTTCAAGGCATTAGAAATGAATTGTTTGCTAGTGATACGGTACCTGTAATTAGTTTGGACGATATTAAAGGATATTTCCCACAAGGAACAGTATTTGAGGACTACTGGCCTAATAAAGTTGTTGATACACAGCTTTTAATGCCACAGAAATCTCATAATAGTACTGTAAACTGGACACATCCACCGCCAAAACAAATGATTAATCCTACTCAGCAAAGGAGCCAACAACAATTACAGGTTCAAAAGCAGCAACAACAACAGCAAGTACAAGCTCAACAACAACAACAACAACAACAGCAGCAACAATCTCAACAGCAACAAAGATCAATGAATAGTTTACAACACATGTATCAACAAAATATGGATATGAGTTACTTAAGATCAATGCAAGCCGGAATGACGCCGAACCAACAGGCGAGTTTGGCTGCTCTTGTGAGTTCTTTGCCGGATTCACAACGAGCTTAGATAATCATTACTAATATTTGTATTTCTCTTTCCGCTATCTTTCAGGCTCTAAGCAATGGATGGAGTAATCAACTCACTCAATCACAATTAGATCAAATGTTTAGACTTACATCATCTGCACAAACCAAACAAGTAAATTAAATTAATTTCATTCCATAATTATAAATTCGTTAATTCTAATGAGGAAATAATTTTAAAATTTTAGGCATCATCAACGAGAACATACTCAAGACAGCAACAACAGCAAATGCAAAGTTTATTACAAAGTGGAATGTATCCTTACTCAGGCAGTGGTATGTCATTGAATAGCAATGGTCATTCACGAAGTAGCAGTACTCAACAACCACCTCCACTTGTACGATCAGCACAACAACAAAATCAAATGTAAGTCAGTTTAATGTTTATATTTTTTAGTTTAGATATATAGCGTTACATTTATTTTTGTCATTTAAATGCATTAGGTATAGAATCGCATGAATCCATTCATTTTACATTTTTCTACTTTGTATATATTTATACATACTTTTCCCTTACTTGATAATTTTGGCGCATTTTTCCACGTTTGATTTGGATTAAATTTAATATGTATATCAAGATGCTTAAAAGTTTATTAACGTTTCGACTTTTGAAAATGCGGCAAAATCATTAATTTCCGGTAACTTTAACATCACATTCATATCTTAACATATATTTGTTGATTGTATTGTTTAGTATACTTGAGAGTAATTAAAGCATGATGATCCCATATATACATTATCAGCGTTCTCTTATCCATATTTTTTTTTTCAAAAATCTTGTGCTTCGCTCATATTGCGACAAAAAAAACTTTTGTATTCTCTTATCAATGAAACATGTTTTAGTTAGTTTTTCCTCGAAGGGGGCTCTTTTTGATTCTATAGAAATCGCGTACTTTAATATATTGGGAATTTCCTGTGAACAAACAAGCTACCATATGACTAGAAAAAGCGATACTTCATTACACACACACAACACAAATCATTGCATGATGACATCATTTTGCCTTCGATTCCATAAATAAAAATTTAGATGACTCATACTCAAATCTATCTTAGCTTTAAAAAAATTTATGTATCAATTTTTTTCTTCTTTCCTATATCATTTTTTAAATCTGATATTTTAAGAGATCGTATTTTAATATGTCTGGCAATATTCATTAAAATTCGTGGGAGTACAGAAGGCTTAAAGTATACAAAAGTGTCTTATTTAATGCAAAGAACAGGAATATGAGCTTCTTGTTATGTATTTTATTTTTCTTATTGTACATAATTCTTTTTCTTTAAATACCTACTTAATAATCACATATTTATCGACGATTATGATGAATATCATTAATATTTTTATAAGCACAAGATAATTTAATAACTTAATCTCATTTATGTCGACGTGAACCCTTCCTAGAATCATTATGCGTTTTTCCAATTACGACGAACGGATGTTGAAACATTTACGAATATATTACTGATAAAAAACTATTAAAAATGATGAAAATTATTTAAATTATCAAAAAATAAATGTGGAGCTACATCATTATTTTTATTTCATTAGTTTCTTTCTCTAAATCGTCATTGCTTTTATTGTCGTATTCAAAATAATTGCAGTGATTGTTCAAACTGAATAATTTGCATTTTGAAAACGATAAAAAGGAACAAAGTAATGAAAAATTCTACTTTTTATTATAATTTTTAACGTTTATTTATCATTTTTTATATGAATTAAAGTAAATTGCATTTTATTAATCTATTTTTGTTGAAAATAATAATTGGAATTGGGAATTTCATATAATCATTTATTTCCTTTTTTCTGTTAACTTCATTCTGTGAGAATTTGGTTCATACTCGAGGCGTGTCGACTTCAGGAATTTTGACACAACTTGTCTGCTTTTCAACTGTTTTTCCTCAGAATTAGTCTCATTTAATTGATTTATCCCGAAGTGCACAAGTCAATTAGTCGATCAAAAATCCAGTACCAAATCGGCTTGACTCTAAAGTCACCATTAATAACAATGCTAAAGTCACCATTATAGTTGTTGATTTAATAGAAAAGTATAATTCTGTATAATGAATCTTTCGAATGGAACTCGAACTCACGACCTACGATTTACGAACGAATGCTCATACCATTGAGCTATCCGACCATATGGCCAAGTGCCATATATAAATTATTCATTTTCTGTATACTTCTCACTACTACACTCCTTATGAGATACCGTTGGGAGGTCATTAGAGGAATCCAATTCCAATATACAGTAATTGTAAATTTTCAAGATCTCATAACGATATCAGCAAAATAATGGAAAATCGTCACTTGAGACAGAAAAAAAGACACCGAATTTGACTTGAAACCTCATTGGTCTGACTCTTGCCATAGAAAGTTTTTCAAAAAATCTTTAAATTTTTAAGAAATTTCTAAGATGTCTTTCATTCTTGAATATCACTGATATTTTCAAAAATCTGTCAAATTTAAGAGAGTGCATTTATAACAAAATGTGTCAAATTTTGAAATCGACGCGGCCTTGATTCATACAACTCTTTTGTAAATAACACACATACAAACCAGATTCAAAAACTTAATTAAATTTACATGAATACATGATCTTTTATTTAATTTAATACTTCATTTTCTCTATCTATTATATATCTCTATCTCTATCACATACATACCCACACACTCATATATACATACTGTTTAACCACAAAATGCTCACTAATTAATATAATTAAGAAACTTGAATTAACTACTTTATTTTTTGCTTCATATATAAACCAAAATATAAGAAAAAATTAAAATTAATAAAAATGAAAAATAGAGAGCAAAAGTTTTGATTGAAAAAACGCGACTTTCGTCCTCATAATGTTTCTAGGTCAAATGGTTCAACGGCCCAATTGCAATTACGCTCCACAAATAATCCATCATCCGCAAACACACAATCCAATACCTCTTCCTCCTCCACATCCTATCCTTATCCTGCCAGCAATAGTAGTCTTAGTAGTAACAAATATGAAAATAGTAATAATAATGTTGTGACAATAACTCGATGCCCGTCCAACACGACTAGTAATAATAACAATCATAGTACTAGTAGCAATAGCAGTAGTCAAAACCCAGCATCCTATTTGAATCGAATTCCGGCTTCAACTACAATTACGCCAACTCAATATTTAAATAATAATAATAATAATACTAGTGTCGGAAACAGCAGTTCCAATAATAATAATAATAGTAATAGCAAGGATCACTCGCTTCCTTCATCTCTCTCAATATATCCGAAAAATTCTCAAAACGGGAATGCTCGAAATATAATTCAATCTAATGTTTCGCCGGTAATTGCATCTCCAACTCGAGCTAGTCCAGCTGCTGGTTTTGCAAAACAACCATCTATATCGCCGGCATCACAAATTCAAAATCTTCCTGTTGTTCTACAACAACAATTGAATGAGCTATTTTTGAAGCAAAACTTTAGTGATCCTGAAGTACTTAAAGAGACTTTTATGCAATATACGAATTTGTATTCAAATATGAAAACTCAGCAACAAAATCCTAATATTGCTGGTAGTCAATCCTCTCATCTCGATCAAGTCCAACAACAATTACAAAACCTATCCTATCCTCTACGAAATAAGAGCGTAATAACTACATCACGTTCGAGTCCATTGGATGTAATCGATCTATCTTCTAATTCCCCTACTCCAAGGTCGATGAGCGTAGCTGCACTTCAACTTCAGCAAGTTCAACAAGCTGCTGCTGCATCAGCTGCAAATAAACGAGCACATAATGGAACATATATGAATGGAAATTCTTCATCAACACGATCAATGCAATCGTCAGCGAGTAGTCGCCTACAACAAATGCAAATGCAAAGCTCCCTTGCTGGTATGAATGGCTATGGATCATCACCATACAAGATTGAAAAGAGTTTCATTGATAATCAAATGGTACATTGCATAAATATGATACCATATTCACCAAATAGTGACATGATTATACCATTGAGTGAGCTACGAGATCAATTTTATCCAAGCGCAAATTTGGATATTTGTAAGCGTGTCATGCAGGCATTGGATATTAACTTATATAGCGGTACTAAGTAAGTCAACAGTCTCATTACATTAACTGCATTTTTATATGGGTCTGGTCGAAGAATATTGTTTTACGTCAATATCGCGAGTAGGATTGATTGTTTTTGTTCCTTAATGATGCTTATGATTAGCATCCATAACAATATGCTGAGGTTATGTGAACTATAGACTTTTATTGTCCAGTTATAATTTAACTAGATGTATACATTGAACTACTAACCTTGATATAATTTGAAAATATTCCGATTTTTTTCGACCACTCCTATGATCTTTCACTAAAATTTTTATTAATCACATCTGTTTTTTTATCTTTTTTTGCAGGCCACAATATCAAGCATATACAGAGTTAGGTAAAATAATAGCTGATAATGTACCATTTGTTCGAGTATGTGATGTCATAACATATTTACCACAGATCAATTATATGGTAAATGCGAATAATTACAATCATTTTCTCAGACGCACGACTAGAGAGCTCATAAACAATTTTTATTTTATTTTTAGATTCGAGGTCAAATGGCAGAGGCTAAAAACGCAAGTAAGAGAGCACGTATCAGCTAGGAATCATTACAGGGGACACTAACGTCATCATCGTGTCCCCAAACGGCTCTTTCGTCCCCTACGACGTCATCTAAGTCATCTTCTGGATCAGTAAGTGGATCTGCAGCAAAAGCTTCCAGTGACTATAATAGTTTAACATCGGACTTTTGGACACAAATGTCACAAGGTCTGTTGTTGAAGAAGAAGGAACAACATCTTCAACATCAATTATTGTTGCAACAGCAGCAACAATTAAGTCAAGTGCAACAGCATTCTTTTCCATCACCAATAACACCAACATATGACAAGAAGGTATTCTCGTCACCGACATCGTCGAGTTCATCAAGTTGCCGATACGACAATAATGGAAGTTCAACGTCCGTAGCGACGGAAGCGTCGTCCAGTGCTTCCCTATATTCATCTCCTACATCATGTTCATCTGCATCTACTCCATCGTCCTCGCATTCATCAAGTGGAAGTAGACATAACAGTTCATACAGTCATTATAATTTTGGAGATGTTTATGGATCAAGTGGAAATTTCTTAAGTAGCTCGTATGCATCAGCAGCAGCTCTTGGATCTCATCACGATCTTTCTCGATCATCTTGCTCAGCTTTACCATCACCTACAATTTATCCGCCAACGCCACCTCCAAGTTCTACTCCTTGGCTACATCCAGCTTGGTTTAGTTCAATGGAAACGGCATCCGGTTATATGAAGACTCCAAAGAATAATCCATTTGAAAATTAAGAGAAAAATCAATGATGACATTTTTATTACACTACTACATAACAAAAGAAAGAAAGAATTAAGTTGTTAATAACTGACTATTTTTATACTGTTACATGACCTAAAACTTTTTTGATACATATATATTTATTTTCTGCATCAATTATTTCTTAAGTCTTGCTTGTTTTTATTTTCCTCAATCTTTGTTTTATACCATTTTTCTCACTCATTTGTTGAATTTAATGCTAGGAACCAATGCAAAATGCAGAAAATAAGAATGAAACCCAATACAATGTATAACGGTTAGCAATTAAGTTGAAAATATTTTTATTATGTTTACGACCTTAATTTATTTAACTAATAATAAAAAAAAAATTAGATTAGAATGATATAAAAGATGATTTTGATAGCGAATCTAGACATTAGAAAAGGATGATGGAAATCATTAAAAATCAAAAGTAATAAAAATTTTAGCTTTTCAATATGAAAAAAATTAATAAAAAAAAATGACGAAAATTCTTATTTTGTAATCGTGAATTAATAATAATAATGCATAATTTATGAGGGTTTGGTGATAAAACATTCTTTCCGTAGATCCTTTATCAAATTGACATATTCTTTTCTACTGAATTATCATACAGCAGAATGAATAATAATCATCTACTGAATAATCAGATGTTTATATTCCAATAATAATGATAATAATTAAATAAATTATCAAAAAATATCATAACTATGAATGTTTATAAAAACAGAAGAAACAGAATTCTTGATGAAAATATTAAGGCTGCAAATGATTCCAAAATATATTAAAAGAAAAATCAATTTTTCATATTTAATTTTTTTTTCCTATGAAGAATGGATGAAAAATTCGGAATCGACATTAGAATGTTATTTTACCATTGAAT
Organism: Chironomus tepperi; assembly: GCF_022539635.2. NCBI lineage: Eukaryota > Metazoa > Arthropoda > Insecta > Diptera > Chironomidae > Chironomus > Chironomus tepperi. The sequence goes on along the minus strand of NW_027226498.1, from coordinate 2,629,497 downwards.
ATGGGAGTTTAATGAAAATAAGGAAATTATTGATATATTTTTTAAACGAAATGGAAAATACCTATGTGAAAATTACAGTGAATTGTAAATAAGATTAAAGGATATGAATGTGGGAACTTGCATGATTAGATTTTTGTGAATGGGAGATAAGTGCTGGAGTGGAAAAAATAATTAATTTAATAAGAAATCCATCATCTAACGATCAATGACTTTTAAAGTTAATGAAAAAAAAAAAACAGATTAGTTTTGCTCTACTGAAACTTTTGAGACGATCCTTACTCAATAAATCAATAGTCAAAGAAAAATATGAAAATAAACTAAATGAATAAAAATAAAGAAAATTTGGAAATTAAAATTTCGTATTCTTTTAAGTCTATTTATTTCAGTCCACATTTATAATCCACAAAGGAAACCATTTCCCAAAAGGTACATAGAGGCTTAGAAATGACTGAAAATGTTACTTCGGCCAGTGTTACTTTCAGTCCATACCAAATTCGAAATACGGCTAGATTCAAGTTAGCCTGGGGCCAGATTTTTGGTCTACGCCGTGCGCTTTTCTGGTTTTATTTATTTACCAATTTTATTTTCATCGATTGATTTTATCTCGAACAGTTCCAAATATATTTTGTAGGTTGAAGCATGCAATTGATATGATCCAATAGAGGCAAAAAATTGGGAAACGAAGTTTGTTTCACGCCAATTAGATTTCATACAAGCACATTAATGTACAGTTCGATAGTTCGCATAATCAATATAATTTTGAGTGTATGTCAAGTATATGTTCTAATGCTGCATGCAATTGTGATTGAAAAATTGTGACTGTTGTTCAAGGTTTACAATAATAACTGGCGAACTGACATAAACTTTTTTAGGATTTTTCACAAAATTCTTAAAATTTCAAATTTTCGGTATATTTTAACTCTGAATTTTCAACTCATAATTACATAACTTCCGCAATCTTCCGTTTAACCATAATTTACCTCAATGCTGAGTAACATACATATGTGCCGACGCACCAATTTTTTTTTGGAAATTTAACGAATCGTTTGCCGTGGTCCGGTTTCGATCAAAGCGTGTTAACCAAGATATGCTGTGAAAAATAAAAGGTTGTCCACCACTGATTTAACAACTCATCCTAATTAAAAAAACAGTAAAACTGAATTCCTTCATGATTTCCGAAACAATATTTCGGTTTTTAATGTCTATGCACTTTTAAGGATGAATTTATTGTTTGTTGTGAAAAGGAAACTCAATGCCGCTTTACTATCGTAGAAAGCATGTGGATATAATAATAGGAGAAAGCTCGCTACTAAAAGTTCAAGGCAGCTTTTCTATAGTACATAGCGAAAAAAAGCTCTCACAAAGAATGTAAGTAAAAATGTTTTCGGAGAGAAGAACACGCCGTGCCGAATATCGAAAGAGAGTTAACAGAATCACTTTTTTCCTTCCTACATTTTTCATTCGAATATCCTTGCGCATGTATTGGTAATCGTTGCGGAAAAACATTTGTTGGCAGTCGAAAGAGTAGAAAGCCTTTTTAGTGACATTGTGATTTTATAATTAAATTTAATTGAATTAGAGATGAATTTTTAAAAGCGACATAAGTCGATGCGTTTACGGAACGTTAAAATTATTTGTTGGTTGTGAAATTCTATCATGTTTTGACGACAGTCAGTGATTATACTTTTCATTAAGTAACTTCGTAGTGAAAAATTTTTTTTCTTTTTTTCTATGAGAAAAAAAAGAAGTGTGTAAGAAAGGAAGGAATTTGCAGACACATTATTCTCGCTCTCTATGACTTCTCTCATACATTATTTTTCGTAAATCGTTGAAAGCTCTACTCAACTCCCATGTGTTAGTTTATGAATTTCATATTTAATTTTTTTCTCGGTGAGAATAAGGATTTTCCCAATGAATAACAAATAAAGACTGAATGTGTACTTCAAGTTTCTGTTATCAGTGAAAATCGGAGTCAAACTTTTTTGAAAATTTGCCAATTTTAAAAGCCAAATTCGAGTGTTATTTTTTTAATCATAACTTGAAAGTTTTTCAATTATTTTTGGTAGTTTTAAGAAGAATTTTATTGCCAAATCCTCTCAATTTCGTCTCTTAAAATAAAGAAAAAGAAAAGTTACAAAGAAAAATTAAAAAATTATCGAAAAAAGTGTGTGAAAAAGGAAATAAATTAAAGAACAATGGATAAAGTGAAAAGATTTCTAAAAGGAACGGATTGTGGTCAGCCACAGCAACAAGTTCAACTGCATCCACAAGTCGGCGGCCGGCGAAGAAGAAAGAGTCGAGCAAGAAGAGATGGGTAGGACAAAGACAACAACAATGACTTTATTTTCCATTCCGATTCGCCTCATTGAAAAGATTAAATCACATTTTTATGACTTTTTTTTTAAATCTAGACGTCTATCCGGTGCCAGTAGTCACTCGAGAACAGGAGACGGACATGAACATTTCTCAGGATCTATCGTTAACATTGCTCCTATTATGCAGCAACAGCAACAACCGGAAACATTGAGACAAAAGGCTGTTGCTAAATTGAAAATGTTTAATTTTAATCTTAATTGGGATCTTCATATGAATCAATGCAAGTAAGTAGGCGGCTAATAACGTCATTTATCTTAATTGGATTTGTTTTTTATTTTTACGACAATTAATCTTCATTGTGTGAATGAAAGGGAAATTAGGGGTCGATTACAAATAACGTCTAACGAAATAATAGATTTTCATACATTATGAATTGTAAATGACTTGATATTTCTCCCTTATAAATTTCGGACATTATAAGTGAATGACTCCTTATGTAAACAACAGCAAAAAAATTGATTCAAATTGAATTACCTACATCGAATTTAAATTGTCATTTTGAGAGAATGTTTGTATTTATCATTAAATTCTAACGTTCTTTATGGATGCTATGCGAAATTTATTCATATTCCGCTTGACAATAGATAAGCTTTTAAATTTCAGTCAATATTTAAAAATACTTTGAACTCGTAATACCTATTGAACCATGAATTTCAATAAATATTTTTTAATGTCAATAGAATTTTATAGCATTAAATGTAGAATTCAATAAAGCTCATTATTTGATGAAGAAATTACACTTTCCAGCGAACCGAAAAGGCTTGTTTTTATTTTTAAACGAATATTAAAAATTTAAAGCTTTTCATTTGCTTTTTAAATCAAGTCCGAATTAATTAGAGCAGTGTTGCGCAATCTTTTTATTATTCGTGGTACAATATGATGGTAGGCCTTTAAAACCGCATATGGACGCACTAGTGTTTCTCGGGACTCAGGTTGCTCATCACTGAGGTTTCTGTAGTGCGGTTTTGTGAGCAAAGTTAAGAAAATTTTGAATTTTTAATGCGTTTCTGAGACAAGCCTCTAAGCTTTCACCCCGAGCGACAAAAATGATGAAGGCTTAACGATGGTATCACATTATGCTTATGGAGATAAGAAATTTTTAAAATTTAGTTAAGATTTATTTAATGCTGGAATTTAAAGCATATTTACAACACATTTAAATAATTTTCTACATTAATTAACAAATTACGGCTGCAGTGCGACATTAAATGAACTTAAAGTATCATGAGCTTTATTTAACTTTTGTGTTCATTTAACTTAACTTTGTTTCATTCTTCTTAATTATTTTAAGAAGAGTAATTATGATTTTGAACAACGATTATACTGTGTACATATACACGAGCAATAATTAGTCGTAATGAGCTGAAAAGTTCTGAAAATTATTAATTAGTTTAAATCAGTGGTACAAAACTGTATGCCGCGGTACAATAGTGTTCCGTCAAAAATTTTTGGAACTGCCGCGAAATGTGTTCGTTTTCGGTCGTGGCTTACCACCAAGGAGGGTCGTAGCACAAAAAAGGTTTGACGACACTGGAATAATAAGAACTTTATGAAGTTGATAATTATAATTTTTCAAGTCAGTAGATCAGTGGTGGACAACCTTTTATTCATCGCAGCCCACTTTGATGGTAAGTCTCGACTGAAACCGCACACGACATATTGTTCATGGTATTTCTAAAAGTTTTTTTTTTTTCGATACGTTATTGTGTTGCGGTACACAGATTGTCCATCGCTTCACTTGATAGAAATGACTTAATGGAATGATTTTTAAATTAATTTTATCCATTGATCTAATGAAATTTTTCAACACTTTTTCATTTCCATTAATGCTCGACTATAACAATAAAATGGAATGCAGACCTCGCGGAATTTTGACACGACGTTTGTGCAGAAATCGAAAATATGAAGACAACGAATTGTATCGAAGCAATAGTTTTAGATTTCAAAAATTTGAGCGAAGTGGCGATGATGCAATGGCAAGGGGAATCAATAAGCAGGTGAGTGATGAAATATGGACAATATATGTACTTTCCCTTTTTACTGCCAAAAGTGCTCATTTGATGAATACAAAAGTGACGAATGTAGGTTAAGTCAGTCATTTATATTGATTGAGAAAAATCCTCCTTCAGTATGTTTACTTTTAATCTGCAATAATCTATTATTATGGTTCTATTAATATGTTTTGAGGGTGGAGTCATCAACGTCATCTTTGTAATGACATAGATCTATTCTCATGAGATTTTTCATTCTCTTTGCATAACGTGAAAATGATTTTTTTAGGAATTAATATATTCGCATAACAAAAGTTTTCAATGGCGTTCATAAATGCTAGGTGAATGTTTCAACCTCCTACACTTTTGCTCCCTTACTGAGTTGCTATTATATGCTTCTACACATTACACTTACAGAGAGTTTTTAGATAATGAAATTATAACTATATGCGATAAGAAAGTATCCGTCCATTCTTTTTATATTGCTTATTTAATGCACCCATTTATGGCTTAACATTACCGTAAGTATAGTTTGAGGCGCAATAAATCAAATTTTTGATCCCCATAAATTAGATAGATGCTGTTCAGAAAAAAAGAAAGGCAAAATGAGGAATGGACGTTGTAGAAAAATTCTACAGGAGAGAAAAATTGTTATTAATTTATATACGTGAAATCCTCCCCTTTTTCCTTCCTTATGCTTTGTTGTGTGATAATTTAATATTAATAATTGCGACTAAGAGAAAAGTTTCGTTCATTCTACTCCTCAATTCAGTATTTACTTATTTTCTTTCCAGATGCTTTAGAGCATGGAAAAATTATAAAAGTTTGAAAACTCAAGAGAAATGTTTTTTGCGCATAAATATTCTTATAACGTTCATTTGAGATTTGAATAATATTTATTGTACATAGTTCAAAACCCCTTTTCCTATAAAAGTTCAGTCTGTTTTTGAACTCTGATAAATAAACATCTCATTTAATTTTAAATCCTAAGGAAGTGGTTTTAATTAAGCTACATTGAATGTAATTAAAAATATTAATAGTGATCTTATTCATTGAATTTATAATTAACATTTTGAATATCTCAATCTCACAAACTTCAACAATAACTTGTTAAAACAAAATAAAACGGATGAATGGACAAATTACGGTCAATTATACTTATTTCCTGAATAAGAAAACACAACAAAAAATTAGAAGGAAAGAAAATTTTTTGGAAGCGTTACAGCAAAAATCCCAGAAAACATTTTCTGTTTGTTTTTGTAGTTATAATAATTCTGAAAGTTTAATTAATTGCTTAATGTAACGAAATTGCTATCGATGGAATGTCTGAATTGTTTTGAAAAATAAACGAGGCATTACGTGAAGAGAATATGAAGATATTTGGAGACTAAATGGAATCTTCTGAAACTAAAAAGATTATTTGAAGTTTCAGTCACTGTCTAAGTAATGCTTAAGTTTTCCGAAAGAAAAACTGAAATGTCGAACAAAATTAAAGTTGTTTAAACTTTGTCCATAAGTTAATTGAAGATGATAAACAATTGGTATTCGTATCTGAAAATTGGATCGAATATGTTAATGGAATAAATACAATATTGGTTTTTAATTTGAACATAAATCATATGCTTAATTTAATTTTATTACGCAAAAGGTATTTTAAAGATTATTGCTACTTTTCGTATCAGAATCATATTTATGAACCTTTTAGTTGTGGCAAAAATAATGCTTGTGTCTCAATTTTCTTCTAATATATGAAGTTATATATCCATGAGAATCCACTGTTTTGGAAAGTAATAAAACGTTGTGGACAACCACACAAATTCTGACCAAAGGCATAGGGAAATAAACCACTATGAATGGTAACAGGTGCTATTAATGAATTTTTAAGAGCAACTTTTACGTCCAATAAATTATGTTCATTTCGACATTGTGCAAAAAAAAGTGTCCAGACGAGTGAGCAAAACATGGAGAAAGTCTTAAAATGGACATAGAATTATTTCCATTCTTTTCAGATTTTATGATGTCAAAACATAAATTCTTTTAAAAATAGAAAAAAAGCCTTGAGAAAGGACTTAAAACATTTCTTCTTCTTTTCCTATTTTAAAAACTTTTCTCTAGATTTTCTTCAGTTTTACTTTTCCATTTTCATAAAAACAAAAAGGATGGAGTAAGCTTTAGTCATGACTACAAGAAATTCTTTCATCTATTTTTTGAAAATTCTATTTCCTTGCATACGATACATTTTAGCCTCATAAATAACATTCTTTCAAAAAGATATACGGTTTTTAAGGGATCTGACCGAGCTGTTTATAAATTGTTAACTTTTAGGAACAATTTGCATAATTTCTTTATTCCAAATGTTTAATTTTGTGCTAGGTATTTAGTATTGCTTAATATTTTTGTATTTATTTGGTCAGCACATCACATTAATGAGATAAATGTCTCGTATTGAACATAAAATCTAGCAACCAAACAGAGCCTAACTTAAAGAAAAGTGGAACGCTGCATACCTTAGTGTTTAGTCTAGACTGAAACCACACACGGCGGTGTATATACCTTTTTAAAAATTTCAGGTCAAATCAAAGTTTAGCACTGTATGAAAAAACCTAAGCCACAACAAAAAGTCTCATAAAAAATCTGTACAGCCCCGGAAAACAACTAATGTTTGTATGTATTTTTATGGCTTATTATTATTACATATAATTGAGAGGATAAGGAAAATAATAGTATAAATGTGCTAGAAAGAGGAAATAAAGCTAAAGTAATATATATTCGAAAAGGTTTTCCTCTAAAATTAGTATGCAATTTTCTTCTGGAAATAATATTTTAAAGGAGAGAATTTTTTTCAATTTAAAACTTCACATACCATGGACATTAAATTAAATTCAATTTATGTATAATATGATACAAGGGGGATGTGACATTCCAATCCCTCTCTCTTTTTCTATCTAAAAGATTTATCTAATAAAAAGAGTCCCATGCATACATTACACGTGAATATACCGGAATTCCATTTAAAAATCATGCTCGTTCCTTTACAATATTACCCATCATCTAATTACGGAAATAAATTATGGAGAATTTCATTAAAATGCATATATGGTTTTTATTTAGGTTGAAGCAGATAACTTTCGGAAAATATGAACTGAAAAAAGTAAAGTTTTTGATGTGGTCTTTAAGGTTCATACAAACAGACCCAAGCAACAGTATAATGAAATTGAAAAAAATTGTATGAATTCAAAAACAGAGTAAACATTTTGTTGAAAAGGGGTATTCAACTAAGTACAATAAATAATATTTAAATCTCAAATAAACGTTATATCATCACTGGATAAAGAAAAGTTGTTACGACCACTATTAAAGATTAAATTGCTCGATTTCTTCTTTAAAATTGTTATACATTTATCTCATTACAAAATTCAATCAACAAACAGAACGGAAATGATGTGTGAAAGGAAGTGTAAAGGGAAGTCAACTGTTAACTTAGCCTGAAGATAATATTGCTATGGAAGAACTGTTTAAAAGGAATTCAACAAAAGACATATTTATACAAAAAAGTTTATTTTGCAGTCGCTTTATTTTACATATTTTTTACACGTTTATCCTTCGTTCACAAATGTGATTTTTTCATTTTCCATTCATCATTCTTATTAATTATAATGGTAATGGTAATGATGAGAGAAGTTAAGGAAATAAGGAAAGAATAAGTTATATTGTGTATTCTTTTAATAGAAAATGAAAAAGAAATCATGTGTTAATTGGCTGAAAACTTCCATTTTCTATCCATGAGTAATAATAGATGAAAAATATTCTCTCATAAATGAAAAATGATGATGATAAATTTTGCCTAAATTAATGTTTGCTGTTTCGTTCTGTTTCGCTAATGTTCTCATGTTCCTTTTTATTTGCCATATTTTTGTGGAGGAAGATATTGTTGTTGTGGTCTTGTAATAGGTTGGGCATTGCTTCCATATCCCTGGAATTGCTGTTGTGATGGATATACATTTGATGCTTGTGCATTATAATGTTGATTTTGTTGGGAGTGTTGTTGATGACCTTGTTGTTGATATTGTTGTTGTGGTTGTTGGGCCTGAATTTGTGCCAATCGATGTCCTTCAGCTTCAACCTCAGCGGCTATTTTCTTGTGAAGTTCAACTTGTCTATTTATAGAGGAAAATAAAGAAATAGAAAGTAACGATTTTTATTTGTCATCGGATAATAAAGATTGAGGATTCGCGATAAAAATTTGCGACGCTTGACTACTTACTCGTACCACTCGGCTGTTTGTTCAGGTGCTTTTGGTAAATGATCACCTTGTGGCACAAAACCATTTGAGTCAGCTTTGTATGAAAGTGAAATTTGTTGACCTTCGGGTGATGTATAGCTGTAACTTCCAACGGCAACTTGTTCTGGGTAGTCTGGATATTGGGCATGTGGATTGTTAAGATAACCTGAGCATGAAATTTACATATTAAATTAATGACTTTCAATCTTATCATTATTTTATGGACAAAAAAAGAATAAGCAATGGACTTGAGGAAGCGAAACAATTTTGGATGATAAATGTTTTTTTTACTCACCTTCTTCTTCAGCCATTATTCCGTTTCCAGTTAAATATGAGAAGCGATAACGTCCATCACCTCTATGTGGCTCGTTTTCGACTATAAATGTGAATAAAAAGAAAATTGAATGTTGGAAAAATTAATTAAATTTTAATTCTCTGTCTCTATGTATTTTGGTATGGGATTAATTTTGTCACTTTGAGATGAGTTAATGTCTTTCTAGTTTTTTTATACTTTTAATTAAAAAGGAGGAGTGAAAAAGGTTCTATACTCATACTAGACACAAAAAGATTTTCGTGTCAAACTTTTCGTTCCATGTGTCAATTTACATTTTTAAAAGTCATGTATTGGCATCTTGGTATTGTCTACAGCCTTAAAGCATTCGATATAAACTAATAAGTCACACTATTAAATCAAGTTCATTTCAAGGAAATTTCCGTTTTAAATTTTTGACTTCACCTAGCGTCACATGATTTATTTTTTTCGATCGGTCGATAAATCGTAACACCTTGTTAAAAAAAATTCCCATAAAAGGTTCATTGACAATTTGACTATCTTTGATTACCGACTTGCGAATTTATGATGGCATAAGATGAGTATTTATAGTGTCGATAATAATGTGATTTATTATCTCAACCTGATGATCCGATACTCATAATTGAATTGAATCAATTTTAAAGCCATTTGAAATTAAATTTTTTTGCAAAAAGAAATCCATTTGTACCTTGATGATGTAAACTTCAAAAGCTTCATTAAATTTTTAATTGAGATCGATAATCCTCTGAAACTTTTGAAGGACAAGATGCCTAATATTCAATAAGTTAGGATTGGAAAGAAACATCAATAAATTTAAGCCAAAACCAATTTTCAGTTTGCAATGACGAACAATAAATTTAGAAGCCACAAGAACGCCTGATTTAAATGAATTGGCATATTTTGACTTTTAATCATTCTGGGGATGAACAGAATGAAAAGTTTACGAATTTAAATATATTTTGACTTATGATTAATTGACTTTCAATCACTCAATATGAAATTTATGGATTGATTTAGGTATGCTTATGTGTATTGCATGCAAATTTATCATTGTGTCATTTCGAAGAAAATCAGAAGAATGAAATATTTGTCATCAAAAGTATTTGTTTTCTTGGAATGTCAGAATATGTTTCTATCATAATTTGAGATTTGAATGATATTTATTGTACTTAGTTGAAAACCCCTTTTGATATAAAATGGATAAATAAACATCTCATTTATCAATAATACATCTGAAAGTAGCTTTAATTAAACTACATTCACTGCAATTTTAAAAAAACTCTAATTTGATGCACCTTGAGAATCCAATAAAAAATTCAATAAAGTCACGCATTATTTTAAAATAGAAAATAACAGCATCAAATTTGCATGACAATTTTGCAAGCTGTTATAATGAAACTTCTATAATTGAGAGATTGTGTAATTTATGACATTGACATAACCTATTAGCCATATCCAATCTTCTTGGTGTAAATTAAATTTTGATGTTTTTCTATTTGAAGTTATTAAGGAAATCGTTTTAAAACTGATTTCTTTGGTCACTTGAATTTATATTTGAGACACGCAATCAAGCAGAAGCGTTGGAGTTTTTAATTGAATGTCTATAGTAAATAATCACATTAGATCTGATGAAATCTTCTAATTATTTCTTCTTAATCACGTATTAGTAAAAAGACCTCTTAAGAAATCTGTCAATTCCTAATTCCTGAACGTTTTTCGCAATTCTCATTTAACTAATCATAAAATATTTCGACTATTGTTTACGATTAATAAGTCTTCATTTTTATAATGACGAACAACTTATTGTTATTACTTTGATTTGTCACCAATTTGTCATTTTTAAATCAAAGTCATCAAATATAATAAGGAATAGATTCCTAAATAATAATAGCAATAAAATATATAACTCACATTTCAAAATTGGAATTGGTGTTGTTGATGCTTGATTATATCCGCTTTGTTGATAATTGTATTGTTGTTGTTGTGGTTGTGCTGGTTGATAGCTTGATGGTGCTTGATAGGCTGGTCTTGATGGTTGAGCTGGTTGTTGGTAAGATGTTGAGGCATGTTGATAAGTTTGTTGTGGAGCTGGTGCGAATCGTTGAGGTTGTCCAGCATTGCTTGAGAAAGATCCTGCTGAGACTGATTGGAATCCGTTTCCGTGTGATTGGGATGTAAATGTTCCTTGGTTTAATCCTGGTCGGTTATATTGTTGTTGTTGGTATTGAGTTTGAACTCCACCAGGTGATGTATAAGAAGATTGAATATTTGATGGAAGTGCTTGTCTTGGAGCTTCCAAATTAGTTCCTCCGGCGCTATGAGCATTTGGAGGTGGTGGAATATACTGATTATCCAATCGTGCAGCAAATGCATTGACTGCCAATAATGAAATGATCACAAAAGCTTTCATCTTCAAATATTATTTCAATAAACAAAATTAAATTTCAAATCAAATAAACAGAAATAATCCGAGATGTCTCACTGCACCAACCGAACAAATTTAACTGATGATTCTCACTGATGTTGTTGATGGTTTTATATAGTAAATCTGTTCCATTCATAACAGCGTCGTTTACACCACAGAAAAACAACTATTGCCGATGACGTAGTCGAGAATTTCGCATTCGTTCTCTTCATACGACTCACGTTGCTTTACTTTGTTATATTTGAGATTTAAAGAGAGGATCCCCCATCATCTCTCATGTTTCACACTGCTTACATATTTAATAACTATTACTTTATACAAATCCGAAGCATTGGTTTTGTTTCTTACTCTTGTTGGGCTTCACTATCTTTTTTTCTTTCTTTCTACACAATATTCACAACGTCTTTATTGCCGTGAAAATGGAATGTCTTGTTCAGTACTTATGATTTATTGTGTGAATGTAGAATTTATTACTCAATTCGGAATAAAAATCTCTGACTAAAATTATAAGGTAGTAAAATATAGCTTAGAATTAAAAATAGGAAAAGCATCCGGAACTTAAATTCTAATAAGCTTTCGGCAATATTGAGAATTATGCATGAAAATGCGCTTTTGTCATTATTTTACAAACGTAATATGTCCCTTCTTAGATCTCTTTAGTCTTCAATGACGGCATTTTTTTTTCTCTTTACCATCTTTTTGGTTGTGGATAATATTGTTGTTGTGCATATAGCATACATAAGAAAACCGCGTCGAATTGCTTAAAGCAATGAATTAATAACTAAACGTGTGAGCTCATATGATGACTTTAATTATAATAAAGTAATGCAATTGCGTTAATTAAAATATTAGAATATTTCATTCGCTTAATGGATTTTGTAAGCTAAATAGCTTTAGTCATCTTTACTATTAATAAAAAAATTGTAATAAAATTAATATGCAATAACATCCGCGATAAACTATATTTTATGATTATGCTATACATATTTGTCTCAAAGATTTCAATCATAACGTTTTGCAAGATATTGCAAAGAAGAATTTAAATGGAAAATCACGACCAAAAAAAAAACTCATTTATTATTTATTTATTTTTTGGGACATCACTTCACATTTTTTTGAATTTACAAAGAGACTCTGCATAGATCAGGTAATGTGGATCATTTTTTTCTTTTCATAAATTAAAATGATGTGAAGGTCGTCGACATAATAATAAATTTTTATAGTACGATGAATTGAAAACGGATTAAGAAAGCGACAAATATCAAGCAGTGCGCGCACGATATACCGGATCATTAAGCATCATATTCAATAATCATCAAACGTTTTGAAGCTCGTTACCGCATCATCGATAATTTTCCGGGCATCTAAATTTTTTCACTCATCTTTTCAAATTGAGCTATTAATTATTATTTTGTTGTAGGTACTTACATATTTGTGATATTTGTTCACGAGGTAATTTCATACGAAACGTCATCAATCACCTATAATTAATCATATTTCATGTTATTTCTCAAAAAGATTTAATGTCTAACACGTTGACTCATCTAAATATAAGTTTCTTCCTAAATCTTTAACTCGTGCAGTGAATATAATCTAATACTTTATTTATATATAAGCATGAAGAATATTTCATGGATGTTACTTTTCAATGATGCAAATAAATATTTGATTTACTTATGGCAATAAAAAGCTTGGCTAATTAGTGTGGCATTTTATTTACATACAAAGGTACTAATAGCTCACTTACAGTTCATTATTATTATTTAAGAGGATATGTCAACAAAGCCTTATTTGTATTATGAAATAAATCTTCATTTATTTGCTTTAAGGAATTTTGCTTTGTTCTTCAAAATTCAAAGAATTTGTTCCATCCAAAGAATCTCGCATGATCAGTTAGATTTAACAGTACTCACATTCCGATCATATCCTCTGATCTCTAAAAATCTAAAAATCGATACGTCAATTACACCAATGCGAATATGAACATCTCAAAAAAATTTGCACACGATGAATCAAGTCGTGAACGGGGAAGGAAGCAATGCCAAAATTACAAGGAAAATTAAACATAAACGAAATTAATGATAAAGAAAATTAATAAGATAATAAATAACGCATTGAAGACGTCAATAATATGTTTCCTTCATGCACAGTTCCTTTCATTATTCTTCGCTACCAGAATTATTTAAAATTTCGTGTTTGTTTTGCATGAACCTTTTATTAAAAAGCTTAAACATATGCATCAAGTTCAAATACCCGAAAAATATTTATCTAGCATTTTAATAAAGTCCTTTGAGGCATTTTTAACATTCGTTTATTATAGAGTACAATATGTAATTGAAAAACAAATAAGTGATTTTGCAAGATGAATCTGCTTGACTTGCAAAATATTAACAATGTACATAATGATAATTAAATTATAAATAAGATGATCTTCACTGAAATCTGAAATTATTTTTAATCCAAGGATTTGGGGTTAAAATGACATTTATTAATGAACCCTTACGAACATGCAGATGATGTAATATTTTGATATCATAATTAACTTAAATATATTTGTGAACTTGTTTTACAATAAATATAAGATGTTATTCTGCAATTTTATGCTTTATTAAAAAACCCTTCACTCTGTTATGAGTATGTTGAGAATACGTTAACTGTCGTTAAATATTCAAATTATATTTGCAACCACAATTAGTTGATATCCCTTTTATAGTTGATAACCCCCTTCATATCAATATTTAGTCTGCTTCTAATCTCTGAAGAATAAACATCTTTGTTATTAAACTAAATTCGTGGAGAACCTTTAATTAAACTTATTGATAAGAAAATATTCCTGATTAAGACTGTAACAGAGTATATCTCAAAATAAAAAGCAGAACAGGAATTTTCAGTTTTTAACAAGATAACTTCAAGAAATAATCAATATTAAAATCAATCGAAGAATTCTACTTTGAAAAAAGTTTTCCGTAATTTTCCTTCATTTCCACATCTATACTGCAATGTACTTTTATTTTATAACATTCTCTTCCTTTCCACAAATATTCCACAACTTGTGAAAAATTGTCTAATAAAACTGAGGCAAAAAAAAATCAATTTACAAACTAATGATGAGTAATGATTCACATTAATAACAGCCTCTCATCGATATATATTAATAGAATTAGATGAAGATAATCAGAATCTGCTGGAATTCACATATCGTTTTGCAGAAAAAAGATCATCATTGTTAATGTTTTCATGAAAAAGGTAATTGAATTCGCTTACTGTGCTATAGCCTTAAATATGTTTTTGATTAGATTTTTGTAAGATGATGATTATTTTTGGCAGACTTAATGGTTATTATTGCTTATTGGCCAAGGGGATTGAAGTTTAAAATTTATGTATGATTTAAATTTTACTAAAAGGAAAAGAGCTGGGTATCACAAGATATAGTGAATCGAAGTAGCTCGGTGCACATGACCTTATATTCATTATTTGTAGACTAAATTCAGTAATATCATCAAAGAAGTGGTTCTGCTTCCACTGTAATCTGAAGATCTAAGCGGTGGCTTGGTGAACTCGTAAAACTATTATTAGCCCTGAGACGCATATAATGAGAAGCTCTGGATCTTTCAGATCTAATCAGCTAAAATAAAGGAAATCGATTTGAAGTACAAAATTTTTCATTTAAAGGTGTCGATGACAATATTTCAAGCATAATAGTGTGCCTAAAAGGAAGCTTTCCACTGTAAATTTTAGTTTTAACAAGATGAGAAAACGTGATAGATTCCAAATTTTATGTACGCCTATCCACTTAAATGTGAAGTAAAAGGACATCTTCAATAATTTATTTGAGGAAGCTTTTATTGGCATTTATATATCTAAAAGTAAATGCTTTTATTTATATTGATCTAATTTTTGCGATTATTAGCTAATTATTGGGCTGCAACTAAATCTAACCAACAAAATATTTCTTAAATGTCAATGTTTTAATTTCAATTTACAAGACTATCATCAGCTTGTCCATTAAATTTAAAATTATAATTTCATGCTGTGGGAAATGTGCAAAAGACATTCATACATGTTACCTGTTATTTAATCATTGATGATTAAAAAAATTGAATTGAAATGAACCTGTTGAAAGAGATGAACAATCGCAAAGAAATGATGCTTTTAATAAATTGAAACAAAAGACCCAATCCATCTATGTGACCTTGCATAAATTAAAAAATTATTCTGTTTCAATTTGTGCTCGCAAATATGCATAATATTGAAAGTGAACATTTCAATACTCATTACACGTTATTGATTCAACATATTTTATTTTTATTGAAACATTTACCTTCGGTACTGAACTTTATAGCGCACATTTTATTTTAGCAAGCAGCAATAATTGCTGATGATGTATCAAATCAGATTAATGTATCCCGTTTTTTGATAGTTGATGTACAACTGATGGCTCTTCTTATTTCTACTTATTGAAAACATGCTCTTTTTAATTGGCACATATGAGCTTTATGTGAAGTAAAAGGAGAATGGAAAGTAGAATAAATTTTTATTAATAGTCAACCTTGGTTTTTTTTAAATTATTTACAACCATTGATCCATTAGCAAAGAGTGCAATAAAAGCAGGATTTACTTTCGTTTAAGAATTACAACTCCTTGAGACCTCAGACACATCTTCGATCTCAAGATCATCCACATTTTATCATCTCGTCTTAAGAATGTTTCTTTTCTCTTATCTGACAATAAAAATTACTTAATGAGCATCGAGCAATTTAAAATTCACTGCAATTCATGTGTGTAATTTTTATATGCCGTAAGGCATTTATGCAAGATGTATGAACATTTCTTAAGGAATATTTTAGATAGCCATTGACAGTAGCACGCATAACATAATACTTAATTAGCTGATAATGCATTACCAGATCTCAATATTTACCTTAACATAATGTATGGATATAACTAGAAAAATTAATTTTAATAACAAAGTTGTCACGTCAGTAATAAGAAGTAAATAATACAGTAATAAGTGGTATTGAAGCTTGAAATGAATGCGAAATAATATCACGAGCATGCATTAATACAAAGGTGCAATTCATCTTTCTTTTACATTACATGACCACAAGTTCTTGCTTAATAGTCCAATGATATACTTACACTATCATTAAAATATTTCATTCATATATGCAAATATTTTCGTAATATGAAAATTACATCTTAATCCTTTATCTTCGAATTCCGAGGTAACGATGCAGTCTGAAGACGTTTCTTAATTTTCAGATTTACAAGATTTTAAAATAATGATGAAAATTGAGAAGATTGATAAAAATCTACAATTCAATTTACTTTTTTCAACGATGCATTTTAATAAGATTAAAACACAAAAAAATGATCTCGTAAATGTCTCGTATAATAAAGCGATTTTACTTTCCGTTGCACTTTTTTCTACACTTGCTAAGTGCTCGTCTTCATGAAGTAGAAGTACCCGAAAATAAACATGTAGAAATATCATCAATGCAATATAACGAAAATCTCTGTGTGTGGCTAACTGTGCTTAATTGTCCAATTGCCTTCTCATGCTTCTGGTCACTTGCGTTTTTGTTGATGTTGAATGCTGGGTGTCTTAAAATTATCGCATTCATCTGACGTTTTGTTGTTTATTCGTCTTTCATCTTTGCTCGCATTTTAGACATGTTGAGTGTCTATAGAAACATAGTCTGCATATATTTCTGTCAGTTAATGTTCGTAAAGTATAATTAGCTGCTATTATTTATACAAGAGGTAGATGTTAAAACAAAATTAATATCTGTACCGAACCAACTATAAGCTGAATGTCAATTAAGAATAAAATTTAATACCAAAATCTACTTAAAAAGTTTGGATCGATTCAAGAGATAATCTACGATTACCTTACTTTTTTCTGTTACTATTTAAACGAATTTAGGTAATTAACAACTAATTAAAGACAAAAGTATTGTTCAGCCTTACTTTCAATTGTAAACTGCTTAACTAACTATGATAATATCGATTCTAACTCTGATAATATCGATTCTGTATGACTTATTTTTGGAAATAGCATATAATAAGTATTGTTAAAAAAATGTATTTGAATCACTGCACATGTTTAGTATAACATATGTGCCAATTATGCGAGCTGAGTAGACACTCAATGTGGATCGTATCATTCGAACCGTATAATAGAAAATCGCGCGTATAAGACAAGCTACGTTTGGCATATGTTTGAAAGTTTGAAGCTCGATGGTTAGGCAAAGCTTTGCGTGGCATGTTTATGGGTGTTTTTAGCTTGAAAGAATGACAATACTGCCTCTTCACCTACGTCTGTTGTTCATTGACTATGATCATCATTATTATGCCCTAAAATCAATAAATTATTAAGCTGTAAGTTTAATAATAATCAAATAATTTTATAACCGACAAATTGCTATTGTTTTAAATCATCAGAATCCAAAGATTGGTTGACATCAATATTTTGGTCAGTACTTTGAGAGCGACACCATCAGTTTTCCTTTATTTTTAGGAACACATCTTCCACTCAAGGATGTACCTTATTGTGGTAGATTCTTTCCCGAGCCACACAAATAAACAATACTCTTTTATTAAAACCAAAGGGAAGCCGTCTCTGTGTGGCTACCATACAATATAATTTCTCTGAAGTAAAAGAGCTTTGGCAATGCCCGAAACATTGAATTAAAAAATTGGCTGAAAATTGTCCTATTTTTACATTGTAAATAGAACAAAACCTCGCTGAAGAACATGACTAATTTGATACATTTCAGCACTGCTAAATAACCGCTATAACCTCCCATTTTGATGAAAAATTGTGATTAAATGCAACCATAATGAAATTAGTGGTATCCCACGTTGACAAATTGAGTAAAAGTAAACAAATTGTGTGTGAATTAAAAATTAAAATACGCAATAAAATTTTTTATGCATTGGAAGGCTATACAAATTATATTAGTGCTTGCAACCATTTTTTTTCATAGTTCAAATTGCACAATATTGCGACGGTAAAAATAATTTTTGATCTTGTTTTGTGACAAAATGTTAGGTTGTTAATCATCATAAACGAATGAAGCTATCAAATGCAAGGCGTAAATTTTTTCATTCATTGTGGGGATTTAAAAACTCTTTCTCGTACATTTTATTACTGCTTCAGTTCAGTTGTTGAACATTCATTGCAATTTATTCAATAAAAAAATATACATATATGTATAAAAGGGGAGAAAGGAATGGAAATGATAAAATTTACGCTAGCATTTATTTTAGGAAGGAACAGTCGCAATTGTAAATCATAAAATTGTGTTTTTTACATTTTCAAAAAATGAAAATTTTCGTACAATATTTGCTCATCTTATTAGATGATTTAAGGCTTCTTAACTGTGTACATGTTTCTTTGCTAGACAGGATTCCCGAGTGGATAAAAAACATATGAGTTCATGTTGAACCTTAAGTATGTGATTATGTTGGAATGCAACAATTACGTATTTTCAAATTATATTGAACTTAAGTGGTTTTTTCACGGACTTGTCATCATTGACAAGTTTAAAGCTATTTAAATTAAAAGACAAAAACGGTTTTTATTGATTAAAGTAATTAATTTTTGGCTCTGCTTAATAGCTCAAAAATAACTTTCAAGTCCATTATGTACGTGATGTGTCATCTTTTTTTTTATAAAGTGAGAAATGAGTTGAGTGGGAACTGCTTGAAGCATAAGCTTATTACCATTCGTTTTGTGGTAAGGATTTATATACACTTGTCGAGTGTGAGACTTTTGATTGCGTAGATATACACAGACATCAAGGAGAAAACGTTTTCTTTATTCTATCTGCTTTTGTATATTTTTATAAGAAGTCTTGTTTATAGAGGCATGAAGGCACTTAAAGTTCTATTATTATTTGCTACAGTTTTAGTTTCTCACATAAGGGTAACAGATTGCTTAGGGGATATAAGAATGCGCTATTGGCATTATTCTGCTATGTTTGTCTTTTTTTGCATTAAGACATAAAAAATTCAAAAACTTTCTATAAATAAATATGAAGTGATTCATTCGTTTGTAGCAATGAAGTATAAAGACAAAGATGAGTAGAAGAGAGAGAAAAAAAATTTCTCAGGTGGCTTCATCACACTAAACTTGTATAGAATCACAAGTGCTTTCATGATAAATTATATACATTTTGTTAGAGAGTGTATATTCTATAGGAACATGAGTATATTGTAAAGCTACATATAGGTATTTGAATCATTTATGAGCCTTTTTTTCTTTAACTTTTCTTACAATTTACTTTTAGCATCTCATTCTTCATTCTCTTTAGTCATTTCTTCTTTTTTTACATGATATTCTTTATGGTTTTTTGAATGAATAATGTTTGATGAAGTATAAAATATTTTCGATGGAATTCTCAAGATTGCAATTATTCTTGTGTGCATTGTGTTGAGCATCTTTAATATTTTGTATTAACTCCATGCTTGATGCTTCGTTAGTCTAATATAGTAATAGACATTTTGGCAAATCTGAGTGGTAAAAAAATGTTTAATGTCTATCATAAGTGTTGTTCATTTCTTCAATGCTACATTCAACCCCGGAATACCAAATTAGATTTGATGTTCGAGATGAATCGCTTAATTTAAAGAAATATTTTGACATGACCTCTTATTTAAATTTTCAATCAGATTGAGATGAGCACATAGGAAGATGTTGATAAATACCAATCAGAATTCAGATAGAATTAACGATTTATGAGTGAATTTAAGAGTTTTTTAATCCAATAATTCAAACATTATTTCAAACACAAAAATGCAAGTGCCAAAGGGGTGGAAAACTATGCACAAATTTTCAAATTCGCAAAGCTCGTTATAGTTTCAAAAATTAATAATTCGTTTCGAATTATCTGGGTCGATTTGTTTCGGCACAGCCTTAACTTTTCACTTTGTAATCTTATCACGGGTTATCACAAGTACATTTTCGTTGCTAAATTGAAAATTTTGTTGACAGTTGACAAAAAAACTTTGTCATGTTGTGAATATGTGATGGCAGCTTAAAATTTCATCGAGGTTCACTTTTTATGCTTGTTAAATGTCACAGATTGTTAACAATACGATAATTAACATACCTTATTACATCTCAAATTAATAGGCTATTAAGATAATTTTAAGCATCTTTATATTAGCCGGTAAGTGCTTAAAATAAAAAGAATTGTTTTGAAAGTTGAACATTATCTTCAATAATGCCTGGTCGATTTATTTATAATCAGAAGCATTCCATAATTTTCATGAATTGTCATTTTATAAGTAAATAACCATGTCTTTAATTGCTCATTCAATTAAGTAAAATCGTTTATACAATAAATGGAGAGGAAGACATTTACGGCATGAATTACAATGAGCTACGGACGAAAGTGAATTCGCAAACAATTAAACGAATTTCGTATATGAGATAGTTCCACATCTTGACAGATCTTCTTCGTTGTCTTCTTTTTATTTTTGTTGCTTATTATATTACCGCCGATTATTCGACCCGATCTTGGTAAAATGATGACCTTCACCATTAACTTTAGTTTCTTTTCTTCTTGTTTGCTTTACTTGCATAAAATAAAAGAAACAAGTTCATGATGTGTTAAGTCGCAATTTTTGTTGTTTTTTTTTGTGTGCGAAATTTCATTATGAAATATTTTTTCATCACTGCGGTCGTCATCATCATTTTTTTGTGTATGGTTTATAAAAAAGGTTCTTGTAAACTATGAACTTCTTTATTCCGCTAACTATTATACTTCGTTTAGTAATATCACGAATTCTTAATAATTTTATTTAATCACATCATCAGTATTGGGGATTTTATTTTATCTTGATTTTACTGCTATTATTTCCATTAAATTTGCTTACCAATTCTGTATAAAACGAACCTAAAGATTTAAAAATAATAAATTTTTCGTGAGTTGCTGATCATTAATTCTTGACAGGAGCTTTCAATATCCGGTTCATATTCATTGTTCTTTTTGATGGGAACAGAAGAAGAACATTTTCTTGTATTTAAGACTCATCCGTGAAGAAAAATTTTAAAATTAACAGAATCACTGAATGAGGTAGGCATGAGTGGAATTTCCATAAAATGTAAATATCTTATTTACATATTCTTATGATTCATATAACGAGAATGAGCTTGCAATATGAGAAATAAAAATGAAAAAGGCAAATACCATGATGTTTTTTGACTTTATACCCCACTCTTGTAGGAGATAAATATTTCATTAAATTATTCAAAATGACAGCAGGAGCTGTTTGACATACGAAAAAAAGTTTCTTTCCTTTTCCTCCCACATATCATCAAAATGCACATGTGTTCCAGTTCCCAACTATACACATTACCTGTAAATTTTTTAACAAGCAACAGTTTTTTTTGTGCCGTTTTGTTCCATTATTTATCTTTCCTTTTTAGGCATAACCGTGTGCTCTGTCCATAACATAGATACATAGGACAATTCTCATATACATAAGTGTTTGGATGTCTCATAATTCATGTAAATCGCCACTTGCCTTGATCCATTGAATAAACAGCACACAACTACTGCCCTTTTTAAGTGAAACTGTTTCTCATTTATACGTTTACGTCGGGAGCGTAGTCAGAGAAGTTGAGTGGGTTTGAAAACGTATGCATCACAAAAACTTAGAGGAATATGGAGAGGGAAATTGAAAAAAAAAATCCTGCTGAATTGAGGAAGGGGAGGGATCCCCAAAACTTACCTCCCCCCTGAATATGCTCCTGGTGTACGTTTGGAGTATTCAACATCACGCGAGCAGAGCAGAGAAGATATTTTATATGAGGGTGAAAACATAAACATTTTAATTAAAATTATGCAATGGGCATTTTCATTTGTCGAACCAACAAAATGTGGGTTCTCTTTTTTGCTGGATATTCTACAGAAAAAGAGTTCGAGTGGTAAAAATTCCGAACAGTTTTATTCAAAGAGGATATTGTTTTGTTTTTAATTTCTACCATTTCCATCGTTATTCTCCTCTGTTATGATTTAGCCGGTTGTGATACAAAGCCGGGTAGGAAAAAATATATAAAAAAAAATTGTACACAAACAATAAAATTGATTTACTGACTTTTTTTTCCTCATACGCTTCATGTGAACAATATTGTTGAATAAAAATTATAAAGTGAGAGGAATGTATTTTAAACGCAGGGTTGAATTGATGATGATGATGTTGATACAGATTCATGAAGATAAGAACAAAGGCATTGTATGAAAATAATAAGTCAGAGTTTTTTTCATGACGTAATATGCAAAACATTAATACGAGTAATTACAAAAGTAATTGCTAATTTGTATGTGATGAGAATTTATGAATGACTTGTAAAATTTGCCTAAGAATAATTAAAGAGTTAATTAGAATTAATGATTAGTTGTGATTTCAATTAAGCGATGATTTTGAATCTTATACTTTTTGGTCTGTTCAAATTTTGATAATTCGTATTGATGCTAATGATGCTAGTTATTTATTTTAAAAGATGTCCAACATCATTACATTATACGTGTGATACATAGGAGGAATTCTGAAGATAATAAAATAATTGAATTGAGTATAAGAACATTAATATACACAAATGCATAAATAAATGCTAATCCCGCATATCAAAACCTATCCAACGTTATGACAACTATGCATGTATTATTTTGAATATTTACAACAGTGGTGGGCAATCTGTGTGTCGCGGCACAATAAGAAAATGTTACGAACCACATGCAGTGTGTGGTTTCGGTCGTGACTCACCACAAAGGTGTGCCGTGACACAACATGTTCTCTTCCACTGATTTACAGCATATTATACATTATTAAACCTTTTTATCACTTATCTTTTATATATTGAATAAGAATTTATATGTGAAATGACAAAAGGGCATTCAGTGATATTTGCATAAATAAATTCAGGTATACAGATTTGATATACAGGATAGTAAATAATGTTTAAATTTAAATAAATATGAGAAGAACTATTGTAGTTCGGTATTGTTAAGGACAATAGATAAAATGGTCAACATGAGCATAAATTTTGAAAATAAATACAGTGTAGATCTTTTTGAAAATCATTTAATATTCTATAGATGATTTCATTGTTTTGTTATTTACGAAAATAACATTCATAATGTGTACATTACAACTCAGCAAGAAAGAGAATTTTTTCATATCCACGTTCATTCTACATGATTCCCATCCTTATGCATTTTAAACGGTCTTAAACAGAGTATAGTGTGCTTCTATATCTATACATATATGTACGTATATTCCATGAACTGCTTGATGATTCATACTTTCTCTCCATGTGACTAAATATCATTGCGCAACAACATTTATTTTTAGGGAAATTACGTTGCTGGGTCACAGACACAATCATGCAGTTTTCCATTCACATATACTATTACAACAATTTAATGTATTGTTTATACTTTTACATGATTTTGCCACCATATGATATCATCAAGAATTTCCCAGTTTTCTCTTATCTTTTTCTACCCTCCAAAAAAATCACCCATACAACGAGACATGCGACTCGTGTATTTATAATGGAGAAAAAAGTGGAAGGATCTCAAGGGGGGAAATTTTCCAATGAATTCGAAAGTATTAGTGATAACGAAAAGAGAAAAAGTATTTTCCCGATTTGTGCCGCTTTCACTAGTGTTTGCAGTCTTTTTGTAGCATTAAATGTAGATGGTTGAAAAATTGAATATTGTGGGAAAAATATTTTATATTTCCTTACAAATTAAGTTATAACATTTAAATTGAAATAAGAAGAAACAATTTAAGTTCAAACAAGTCCATAAACTTTATGTTCGCAGTATAAGAATCACGATTTTGCTACTAGAACAGTTGCTTAATATATTAGACAGTTTAAAGTGCAAAGAAGAACCAGTTTAACAATTTTTTAAAATTGCAGAGAAAAATTCTCATTCATATTTTACAAAGATTTATGCGTGTGTGTGTTTAGTCGTGACTTGAATTTGTCAAAAAATACGGACAATTTTCTTAAAAAATAAAATAAGTTTAAAAAAAGAAAAGAAAAAAATTCCTTCTATCAAGATTCTTCGTCATCTTTTCCTTTTTTTGTGTATGAAACATTGCTTATCAGCATCAGATTCAGGCACAAGTGGGTCGTGTAAATATAGAATATTAAACACAAAGACTCTCATTCCTCTGCCTGTCTTTTCTTCTCTCACTCAACTGTAGAGTTGAAAGGGAGGTTTCTCTCGAGTGGTGTATAACCTTGATAAAAAGGAATCAGTAAAGTGAAAAATAAAAATCTGTGTTGAATAGACATAACCATCATCATAAGCTTTCCTTCTATTTGCACATTGAAAAAAGAGACTTATAACGTGTTTGTGACAGTTTTCATATTTTTTTAAAGAAGGAAACAATTTTTAATACGAAAAGTGAACTTTTTTGATAGGAAAACATTTTCACAAAATAGTACGAAAGTCGAAACAATTGAAAAACTAAAACGAAACGGTAAGTGAGATAATTTTTTTACGTTTCGATTTCTTTTTCTCACTATCACAAGCTTTTCCTACATCCCCCCATTATACAAGAATGAACAAAAAAAAAATTGTATCACCGACAAGTACTAAAAAAATTCGCTGTCGTTATTCGTTATTTCATTGTTATTATTATTGCTGGTATTGTTGTTGCCGGTGACCCCGAAAAATAGAATAACAGAAAATAAAAGTATGAGTCATCATCAGTTCATTGATTATGTCTGATTTTGACATTGTTTGTCGTATATATATATAGTATAATGCAGGTATATGGAGCTTCGAAAAAATTAGAATTGCCTCAAATTATATATTTTATAATAAAAGATAATTCATAGAAAATTCTTAGCGAAGTTAGGTAAGGTATGGAGTTAGGTGAACGTAAAAAAGTCAGTAATTTTCTTGAATGGTTTGGACGGGTGGCAAAGTAGAAGATGCACCTTTGTTGAGCTAATTTGCGTAAGTACTTAACATGCAAAGATTATGTTTTGATGCTTCAGAAATATCACTATGGTACCCAAAAACAGGCTCATTGCCTGTTAAGGAGTAGTATGATTAGACAAAAGATAACGTTCTTTGAAACTTGTCTGTATTGTGAATTATTAGGGGTATTTTGATAAAAGTGAAATATCTTGAATAAGAAAATATTCAAAAGGTATACGGCGTAGAAAAGGTGGTGGAAAATGTGACACTAGACCAGCTGAAGGCACATTTTCAACTTTTCTATGACGTTTGTCTTTCGGGCTAACTTAGAAAATGTTTGCTGTTATCACAAGTCCAGTGAACTTTGCTAAAAATTTTTAATGATTTTTTGGAATCAATTATAGATTATCATAATCGTGTAGGAAATTTTAAATGAACTCATTCCAAATTTTCATTAAATATATTCCAAAAATTAATAAATATGCACATATGTATATCGATAATTTCATAACCTAATTGAGATTATCAGCATAAATTAAAATAAAGTTGAAATATTAATGAACAAATTATATAAATTACGATCTCTTTTCTCATCACGTAACAGTCAAATGAAAAGCAAAGAATCCTGAGCAAATACGCAAATGCCATTACATATATTTTATTTTATTAAAAAATAAAATTTATTCATTGAAATTATTAAGAAGTATATCCATTTTAAATCAACATAAAAATGCTCCTCTTTTCATTCTTCCACCAGCAACAACAACAAATAATTGAGAGAATGAAGAAGAATTATTGGAACTGTAAATGTATTAGTAAGTGGAGGCTCCACTTTACTCCACTATGAGTCATCCAAAGAAAATGCTGCGGGTATTTTCCTATACGAAATTCTTCTTTTTTACCTCGTTTTTCTTAACTTGCTTTCTTATCTGTCTGTCTTTCTGTCTTTCTGTCTTGGTCAAATCTTGCGATTGAATTTTCGACCACTTCTACTACTCCAATCGATCTGAAATTTTTCATGCATGTGTGTTCTCGATGACAATGCAATATTAAAGCATTAGTTAATCACAATATAGCTTAGTTATGCTATAATTAATTAATTTTTAAAACAAGCTTACGTTTTACGTACGTAATTTTTACGTAATCCTTAAAAAAGAAATTTTTTATAAAATTCCAAGCCAGTCAAGGGTTCAAGTCTCAAATTTTCCAACTTTTTTTGTCATACTTTTTCAATTCTTTTTCATACTTTTTAGATAATTTATAATGTTTTAAAGAAGAATTTTCCATTTTCACACCTTTCTAAGCTATTTTCTAATGTTTTTTTGGAGTTTAATATTTTTCATCACGCATTTTCACATAAAATTCTACGTTTTTGTCCTCATGATGGAAAGTATCGAAAAAAACTATTTCTTTATTATCAGAAATCAAATTTAAATTAAAGCTAATATATAAATTTCTTGATAATTATAATTATAATAATAATATCAAACAAATAATTTTTATTAATATTATGAATTTAACCAGTTGTTAAATATAAATAGTATGTCGTGGTGGCGTAATGGATAGAGTACAGGTTCTAATAAACATGAGGTCATGAGTTCAAGCCTAGGCATGAGCAAACTTTCTTTTTGGCGTTTTCTTTTTTTTTGATAATTTTGTGTTCTTTCATAAAATTCAATGTTTTGATACTGTACATGATTCTGTGCAGCCTATCGGTCTAGCTTAGTTCTTCAAACTTATGCCAAGCGAAGCTTGGCCTATCGGTCTAGCTTAGTTCTTCAAACTTATGCCAAGCGAAGCTTGGCCTATCGGTCTAGCTTAGTTCTTCAAACTTATGCCAAGCGAAGCTTGGCCTATCGGTCTAGCTTAGTTCTTCAAACTTATGCCAAGCGAAGCTTGGCCTATCGGTCTAGCTTAGTTCTTCAAACTTATGCCAAGCGAAGCTTGGCCTATCGGTATAGCTTAGTCCTTCAAACTTATGCTTACTAAAATACTAAATTAAATAATCATTTGACTAAAAAGTTGAAAATATAAATATAAATAAAATATAAAAATAAAATAATACTTACTTAAATAATATACTTTATAAAAAAAACTTTTTAAAAAAACCTCGTTTTTCGCGTGGACTAAAAAGGAGAAAATAAATTTTATTTTGTGTTGTAGAGAAATTGGTTTGAAAGTTGAGACCACACATGAATTACAAACATGCACCTTGACCTTATTGTAAAGTTCTACAACTTAAAACGAGGGCGCAAAGCTTTGATGAAGTTCTGTTAACAAGCGCCCTCGTTTTAAGTTGTAGAACTTTACGATAAGGTCAAGGTGCATGTTTGTAATTCATGTGTGGTCTCAACTTTCAAACCAATTTCTCTACAACACAAAATAAAATTTATTTTCTCCTTTTTAGTCCACGCGAAAAACGAGGTTTTTTTAAAAAGTTTTTTTTATAAAGTATTTTCCTTTTCTATGTGATTCACACACAAAAAATAGATAATAAAAGAAAAAGAGCGCCTGACTTTCTGATGATTTCTACATGAAAAATAAGAAAAAAATGTTTTTATGCTCCTTCATTCATTTATCCTCCCCTTTGTCATATACAAATATTCTCAATAAACTATCTTTTTATGTTTTTTTTTTTTTTTCTGAGACATCAAGTATGAGCTGAGAGATAGACGGAAAAGAAATGTGTGTGATAACAATAAAAGCGGCAAAAATCGTATTAAGGAATGAAATTATTTTTTTTTCGGATGGATTAGAACGGATGAGAATTGTGTTCATAAATTGAGGGAAAGATTACTATATTTCTTAGCATGTGAATCGTTTAGTTAATTTGATAGTGCTTTGGGGCCGATTGTGATGTGAAATGACTTTGTCTCCGGCATTTGTGCATGACGGAATGGGATGAAGAATTTTTTTAAGGAAAAGGAAAGTTTTGGCACATTTGATTTCCATCACTTGACATCATTATGTCCATCTTATAATAGTAAGGATGCTACGCACTCGACCACAAAATTTAATGAAACTTGACAAACGAAATCAGGACACACATTATATAATCACTGTCCTCTTCTGAATGATGACACTTATTCTATTTCTCTTCCTTATTCTATTCACAAATTGTCATGACAAATCGCGATCTTGCATAATTGGCAGTCAATAAAAACTTGAAGAAAATGTCTTTTCTTCTCATGATTACAATAAAATGAGTATAAAATAGAATTTTATGGAATGAGTATGATGGCATTTACGGAAGCTGCGGGACAGTAAATGGCAAGAGAATGTGGATGTGGAATGAGAGGAGTGACGATGATGATGACGATAAGTTCCAATGAGAGTGCGCAAATGAGAGTTTTCTATACATTTGAATACATCCTTAATGTTGATGTTGGACACTTATACATAGAATAAAGCATGTTGTTATAACGATAAGATTCGATAGAAATGAGAAATGAGGGAGAAATATATACATCGTACAACGACGATGATGATGATGTTCCAATCAATTTAATTATAGAATATATATATACTACTACTCACAATGACTGTCATTATCGTAGTGAATAATATCGAACAAATATCAGACACACGTATGGAATTAAGAGAATCACGCGTGCCTTTAGATAAAATTCTGTTAGATTTATTCACACATGAAATTGATGTAATTCTTCTTCAGATTCCCTTCTTTTCTTCTTTCTTGTTTCCCCTTGATCTTGATATGACCTTTCAGAAGAAACAAACAAAGTAAATTTGCGTACATAAATCATAAAGATCAAGTTTATTAAACGGCAGTGGTACGAACAATTATAAGTAATTATTTTGGTGCCTCAAAGACACCTTGCAATGCGTTCATTAACTTTTAAATTCAATTTCATCATGCAGTGACTTTAACAAAAATATTGAATGCCGGTTTTTTGCTTCTTCTTAATCGTCATCATCGCTTCATGCTTAATTGAAACATACCATGCATATTCAATCATTGTCAAGCAAATGTATATCTGTAAGATGCTCATACATACGCATAAAAGATCATAAATGGAGATGATGCCTCAAAAAATGATCTATTGTTTATAATTAAAGAATTAAACAAGAGTCTTGTGTTGATCTATGGAATGAAATCACGATTTTTGACAATAAGTACAAAAATTAAATTTCGCGGTCATGAAGGCATCGACTTAAAGCAGATTTACGAGATTCTTCGTGAAGATATTTTTTCCTTATTAATTGACAGAAAATGCTCAAAGTTACACAATTTCTCATCTCGTAAAGGAATGACTAATGATATTCAAAAACAGATAAATATAGTAAATCCAATTGTAACATTAATTGATGATCGCGAAGCCACAGATACATTAAATTCGATTCAATTAGTACATATTGTCCATCGAATACATACATATGCATGCTCGATTGAGTGAATGCTATTAATCTTTTGATATGTCGTGATGTGTCATGAATGGAGGAGTTGATAGCCTAAATATACACAAAATGTTACTACTTATAGTTAATTGTAATACAAAACATTTTATATGTGAATACCGATGAAGCTCCAATAGTGATGAATAGTGACGTGAATATGTAGTAAAAGTGTGAAGGTCATTGAAAGAAGAAAGGCATTAAATAGATGCTCCAAAAAATCCATTAAAAGTAAAGCAATCTACTTTCAATTGCAAATGTCAGTATTTTCACAAAATTTACCGACTCTAAATTTGGCAAAGATATATTATGGCATTGAATGTTACTATAATGTTGAATTTTTCATGTAACTTCTTCATCTAGTCGTTTTACTTTTTCCTAAAATATATACAGCGAGAAATGAAACATTAATTGCATTCGGCATGCTGAATAAAATTTATTTTATTTGGGAAGCAGTCAGGAATGACTTCAGACCATTTTTATCTCAGTTCATTATTTGAATCATAAATTTTATGGTTATAGCTTCGAAGCGATTAAAATTATTGCAAATTTTATTGGTTTGTGTTAATTTCGATCTCATCGCATGTAAGCTATACATATATTCCCTTTTTAACAACAAAACCACAAATTTACTATTTTTACTGTAAGCATAGCAATACATTCCAACAGTGCTATTTACTTTTATTGACTTTGTAATGCAAAATATTATTTTTTTTTTGGCTTTTTATAGAGGAAACTGTTCGTTATTGCTTCTTTTTTTATATATTTCAATAAATTTAATTTCAAAGTAATAATAATCACTATCGCTGTTTTGTTAAAAGAATGCGCCAAAGAGAATACAATAGAAGCAGCGAGCTATTACATCAGCAGTTACTTTTTATATCCTGTTCTCGAAGTTTTATTTTTATTTACCTTTGCGCTTACATCAGTGGTGGACAATCTATGTGCCGCGACACACTAATGTGTAATACCATGACTCGAATTCCTTGTACAGTTCTAAACGAGGCTTATCACTAAGGTGTGCCGTTAAAAATAAAAGGTTGTCCACCACTGGCTTACACGACAATAGGAATTTCCAAAAAAATAAAAATATATAAAAAAAGAGGTAAGAGTTTTAAAAATAAAATAAAATGTTTAAATTGAAATACGGAATTAGAATATGAGAAAAATATTTTGTATAACTGAAAGGAAACCACAAAAGTGAAACTGGTAGTCGTCTGATGATAGCGAATGTATTGCTGCATGCATATTTTTGATGTGGTTTATGAATAGGATTCCTTGAGGTTTGTGATGACAAAACTGTAATTACTGAAACATAAAAATATGTACTCAGCTTCTGAAAAGTTAAAGAATTATACCCGAGCGAAACAAATGAAGAAGTATCCGTCAAGGAACTTTAAACTGGTTTAGTGGAGCCTTATAACTTCCGTAGTGAAGTCTTCTTCATTTTTGGCGCTGGGGACAACTATAAAGTTTCATCAAAACAAAAAAAAAAACATGCTCAGTGTTAATAAAATTAAGATCAACAAAAACATGTATCTCAAGTCTTGAGCTTCGTACCATTTAAAATAAGTTTGAGCCTTGGGAAAAAATCAATAAAGATTTACTTTAAATAACCGATAAAGAAGCAATAAAATTATTTTATGGCAAAAAACAAATGCCCGAAACCCGAAGGATAAGCAAAATTTGAGCAAAATACAGTCGCAAAAAGTATCGAGCATAAAATCAGCATGACAGATGAGAAAAAGAGTTTCTGGCTTTAAGATATTTCTTCTAACCACATTGTAACCACAACTTAATATAAGCTCATAAAATTTTACCATATAAATATGTAAAAATCGTATAATCTTATGGTATATCATACAGAAAAAGTGTGTCAGTCACTGTAACAATTCAATAATAAAGTGACACCCATGTAACCAAAAGGAAGAATTGTGTATTACTTAAGAATCTTCCATGGATAATACTTTTGTACATTCCATGTACGTTCCTTGTCGTTAGGAAAAGGAAGATAATGCAATATGACATCAATGTAGAACATAAAGGGAAAACCAATGTAATACAAAAGTATTACATTGATGGACAATAAAATGCATATAAATATTCACATGTTTTCTTTGTATTTTTTCCATGAATATTTATGTATTTTTATTGTTAAAGTATTAGTGTGAACTTAATTATAGTACACTAACACCATGAAAAAATGACAAAAGATGCTTAATTTAATTAAGCTGCAGACTGTTAAGTCTCGAACACATTCATAAATATTTATAAGTTTCATATAAATTTGGGTCGGACTTATAAAAGTGATTTCTGTTTGCTCTTGTGAAGTATATAGAATTCAAAATTTAGAACAAAATTTATTTTTCTTGCCAAAAAAAATTTTCTATGGTGAAAAACTGAGATTCGAACTTTCGCGAGTTGCGGTAATCCATCAATGGAATACTTTTAGAACATACAAGGACAACAAAAAAAATTTGATATTTAAATGGATAGTACATATTATTTTCCTTTAATGTCGAAGGAAAATATATGGAATATTTTGGTTACATGGGCATGATACAAGAAGTGGAAAAAGATTCGTCATTGCTGGTAAACTGATACACAAAAATGACAACAACGTCAATTAATAAATAAAAATCGTATCAAAAATCCCTAAAGTGCTACATTTCTCGTTCCTATTAATTTTCCCCATCATCATCAATATCAGCACACATAGCAGATGAATTGCAATACAATTTTTTATGTATTCAGAAAAAGTCTTTCCTCATCTTCCACTCAAATGTCGTTGAATATTTTTTATATATTCTTTTTTTCTCTCTTCTTGTGTCTCTTCTGGAGGGTTTTAAATTACACATTTGTGATGAAACATGTTTCAGTTCGTGTAGATTTCTCATTTTTCATTTGATCGAATGATTCATCTTCATGAAAATGCTTTCTATTCCGCCTATTTAGGATGTGAGAAAAATGAGACGCGACAGCTTTTTCTGTATGTATAGGAATGCTTATGCATAATAATTTTTTTCCTCATTTTTTCATCTCACAGTGAATCTTAATTACCATCATGAGAATGAGAAGGAACCCAAAAATCGATCGATGAACATGTCCGCAAAAATTTGTAATAACACCATCATTTTCCTAGACATTAAATGACTTGGTAGATTTCTAATATTTTGCAAGCTATGGACATTTCACGATTTTTGGGTCTTCCGAAGCTCAGAAGTGAGTCACACGCTTACATTTATTTTATATTATTTGCTAATAACGTATTTTGATAATTCAAATAGTAGAACGCATATTAAAAATTCAAATTTTTTAACGGTTTTTGAAAATCTGAAATAATAACAGAAATTTCGACACGTCCGTAGCATGAGTTTAATATCGTGAAAATGTGTTAAATGAACATGTAATACTTATTTAGTTCTAATGATTCAAGAATGGAATTATATAAAATTGCAATGCAATTTAATTTAATTTTCTTGAACTATTTTCCTAGAGAATACCTCAAAATTCCATTGAATATAAAAATTAGAGATTTATATCGTCATGTCCAATCGAGAATAATTACAGTATACAATTTCACACTTAAAATAGCACTTTGGACAGGCATTTGATTGATAGTACGTAATTATTTGAGAAGTTAGTGCCTGTATGGTGTATCATCGATCTCATGTAACATGAACTCAATGGAGCTTAACACATACACACAAAAAATTGAAATTAGTATAATGATTTCCTTTTTTAAGGGTAAATTTTTTGTTGTGCTTAGGAAAATTCCATTAAGAATAATGATGAAATTGGGTTTATGATAGAAAACATGTTTCTTTTTTGCCTTAAATTTTGTGGTTTTCATGCATACGATTGAAAGCACTAACAACAATAATGTTGGAAATTAAATTTCCCACTTCTATCTATCCACAATGCATGTTTGCAGTCATTTTCTCTTGAAAATGAGAAGAGCCAGAAATAAACACGCTTTTCCTTTTCTGGCAAACTTCAAATGCCAGATATCGTAAAACCAGCAAAATAAAAAAATGAAATCTTGAAATATTTGAAATAAATAAAATTATATGTACATATGTACAAAATTTATCGGTGGTGCTACCTACGATGAGTCATGTTTTGTAGTCAGGCGAGGTCAAATCGATGAAAATAGCAGCATACATCCACGTTATTGCAAAATAAATAAGTGTATAATAATAAAAAAAGGTTAGATAACAGCATTTTACTCGGAAGGGCGCACTTTTCGTTATCGATAGTGCCTAACATACAGTTATATCACCTTTTTTTGGAGATTATAACGCTCAGTTCATGCAAGGAAAATTCCTTTTTCCACCTTTTTGAACATTTTTTCTTCTTATTCTTCATTAAATTTGACCCCCACTACCTGAAACCTGCTGCTTCTTATGATATCTTACAAAAATATTATTCCGCATCTTGGCATGAAAACTTACGCACACACACACACAACAATAATGTGTTTATTCGAATTTTCTCAAGCGGCAATCGCACATTCAGGAACTAAGAAATGGAAAAATATTTTTTTATCTTCTCGATTTTTTTTTCCAATTTCATTAAAAATTTATAAGAGAAAAATAATAAAAAAAAGAAATCTTTCAACCTACATTTCATAGCATAGTGATGGTCAACCTGTGTGCCACGACACACAAGATTTTTGGGAATGCCACAAACTGTATATCGTGTGCAGTTTCTAACCACCGAGGTGTGCCGCGAAAATAAATGGTTGTCCACCACTGACATAGCATGAGGTACCAATAGTGGGAAGAAAAAGAAGAATGAAAAACAAAAAAGGTAACCGAGGAAAATAAAGAAAGATTTGCGATTGTTTGCGTCGCAATTTTCTATCGATCGACAATGAATTTGTTTCTTTTTTTTGTTAAAAGACAGCTTCGCACAATAGAGCTAGTCACGATTCATAAAATCGCAATATATTTGGTTCCTTTTGTAGAATGTTATAAAAAATATGTATAGGAATATAAATTTTCTTTCCCCCAACCAATATCCGCATATTCACATACACACCACCTTTAACCACACGAAACTTCTTTCCGGAATGCCGGAAAAAAAGTGGATCGAATATTCGAATGTATTTGCTGCCATCGGAACAGCTAATTTGATGGATGATCGAAGAACAACAATGAGATGTGTACAAATATGTTATTGAAAAGTATATAAGAATTGTAATAAGCGATTCCGTGCAACATATTGATGCTACAACGCATCACGTAGGAATGTAATAAAACATCCATTAAATTGTCCCGAATGCCGGCAAAGAATGATACATACTATTAATAATAGTAAGTAAAATTGAATTCATGAATTTGATTTCTCATCGCTCCTGGCATCACATGTCACAACTTGAGCGAACATTAAATTGAAAAAATATATTTTATACTTGCATCGAGGATGGAATAGGAATCGATCGAAATGTGTTGGAATAAGAATTAATCGAATGTCTTATTGTTGACATTTAATATAAACATTTTAGTGTGGCAAGTGAATATGTGTATACATTTTGTGCGTAGAATCACTAATATTCCATGACACCCCTCCATATTTAGCTCAATTTTTTATACTTTATCAAAAGTCGACTTCCATCATTTTGTAACAATAAAGGAATACTATGTATTATAAGTTATAATAAAAGTGAATACAATTGGGAGATGAAAAATGCCAATTTATGTTGTCCTTTTTTACTGTGCAGCAAATTACAAGCCTTAAAAAGGGATCAAAGAACTCCCTCTTCTATCTGGTATTTCATACAATTTTTCATTCATGCATGTTATATAGAATTTTCTAAAGAAGCAATTTGACTCCCTACGGTTAGACGCTGCTGCTTCTTCTTCATCTGTTAGGCATAAGTTATAAATAAATGGCGTTAGAAAAAGAAATCCTTAAAAATGGTCTTTGCGGATTTTCATTTATCGGTAAATGGCACACGAATGTGCCATCTATTCATGAATAAAAGTAGATGAATTAGATCAGAAGTGGGCAACCTGTGTGCAAAGGAACATTTTTTTTTGAAGTGCCATGAACATAATGTCATGTGCGGTTCCGATCTAGACTTCTGCCAATGTGTGCCGTGAAAAAAGGTTGATCAACACTGTATTAGATTGAAAGGATAGGACATCTTTTTGGGTTTTAAAGGAAAAAAGGGGGAAAAGGAAAAAGTTATGGCTATTGAAAAAGGTTTTGAACTTAAAATTTTATGAAAGGATTTTTATGATTTTCCTTAATAAAAAATATTTTGCAACTTTCGAATGAAAATCATGTCCTGTATTGAAGATTTAACAAAAATCCAATCATCCTATTAAGTGACAAAATATTTCATATTCATGAATGTCGAAGTTCACATCCAAAAAACCCTTTAATTTGGATATTTTTCATTCAAGCCGCATTTCCACCATAATTTATTAAAAAAAAATTTCCGTCTAATTTTAATGGTGTCATTAGAGGGGATTTTTCCTTTTATAAGGTTGTGACTAGTTGAAATGATCCAAACAAAAGGAAAACAAATTTAATGTCATTATTATGACAGATAATCCTCTGACATGAGTCCCCAATTCTTTTTTTAAGTAACGATGATTAAATGATGATGTTCTCCTATTTCTTCATGCTCCACCCTCCCTACATACCTTCTCCTACACAAAAAAATATAAAGTATATATATTTTCATGAAAGCGGCTTTTGTTGTTACTTGCCGTGCTATTGTTGTGACATGCTATGAATGATGACGATGATTAAATTTCATAAATGAGTTTCGCATTAAGTGTGAGATTCACTTGTACTATTTATTTATTATTTTTAGTTTATTCGTTAGTTAAAAAATAAAATGTTAAGGAGGAGGTAATATGACAACAAAAAAATTTATCAAATTTCGTATGGCCTTTATTTTGACTCGCATTAAATAATGAAAAAGAGAGCGATGAGATGAAAATTACTTAATTAAATGGCCCTCTTTTATGAGTATTTCTCTATTGTTGTTCTATTAAGCTACTGCAATGGAATTTAATAGTACAATGATGTCTGCTTTGAATAATTTAAAATAAAATAATCGTGAGACAAGGGATGGATAAATTGTAATCACGTGCAAGTCGGATGAAAAGAGATGAAAATGAGATTTTCCAGTTTGAATCTGCTTTTTATGTTTCCTTATTTCTGATATAAATAAGCATGCAAGCTTCAGAGTTAGTTAAATTGATTTTTATTACCCCCACCATAGTCCATTGAAAATTTATGTTATCTACTAAGGGAATAATCGCGTCAAGCATGACGAGTAGGAATTTATTTCCTTATATTTCAACGGTATATCATTGAGAGTGCAACATTGGGAGTCCTCGATAGCTCAGTAGTAGGACTTTTGCGACCGGAAATCGTAAAGCGTAAGACGTTACGTAGGAATAATCTTGATGTCTATATTTAGGTACATAAGTATATTGTCACTCTTTTTGATTTCTTTTTAAATTCTAAGCAAGTTTGCAAGTAAGCAAAAAATTGAATTCAATAGTAAGAAGCTTAAATTTTAAATTAATTTAACGAAAACATACAGGTCTCATTCATAAGTTTAATAATGCAAGCTGCAGCAAAAAGTTCTAAGAGAAAATTAAATCTTGTTGAATATCATTCCTTACAATGTTTTTCCATCCTCTTAACAGAAATATTTTCATTCATGTACGAAGGAAAGAAAAACTTTCCTTGATAATCAAAATTGAAGAAGTGAAGGAGGAAAAATTTCCACTCGTTTGGTTTTCTTTTCATCTGTTCCTTTCGTTCTTTTGTTATTCTCATCGTGTATGGCAGAGAGAAGAAAAATCCACTTGATAAATGGACGTCTCAATTCTCAACCGGTTGCATTTTACCATCGTCCATTTGTTTACACTTGCAGACACTTTCGTTTGGTGATAAAATTGATTTAATTTTACTGCTTACGGCAGTCACAAAACTAATGAAGTTCCTGAGTTGTGTTTGGAAAATTGGACTTTTTTTCAGTCCTTAATTTCTATTAAGTCCTTAATATACCTTAAAGAAATCTTTTTTCTATCCACATTCACTTGATTCATTTATGGCATTAGCTTCCTTCATTCCTCTCATGTACTTTATATCATGTCCCATGAGAGTCGTAAATTCCAGCTTAAACAAGTAGTAAGAATGAATGTCGTTAAAAAATTACATTAAAATACAACAAGTTAAACATGAAAATTATATGATGAAATCTTTGTATTGTTCAACAACAGAACACCGCTGCACATTTTTTTATAAAATATAGAAAAATGCGAAATGTATTATTTAGCGACTAAATAATATACACATGTATAATAGCATTTATTTTTTTACGAACGAGTATCGGAGAAAGGGGTAATAAATTTAGATAAATGTTGTTCATTGGATGGTATTACGGCATGTTGAAATGGCTTCTTTAAAATACTACCTTCATCGCATGTTAGAAATGTTCTTATGTCGAAAGAAAAAAAATTATGCAGACCTGTGTGGAAAAAAATGGTGCTGAAATTTATTGGCAATGGCTTTTGTGGCTTATGAGCTTCGACATACATAAAAACCATAAAAAAATATAGAATGGGGAAGCTATGGGTAAAATTATGCTTTAAAAAAAGAGATTGTACGAGATTATTAAGGTGTCAGGTGCGAGTCGTAATTTCTTTTTAGCATAATAGCAATTAAAGCCAGTAAAGAACATGCTATGCCATTTTATTGTATCTTCGTCAAACCACTCAACACATTTGCACGCAAAACCAGCTCAGCATAAATGATAATCATAGTAATAATGATAAGTTTCATTTAGATTACTATTTCGACCTTCCCCGACCATATATCCACTTTAGTCTTGCTTTCTCTCTTATAACCCAACAAACACTTGATTAGAAATGAAATTGAATTTGCTTTTCATAGTTTTTTCTTCCTATGAATATCTCATTACATTCCTTTCATGCTATTTCGTTTGATGATTAAAGAAATGAAAGGGGAAATAGAGAAGGAGAGAGATGAAAATAAAATTAATGGAAATGGAATGAAAAAAAAATAGTTAATGAGTTAAGCGATAAGCATTAGTAAGACTTAACTAAACCACTTTACCTACAAACTTGTAAATTGTTTTCTTCATTTGTAGCATTGTATATCCACTTGAAACATTGAGAGTATGAGGAATTGGAAAATATTTTCGTATGACAAATGACGCATTTGAAAATAATTTATAGCATGCTCTGGTAACCAAAATATTTTATTTACTTGATGAATCCTTACTCTAATTAGCTTACTGATAGCTACATATTAACGAGTTTGGTTAGTAGGAATGTAGAGGGTATTTATACTTCATTAAAAATCAGCTAGAAATCCTGAATTTGATGTGACATTTACAAGCGATTTGTTGAAATGAAGGAGATCAATCAATTGCTTCAATTGTCCAGTCTCATTCAAATTTCGGAATAGAAATTGATAAGATGGAGAGGATGCACTTGAAAAATCCTTCACAAGACGATAGTCCTTCTCAACACGAAAGATCAAACATCGATATTTATCTCTCTTAGACGATATTTACATCTGGTTTTGTAAATATAATAAGTTGATTGGAAACATGAACTGAGTCAATACAAGATTTGTAGGCAAATCTGTATATTCAATTAATGGATGGGAATTTATATCTTTAACAACCAAAGATATCACTTTTAGGTACCGTAGTACCATGAAATATTGCTCCTTGCTTGTTAGGGTAAGAAGTACTTTAAATTTTGAACTAAATAAACCTTAAGTTATTCGGACATGTTGACACGACATCAATTATAGCACATAGTGTGACTGAAACTACTGAGGAATACTAAAAGTAGTTACAAGTCAACAAATAGCTTGTGCTTATTCTACAAAATACTTAGCAGTATATGAATACAAGCAAATAAGCGTTTGAAAGGAAATTATGGAAATGACTCAGAATGAAATTGCAACTTTTTTCTTGGTAAAAGGAAGTAAAAGAAGAAAAAAATAAGGTATGAAATGAAGAAATAAAAGGAAAATAAAGAAATTTCGAATACATAGTGAGGAAAATGAAATAACAATTACAGTTAATGCCTTTTCTCTATAATAAAACATCTGAAACAACAACTTTCTCA
Organism: Chironomus tepperi; assembly: GCF_022539635.2. Taxonomy (NCBI): domain Eukaryota; kingdom Metazoa; phylum Arthropoda; class Insecta; order Diptera; family Chironomidae; genus Chironomus; species Chironomus tepperi. The sequence goes on along the minus strand of NW_027226498.1, from coordinate 2,589,603 downwards.
TACACGAGCTAAACATTTGCTTTCTTTCATTATTATTTATATTGTGTTTATAACTAAGTATGAAAAAATAAAACAACAAAAAAATCGAGTATGAAAACTTTCTCGACATAATCGACAGGCTTCAAGGAGTAAATGAGAATTGTGTTGGATGAAAATGTTACTGGAATGGGAAAGTTTTATACAATGACTGAAAAAATCCATTAACTGCAAATCTGAAAAGAGCCTCGATTATGAGAACTCCATCCAACTTTTTTTGTACTTTTTTTCTGCCTCTTTTATTGTTCGCCATAAAGCGACTGCCTAAAAAAAGTTTTCAATTTTCTGCAATTTAAAAAATTGATTTTTTGTGTTTCTGCTCTCTGCTGATGTTGTTGCGAAAAGAAAGAAAATAAAAAGTTTCTGGAAGTGCAGATGAGGGAGAGAAAAAAGTCAAGAGGAGAATTAAATTTGTATAACAAAAAAACAATGTTTTAATTTGTACTATTTGCAGAATGGTCTTTAACAGCAGATCCAAAAGGATAGGATAATATCGTTGCTGGTGATAGCATTTAATTTATAGGAATTTAATTTCCATTTAAAAAAAGTTTCATTCTTGCCTTTTGAATTGGCATTAAGCAAAACAGGAATGAAAGTGAAAGGATTTTACATGAAGTTGTTGAATTGAAAAAGTTAATGGAAAGGGAACTAGAATTGAGGGATGAATATTTCATACAAACTTGTTTGATTCTAATTTGATATCAATGTTACACATAGTCTTGAATTATGTTATCATTCCCAAATACGATAATTAATGATTTCAATTTCATTTGTAAACATACTTGAAGTTGGCTGCGAATGATAAATTTCATTACGAAATTTGAATATTTAATAGCCGTTAGAAATATTATTTTTTATATGGATTAATAACTTGCAATCAATTTCTGATCGCTGGGACATAAATGCGCTGAAGTCACTAATATCATATCTGTATTAAAAATCACGTAAAAATCCTCCTTAAATTTGAAGATTCAATCTATATCTGAAATTGAAATTAGAAAGTTTATTAAGTCAATCTCAGTTTTACGATCTTTCTTTAAACAAAGTCCTTAAACAAAGTTAGAGTAAACTGCAGGGCAGTATAAAATGAAATCAATTTTCGTATCAAAATGAAATGACGTAAATGGAATTTTCTTTTCATTTCATACTCTCATATTTTACAATAATTGAATTCCATGATTATATAGAATCACTTGGCATTGAAAAGCAAAATAATAGACGGACATTGCAATTCAAACTGAAATTTACAACACTGTAAGAAAGAATGACAGCATGAAAAGGATTTCTTTCTATTGATTCTTATTACACTTTAAGTAAGGTTGAAAACTTTTCCAGATCGACATAGAAAAATCATTTGTCTGCCGTCTCGATTACAGTACATTATTCAACATTTTATTTGTTTCTTCCCTCTCACACACAGACTGTTGTAAGACAATAATGCTGTGCTGTGGAAAATAAATAGAAAAAGAATGTTGTAACAGGTGATCGAATCTTCATGTATTTATATCCCTTCAATAAATAGACATTTCAACAAATTTGCTAGATCCTTTTGATCTAAAAGATTAGATATCCGGTAAGGGCATGAAAGGCGCTTATCTATCTTCAAAATGAAATTTGAGATGATTTTTTTTAAGAAGTTCGACAATTGATTGACTTCTATTGCGGAAGTTCTTCCTTTTGCTGTATTTTAATGGTGTTTGAGAAGTTTTTCTTTTATTTCTTTTCATGAACAAAAGGAAACAGAAAAAGAAACTTTTCAATTCATTCGTGTGTGTTTGGTACGCGAATTTTCATTTTCTCCCTTGAGAAATGGAACTGCTGATGTTACTTTTGTTTCCTTTTGTTCATGATGAGGTGAAGCACCGCAATAATATAAAAAATTTCATCTTCCTTTTACCCTCCTCTTTTGTTGCATTTTTCCAGCCTCATTTTAATAATAGAATCGTGTTCCTGTTTTTATAGCAATTTTTTATGCTTTCTGTTTTAGTCAAAACTAAATGTTTTTTTCCTTACTTCTGCTATTCAAATCCATTGTGGATGAATTCATGCAAGGGAAATACAACATGACTTTTAAGTTATAAAAGGCGCGCGCGGAGGGAGAACTTAAAAAGGATGAGTATTTTCAGTAAATTAAAAATGAAGAAAGAAGAAGAAAGGGAAAGGGAAAGAGAAAAGTATTGTAGACGACAGGAACATCACGATTATAAACTACAAGAATGAAACAAATCTTTTCTAATTAAAACGTGACTAACATTTTAACTGTACATGAACAGTGTTTCTTGTTGTTTTTTCTGCATTAATTCGTTTCACAAACACTTTTTCTACACATTTCTGATTATTATTATGCTGTGTACTTGTACTATATGCTATTAGTGACAAGCACGAAAAACAGAGAATAATTCTTAATAGCACGGATCAAAGTAAGGACTTTTACCGATTATCAAAGCGTAAAGCTTTCATAATACCAACGAGGATGGAAACAGGAAACGGGAAATGGAATTTTTCTTTCAAACGAAGCATGAGCTCATCAGCCTTTTGTAAAAAGGATAAAAAATTTGTATGAAAATCGTGGAAGGATTAATGTGAAGTGATGAGGGAGAACAAAAAAAATACTTAAAATGTATGAAGCTCCCATTAAATTTATAAAAATTAATAATGACATTAAAGATGATGTAAATAATTGCCGAGGCACAAAAAAGGGAGAAAATTGTGCAACATTTTTTGTAAATAAATGAAAGGATTTTAAAATATCAACATTAATTTAAACTTTTAGCACATTTTTGGAAAATATGACGCTTGAATTTTCACTATGATTGACTGGCTATCGAGTTACTGGCTTATCGCTTGATTTACTAGCTTAAAACTTTTGCTAAATGTTTCAATTTATCTGCTTTATTTACAAAACTTCTTGAAAGTTTTCCCCTCGACAACAATTTGAATTTTTTATAATCGTTAATTTTCCAAAAATTTGACAGTTAGTTTTTAACAAATTTTTGTTAGAGATTCTATTGATTGGATATTTTTTGCTAACCAAATACAGAGTGCTGTGCTAAATGCGCTTTAGTCCTTAGTTCAATAACACGAGGACTTTAAACATTATTTTTCAAGAACCTTTCGTCATGAAGCTGATGCTAATTTATTCTCATTTCCCTATGACTGTTATTTAATGGCATTCAACCAACATTCAACCGATTTACAGAAAAAAATCTCATTTCATTCATGAAATGAAATGAACGTAAATTTTGTCATAAATAAAATTCTTTCCATTTCTATTTACTTTTTTTTATTCTCCAATGTGATCCCTAATGTTAATTAATGAAACATACAAACTGTAAAAAGTGGCACTCGGCATTTAAATAAAAATTCCATTTTCATTCATTTACAAAATACCTTTTTGGCCTGTTAAAGTTCTTTTTATTCTAATTGCTAGGTTGTGGCTTTCATTGCTCAAATATTCAATACATACTTTTGTGGTGTACCTACACACTCTTCGTAATATTTTCACTCTTATTCATTTTATGAAATAATAAAAATAATTTAATTTCTGTTCATTTTATGTACATGGTCTTTAATTCCTCCTTCTTATTAAAGTCATTCAGGCGAATACAAAAGAGAAAATAAACATTAATTTCTAGGGCTTTTCACTGATTTGCTGATCATAAGTGTTGAGAAGAGTAATTACACTTGATATTATTGATAAGGGGAAAGTAATAGGAATTTTACGTACAATAAAGAAATCAAAATTGAATTGAAGTCAAGGTAGTTTCCTTTCTAAGTATAAAAATTAATTTATTATTACGTAAAATTGCCTTCTAGAAAGATTCCAAGGTTTCGGCAATAACAATGATTTGTTACTTTTGATTAATATGTTCATAGAATCAATTGTTGAGGACGTAATGAATAATTCAACATTCTAGAACGTTTTATGCAACATTAATATAATTCAGGGATGTATTCAGAGGGTTCAAACCATTTTTTTGGGATCCATGCCTTCTCTGTGGATTCTACATGGGAAAAGCATGTGGTGGATTGAAAGCCAATTAATGAAAAAGTTTGTGTGCTCCGCTTCAAAGACAAACTCTTTAACTACATCATAATCAATGTTGACGCATCACACAATGAGCGACCTAGAAAGAGAAAGACTAATAACTGGTCATATAAAAACCTGTCCATTCAGGATAGCTCAAAGTACATAAATATTTGAATGAAAATGAAGTAATTTACCTAAATTAGTACAATACATTTATTGCCATCAAAATCAAGATTAATACACTATTAAATGCCATAAAATGTCAACTGACCGTTGAGTCAATGGGGGTACATTTTATTTATGTTTATGTTCAAAAGTCGTTGACATTTCATTACTATTCACATATTTTTCAAGAATTTAATTGATTTCTAAACATGCAAGTGTATGGAAGATTTAAAGCATGTAATAAAATTCATTGGCTTCATAAAACATTGTCACGAGAATTTTCAATTAAATTAAAAACAGAATTTATAGTGAGAATTCCCTGTCTGAGAACGAAAGTTGAAAGTCTTCAATATTCTTGAGTGCCAACAGAGAACTTTTCAATTTAACGTTTTTTTGCTTATTGTTTACTGTCCTTTTGTTTTCCTTTTAACCTCACTTTTCGGAAGTTATAGAAAGAATATTATATTTTCCATTGGGAGGAAATTAAATTTATTGCATCATAATAGGTCCTCAAAATTCTTCTTATACACATCCATACGCACTACAAAAAAAGGCAAGAAATTCTTTTGTCATGAATTTTCCTACGACATTACGTAAAAAAGGGAAAAAAGAAAAAGGGATGCGTGTTACTGTCACTGGGATTTAATGTGAGTGTATAAATATATTTTTTTGTGAGTATAACTGAACTCTCTTGTGGAAGATTCCTGTGTAAGCGGTGGAGGAACAATGGAGCATGATTTATGATAAAACTGTTAAAAGATTTCTTTTCTTTGTCTATGGTAGATTCATATTATACAGTAATAACATCTTCACAACCCAAAAATTTTTCCCTTACCCTCATCTACCTTCCTCTCTAAAAATACATAAAAAAGTCAAAGAAAAATGAATAATAAAGTTTTCCTTTCGGTTCGATATTATAAAGAGAAGCAATAAGCTGGAAAGCTGATAAAAATGTGAGTAAAAAGTGTTGAGAACCAAAATAAAGAATGGATAATTTGTTGCATACTGAACATCTTTAAATTTCAATGAGTAAAACGAGAAAATTCACAAAAAAATCATGATGTAGCAAATTTCTGTTGTATAAAGTTATAAAAATATGATTCGGAGCATATTTTGGATGTTTTCATTCATTGTCTATGTCTGTATCGTGTATTCATTATTTAACTTTATGAAAAATCCAAAAAATCTCATCTTGAGACGAATCCTCTCACTCCATTGGAGTTCTTCTTATATTTTTCTCTACAATATTTATTCGTTCAGTCATTCCCGACAGGATAGCAATTTTTTACTATATACATGTACTGATATTATTATTATTATTATTATTCCTTATTATTGTAAAGATACAAAAAAATGATGAAGGGAATATTCATGCTTTCCTAAGTATAAATACGAAAATTGAAATTTACTAGCTTATTTTTCGCTCTTTTATTTGTTTAAAGATGATTCGGAAAATAATCATTAAAAATTTCAAATAATCATGATGATAGAAACTCTCGAAGTCGGTACTCGGAAGTGGGTTATGTCGGAATAATTTGTAGATGATATGATGTCTTAATAATCATAAAATTCTTTTGTACTTTAGTAATTTTTTGGTTTTTTAAGGGTATTGTATTTCAAAATAATTATGAAGGGCATATCCAGATTATTATGCTTACGCCTCATTATTTTTAATTCTGGAATGGTCCTTCAACGATATATTATTGTTAGTGCAGTAGTAAGAAGGATACAAAACAGAAGCTAACTCTGATAGTTCAACGGTAAGGGCATTAAATTATCATTCCTAAATTGAGTTGAGGTTAATAATTGAAATTAAAAATTTTACTATTCGGTTAGTTTTTAATTGCCATAAAAGTAGTTAATGCTAAATGACTGAGAAAAATTTCATAACAGAATTAACACCACAAAAATTTTACTTGAATAATTTTCCATTTCATTTATCATAAAAATTTATTTCTAACTAGAATAATACCCCATCAAGCATTGTGGAAAGACTTTAATGTAACAGTTGAACAATTTTGACCAATGTGTAAAATGGCATCAAGCTCTCTATTCAATCGTGACCTGATTTCTTTCCAAACTCTAGCAAACTTTAGCGAACACAAATTGTAACTGGGTACATCAGGTCTTATGACGCACTTGTATCCTTGCAAAGTACAGAGCTTAAAGCTAATGACAGGATGACAATCGACCTAAATTATGTTAATATAATTATTTTGTGAAACTTTCCATCACTTAAATATTTTATGTTCCCCTATTTTTCAAACTTAACTTATCAAAATCTTCAGAATTTCTCTAGAAGACGAAAAATGCACTACAATACATCCCACACTCCTGAAAAGTGGCAAAAATATTTAATATCCTTTCCCTTCTTTTTACATTTGTTCCATGTAGTCTAATATAAAAATTAATATTTCATATTTACTGCTTTCATCCACCATATCATTCCATGTTATTCCTCCTTTTTACATCTTTCCTTATAGTCGTTAAATTATGAGGAATTAAGGACTTTGTGTATCATCAAGAATATGAAGTTAAAGTGAGAGGAGTACAAAAAATTGTCTATGTAGTGGCTTGAGGGCAAATAAAGAGGCACTTGATAATATAGATAGAGAAGAAGACTATGAAAATTAAGAAATTTTTACTCCTCTTGAACACATTTAGAGTTCCCGTTGTGAATCATAAACAACAGAAACTGCAAACAGCTTTGAGGAAGAAAGTTAGAAAGAAGAAAAAATTTCAAAAAGGCATTAAAATGTTTCTGAATATTTTATGAATGGATTTTTCCAACGATTGCGTTTTCCACTCCATTACAAAAAGCTCAATGCTCTTCAAACACCATAATACGTTTATTCTTATTTATTTACTAACAAAACGTTAAAAAAAATATTTTGTTTCTACTTCATCCACTCATTTCAATTTACGTTCTTCTATACTTATAGCACATTTTCAACCAGTAGAAAAGGAGAAAAATGAATAAAAAAAAACTTTAGCACTCACATTTAATTGTCCCGAACGTCTTTATTTGCCGCTTAACGTGCCGTCAAAATTGTCATTTCTGCTATTAAGTACTTTCAATGATCTTTACGCCTGTTCTCTTTTTTTCATTTTCTAAATTAAAGGGGATTTCATTCCATCTATATATTGTAATATAAGTACGATGACTTCCAATGAGTGGTTTTGGGGAGTTTTGGAAGAGAATAAAATAAAATTGAAAAAAGGAGATGAAGAAAGCGACTGTCAGCGACATTCAACTCGTAAATCTTAAAAGCCTCGCATGCACACATGAAATTACTTACAGCTCTGTCGCACATTTCTCATGTTCAAACAATTGTATACAATTTCATTTTGATACCATTTATCCCCATGAAACGGCTGTTACAATCGCATAAGTTCCTTTTTGTCGTGGAAATTTTAATTTTTTTGCTTCTTTTTTTTATTTCCTGTTTTACATTATTTTACTCACTATAAGCAGCGTGCAACATTTGCGGAAGCATAGCAACACTTATTCATTCATTTATTTTGTGTAAAATGCGACAATGCACAGTAATGATACAGAAATGCGATGTCATTTTGGATGTGCTTTTTTTGACTCTGTAAATCAGTGGTGGCCAACCTTATATCCATCTTGATGGTGAGCCTCTACCGAAACCACACACGATGTATTGTTCATTGCATTTATAAAAAAATTACGGCAGACTAGTATGCCGCGGCACACAGGTTGCCCACCACTACTGTAAATAAATAGAAAGCACTTGAATTCCTGAAGTTCGTTACTTGATATCAGTTTCCATATATTCAAGCGAGAATTTGCATAAAATGTGTTTAAAAATGAAATATTAAACATTACATCTTGTTACATAATCCATGCTAGGGGAGATGAATCCAAAAATTTAATATAAGAAGACACATACAATCTATAAAGTTAAATAATTTTAAAGTACTTTGACACATGTCACTCAATGGCATTTATAAAATGCTATTCCAAGCAAGAAAATGTAAATTTACTCTGTTATTGATGCACAAGTTCGTTATTCATAATTCATCATCCGATGAAAATACTTCGTAAAGAAAATGTCAAAATATTCCAAAACTCTTATTATGTGCATAAATTTGTGTAAACATTCACAGACAGTCTATAAAACATGTAAATGAAACTTCTTTATTGAATTTTGGGGTTAGGAATCCACTGTTGCTTGGTTTACATTACATTTAATTTATTGGAAAGCGTCCAAATCTACGAGCATCGTGAATTAAAGCAATGAATCCGGCGAAAACTTCTTCAACGTTTGGTTTGATGAATCTTGCGGGCAGCATAAAACCGAAATTTCCATATTCACCATTGCCTCTCATTTCTGGAAACATAATTTTAATTAGATAGTCATTGCTTTATGATAAGATTCTTACCAACTGTGAAGGAAATTGGAATACCATGAGCTCCATGTGTGTGATCTCGGGAAGTTCCAGTCGATGCATCTAATAATAGTTATAAAATGTATAATGTTCATGCGTTTATTTTAGTACTTCTATTTCGAAGGCACAATTATTGTTTAACTTTTATGTAGTATGCTTACAGAGAACTTGATTGCTGCTTCCAACAACATATGAAATTCCATTTACATTTAAGATAGCTTCAGCAGCTGCTCTTCCTACACTTCCAAGTTCATTTACTGCTTCCTATAGTTTAAATTATCAAGATCGAATATTACATGATTTAAGTCTTTACTCTTCACTGTGTTATTTGAAACTTACTGCAGGTACTCTAGTGTGACCCCATGGATGTAAAAAGAGATGTCCATAAGAATGAAGCTATCGAAAAGCGCAAAATTAATTAAATTTATGCAAATTAAAGGAAAATGTATTCTCTCACGGCAAGAAAAGCATCAATATTAACTGCATGTTCTCTAAGGAAACCTTCAGTTGCTTGAGTTTCTGGTTCAGAATATGGAAAAGCGCCAGCTAAAATTTTCTTAAATTAATCATTGAGAATACTTTTTGAACTTATAAATATTTTACCGTAGGTATCAGTACATGGTACCCTTGAACCACCTTCATTGCCTGTCTCATCAGCTGTAAGCCAATTATATGCAAAGTTTCTGTTTCCATCAACACCAAAGCATAGCATTGAGACTGCTGAACGTGTCTTTCTCCAGTTTCTATTTGTTGTCCATGTATATTCATAGCCATCAGGATTTACTACCTACAATGAATTCTTCATATGTGCAATCAAGTTACAAACTAATGAAGTAAAAAATTAACTTACAGGTATAATGTGCCAATCAATATTATTAGCAATATCTTGAACAGTAGTATCATTAGATGTTAATAATTCGTTTAAGATATATGTTGCAGTTGCTGCTGAGATCCATTCACGAGCATGAATAGTTCCTTCAATCAATATAGCTCTATTACCCTATGAAGAAAGAATGACAACAATAAGTTTGTAAGATAATAATATTGCTCCATATTTACCGGCTTTTTTGATAAGGTTATCATTTTGATTGGTCTATTTTCGGCTGAAGATCCAATAGTTTCAAGCTTCAAAATATTTGAATAGGTTGCTACAAGCGTATCAAGCCATGCGTATATATCATCCAATCTGTAGTAATCATCCCAGTCTATATCTCCTAATGCTTTGGGTTGTTTTCGTCTGGGCTGTTGTTCATCCATAACGCTAGACATAGTTGATAAGATTAGATAAAGAAAGAAATATTAAGTAACTGAACTACCTCTGTAAATTCTCGATTATTAATTCCGATTGCATCTTGAGATTTGAAATTATTTCCTCAAATTCCGAAAACTTGTGCGGTGGAACAACAATGTCAATTTGTGCATTTAATTTCGGGTACTTCCAGAAGTTGTACTGTAAGAAAATTCAAAATGTCATAAATTTTCCCTTTCTTGTAAATTGTTTAATTAAATTTTACTGAATCACTGTGCTCCTCAAGATACTTCATTGCTTCATATTGCTCCGTGTTCTCGATTTTAACACTATATACATGATAATTATCAAATCTCGCCATCTCACAATGGATAGAGACGAAGAAAATTGCAAGTACAGCTAAAATTTTCATTTTTGTGAACCGCTCAACTGAAATATTTTCAGCACTTACTTGCGCTTTTATAATTCTTGTCTTATCGAAACGTATCGATTTTTTCTCTTCTTTGAGAGAGCTAAATTGAGAGTCAGCACTTTTGTTTTTGGAATTATCAGAATTTAAGAAAATCAATCAATCAATGCTTTTATCTTAGTCTTATATTAATTAGGTAAAATACGGAAGCTATCAAGATATAGATAAGATTTCGAATGAGTTTATAATATTTTTAGTTATCAATATCGTAAGAATTATTGTTCATATAGACTTTAGATAATATGCTATAACTCAATATTGCTGACAGTGAGTTGGCTTTTATTTCAAAGTCATTGACGAAATCGATTAAGCTTTAATTTATTTTGGTGATTTTAAATTAGTGTTCGGCCAAAAGTCACTGGGCTGCATTTTAGATGCGGATACCTGCAGTATTTAGTCTTGTCTTTTATAATTTGTCCAAGAGTTCAGACCTGCTGTTTTGGTCGATGTCTATATTAATTTAATAAAAAACTGTACTTTTGTATCCAAAATTTTTTATTTCATGCAAAAATATTTGACATTTCTTTATAAAATTTTTATGGACCTCCAAGATATCCTAATCTCTTAGCTTCGTTTATCATAGCCTTTAAACCAGCAACGACTTCAACAGCATTTGGTCTGATGAGATGTGGTGGCAAGACGAATCCAAAGTTTCCGTAGACACCATTTCCTCTCATTTCAATTGTATAAGATAAAGGAATACCATGAGCACCATAAGCATGATCTGGGGTTGTTCCACTTGCAGCATCTGTAAATAAATGATCATTTTATATGTTTGGATTTAATGTTTGGTAAAAGAATTATCCTTACAAAGAACAACATTGCTACTTCCGACAGCGTAATTAATTCCATCAACAGCACGTAGAGCATCTCTAAATGCGAATCCAACTGCAGCTAATGTAGCATTATTTGGCTATAATTACATGATTTCAATTATGAATTAGTTGAAAATTTTCTTTGAATTTAGTAACTTACTGGCATGGCTCTTGTGTGACCCCATGGGTGTAATAAGTAATGTCCATAAGAGTGGAACTAGATATAAAATTATTAGTCAAAGTTCAAACACAAAATGAATTAATTTACCGATAAGAACAAATCTGTGGTTCTTGCATATTGTGATAAAAGGCTATCAATTGCTAATGTCTCGCTTTCGGACATTGGAGCAGTACCGGCTATTTAAAAATAAGCATAACTGAAATCTTCAAGAATTTCAAAACATTTATATATTATTACCAAATGTATCCTGACATGCGACTGTGGATGCTCCAAGACTTCCAGTTTCATCACGTACTAACCAGTTGTAAGCAAAGTTTCTGTTAGCATCAACACCAAAGCATAAAGCTGATACTGGTCGACGAGTTTTACGCCAGTTTCTGTTATTTGTTCGGGAGAACTCGTAGCCATCAGGATTGGCGTTCTGAGAATAGTTTATAAATTAAAAGAGGAAATTAAATTTAATGTCTGATTATTACAGTAATGATATGCCAGTCAATGTTTGCACTCAATGCTTGGATTGTTGGGTCAGTTGAAGTCAAAAGTTCATTAATCAAATATGTAGCGGTTGCAGATGAAATCCATTCACGAGAGTGAATATTTGCTTCAATTATGATGGCACGGTTACCCTGTAATTATTTTGATCAAAAAATTTGCTTCTATTTTCGATTAATTACCATACCGATCTTCTTGAAATTGAAAATGCTCTAATTGGACGACCTTCGTGGGATGTTTCCAATGTTCTAATATTTGTGATTGTTGGGAAACGAGCGTGCATTTCATCAAGCCATGCATTAATTTCAGCAAGTGTTCCATAAGAATCCCAGTTAATAAATGCTGTTGCCTTTCTTTTACTGATGGAAGCTTCCTCTTGATCGATTAATCTGCGAAGAAATAAATAAAATACATAAAAATCCTTTGTTTTTCCGAGAAATTCTATTGTTCACTAACGATTGGTAATTATTGATTATCAACTCAGGCTTCATATTCAAGTTTTGTGAAATTTCTTCAAAACTAGCAAACATATGTGGTGGTACAAGAATCTCAGCTTCACCGTTCAAAATTGCTGGTTCAAAGAAGTCATACTGAAAATTGACAAAATATTTGAATTCCACAAAAATCATTCAAAATTTAATTTAATTTACAGAATCACTGTGTTCTTCTAAATATTTCATGGCTTCATATTGTTCCACATTATCAATTTGAACTTTATAGAGACGGTAATTGTCGAATCTAGCCTTTTCTGCACCGGCAGAAAGGAAGAAAATAGCCAAACAAATCAACAGCTTCATTATACCACAAAAATATACTAAGAGGCACAAACTTGAAACTAAAAGATTTTCTTTGACTGTTGGCCCTTTTATAGCCAAATTGATATAAAATATATCAAAAGCTGTGAGAGAATTTTATTTTTTATTGATTAGTCTATTAAGCTCTCTTAACATTGATAAAATTCAATTTCAATTAAAAAGTTGAAAGAATGATAAGATTTGAGGATTAAATGTAGTAGTAAATAATGTGCCCAATAAGAAGTTTCGTCATTACATTCATATGTTTTTAAGTTGATTCTATTTTTGTTTTTTGTATAGGAAAATCCAATTCTGATATCGAATCTTGATTTTTTTCTATTCATTGATTTTTGCACTCCGGTTTCTGATTTCAAATGTATTTTACTCAATTATTATTTTTTATGAGATGATTATTTCCTCTCTTAAATAGAGCGAAAATGTTTCTAGAACTTCTAAAGTGCTACGATTTAAAATCTGTTTTTCAGTTATTGATGTTTAGTATCCAATTGAACACTCTTGGGTCTTAAGTTCGGTATTTATGCAAAGCTCCCGTTCCAACTATTCTGTAAGTTACAAGTCAAACAACATCATTCATGACCCGTTTTAACCCCTCATATTGCCTTATTATTGGTTTCCAAGATTAAATTCTCACATTTAAGATGTCGCCGAAGTGTCTAGGCTTGTGATGGGATTTGAACGCAATTCAAATTCAACTCCAACTTTCGTGACCTGCATCTTGCTAAGAGTGCTATGAAGGTACTTCTGCTTCAATTAATAATTAATGATTCTGCAGATAAATTCAATTTTATCGTATGCAAAATTAATTCTCATACTTTATTTCCTCTTTTGTTGAAATAAGTATAAATACAATCTGGATTCGCCCATCGTAGTTTCATTTGTTATGAATAAACACCTAAAATTATCTCATAATGTTCATTTTAAGCAAAAGAAGAAAACTTTTCTGAAAATTTAAATATTCATGAAGAATTTATGTTCAAATCTTCTTGTTATGTTCCTACTTCCAGCAGAACACAATCGGCCTGTTTCACTAAAGTGGATTATCCACGATTTCGGATTATCCACTTCAGTTTTTTGGAAATATCTCAAACAATTTAAGAGTTGCATTATTTTTGTTTTTTGCTTATAATAATGTGACCCAGCCGTGACAATTCTATATATTTTGAATTCTGTTGGTTCATAAGATGTATCAATTGTTCAATTTTTAAGTCAAATCTAGTGGATTGACCGGAATCATTGTGATAAATTTGTCAATAATTGAGAACCCAAAATTCCAAATGTGCGAAAATATAGGTATAAGTGTGCTTTGCAAGTATCACATAATATATCTTTGAAAACTCTCAAAATTTTAGAGATACTTCCAAAAAACTGAATTGGATTATCCGAAAATGAGGATAATCCACTTTAGTGAAACAGGCCGTATAAAATTCAACTAAAGTTTTTCACGTAATGACAAAACAATGCAGATGGAAAAAGTACCTTCCAAAAATATTTTAATCAAATCAAAATGGAATAAATTTCTCACTCAATAGCATTAAATATTCATGTCATTCATCAAATTGTGTGAGCATAAACTACAATTGAGGCAGCACTGATTGATGGTAAAAGATGTAAATGAAAATATAGGATTGAAATGGAAATCGTATGCATGAATATTCTTTAGTGTGCGGCAATGGCTTGAGAATTCAATAAAAGAAAGCGCAATGAAGGGAAGACATGAAATTTATAAAGCAGAATAGAATTTACATAATTTATGCTGTGCAGCATACTTTAATGCTTGTAGATATGTGTTGTGTTTATGTAAATCGATAAAATTGGCAACTTTTTAAGGAACGATAGAGGCAGAAGAATTTTTTTGGGACTCTTTTATTGCTTTATTCCTTACTTTTTTTTTATTATAAATTCAACATACCTTTTCACGCTAGTTATAGCAAATGTGCCAATGATATATCTACACATGTAGCATCAGTGATTTCATCACAGGATGATTTCTAACATTCAGTTTATTTGTTTAATATTATTTATTCTCAATTTTCATCCGGTGTGTGTTATAAACCACAACGTCCCCTGCAAATATGTACATTTTTATATATCCTAGAAATCTTTTGATGCCGTTCTACATATGAAAATAATGTGGCTTTTTTATTCATTTTATGCTCTCCAACCTTTTTGGTATTTCGTAATATTGCAATTTAAAATGAAAGAAAAAATGTAAGCATGAGGAAGTACAGCTTATGTTATTGCTACTGATTCCGTAGATGAATAAGAAAAATGTAAATATTTACTTTCATTTTACATGATAAAAAAAAAATATTTTTTTATATTGCATATAGGATAAGGGGATCATCATATTCATAAAGGAAAAGAAATGAATGAAAATGGAAAGCGATAGTATCGGGGGAATAATGTTTGTTGATCCCATAAGTGCTGATTTCTTGTGTATGTCTATGCAGGTTCAAAAAGTTCTTAAAGTCTTGACGTACGGAATTCTTTTTTCTTTTCATTTCCCGCAAAATATCCATTTCACCATTAATATTTTCACGATTTTCTTTAGTGCTCAACAAACGGTGTCATTTTCTCATAGCTTTTGTTGATTCCTTCTAAAATTTCATTTGTTTAATAAAGTTTTATATATAATATAATGAAGGCCTGTCACAACGAAAAATAATAGCAGGTGGCCGAAAAGTAAAAAAAAGAAAACTTTGACTTTCTCAAGAGCATAAAACTTCTCGAGTATATTCTGGATAATAAACACAAAACCCAACAAAGTGTCACATCAGATGGTTGGAATGAGAAAAAGTTTTCGTTCCATTAAATACAGTTTAAAATCTGTAGTATAACTCCTTATTATACACACCGAAGGAAAGTGACACATGTGCATTAAGAAGGTGCTTACATGATGTTTATTTTTGTGTTCTTGTAGTAAAAAATTTACATTCGTTACTTCTTCTTTTTCGTTGTCTTGCGAATTTGATAGCATCAATGATTATGTTAGTGAACATGTTGGTGATGAATATTTACATACTTTTTTGAAGTTTACAAACTGGGGAAGATAGGAAGTAAATTATAAAGTTGAATTGAAATTGGGGAAATATTTAATAAAAGTCAAAAAGTTTGATATATATTGAGACATGCAGCATTGATTAAAATTGAAAAAGAAGATAAATTTTCATTTACTGCAAGGCGTATTCAGGGTGGGAGTTTGGGAGTCAAAATTGATTGTCAAGTTTATTTCCAATTCTAAAATGTATTAGTCAATTTTCAAATTTACATTGATGCAACTGGAAAAAATAAAGCTATTGAATGTTTCTATATTGATTTTATCATCTATAACTAATCCAGAATCAACTGGGTCAACATATTTGCTCCAAAACATTGCATTTGAAAATTGAAATTGTGCAGTATCATAATTTTAAAATTGATGCCCGTGTGTTTAATTTATAATTGTTTATGATAGCTAATATGATAATTCGTATAAAAATGGAAATTTATGTGCTATTTATCATCTTCTAATTGCTTTAAACATAATTTAATTTTTTTATAGCTCTGAAAAATTATTTTGGTTCATAAAAATTATTATTTTTTTCCTGGAAGTTTGTCAGCATTAAAAAAATTAATTGAAATACCTCGTTAATGTTTGCTTATTTTCAACAATCTGTCTTTAAGAATAAGAAGATGCCTGCATCTAAGAATATAAAATTTTCATAATAAAAAATTGAGTTATTAGTCTTAATATTGCAACAATAACACACCTAATGTTGAAGAAATTTCTTCAATCATAAAATTTCATCGTTTTGGGTAGAGATTGCGTATCAAAGGAAGGAAGGATATATTAAGCATCAACATTTTTTGATTGAAATTCTCATTAAACTTTATCAGGTCGTACAGGAGAAAATATCAATGGTTTAAATATTCTTTCATGCAAAAGAAAGAAGTCGTTATGATTGAGCAGGAGTGAAGCCAGGAGGTTTTTGAGGGGAGTTGGTAGGATCATCTATAATAAACCCTAGCCAATTTTGAAAAAGTGTGGGGGACCCCAAAACCCCCCTCTGAGTGAGAAAAGAAATCAAAAAAGAAATACTTCCGTTTCACTTCGTTCAAGCAGTTTTCTCTTTGCTTCGTAAATATGTGTATATTTTGGCACTAAAAATTTATGAAAGCAATAAAAACTGTGAGTGTGAAGGGTATAAGAACAAGCAGAATAGTAGCATAATATTGTGCAACATCAAAATGACAAAGTTGATGAACAATATTGCTGTAAACTCCAAAATAAGTAGGCAAAAACCTTTGGCAGGCATTTTCCTCTTTTATTTCTATAAAACAAGGAATGAAACGTTAAGCAAAGAAAACATAAAATGTTGGAAGTGTTTTATACATTTAAATATTTTATTATTGTTAAGAATATTCGCTTAATAAAAGTTTTCTCCTTGAATAAAGATTTCCCAACTTCTTCTGAGGGGAGTTTAAGAAGTAATGCTAAATGATTTATATGTTGAGAAGCGCAAGGCGTTTATTATTTATGAAATTTCTTCAGTATTATACAAGTGGTGGGGAACCTGTGTGCTGCGACACACTCACTGTATTACCACGAACTCTATTGCGTGTGCGGTTTCGGTCGAAGCTTATTACCAAGGTGTGTCGCGAAATATAAAAGGTCGCCCACCTCTGCATTATACTATTGTAGACGAGGTATTATTGTATATGTCATTTAAAAAGGTATTGTTAGAATTTAAAGTGCCATATCATAAAGATTCGTATCTATTTTATATGAAAGTTTTTATTGAGATTGTCGGTGATGTCGGTTGTTTGGTTGGAATTTTACGATACATTTTTATTAACTACAAAAAATTTTCTGGTAAAAAGATTTCTTCTCGCAGACTATAGTCGTTTGAATTTTTCTACATGATCCATCTTCGTTTGCATAACTTAGCGAAATTTTCATACATGACAGGAAAAAATTATTCATGATTGTAGACATTTTTCTCAGTCGCACCCTATAATGGCATATAACACAAAATATATTCTTTTCAATTTGGCATGCCGATGTGCTTACACGCCTCTCCTCTATACCACAAAAATCTCAATCAATTTAACTTTGTGAAAAGTGAACGTGATTTCAATTGGAAATTTCTATGCCAATACGCCAAAATGCGATATCCAATATAAAAATAATAGATATTTATCTGCATATAATTCCCCATCGTTTCCTTATTTTTTATTTAATTTTTTATCTCTTCTTATTCATTTTATTACAAAAATTTCCGTAAATCCTGCGGATTGTCGAATTAATAAATGAGACGTAATTTGTTATTGCCTCGTGATTTGGAAAATCTTGCTTGCTCTTGTTTGACGATTGTTGAAATTCATTCAGTTGAATGGATGAAAAATCAATTCGCGTGTTTTCCTTTTTTCCCTTCTCATCTTATTGGATCTTTTTAAGGATTTCTTGTTACCCTGACAGCATGCAAAGTTAAATGAAAAGGAAAACTCTTATAATGGCTTGATATATAGCGAAATATGGTTTAGTCCCTCGTCAAGCATGATGGAAAACAATTGGAGAAAGAACGTTGTGTTATAACGTTCATTTGAGATTTGAATATTATTGTACTTAGTTGAAAACCCCTTTTCATGTAAAATGTAAAGTCTGTTTTTGAACTCGGATAAATCACAAACAACCATACAAATAATGAAGAATATGCGCGAGTTCTTTTTTAATGGTTTTTTATTTTTTCGGTTGAAAAATAAATTTTTCTATAATTTTTTTGATGCAGATGGAGTGAAAAAGTTTTCAAATAATCTAAAAAGTTTCCATTACTTTGGAATGAGTCGGAAAATGAAAAACAATTTCTTTTGGCATTTATGTGTATGATGATTCAAGGGAATCGTCATTAAATATTACATTTTGGAAGATCCTGTTGAAAAAAAAATGTCCTGAATACTGCCAACATTCGGTAGCACAAAAAAATAAACTTTTCGTTCCTTTTCTGATTATGCAGGCTTTAAAGCGCCCTCGGGGGATCAATTCAATTCGAGAGTAAAAAGGGAAATGGAAATTGACAAAATGCGGGAAAGTAAGAACAGTTCGAAATCATTGGGATTGATGATAAAGATGGGGAAGAAAAAAATTTACTAATTAAATTTTTGATTAAAAATCTCATTTTAACATTTTGGCATTTTTTATTCTACTTACAGATATCCGTCTGTGATGATTATTCCTTGCCGCTCGACTTTATAAAATTTAAACGACCGTCCAGTTTTGATCCAGGTTTAGCAGAGTGTTTACCCAATAATTGGCCATCTCCGTCAACAGAGCACGTAAGTTTATTATTCATGATGTTCAATCAGTTGTGAGGATTTTAGATAACACAAACTTTTATTGTTCGACTAAATATTGATAATTTAATTGCTGAACATTAAACAGTTTCATGTCTAATTTATTGAATGTCCAAAATACAAATCGATTCAAAAATTTGCTTATACTAAGTGAAAATATCAAAATTGATACCTTGACTATTATTTGTGGACTAAAACAACATTTGATACTTTTGTCTGTACTTCTATCAATAAAACAAGGTTTAAAAAAAACATCAAAACATGTCCATCAAAAATATCCATAAATGCTTTAAGATCCTGCCAATCATGACTAGTTTGATGTGAATTTATCGTAGGGAGAATTGTTCTTTTACAAATCACAAAACCTTTTATGTACAGTATAAAGCAAGTAAACAAATTCATTAAATCCCATCATTATAATGACGACTTGAGAATTTTAGATCCTTTTTATAATAATGTACTTAAAGGAACAAATGTTACGCAAAGTCCTTGAAGCCAAAATTTTGTAAACATGGAAATTTAGCATTTTCCTTTTTCATTATTTTCTTTTCTCTAACTGTCACTTAATATTAAGAAGAAACTTTTCCATCACATCATCGACAACAAACAGCACATCTGTATTATTTCATGAAGTAAATTCGAGAAAAATATATCTTTAATATATTATGGAAATTATATTAAAACTTTCTTTTCATTTCCATTCTTCTACTTTTCCATGTCTTTTGCTGACTAATTTGATATCAGTTTGAGTGAGTCGAAGTGGTTTGGCGGTGGAATGGTTTAGTATTTCGGTACTTAATTGCTGTAATACCGATCCAGCGAATATGGGTTCGAGATGAATTGTCACTTGCTCATTTTCGTGTCAACTTTTAAATTCAAAATCAATGTCGACTTCGAGCTCTGGACAAATGCTCAAGCAGCTGTTCTGGAAATTATTCAATTTGATTCAAATCACAATCAGACACAAAAATAGAAAAATTACTTTCAATGTGATGCCAATGATCATCAGTGGAATGAGTAGGCGTATAGAATCACAGCAGCAATAATAATCTGATTCTATTACACACAACCCCTCACGATTCTCATACTGTAGTCTGTTTATATATGAAAATAATTTGACTGTCTTCTTATTTTTGGATGTTACTCTATCCATAAAATAATGAGCAAAGGAAAAAGGAAGGAATATATACATTTAATAGCATCGTTTATGAGTATCACAAGCACTACTTCATTATCTCCCTTTGCTTGTTAATGCCAATCTGAGTGTGGAGAGGCAAAAGTATCGAGAATTTTTTTCAATTAAAATCTTTTATTTGCCTTATGGGTGCAATATTAACGGAAAATGATCCCCTTTTCCTTCTTGATTGCTACATACAGTTTATATTTAATAAAATCGCACGTCGACATCATCATATGATTGGTAGAGGAAGTGAGAAAAATGTATAAATAATTCATTGACTTGACGTATAAATAAAAATTATTTTTATTCATTTTGTTGTGGAATGATTTCATTTCCAATAATTTATCGGCATTCCTTCCTGCCTGAAAAATTTTTTTTTGCGCTTAAATGGCATTGTAAACAAATAGTAACCCCAACTACATCATAGTAAAAATGAATGCGAAGCTAAAAAATCAACATCAACTGAGCGACGAAAAATCAAAAATTTTCCAATAATATTTAATGCGTAAACGATAAGCGACAAAAAGTTCTATGGTATGAGAGGACCCTGAGGCCACGCACAGTATTTTTGTGTGCAAAATTGATTTTCCTCATTTTTTTTAGTACGCGCGTATGATTGTGATGTGATGCACTAGCAGCAGTATGGTGGGTAAAAATATCATAATAATAAATAAAATGTTATATCGAGTAATTGTAATCGCACAGGAAAAATCTGTGAACATAAAATATACATCATGCGTTCCCTATTGGCAATAATTCTCTCGCCCTCAACTCATAATGCTGCTCGATTTCGCATTTGGATGTAAGAGAGAGCCTGATACTTGATTGTTGTTCGTGTGTTGGAGCTACAATCAGGAAAGCATTTCTGTATTTAATTATTTTCGCTGCAGGACAATAATGTCACATTGTTTTTCGAATAACACTTGGTCGCAAAACTGTTTTGTTATTATGGCCACTACACTAGCATTTGACTGCTGTAATCATATTGCCATTTTTTACCAGCCAAGCAGATTTTTCACCCATCCATTCCCATACTTCTTCTTCTTCGTTTTCTCCTCACACCATCTATTTCACACTTGAATGCTTTTAAACGGCATAAATAATCATGTAAAAAAATGTTAAATTTAATCCTGTTCATGCAAAATAAGTTAAGTCATATCGAGGTCTATTGTATCAAAAGTCGTTTATCATATTTTTGCCATTCAACCAGGCAGGCATTCATCTGACTTTCGTTTTGTGTTACACTCACACTTTTCATTTTATTAATTTCCACCCTTGCTACATTTTCAATATTTTTCTTTTTCGCCACATTAGGTTACATTTTTAGATCAACAGCAATATTTGTTACAACAAATCAACTTTCCACTACACCAGTCGCAGCAGTTTGATACTCAAAGTCATTTGCTAAATGAAGAACAACATCAAGTTCTTCAGCAACAAGAATTTGAAGAAGACGAAACAGTTGACGATGCACAAGGCTATATTGATGAAAGTGGAAATTTGTGTATTTTACAATTTGTTCCAGAGACATTAGACGAAGCCGTTGGAGCTACAGCAAAACAGTTTTCACGTCACAGCACACGCGAAAAAACCCGATCGTCACAAAAACGAAGGAAAAAGAAAAAGTCTAAACAACATCAAGCAAAAGCAGCAAAAGAGCTTGGTAAGGAAAAAAACATGTAAACATTTTTTTTTTTTGAGCTATAAAATGTAACATAGCAGTTAATCAATACTTGATGATTAAGAAGAAATTCCAAACAAAATGATATCGTATAAAGTTTTATGCTGAATGGTTCTGTCAAAAAAGCCATGTTTGGAATCCGAACGACACAAATGAAGAAGGCTCCACGAAAACTCTTATATTAGCCGGTTAAATTTGGCGTAATATAGGAGCGTATAGAGCTTTACTGAGCCTTCTTCACTTGTGCTACTCGGAGAAACATCCAATTAAGTTTGAATAATTTCATGTCACGAACCCTGAACATATAATTACTGCTCTAATCAATAAAATACATTATCAGAAAAAGTTTATATATTTTCCTATTGTTATTTAATCAACATAGACTCATCCGTGCCAAACTCATCGGAAAACGAAGAAGAGAGAATTGTTTTTGATGACGAAGGAAAAGTGCCAGAATTAAATTCACCCGATAGTATAAATGACGATGTTTTGAACCCTCTGAATAATTTCAAGAGTCCGAGAAGATTATTAACAGCAGAGAGATCCAAAACAACTCCATCACCATATTATTATTCAGATTTATTAAAGAAGAAAACGACTGAAGAAGAAAGACGTCAATTGTTTCAGTTACAACATCCAAGGACAGCAGTAAATTCATTAAAGCAAAAAGAAGGTAGATCCAAAAATAAGAAAAGTAATAGTTTAGATACTCCAGCTGCAGAAAAAGAAGTATCAACACCGAAACGTTATTCAATTACTGAGGACGGTGTTCGAATAATTCGTTGTGATTCTCCATCAAGCACAACATCTGACGATTCTGATTGTTCTGAATGTCAAAAGAGACGTGAGTGGCATTCACATGCATTAGCAGTTGTACGAGCAGCAACACAAAATATACGATCACAATCAGTAAACATAGATGATGTCGAACCAGAGGTTGATTATCAGAATACTATAGTATCGCAAATGCCTCAGAGTCGGTTCGTTGATAATCAAGCCATTTGTGCGTGCGCCACACCTAATTTTGGTGACGATGTTGATGATCAATTATTTCAACCACGCAGTATATTTTATGTCCATCAACAGGGCTTTCAAGAATGTGCAGATTGCAGTATAACAGATGATGAACGTTTAAAAGCTTTAATATTTGACGAAATGAATGTAAGACAGCGAAAAATTTATGAAACAGCTTTCGATTCGAAAATTTCAAAATCCGACGACGACCTTGACGATGTTGATCGTATAACGAATCACTCAGCGAGCTTATTCGGTAATGAGTATAGAATGGTAACAAGTCAAAGTAAAGATAGTTTTATAGCTGCATCTGCAGTTCAACATCCAAAAGAGAAGCGTTATCGATCGAAGCACAATAAGAAGGCACAGCAAAATAATAATAACAATAACATAAATAATAACAATATTAATAATAATTGTAAGAGTGAGGAAGATATAATAACAAAAGATATTGGGAATATAAAAATAGAAGAATCGATTGATAATATTGTGAATGCCAACATTACATCAACGTCAACAACCACAGCTAATACACAACAATATACACCTTCGCCTCCATCAACTGCGCCTTTACCATTGAAATTTCCAACAAAACATGAGAAATTCTTTATAAATAGCATCAAGAGTGCTCCAAACTTGCCAGCTTCAAATGCATTACAACATCCACGGCTAAAAGATTTGCGAGGTTCGGAGAAGAATGACGGATCGAAAGAGCGTCCTCGTTCGGTTATTATTGAAGCAGGAAGAGTCTTTGAACTCAAACGAAGTCATTCAGGTCGACATTATTCATCGTCGATTGAGAGTATGGCAACGTCAAGTAGTGGTGGTAGTATGGAGTCAATCAGGTCAAGTACTAGTGAGGGTAATCGTAGCACGACAAGTACAGAATCACGACATTCATCAACATTAAGTTCGCACAGCTCTGATTCTGGTCCCAGCGTAGCACGTCCATTGCGTGTTCCAGTTTTAATCCATCCAAAATTACAAATTCTAAGTCCGATATCTGATAAGTCCACGCAAGAGCCAATTTCAGAAAATTCTGAAAATAAAAATCAAAGTCTCAAACAGCAAACATCGGGTGATGAAAATGGCGATAAAATACTTGATGACAATATTGATGTTAAGCAAAAAAAGCGTCCGACAGCAAGTAAAATATTGTTGATTGCTCGCGAAGAAATACAGGGCAGTGATAGTGGCATTTCATTACACTCACGAGACGATAAGGCAAAACTAAGTGCATTATGTGATAATAAGATTGATAATGCGACTGGATTGCCGCAGGATTTAAAAGATCTTCCATTTGACATGCCTAAATTGAGGAGACGAAGAGTTCAGCCCCAGGTATGTAAATATAATAAAAAATAATGTCACTTTATAAACATTTTTCTTTTCATACACAACAGAACTCAGGTGCGTCAGGCAGTGCCACATCAGTAGATCTCGGAGAACTTCCATTTGACATGCCGAAATTGCGACGAAGATTGCGAGTCGGTGGTGTTAATCTCATATTACCCAGCAACATATCTCATAATTTAACAAATAATGCACTTAATTTAAGCAACAATAATAGTTTGAGTACAGATACAAGTGGTGTGTCTCAAGCATCCTCCAGTCAATCTGTATTGCAACAAAATGATCGGCCAATAATTGGTAAGTTACTCATTAAATATTTAAATACACTTGTGCTTTAGTGCAGTGGTGTGCAACCTTTTATTTTTTGATGCACATCAAGTAGCAAGCTTCGACCGAGACCGTCCGGCATACGGTTCACACTATTGTACCGAGGCTCACAGGTTGCCCACCACTGCTTTAGTCTAAAAGTGCTAATGATAATTATAATGATGATGTTTCAACATACTGCAGTGTTAATGATATTTATACAAACAATTCCTGATGATGAAAATGATTTTCATTTCATTTTATTATTCGCTTGACCCTCCCATGAATGAAATGAAAAAAGAACGCAAAAATAGGCGTAGTAAATTCGAGCGAGGGAATAAAAAAAATTCAGCATTGCTAATCGTTTTAATATTAATTAAGAATCCGATTGTTTCGCAAAATGTGTTTTTTTTTCTGTATAGTCCAGCTATTTGTAGTCATTGTACTTAATGTATTAGACACGACTTGAATTTACACTGCCTACAAATAACATTGAAATTCATTAAAATTTCATTCACACTCCAAAATTTTGTAGAATTTACGCTCGATTCATGTTGATTTTTCCGTTCTGTTTCCGATACTTTTTTTTGTATTCAAACGAATAATATAGTATGGGAAGCGAACCGGACGGGATGTTGTATCAGAAATTCTTCAGATAATATTGAATTATGGCATGAAAGCATTGCGGGAGTAAACAGATGCATCAGTAACCACAAAATACATGCACGACACAAAACTAAAAGTGATTTTGTGGATAAAAAAATTTCAATCATGTCCCGTGTGCAGTTAATGAACATTTCCTCCGTTCTCACTTAGAGTTATATCCTACTATTGTCTTCCTCATTCAAAACTCATTATTTATGTATTTTTCATGCCAAAATCAATTTCTATTATGTTTCATGAAATACATAGATGTTAAGGCTCATTAAGGGAGAAAAAGTTTTTTTTTTTTAATACATCTGCAGTGAAGGCTGCTCTAAATAATGAAGAATGTTTTGTAGCTTAAATAAATGTTGAAAGGTCTCGAAGGTATAACATCAAGTTGAGAAGAAAAAAAAGAGTTTTGATATCGGAATACTTTATATTATGTATATCACGTTATGTCTGAAAATTTGATTAAAAAATTAAGATGGTTATTAAAATTCTGATGGAGAACATTCATATCAAGTCAATCTTTAAAGCTCCAAATAATCTAACCCTTACGGAAAAATGACGTTCTTCCGTCGTGGAGCCTTCTTCATTTATATCGCTCGGGTGTAGAACATTTCAATAACATCTCATTGATTCAACTTAAGGTCGTGTACATTTTTTTTGGGGTAGATAATCGCTCGCTAAATTTGATCCTTTCCACTTTTATTTTTCCCCTTCATTAGATTGTTTGCTATTTGAATATTTACCATGTACCCAGCTCCAATGCATAATTTAGTAGCTACAAACTTGTACATTGCTTATCAAACTGTCGTGGTTAGTTAGTGGCGAACATTTTGCATTTTTTTTCTCTCGCATAATACACAAAAGGGAGATTTGATGTGAAAGATATGAGAAAGGGAAGGTGAAATAACAGTATTTAGGGCGCGCACGAGATTTTCCTCATCCATTCTTTTATATTAAAAATTTATAAAGCTCGTTTGAAGTTTTGTTTGTATTTTTTTTATTATAAAAAGTAAAATATAAGCTCTCCAAGTATAGGGAAGAGATTACAATATAAATATAATGCCAAACATGATGGGGAAATTTATACTTTTCTGCATTCATTCTTATCAAAACAAATTTTCATTCAATTTGCTAAGTAAATCGAAAAATAAATTGAAAATTTTTCATCTTTTCCCTTCACATTTTTAATATTTTTTTTTCCAGGTGGGAGTCTTTTTAGACAGAATTTGACATTAAATTTGAATGACTCAAAAGCGGCAAAAATGAAGAAGCCATTTGGGACATTAGACTTGCATGGATTGTCAAGTACTAGTGGAAATTTGAGTAGTAGATCGTCCGCTGCCATCAGTTTTAATGTGGGTGGCTTTAATCGACTAAATATGGCACTAATTGATGAATCTATTTCACTTGAACGACAAGGGTAAGTACACAACATGATAATTTATGATTCACTTATGCATACATTTTATGCAGATATTTTAAAATTAATAATCATTAAAAATCTCTTCGCATGGGGCGAACCATAATTAATTTTCATGTGTAATTGAATTTTAATTAAAATTTTTTCAAAAAATTGTCTAATGGAAATTTTTTGACTCTCTGTCGCTTCCAGCTGGTATCATGGTGCGATCACTCGAATAGATGCGGAAAATATTTTACGGCAATTGAACGAGGGAAGCTTCCTAGTGCGCAACAGTGAATCGGCAAAGCAAGATTATTCATTATCATTAAAGTGAGTATGAGAAATTCCTTTGAAATAATATAGACAAATTTTTATTGGAATGTAGAAAATTTGTTGGCATTTTATATGTCAGCTCCATATATATAATATGACGTATTTCAATAGAACAGACTTTAAATATTCTCCCAATGGAATCTCTCTTTGATATTTCACATCTCGAAAAAAAGAAATAAATTTTAATAAAAAATAGTCTGAAATCTCCAAAAAAATCCCTTATAGTGTGAAAAATCTCTGCATAATCTTCCTAATAACTAATGCATACATTTATTTTTTTCTTTAAATCTACCCCAATAATAAAAAAAGGAGTGCTAAAGGCTTTATGCACATGAGGATTCAACAACAGAATGATACAGGCGAATACATCCTCGGTCAATTTAGTCGTCCCTTCAAATCTATACCAGAAATGATACGACATTTTTGCCTCAACCGATTGCCAGTACGTGGAGCCGAACACATGTGTCTTCTTGAGCCTGTCATCGCACAGTTGCTGTAAAATGTTTTTTATGCAAATTTATATATTCACTGTACTAAATGCGAAAATTGTCCATTTCGGCTCTCATTAGGACAGAGAGTTGGAGACAGACAATGCAAAAAATAAAAAAAGAACGAAATCCGAGAAAAACTAACTTGTTCATGCAAATAATGATGTCAGCACAAAAAAATAGAGATTCAAAACTAGAATTTTTTTTTATTATTCATCCTAGAAGGAAGGATCTAGACTAGTCCTTCTATCTATTCCATATATATTTGGAGTTAAGTATTACATGGAAAAAAAGAAAAGAAAATATCATAGAATGGAAGAAAAGAAAGAAGTTATATTATACATATATAAAAATTTTGTTTATTGAATAAGAATCAATTTTTATTAGATTTGACTGACAATAAGGTATAAATAGCAAAACATGGCTATGAATGAGAATAAGAAAAAAGGAAAAGGCACGAGAAAGTAGAAGGATTCAGGGAAAAGAAACGAAAATTGTCTTGTGTTTCTTAATGTGTTTGTTTTTTGATTGGATATGGGGATGTATGCTGTAGTGATTACTCTGTTAGTACATATGTTATTAAATTTAAATGTCATTTGAATAAATGCAACAAAAAAAATATTTAATATACCTAAGTTGACTTAAGGACTTAACTTATTAAAACTTTGATCATGTTTACTGAAAAATACAAAAAAATCTAGTTAATAGTAAATTTTGATCTCTTAGTTGATTGATGTATGTTAAATTAATTAGAATAATTCACAAAAAAATTCATTCACATCACTTTAAAAACCTCCCCATGTCATGTTACTTTATTGTTTTTAAGTATTTCTATTTATCTTTGTGTTCAAAAAATAAAATAAAATCAGAAAGAGAAAATTCAATTTATTATCAAGTCACACAGCATGAAAACCTAGAAAAAGCCAATAAGAAATCAACATAAATTTCCATTTCAAAGTTTTCTCTCCTTTCTTTTTTTGTTGCCTTTATTTTCCTTTTCCAAAATTCTTTATGTATGTGTGTGAGTATTTAGTTTAAAGTCTCCGTACGACGGATGACAAGAACGCATTATATCAGAGACGCTGTTTTGTAATGAATGATTCTGTTGATGCTAAACAAGACATTCGTCAAGACATATGAATATTAAATATGATATGCAAAATTTTTCAATGATCTCAATTTTATTAACAAAGTTTGAATTAAGCAGACAATGATCTCGACCGGCACAAATGAAGAAGACTCAATCACGGAACTTTATAGGCTCCACTAAACGACGGAGCCTTCTTCATTTGTGTACTTACTGTACTTTCATATAAATTTAAAAAATGCAGTAAATACACTAGACTTTTAGAGTGTCTGACTCTTGGTACTGATCAATATTTGTAAAAAAATGCGTTCAAAATGTGTGAAAAAATGATAAGTCATTATAAAAGTACCAAAAATATTTCAAAATAAATAAAAGAAAAAATCTCTCCGTTTCCTACATTTTTCTTTTCGGATAATTTTTAGGAATGTTCTTGTCGGTGTCGTCATTTATCGCCAGTGAAACGAGAGATCCCTTTTTCAATTTTCCCTCCTTCTTTTTATGTCTTAAATGAAGAAAAATATGTGATAGTAGAATTTAGAGTTTAAAAGAATTCCAAAAAAATAACCGAATATAAAAAAATTGGATAGGTTTCCTTTAGTCAAGCAAATATCCAATAGAAAAATTCTTTTAATTGAAAATGTGTTTTTCTTATTTTTTATTTTTAAAATATTCTTATCGTGATTTTGCTTTTTAATTTCTCCAGACATCTTATGAGATTCATTTACACACTTTTCTTATTATTTCCTTTACTTTAAACTGGTCTCGCATTTTAATTAATGAAAAATTTCTATTCATTCCATCTTTTGAATAAGAAATTGCAATTAATTTGCCATTCAACGTCCTCCTCATTTTGCGTTTTTGAAAAATAAATTTAATTAGTAAAATGAGTGGAATGAAATGGAATCGGACAAAAGTAGTAATTTCTTAAGATATTCAATAAACAGCGAGACATGATGTGCAATTTTAATAGAAAAATGCTTTCAATTCTAACGAACGTGCAATGTTAATATTATGTTAATTATCGACAATTTTCGTTTATAGGAAGAATATTTTTTAAAATAGTTTATTGCTACATAAAAACGCTCTTGATCAACTTGCAACTTACTTACTGTTCCCATGTTCCTACATATTTGGAGCTTAGATTGCATCAAAAGATTTTCCATTCGACTCTGTCACCTAGTTCGTACAAATACTCTGTCTGCATGTTGAGCTGACATTCTTTCATCACTGTTCTGCGTGGAGTAGTTTTTGAGGCTCCTGACCGCCGTTTCCCTTGCGGATTTGGAGTCAGACTGCGGTTTTACAATATTTATTCCTGCTCAACAATCAAGTTGCAAAACTTGATGAACGATTTTGAAATTGAATCTATTATCTTCTTTAATAAGAAGCAATAAGAAATAAATGAATCGTTCACAAAGTTTTTGATAAGCAGTTTTAACTCAAAAGGCTAATGACAGAAATTAGGACATCAGCTCCAAGTCATTCAAGCAAAATTATTTTAGGCAAAATGAAAAGGAAAATTTTTATAGATTGTGACATGGAATAATGGAAAATGACATCAGAAATTTGAAATTACGCTATTAAAAATTTTCTTGTTTTCCACAAGAATTTTCTTTTATATCCTCGAGAATATTCATTAATGTCACTTGACTTGAACATTTCATGTCATATAGAATTTTCTTTTTCTAGACAGAAATTCGGAGGAGCAAATGGCCGCAAGAAGATTAAGACAATAAAAAATTCTTGTGCAATAAAAGAAGCAATTTGAAATCATGAGATGAAAATGGTCTAAATTTTATAATGCTTTAAGATTTTATTGAAAATTTTTTTTTCTTCAAATTTCCTCAATAATCTCTTTAGCAGACGATAACAACAAATTGCAACACCCTTGAAGGGAAGCACTTATTTTATTGTTATTTTTTCTGTTAAAATGAAATTTAATTTAAGTTGATTGAAATAGCTCAGATTTTTCTTTAACAACATTAATCCAATTTTAAATCCATGCATTATTTTTCTTTTTAATGTAAATATTTTCAAGTCAAGAATAATGATGATGATTAATTGTAAACTGAGCCCTTCCAAAAATTCTTCTTTACCCTTCCAAAATCGGAATAAAAAAAATGTTTACTAATATTACGAAATCTCCCCTTTAAAAGAAAATTTCTCTACATTTATTTTATTCACTCATTCATTTGACTCACTATGAATCACGCAGAGTTGGCAAAATCCGGGTTTTGACGTCTACCAGACAATCTTTTGGTGATGTTCCTTTCCGCAGGATGGTTGCCGCCTTCCACCGATGGCCCCCGCGAAAGCCCTGATTCTCCCAATTATTTCTACCTACATGCCAACTCTGGAATCACGATCATAATAAAATTCAAAATCAAGAAAATGAGATCACATTAGAAAAAAATTAATGAAATATTTGGTCGCAATTAAAAAGAGAAGAGTGAGAATGAAAAGAATGATGAAAATAAAAATTTAATATGAGAAAAATGCGAAAAGTTTAAGAAAAATTTGTCTTACGATGTAATGAAGCATTTCACTTTACATACATTCAAGTATGTCAACTTGAAGGCGCATGATACATAATTGTTATTTTGTATGTTTTCTGAAGGAATAAGAAAAATAACTTTTTCGTGCAAAGCAAGTGAAAATGAAGATGAAATGCGAAGGATTAATTTGATATTCCCCATAACACAATACATATATATAGAATAGTCATGCATATATATATATCTTTGTTTAACGACTAATTAAAGATAATTTATTATTTATTATTGTGTACATAAGAAGAAAAATGAGGAAAATTAAATAAAAAAGAAAAATATACAGACACTCTTAGAACTATATATATTTTGAGGTGACACATATATACACATAGCTCACCTTATGTAATTGTGAGAAGAAATGAATTAACAGATAAAGATGAGTAGAGACAAATGACACAAAAATGTAACCATAGAATTTCTATAATGAGCTGAATTAGCAGAGGAAATTTACGAGAAATTATTATTGTAATATGAAGGAAAGAAAAACTCATGCATATTCTGTAACTTTGAGACATCACTTAGTGAATGTTCAATAAAAATTTAATTATGCAAAAAAAATATAATTAATTATGTGTGTATGAAGTCATAAATTATGTTTCAGATTGGATCTGTATTATCATTTTACCTTGTTGTCATGGTTTGTATAGACTTTTACACTTTATTCACTATTTAGAAGTTTTCAGATTTCTTCGCTTTTGAAAATACTTAACGGTAAACATATATTTTTTAGACCCCTATCCCACTGTAACATTAAGTAACCATATTCATCCCTAACTTAATTACTTCGCTGGTCGTGCAGGTCAATTGCAATTCATAACTTCTCTGCTGGCTCTATCGCTGGTTTCCATCTCCAAATAACAACAACACATGCAAGACTCTCTACTTCCCTCCATGATTGCTCCCTAAGCATCACGTAATTTTCGAACGTTCTCTGAAAGCGATCATTAGACAAATAATAAGGTCATCCAAACTTCAACCAATTTAATTTTGCTTCACATTGTTGATGTAGCCTAACAGGTTTTGGCAAGGATCTAAAATTCATCTGAAAATTGCACAATATTCACAAATTTTTCTATTAATGAAAATTGCAAAAACTGTGAAGATTCTTAAACTTCTTTTCATACAAAAATAAATTCAGGAGAAGAATTTACTCAAATTCCCTAACATTTCAAATTTAATGGGTGGCAATGGGTGTGCGCCTCAGTCTAGCAAGAAATTAAGTAAGTAATGCACTATTAAAACTAATAACCTTTCATGAGTATGATGAATTTGAGTAATTCACTATTCATCTAACGATAATTTAATTTGACATTACATTCCCATGAAATGAAATTAGATTTTCAGACATTTTTATATTGATAGCTGTATGTTGAATATTGAAATAAAAATTCCGGGTTTAATTTGAATCTTTTCACAAAATTGATTTTATTTGCCTTAAAATTTGTTTTATAAATAATTTAAATAACGACTTGAAAATGTGAGAAAAACTGTATCTGCTATGAAAAATCAAAGAGAAATGTCACGAAAGAAATTAATTTCCCTTTTTTGTGAATTAATGTGTAGTAGTTTCTTGTTGTAGTTACTAACATTATTCTTGATGTATGTTTTTTGCAGTAAGATCTAGTACTGCTTAATTTCTTCATTTACATAATGAACATTGGCAACTATTAATTATAGTTGCAATGACTATGAAAAATTATGGTAAATTCAATTCATACTTATCGCATGACTATGTGCGATAAATTGAATTTCTAAATAAAATATTAGATTTATTTTTCTTCATTCTATTTGTCTTTTAATTAAAAAATTAATTAACGTCTAAATTCCTTAATGACGTAAATTCATCCATGCATCATATTGCAAAGATTTTTTTTTTGTGTATTTGTAATTGAGTAATATAAATAAGTTGTGTATTTTTTTTGAATGATACGAGAGAGAAAAGTTAAAAGAAAAAGCCAAGAGCCAACAACACACGAAGGATGGCAGTTTGTGTGCATGAATAAAATAAAATTGATTGAATTTGTAAGCTGATTTCTTAATTTAGAAGCATTTTCTGTGAACAATGCCTGGGCCAGATTCATCGTATTCTTGTTTGCTGATCCACATTTGTTGGAAGGTTGAGAGTGATGCCAAGATTGAACCTCCGATCCAGACGGAGTATTTACGTTCTGGTGGAGCAATGATCTTGATCTTGATTGTTGATGGAGCCAAGGCAGTAATTTCCTTTTGCATACGATCAGCAATACCTGGGTACATTGTGGTACCTCCAGAAAGAACAGTGTTGGCATACAAGTCCTTACGGATATCAACATCACACTTCATGATTGATTGATAGACAGTCTCGTGGATACCGCATGATTCCATACCCAAGAATGATGGTTGGAAGAGAGCTTCTGGGCAACGGAAACGTTCGTTACCGATTGTGATGACTTGTCCATCAGGCAATTCATATGACTTTTCGAGTGAAGTTGAGGCAGCAGCTGTTGCCATTTCTTGTTCAAAGTCCAAAGCAACATAGCACAATTTTTCCTTGATATCACGAACGATTTCACGTTCAGCTGTGGTTGTGAATGAGTATCCACGTTCAGTAAGGATCTTCATCAAATAGTCAGTCAAGTCACGACCAGCCAAGTCAAGACGAAGGATGGCATGTGGAAGAGCATAACCTTCATAAATTGGAACAGTGTGTGAAACACCATCACCAGAGTCCAAGACAATACCAGTGGTACGACCGGAAGCGTAGAGTGAGAGAACAGCTTGGATGGCAACATACATGGCTGGTGAGTTGAATGTTTCAAACATAATTTGTGTCATCTTCTCACGGTTAGCCTTTGGGTTCAATGGAGCTTCTGTGAGGAGAACTGGATGTTCTTCTGGTGCAACACGGAGTTCATTGTAGAATGTGTGATGCCAGATCTTTTCCATATCATCCCAGTTGGTAATGATACCATGTTCAATTGGGTATTTCAATGTAAGAATACCACGTTTGCTTTGTGCTTCATCACCGACATATGAGTCCTTTTGACCCATACCGACCATTACACCTTGGTGACGTGGACGTCCAACAATTGATGGGAAGACAGCACGTGGTGCATCATCACCAGCGAAACCGGCCTTGCACATTCCTGATCCATTGTCAACAACGAGTGCTCCAGCGTCTTCGTCACACATTTTGTTAGTTTAATTTAAAATACTATAGAGGAAAAAGAAATCGAAACAAAAATTGAGTTGGATTACACAAAGAAATTTGTCTTTAAAGCCAAATAAAAGCCTTTTGCTGTCATTTCCGATTGACATTAATATAATTTACAAACACAAAGAAAGGAAACACTTGAAATATTAATGCTAAGCGATAATCCACGAAAATTCCTTTCTAATCTCTAGACTTTCATCCATAAATCACTCTGAATTGGACGTTTAGATGAATAAATTTTGTTCCTTATGTTTCGTGCTACACATTATTATTCCCTTTTTTGTATTCTCAAACTTTCTTTTCTTTTCTTTGCGTTTAGTTTATCACAAAAGCAGTTCCATATATTCTTATATGATTTTATTTGCTAATAATTTTTTACAAACTCACATTAATGAACAAGAAGAATTGAAATCGCGAATTGTAAATGGCACAAAGCGCAAAACTACAATGCTTAGAAAATTCAAATTTGCTAGGACTTTTATATGGGATTCTCGAGGCTCTAATTCACGAAATTCTCTCATTCTCACTAAAACAATCAAAAATTAAAACCTATAAAAATTTTAGACAGCATAAATTTCTGTCAAAGTGTTCAAAATGCAAAAAAAAAATAAATAAGAGCAAAGATGCAAGGAAGTCTGAGTTAATTAATAAAAGCAGTGAGTGTATAGGAATCACAATATGTTACATTCTCAAACAGCGGTTTTGTGTATTTATTGTAATGATTCTTCAGAGAGTAATATGCAGCATCTTATAAGAAGAGAAGAAAAGAAGAAATTGTAAAAGTTAAGTTTTCCCAATATTTTTGCAATGCATCGTTTTTTTTCCAAGCTGTGGATGTTTACTGATTCTCAAAGTATTTGGTAATATTGCAATATTAGTATATTGATAAACTACTTATTGAATCTGAAATAATTGAATAGGATCAAATAAAAAGTCAATGTTTCATCAATTAATCATTCAAAATTTTGGAATGTAAATCAACAATGCTTATTTATTAATAAGTTTAATTAAAGAATCCTCACGGATTTAATTTAATAACAACGGTGTTTATTCTACAGTGTTCAGAAACAGACTAATATTTATATGAAGGGGACTAACAACTAATTTAAGTTGCTAATATAATTTGAATATTAAACGACAGTTAATATATTCTCAACAAATGCTGTCTAAACGATTGTTGATCAGAATTGATTTTAATTGCCGAAACAGTGCACTTCCCTTGATTTAATCTTTTTATTTCAATTTATAGAAAAAAGAAGAGAAAAATTCTTTATAGACATGTACTGTGTATGCATTTTTCGAAAAGAAAAATAAAAACCTACAAAACAGCAGTAGCAACACCAACATCAGCATTGGAGAAAGAATCTTAAAAATTCATGAGTTAGAGGAGAAATACTGAACATGTGTATTGTTGCTAATGAAAACATGGGCTGTTCAATGATACTGATATTGTCTCCTGCTATTGTAATGCATATATATTTTGAAATAATTCGTGAAGTATAATAAATTGTCGATGAATGCATGTTGCAACCGCCCCTGACATAAACGCATAAATCCTCACATTTTCAATTTCAATTCACAAATCTTTTCTCTTTTCTTTTTTTCAATTATTCTTTTTCATTCTTCTTTTATTAAGCATATATAAATGTGTGGTTGTCAAGATGTGTAAGATCTATGAAGATAGATGACAATTCTCCCAGACAATTTGTAGAGAGTATACAGTAAGTACGAGGAAAAGTACAAAAAAAAATTTAAT
Source organism: Chironomus tepperi (assembly GCF_022539635.2). Taxonomy (NCBI): domain Eukaryota; kingdom Metazoa; phylum Arthropoda; class Insecta; order Diptera; family Chironomidae; genus Chironomus; species Chironomus tepperi. The sequence continues at coordinate 2,553,609 of NW_027226498.1, read as the reverse complement.
TAGAGGGTTTCAGATTTTAACTGCACCTCCTTAAATGGATCGATGGTTATAAATATTTTATGAAAATAATTCTCCTCTCTCTTTTGTACATTTAGAGAAAATTGCAATACATGCTTAAATTTTACCTATATGTATGCAGAACAATAGACAAAAATTAAATTTTTTTACATATGAGCGACATTAAAATTTCGATGTGAGAGACGACAATAAAATAAAATTATATTTTTTTCAGTTCTTGTGATCAAACCATTTAAGGACACTCGATACAGTAGACGACACATGTAAAAAAATTTCAATTCATGTCAAGCTAGCTATTTTTAATATGTTTGACATACGAAATAAAATAAGAAGTTTTTTTAATAGCGTCGATGATTAGAACATGGCACAAACAATGTTGTTCAATTTATTCGCTCACACTTGTTCGTTACAAAAATTTTCATATTTTGCTGAATTTAGATTACGAATGGCGTTGATTAATGTTTGTGATTCATTTGTAACACAAATTTTATAGTTGTTCGGCAATTTCCCCAGTGCGATGGAATATTCTATAAACATATTATTCAATTTAGTAATTAATGATTTTGATGGTGGACTTGTTGAATAATTTCCCATAAATAAAATTAAGAGTACATCATATAATGACTCTACGAATGGAATATAAATAAATAGGGGCTCATGGTTGCTAATTGTATACAAAATTACCATTTACAGCTAGATCAAAATTTCTATCCTCAAAAATAAATTCATCTCCACTAAAAATAAAATTTGATTTCATTTTGTTTTGTTGAAAAATATTTTGTACAATTTTGGTACATTCATCCTAAAAATAAAGTCATGAAGTAATAAATAGAAAAAAAATTTGATGTAACAAAACCTTTGTAGCGCAAGTATCTTCACCTGTTGTTGTTACGACTACTTTAGTGCTAAATTTTCTTTTCAAATTTTCGTCAATGAGCTTAATTGCCTGTATCCTTCGTTCAATTTTAGGAACTATTTACAAAGTAAAATTAGAAGTTAGTTTTTGAACAAGCTGTGACTACATTAACGGTCGTATTCCTAACAGACAATGAGCTTACTTACCTAAATGAGCGTGCTTATGAGTATACTCAATAAATAAAGTTGATCATGCTTTATTTTGTTAGCATACTCATGCGTGTTCCTTGTCTGTTCGGGTATGACTAAATATGAACTTACTATTTTTATACAAATTAGAGCACTCTTCCAACTTTGCGAAACTTCTATCATCAACATATGTTGATATTAAATATTTGTGATTAAAGGTATTAAAAGTATAGTCAATGAGCTTCATGTCATGTTGTTCTTTAATAAACTGACAATATGCAAATTGTTGTTTCTCGTTGACTTCATAATCATTCGCTGAAGTCTATACAAAACTTATTGATATAGCTTTGTTATTTTATCACTTTCACATGTTGTTTCACTTTCTTGTTCAAATCCTCTTCCTTCAAATATTGTCCCATCAAGTGCTTTCAAATTTTCACGTATGTCATCATAGTCCGGATATGCAGATTGTTGTTGCTCATTTATAAATTGATATGATTCCTCCGTATCGTATTGACTTGTGGATGTAGTGAGAAGAATTATTTTATTTACAGGTGGAATTAATTTGAATTTTCCAGCAATGGGAAAAGAATCGCTGGTTATCCAATTCTTTCGTTTTACAAGTTTATGATTGTTGACAGGCGGCAATGGAGTAGTAGTATCATATAGCGTTGTTGAATTAGAACCAATTTTCTCAGTCGTTGTTGTTGACGAGAATTCTTCATACTGTTCTTTTTTCATCGAACCATAAATTAAGAACGATATTGCGACAGTGAGAATCAAAATGAGACAAATTATTGATATAAGAAATGCTTTGTTTTGCATAAGTGTGGCGATTTTTTTTCTATCAACTAACATATATTTCAATGGGATTTCCTCGCAATGTTGTGTTATCATATCATTTACTGTTTGAGAAACTGGCTTATCAATGGCAATGTCCTTTTTTTCATTCGCTTGATTTTGTGAAATTGTAAATAACGATAAGAAATTAAAGTTTAAATGTGATGAAAATTACAAACCTCCAACAATCACAACGTTATCAAAACGTAAATTGTACTGTATATTATTCTGCTCTTTTGTTTCACTCTCTAGACTTGCTGCAGCTGATAATCTTTGATTTTTACGATACTCGTGAGCTTGAATTTCTAACTCTGCAAAATTACTTGGAACTGTTGATTCAGTAAACATTGAGATGGAATCAAAAGACAGATATGGATTCAATTGATCTGAATCTATTTGGGATGCATAGTTGTTATTAATTTTTTCTCGAGATGATTGATCCATGATCTTATGATCACAATAATTTTCATTATATTCAAATGCAGATTTGTATGCTGAAACACTCATTTTGACATCGAAATCTTTTAAAAATTTAACAGTTACTTAAGAATACGTTCGTCATCGATAACTCAATCGATACTGATCTTCAAAATATGTATAAACTTTTGAAGTGTGATTACAATCAATGCTGAAAAAGCTTTTACAAATAAATTCATTTAACACTTAACACGATAATATTGAAGAAAAACAAATTATAAAAATATTTACTCATATGACAGTGGTGGCCAACCTGTGATAATTTTTTTTAGAAATGTCATGAATCGTATGCCGTGTGCGGTTTCAGACGACTAACTATCAAGGTGTGCTGCGGAAAATAAAAGGTTGACCAACACTGACTTATGATAACATGCAAAATATGTGTGTAAGTATCTTGTGCTTACCATCAACTTACCATACAACTTATTATAAAAAGTTTTAATTGTATTTAGGTTTTCAATAATAATGTATGTTTAATAGCTTTGTACGAGGCAGCATTGTTATGATTATACTTTTTCTTCTTAATTATACTTTTATGAAGAATGAATACAAAGTATAGAAATGGTTAGAACTTATAATTTGATAACGCATTTTCCTTTACGATCTTTGATAAGTTTTGCTTAATAAAATATTCATTAGATATTGATTTTCCAAGGTTTTCTAAACTCCTGTTATCAATGACTTATATAAATTAGTATAAATAAGTTTGAATTCTACCTGAAAAACTTTTTTTATTCATTTGCATAATCGTTGCTAATTATTAAGTGCTAACAACAGGGCTAACAAGCATATTACATAACAAATTTTGCTTCATTTAATCGGAATGGATTATTGAATAAATTGATTGTGATATAAAAATTAATAACAAAAGTTTTAATTGGAAATTATACTTTGATTAGCTTTATTAATTTAGGGATAATGAGTAATCAGAGTATAATCGATTAAGGAATACATATGTATGTGTATAGTTTGGTGGTTAAATTGCATCAAATACACCACAACACCACCTCCCCCTTAACTACACCTCTGCTTTTTGTCATACACAATTAAACATCTTTAAGTGAATAATTCGAAATTTAAAGCTAGTAGCACTAAAAAGGAGGAAATAAACTTTAACCATATGTTTTGAAAAGAATGGTGAAGTATCAGTCATATTTTCATAATTCATTGATTGGGTTAAGGATGTAAAAATACAATGGCAAATTTATATATCACAATAAAATCTGAGAAATAAGTTCTGGATGCTTCACTTTATTGCTTTGATTTTATTTCTTTCAATTTAGTGCTCATTTTATTTTCGTTACTTCATCCATATTAAAATTGAAATTTATATTTCTTCATTTTATTCTTTTATTATATGAACATACACAAATGTCATTGAATAGTCTGCATGCAAAAGAAAACAAAATAGAAACTCTTATGAATTCAACGAAAAAGAATAATATCGCAAAGGAGAATTTCTAAAGAAAAAGTTTATATTCTATATCTAGGTATCTCAATAGAACGTAATTGCATGCATACTGATTGAAACTAGTTGTTGCATTTATTTCCATTTTCATTTACTCACACCATGCTAGGAGCATAAAGAGAAGAGCAAACGTAATCATGTCGATATAAAGTGATAGAGACATTTGTTGCTATAAAAATTTTGAATATAGATTGTTTCAGCACATAAAATGACTTTGATTCTAATTTTGAAATCAAAATAGTTTTCTATCATTGATTTCATTCACCGCCTTGAGGATATTTGCTCACATACATGATCACATGCATGCCCATTCCAAAAGTACCAATACGTGAGGAATAAAAAAAATCCAATAAATTTTTAATGTCTACAACAATTTCCATTTGAAACAAAGCAGTGAACTGAACGAAAAAAAAGAAGAGTTTTTTTTTAGATAAAGGAACAACATGCTGCATAATATTTATTTATGAGAGATCGTCACATAAAAATGCGCAATTTGCATATCAAAAAAATTATATTCAGCAGCAAAAAACTCAACAATGTGGTGCACAACTACACAACATTATGTTATGGAATTGAGAAATAGAGTTGATTTTGCGGAAGTGGAGTATGAGAATGGTAGAGTACCATGTGGATATTAAAACATCAAAAAGAAGAAAATGTGCAGGCACATACATAAATTCAAGCACCACTGCTGATGCCGATGATGACGATTATTATAATAATGTTGAGTGTAAAAATTGCATTTGAGGAGTGAATTTTTATATTTTTAGGGTAAATTTAATTTTACGAAACAAGAGTGGCATTAATGGCATTGAGGCACGGAAGCTAACATACTTGAATGTATTTCAATCCACAATAGGAGTCGAAGTGGCTCGGTGGCGGATTGGTTTGGGATGCTGGTACATATTTGTAGGCTTCAGGCAGTAATGCCGTGGATTCTCAATGATCTGAATAGCTAAAAAAAATTTAAATTCCCAATATTCAAGTATTACTCGTACGACACATTTACACATTATCCATATATTTAGATGGGTCGCATGAGTTTTTACATAACAATTTCATAATTATATGATGAAGTGAGATTAAAAAGAAAGAACACCATCTGCCTGATGGATTTTCTTTCGCTTACAGACTCCAACAATGTCGCGTCGGAAAAATTCACTTAATGAAATTTAATTACGATATTCAACGCATCGTCATTAAATATTCATCAACTCTAACAGCTTCATCATCGTAATCATCATCATCGTCGTCATTTTCTATGTGAGTAGAACGAGAAAATTTTCTTTTTATTCATCTTGATGCAAAAATAAATCTGATTCTATGAGAATATTTGTGCAGTGCAGTGGTGACAAAACGACGAGTAAGGAGAAAGAAGAAGCAATAGAAAAGATGAATTATTAATAGAGGAATTAATAAACATGAAAATAAATGAATTTTTACAAGCATTATTTACATTCATGCCGTTCTGTCATGCCTTTTTCGATGCCTTAAGCATTTTCATACTCATTTAGGAAAGCGCTTTGTGGTTTATATTAATTATCTTGCAGAGCATGGTGTGAAAATTAAGTGATAAAGCTGCTTGTTTATGTGAATTAATTTGATGTTATGTTATTTTAATGCATGAAGCTTTTTGACATGAACGAGAGGATTGGGAATGCAAAGTCTATGAGTTTCGGTGAATTTGTTCCGGATCTATGTTCAAATATGAATGACAGTACTTCAGAAATAAAGCATTAGTTGGAATTATGTTCGATTTGATTTGATCTCATTTGATTTATTGCTATCTTAGGACGTTTAGCCGCTTTCACATGACTTGATATGAGGATGCTTTACCAACATTATTAAAGAAAACTAGTTCGAAATAAAAAAGAACTTGAAGAAATTTGTGTAGAAAATTTAAAGCTTACATTTTTGTATTGTATTCGAAAGAAAAAAAGAATTTTCTAAAAGCTCTTAATGTGAATCACGATAGTCAACAAAGGATTTAAAGTTTGAACGCTTTATGTGTGAACAATAATATTTGACGGAATATTTTCCATGTCTGTATAATTCTGAAAATTAAATTTAAATATTTAAAACTTTTACTTTTACAGATTTTAATAGAAACAAATGATGGGCTGTGAAAAATTAAGAGGATTTAAGTCAAAGGCGTATTTGGTCCCGCTTTCAAATCCTACCATATTTTTGAAAATTCTTTGAAATTTTTTTACCAGAAACCCTTGAAAATTGAAGATCGTTTTGGTTTTAAGTGTCAAACACCACTCCGTCTCCCTGAATACGCTCCTAGACACACCTAAAAACTCGAACGAATTATTAAAAATCGAGGAAAATCAACTTGAGTGAAATCGTTTGTATGAGATCAATAAACTTTTCTTAGAACTTGAGTTAGTAATTTGATTAAGTTCGTTTCAAATTTTTTTGGATAAAAGTGATTTTGATGTATAATTAATGTAATTTCTTTGTAAAGCATGATTGAAGAAGAAAAAAACTTGTGGCTCGAATAATAAATAAAATGAAAAACTCTCAAAGCATTATTTTCTTTTCCTTTGAAGTCTTATTTTATTCCCTTTTAATCTTAATTTAAAAAAATCTTATGTAATGATAGAAATATTTTCCTTAAAAAAGTGTTGTTCAATCTATGATCTCATTTTAAACGTCAAAACGTGTCGGAGTTGTTGTTGATCTTATGGGTTTTTTTCTGGGGAGTATTCTCATCACTTTCGCCTTATTAATTTCATGCTCTTCATGTAGATAAAGTTGTGCATATATACTATTTTTATAAGTATTACTTTGATTCATTATTTATGCAATATTTCATTTATTTAATTTATTTGTTTCAAAAAAGTTTAAAACATTATCAAGAAATAAAAAGTAAGCAAAAAACGTCATTAAAACCTATTTTATGTTTATATATTTTGAGAGAATGAAAGAACTATTTAAAAAATTCTGACTTTTTCTTTAATATATTTCTTCTAATATTGAAGATGGGCAGTATCTAACCTTAGTGTCCATAAGCTGAATTTTTAAGCCAGCATCCTAACAAACTTATCATTTGGATTTATATAATCTCAAAAGTATTAAGGACAAGCCATTTTTTTTCAAGCCATGGCACTAAATGGTATTCTATTTATGGGAGTTGGGCAGTGAAAATATATTCAAGTTGTTGTCCTGAAAAATATTTATAGTAGTAGTTGTTGCTGTTATTATTGCTGCTGTTCTTAGCATCTTTTAACACACACCAGCCAAAGAAAAGTAAAGAAAAAAGGCAGTTTATACATAACTTATTTATGTGAACAAAAACCTTATTATAGAGAAAGCGCCAAATAATGTCAAATAAAGAATAAAATATAGATAGAATGAAAATAAAATCAAACAAACTGAATTCTAAGAAATAATAAAAAAATTGAAAAAATATTAGAGTTATTATTACGTAGTACGATGTTATTTGGTTTTCTGTTTACAGAATAAATTTCATGCCTTACTAAAAGACAATTCCAAAAAACAAAGAGATTGATTTGTTTGATTTAAACTAAAAAAAGTTTTAATTTGATGTTGTAGTTGTTGATATTGATATTTTATCCTTCCTTAAAAACGTATGTGTGATATCATATGAAAATTATGTGTTTTTTTTTTGCAGAGTAATAAAAAGAAAGTCGGATGATTCTGGGCTCGTTCGTTGATTGTTCGTCGTTATAAAGTAAATGTTTCGCTGATAAACATAATCGTTGTAATAAATTATGAATTTCAGTTAATTTAGAAACATTTTCTGTGAACAATTCCTGGGCCAGATTCATCATATTCTTGTTTGCTGATCCACATGGTCTGGAAGGTTGAGAGTGATGCCAAGATTGAACCTCCGATCCAGACGGAGTATTTACGTTCTGGTGGAGCAATGATCTTGATCTTGATTGTTGATGGGGCGAGTGATGTGATTTCTTTTTGCATACGATCAGCAATACCTGGGTACATTGTGGTACCACCTGACAAGACTGAGTTGGCATACAAGTCCTTACGGATATCAACATCACACTTCATGATTGAATTGTAAACTGTTTCATGGACACCACATGATTCCATTCCCAAGAATGATGGTTGGAAGAGAGCTTCTGGGCAACGGAAACGTTCGTTACCGATTGTGATGACTTGTCCATCAGGCAATTCATATGACTTTTCGAGTGATGTTGAGGCTGAGGCTGTTTGCATTTCCTGCTCAAAGTCCAAGGCAACATAGCACAATTTCTCCTTGATATCACGAACGATTTCACGTTCAGCTGTGGTTGTGAATGAGTATCCACGTTCAGTTAAGATTTTCATGAGGTAATCAGTCAAATCGCGACCAGCTAAGTCCAAACGAGTAATGGCATGTGGAAGAGCATAACCTTCATAAATTGGAACAGTGTGTGAAACACCATCTCCAGAGTCCAAGACAATACCAGTGGTACGACCGGAAGCGTAGAGTGAGAGGACAGCTTGGATTGCAACATATCTGTAAAGCGAGACAAATATGTAAATTTCAGTTGATTGTAATTAGATAATAAATCACGTAGACTAGAATGAGAGTTCATATAAATAACTTACACAGCTGGGGCAGCAAATGTTTCAAACATAATTTGTGTCATCTTCTCACGGTTGGTCTTTGGATTCAATGGAGCTTCTGTGAGGAGAACTGGATGTTCTTCTGGTGCAACACGGAGTTCATTGTAGAATGTGTGATGCCAGATCTTTTCCATATCATCCCAGTTGGTAATGATACCATGTT